>NC_091999.1:49037437-49726886 GCF_044704955.1 Pristiophorus japonicus
TGTCTTTATCATTGTCTTTCTCTCACTCTTTCCCTTTCTCTCTTAATAGATCAAACACACAAATCTCTGTCTCTGTATGTGTTTGTGTCTTTTTCTCACCCAATCTGCCTCTCCTTCTCAGTCTCGCACTTTCTGTCTCTCGTTGTCTCTATCTCGGTGTCTGTCTCTCCCTGTTTGTCGGTTTGTCTCTGTCTCTCAATGTGTCTGTCGACTTCTCATGGTGTCCAGTTCTGTTCACAGCTCGATTCCTGCTCCGACAGAGCAGCTATCCGTCAGTTCCTCGTTAGTATAGTGGTGAGTATCCCCGCCTGTCACGCGGGAGACCGGGGTTCAATTCCCCGACGGGGAGGCAGATTTTTCAAAATGTTGATTTTTACTTCTGTTTCTTGGTAGATACATGTTAAAAATTCCGGAGCGAAATCGAACTGTGAAAATACAGGTAGAGGAGTTTGCCTCTTCCAGATTTTTAGCGAACGGAGACTTTTTCAGGATTCTTTGGCCGTCTGCTGCACAGAGATGGATGACTGAGTTTTTTCTGAGTAACGTTTAAAAAGCCAGCGACACAGTAGTCGTGGCCGAGTGGTTAAGGCGATGGACTAGAAATCCATTGGGATTTTCCCGCGTAGGTTCGAATCCTGCCGACTACGATTCTCAGCATTTTTCATTCCATTTCACAATTTAACCAGTTCTCTACCAAACTGATCATGTGATAATTGGAATAACGTCCCACACCTTTCAACACTGACATTTGTTCTCATTTTTATTAATCTGCAATATTCACGATACATCCGTTTAAAAAATCGCAACAATCAGTCAAAGTTGCGACAGTGATTCAGCCTGTCTATCCCTCGAGATGGCTAAGGCATCTGTGCATGCCCGTTGGTGCGTGTAAATTTTTGGTTATGTGTGTCTCTGTGTCTGTCTATCTCTATTTTTGTCTCTGTGTATGTGCAACTGTCAGTGGAAATCATCATACGAATTTAGTATGTCCTGGAACTTATAAAAAAGACTTGGGGAAAATAATACGGTTGTGAACTTTTGTATCGGCTTAGGTTCAGTGGCAGCATTCTCGACTGAATCAGAAGTTTGTGTGTTCAAGTCGCACTCCTTGGACTTGAGCATTTCATCTTGGCTAACACGCAAGTGCAGCACTTGGGGAATTTTGCAATGTTGAAGCTGTTGACTTTCGGATGAAATGTTAAATTGAAGCTCCGTCTGCACCCTCGGGTGGATATGAAAGGTCCCAGAGCATTACTCGAAACAGAGTAGGAGAGTTGCCCTCGTGTCAATATTCCTCAAAATGTTCGTAAATGCTCACTAAAAGACTATGTGCATGTGTTTGTATGTGGGGTTGGGGTTGAAGCCCAGTTTGTCACAGAGACAGAATCCAACCTCTCACAGGGCCAGGATAACCGAGTGGTTATGTCGTTGGCCTTAAACTTCAAAGGGTTTTCCACCGTGGGTTCTTCCCCACTCCTGGTTTCTATTTATTTTAACACAGATTTCCTCCCATTCTGATCAGTGATGTCCGATTTTCATCGGTTGAATCAACAATTTTCTGTAACTATGTGTCACTCTGAACCGATAATGAAATGAAATTGTGAAATGTATCTGTGTCGCTCGGTCTCTGCCTCTCTCTCTCTCTCCACAGAGCTGTGTATGTGTTTGTATGTCTGAGTCTTTGTCTCTCTCAGTCTGACTCACTCTGTCTGTCCCTGTTTCTCCGTTTGTCTCAGTCTCTCAATCTGTCTCTTTCTCACGGTGCCCACGTCTGTTCCAATGGGATTCTCTCAGATTCTTTGCCTGACTGGCTCTCTCTTTCCCATCATTTCGGTCTGTCCATTTCTTAGCCTGTCTCTGTTATCCCCTGCCTCTAACCTGAGAATCATTTCCATCATTTTCTGTTTTAGTCTCTATCTCTTTCTCTCTATCTGTCTCTCTCCTTGTCACTGTCTTTATCATTGTCTTTCTCTCACTCTTTCCCTTTCTCTCTTAATAGATCAAACACACAAATCTCTGTCTCTGTATGTGTTTGTGTCTTTTTCTCACCCAATCTGCCTCTCCTTCTCAGTCTCGCACTTTCTGTCTCTCGTTGTCTCTATCTCGGTGTCTGTCTCTCCCTGTTTGTCGGTTTGTCTCTGTCTCTCAATGTGTCTGTCGACTTCTCATGGTGTCCAGTTCTGTTCACAGCTCGATTCCTGCTCCGACAGAGCAGCTATCCGTCAGTTCCTCGTTAGTATAGTGGTGAGTATCCCCGCCTGTCACGCGGGAGACCGGGGTTCAATTCCCCGACGGGGAGGCAGATTTTTCAAAATGTTGATTTTTACTTCTGTTTCTTGGTAGATACATGTTAAAAATTCCGGAGCGAAATCGAACTGTGAAAATACAGGTAGAGGAGTTTGCCTCTTCCAGATTTTTAGCGAACGGAGACTTTTTCAGGATTCTTTGGCCGTCTGCTGCACAGAGATGGATGACTGAGTTTTTTCTGAGTAACGTTTAAAAAGCCAGCGACACAGTAGTCGTGGCCGAGTGGTTAAGGCGATGGACTAGAATCCCGCGTAGGTTCGAATCCTGCCGACTACGATTCTCAACATTTTTCATTCCATTTCACAATTTAACCAGTTCTCTACCAAACTGATCATGTGATAATTGGAATAACGTCCCACACCTTTCAACACTGACATTTGTTCTCATTTTTATTAATCTGCAATATTCACGATACATCCGTTTAAAAAATCGCAACAATCAGTCAAAGTTGCGACAGTGATTCAGCCTGTCTATCCCTCGAGATGGCTAAGGCATCTGTGCATGCCCGTTGGTGCGTGTAAATTTTTGGTTATGTGTGTCTCTGTGTCTGTCTATCTCTATTTTTGTCTCTGTGTATGTGCAACTGTCAGTGGAAATCATCATACGAATTTAGTATGTCCTGGAACTTATAAAAAAGACTTGGGGAAAGTAATACGGTTGTGAACTTTTGTATCGGCTTAGGTTCAGTGGCAGCATTCTCGACTGAATCAGAAGTTTGTGTGTTCAAGTCGCACTACTTGGACTTGAGCATTTCATCTTGGCTAACACTCAAGTGCAGCACTTGGGGAATTTTGCAATGTTGAAGCTGTTGACTTTCGGATGAAATGTTAAATTGAAGCTCCGTCTGCACCCTCGGGTGGATATGAAAGGTCCCAGAGCATTACTCGAAACAGAGTAGGAGAGTTGCCCTCGTGTCAATATTCCTCAAAATGTTCGTAAATGCTCACTAAAAGACTATGTGCATGTGTTTGTATGTGGGGTTGGGGTTGAAGCCCAGTTTGTCACAGAGACAGAATCCAAGCTCTCACAGGGCCAGGATAACCGAGTGGTTATGTCGTTGGCCTTAAACTTCAAAGGGTTTTCCACCGTGGGTTCTTCCCCACTCCTGGTTTCTATTTATTTTAACACAGATTTCCTCCCATTCTGATCAGTGATGTCCGATTTTCATCGGTTGAATCAACAATTTTCTGTAACTATGTGTCACTCTGAACCGATAATGAAATGAAATTGTGAAATGTATCTGTGTCGCTCGGTCTCTGCCTCTCTCTCTCTCTCCACAGAGCTGTGTATGTGTTTGTATGTCTGAGTCTTTGTCTCTCTCAGTCTGACTCACTCTGTCTGTCCCTGTTTCTCCGTTTGTCTCAGTCTCTCAATCTGTCTCTTTCTCACGGTGCCCACGTCTGTTCCAATGGGATTCTCTCAGATTCTTTGCCTGACTGGCTCTCTCTTTCCCATCATTTCGGTCTGTCCATTTCTTTGCCTGTCTCTGTTAGCCCCTGCCTCTAACCTGAGAATCATTTCCATCATTTTCTGTTTTAGTCTCTATCTCTTTCTCTCTATCTGTCTCTCTCCTTGTCACTGTCTTTATCATTGTCTTTCTCTCACTCTTTCCCTTTCTCTCTTAATAGATCAAACACACAAATCTCTGTCTCTGTATGTGTTTGTGTCTTTTTCTCACCCAATCTGCCTCTCCTTCTCAGTCTCGCACTTTCTGTCTCTCGTTGTCTCTATCTCGGTGTCTGTCTCTCCCTGTTTGTCGGTTTGTCTCTGTCTCTCAATGTGTCTGTCGACTTCTCATGTCCAGTTCTGTTCACAGCTCGATTCCTGCTCCGACAGAGCAGCTATCCGTCAGTTCCTCGTTAGTATAGTGGTGAGTATCCCCGCCTGTCACGCGGGAGACCGGGGTTCAATTCCCCGACGGGGAGGCAGATTTTTCAAAATGTTGATTTTTACTTCTGTTTCTTGGTAGATACATGTTAAAAATTCCGGAGCGAAATCGAACTGTGAAAATACAGGTAGAGGAGTTTGCCTCTTCCAGATTTTTAGCGAACGGAGACTTTTTCAGGATTCTTTGGCCGTCTGCTGCACAGAGATGGATGACTGAGTTTTTTCTGAGTAACGTTTAAAAAGCCAGCGACACAGTAGTCGTGGCCGAGTGGTTAAGGCGATGGACTAGAAATCCATTGGGATTTTCCCGCGAAGGTTCGAATCCTGCCGACTACGATTCTCAGCATTTTTCATTCCATTTCACAATTTAACCAGTTCTCTACCAAACTGATCATGTGATAATTGGAATAACGTCCCACACCTTTCAACACTGACATTTGTTCTCATTTTTATTAATCTGCAATATTCACGATACATCCGTTTAAAAAATCGCAACAATCAGTCAAAGTTGCGACAGTGATTCAGCCTGTCTATCCCTCGAGATGGCTAAGGCATCTGTGCATGCCCGTTGGTGCGTGTAAATTTTTGGTTATGTGTGTCTCTGTGTCTGTCTATCTCTATTTTTGTCTCTGTGTATGTGCAACTGTCAGTGGAAATCATCATACGAATTTAGTATGTCCTGGAACTTATAAAAAAGACTTGGGGAAAATAATACGGTTGTGAACTTTTGTATCGGCTTAGGTTCAGTGGCAGCATTCTCGACTGAATCAGAAGTTTGTGTGTTCAAGTCGCACTCCTTGGACTTGAGCATATTATCTTGGCTAACACTCAAGTGCAGCACTTGGGGAATTTTGCAATGTTGAAGCTGTTGACTTTCGGATGAAATGTTAAATTGAAGCTCCGTCTGCACCCTCGGGTGGATATGAAAGGTCCCAGAGCATTACTCGAAACAGAGTAGGAGAGTTGCCCCCGTGTCAATATTCCTCAAAATGTTCGTAAATGCTCACTAAAAGACTATGTGCATGTGTTTGTATGTGGGGTTGGGGTTGAAGCCCAGTTTGTCACAGAGACAGAATCCAAGCTCTCACAGGGCCAGGATAACCGAGTGGTTATGTCGTTGGCCTTAAACTTCAAAGGGTTTTCCAACGTGGGTTCTTCCCCACTCCTGGTTTCTATTTATTTTAACACAGATTTCCTCCCATTCTGATCAGTGATGTCCGATTTTCATCGGTTGAATCAAAAATTTTCTGTAACTGTGTGACACTCTGAACCGATAATGAAATGAAATTGTGAAATGTATCTGTGTCGCTCGGTCTCTGCCTCTCTCTCTCTCTCCACAGAGCTGTGTATGTGTTTGTATGTCTGAGTCTTTGTCTCTCTCAGTCTGACTCACTCTGTCTGTCCCTGTTTCTCCGTTTGTCTCAGTCTCTCAATCTGTCTCTTTCTCACGGTGCCCACGTCTGTTCCAATGGGATTCTCTCAGATTCTTTGTCTGACTGGCTCTCTCTTTCCCATCATTTCGGTCTGTCCATTTCTTTGCCTGTCTCTGTTAGCCCCTGCCTCTAACCTGAGAATCATTTCCATCATTTTCTGTTTTAGTCTCTATCTCTTTCTCTCTATCTGTCTCTCTCCTTGTCACTGTCTTTATCTCTTAATAGATCAAACACACAAATCTCTGTCTCTGTATGTGTTTGTGTCTTTTTCTCACCCAATCTGCCTCTCCTTCTCAGTCTCGCACTTTCTGTCTCTCGTTGTCTCTATCTCGGTGTCTGTCTCTCCCTGTTTGTCGGTTTGTCTCTGTCTCTCAATGTGTCTGTCGACTTCTCATGGTGTCCAGTTCTGTTCACAGCTCGATTCCTGCTCCGACAGAGCAGCTATCCGTCAGTTCCTCGTTAGTATAGTGGTGAGTATCCCCGCCTGTCACGCGGGAGACCGGGGTTCAATTCCCCGACGGGGAGGCAGATGTTTCAAAATGTTGATTTTTACTTCTGTTTCTTGGTAGATACATGTTAAAAATTCCAGAGCGAAATCGAACTGTGTAAATACAGGTAGAGGAGTTTGCCTCTTCCAGATTTTTAGCAAACGGAGACTTTTTCAGGATTCTTTGGCCGTCTGCTGCACAGAGATGGAGGACTGAGTTTTTTCGGAGTAACGTTTAAAAAGCCAGCGACACAATAGTCATGGCCGAGTGGTTAAGGCGATGGACTAGAAATCTATTGGGATTTTCCCGCGCAGGTTCGAATCCTGCCGACTACGATTCTCAGCATTTTTCATTCCATTTCACAATTTAACCAGTTCTCTACCAAACTGATCATGTGATAATTGGAATAACGTCCCACACCTTTCAACACTGACATTTGTTCTCATTTTTATTAATCTGCAATATTCACGATACATCCGTTTAAAAAATCGCAACAATCAGTCAAAGTTGCGACAGTGATTCAGCCTGTCTATCCCTCGAGATGGCTAAGGCATCTGTGCATGCCCGTTGGTGCGTGTAAATTTTTGGTTATGTGTGTCTCTGTGTCTGTCTATCTCTATTTTTGTCTCTGTGTATGTGCACCTGTCAGTGGAAATCATCAAACGAATTTAGTATGTCCTGGAACTTATAAAAAAGACTTGGGGAAAATAATACGGTTGTGAACTTTTGTATCGGCTTAGGTTCAGTGGCAGCATTCTCGACTGAATCAGAAGTTTGTGTGTTCAAGTCGCACTCCTTGGACTTGAGCATATCATCTTGGCTAACACTCAAGTGCAGCACTTGGGGAATTTTGCAATGTTGAAGCTGTTGACTTTCGGATGAAATGTTAAATTGAAGCTCCGTCTGCACCCTCGGGTGGATGTGAAAGGTCCCAGTGCATTACTCGAAACAGAGTAGGAGAGTTGCCCCCGTGTCAATATTCCTCAAAATGTTCGTAAATGCTCACTAAAAGACTATGTGCATGTGTTTGTATGTGGGGTTGGGGTTGAAGCCCAGTTTGTCACAGAGACAGAATCCCAGCTCTCACAGGGCCAGGATAACCGAGTGGTTATGTCGTTGGCCTTAAACTTCAAAGGGTTTTCCACGGTGGGTTCTTCCCCACTCCTGCTTTCTATTTATTTTAACACAGATTTCCTCCCATTCTGATCAGTGATGTCCGATTTTCATCGGTTGAATCAACAATTTTCTGTAACTATGTGTCACTCTGAACCGATAATGAAATGAAATTGTGAAATGTATCTGTGTCGCTCGGTCTCTGCATCTCTCTCTCTCTCCACAGAGCTGTGTATGTGTTTGTTTGTCTGAGTCTTTGTCTCTCTCAGTCTGACTCACTCTGTCTGTCCCTGTTTCTCCGTTTGTCTCAGTCTCTCAATCTGTCTCTTTCTCACGGTGCCCACGTCTGTTCCAATGGGATTCTCTCAGATTCTTTGTCTGACTGGCTCTCTCTTTCCCATCATTTCGGTCTGTCCATTTCTTTGCCTGTCTCTGTTAGCCCCTGCCTCTAACCTGAGAATCATTTCCATCATTTTCTGTTTTAGTCTCTATCTCTTTCTCTCTATCTGTCTCTCTCCTTGTCACTGTCTTTATCATTGTCTTTCTCTCACTCTTTCCCTTTCTCTCTTAATAGATCAAACACACAAATCTCTGTCTCTGTATGTGTTTGTGTCTTTTTCTCACCCAATCTGCCTCTCCTTCTCAGTCTCGCACTTTCTGTCTCTCGTTGTCTCTATCTCGGTGTCTGTCTCTCCCTGTTTGTCGGTTTGTCTCAGTCTCTCAATGTGTCTGTCGACTTCTCATGGTGTCCAGTTCTGTTCACAGCTCGATTCCTGCTCCGACAGAGCAGCTATCCGTCAGTTCCTCGTTAGTATAGTGGTGAGTATCCCCGCCTGTCACGCGGGAGACCGGGGTTCAATTCCCCGATGGAAGGCAGATGTTTCAAAATGTTGATTTTTACTTCTGTTTCTTGGTAGATACATGTTAAAAATTCCAGAGCGAAATCGAACTGTGAAAATACAGGTAGAGGAGTTTGCCTCTTCCAGATTTTTAGCAAACGGAGACTTTTTCAGGATTCTTTGGCCGTCTGCTGCACAGAGATGGAGGACTGAGTTTTTTCGGAGTAACGTTTAAAAAGCCAGCGACATAATAGTCATGGCCGAGTGGTTAAGGCAATGGACTAGAAATCCATTGGGATTTTCCCGCGCAGGTTCGAATCCTGCCGACTACGATTCTCAGCATTTTTCATTCCATTTCACAATTTAACCAGTTCTCTACCAAACTGATCATGTGATAATTGGAATAACGTCCCACACCTTTCAACACTGACATTTGTTCTCATTTTTATTAATCTCCAATATTCACGATACATCCGTTTAAAAAATCGCAACAATCAGTCAAAGTTGCGACAGTGATTCAGCCTGTCTATCCCTCGAGATGGCTAAGGCATCTGTGCATGCCCGTTGGTACGTGTAAATTTTTGGTTATGTGTGTCTCTGTGTCTGTCTATCTCTATTTTTGTCTCTGTGTATGTGCAACTGTCAGTGGAAATCATCATACGAATTTAGTATGTCCTGGAACTTATAAAAAAGACTTGGGGAAAATAATACGGTTGTGAACTTTTGTATCGGCTTAGGTTCAGTGGCAGCATTCTCGACTGAATCAGAAGTTTGTGTGTTCAAGTCGCACTCCTTGGACTTGAGCATATCATCTTGGCTAACACTCAAGTGCAGCACTTGGGGAATTTTGCAATGTTGAAGCTGTTGACTTTCGGATGAAATGTTAAATTGAAGCTCCGTCTGCACCCTCGGGTGGATATGAAAGGTCCCAGAGCATTACTCGAAACAGAGTAGGAGAGTTGCCCTCGTGTCAATATTCCTCAAAATGTTCGTAAATGCTCACTAAAAGACTATGTGCATGTGTTTGTATGTGGGGTTGGGGTTGAAGCCCAGTTTGTCACAGAGACAGAATCCAAGCTCTCACAGGGCCAGGATAACCGAGTGGTTATGTCGTTGGCCTTAATCTTCAAAGGGTTTTCCACCGTGGGTTCTTCCCCACTCCTGGTTTCTATTTATTTTAACACAGATTTCCTCCCATTCTGATCAGTGATGTCCGATTTTCATCGGTTGAATCAACAATTTTCTGTAACTATGTGTCACTCTGAACCGATAATGAAATGAAATTGTGAAATGTATCTGTGTCGCTCGGTCTCTGCCTCTCTCTCTCTCTCCACAGAGCTGTGTATGTGTTTGTATGTCTGAGTCTTTGTCTCTCTCAGTCTGACTCACTCTGTCTGTCCCTGTTTCTCCGTTTGTCTCAGTCTCTCAATCTGTCTCTTTCTCACGGTGCCCACGTCTGTTCCAATGGGATTCTCTCAGATTCTTTGTCTGACTGGCTCTCTCTTTCCCATCATTTCGGTCTGTCCATTTCTTTGCCTGTCTCTGTTAGCCCCTGCCTCTAACCTGAGAATCATTTCCATCATTTTCTGTTTTAGTCTCTATCTCTTTCTCTCTATCTGTCTCTCTCCTTGTCACTGTCTTTATCATTGTCTTTCTCTCACTCTTTCCCTTTCTCTCTTAATAGATCAAACACACAAATCTCTGTCTCTGTATGTGTTTGTGTCTTTTTCTCACCCAATCTGCCTCTCCTTCTCAGTCTCACACTTTCTGTCTCTCGTTGTCTCTATCTCGGTGTCTGTCTCTCCCTGTTTGTCGGTTTGTCTCTGTCTCTCAATGTGTCTGTCGACTTCTCATGGTGTCCAGTTCTGTTCACAGCTCGATTCCTGCTCCGACAGAGCAGCTATCCGTCAGTTCCTCGTTAGTATAGTGGTGAGTATCCCCGCCTGTCACGCGGGAGACCGGGGTTCAATTCCCCGACGGGGAGGCAGATGTTTCAAAATGTTGATTTTTACTTCTGTTTCTTGGTAGATACATGTTAAAAATTCCAGAGCGAAATCGAACTGTGAAAATACAGGTAGAGGAGTTTGCCTCTTCCAGATTTTTTGCAAACGGAGACTTTTTCAGGATTCTTTGGCCGTCTGCTGCACAGAGATGGAGGACTGAGTTTTTTCGGAGTAACGTTTAAAAAGCCAGCGACACAGTAGTCGTGGCCGAGTGGTTAAGGCGATGGACTAGAAATCCATTGGGATTTTCCCGCGCAGGTTCGAATCCTGCCGACTACGATTCTCAGCATTTTTCATTCCATTTCACAATTTAACCAGTTCTCTACCAAACTGATCATGTGATAATTGGAATAACGTCCCACACCTTTCAACACTGACATTTGTTCTCATTTTTATTAATCTGCAATATTCACGATACATCCGTTTAAAAAATCGCAACAATCAGTCAAAGTTGCGACAGTGATTCAGCCTGTCTATCCCTCGAGATGGCTAAGGCATCTGTGCATGCCCGTTGGTGCGTGTAAATTTTTGGTTATGTGTGTCTCTGTGTCTGTCTATCTCTATTTTTGTCTCTGTGTATGTGCAACTGTCAGTGGAAATCATCATACGAATTTAGTATGTCCTGGAACTTATAAAAAAGACTTGGGGAAAATAATACGGTTGTGAACTTTTGTATCGGCTTAGGTTCAGTGGCAGCATTCTCGACTGAATCAGAAGTTTGTGTGTTCAAGTCGCACTCCTTGGACTTGAGCATATTATCTTGGCTAACACTCAAGTGCAGCACTTGGGGAATTTTGCAATGTTGAAGCTGTTGACTTTCGGATGAAATGTTAAATTGAAGCTCCGTCTGCACCCTCGGGTGGATATGAAAGGTCCCAGAGCATTACTCGAAACAGAGTAGGAGAGTTGCCCCCGTGTCAATATTCCTCAAAATGTTCGTAAATGCTCACTAAAAGACTATGTGCATGTGTTTGTATGTGGGGTTGGGGTTGAAGCCCAGTTTGTCACAGAGACAGAATCCAAGCTCTCACAGGGCCAGGATAACCGAGTGGTTATGTCGTTGGCCTTAAACTTCAAAGGGTTTTCCAACGTGGGTTCTTCCCCACTCCTGGTTTCTATTTATTTTAACACAGATTTCCTCCCATTCTGATCAGTGATGTCCGATTTTCATCGGTTGAATCAAAAATTTTCTGTAACTGTGTGACACTCTGAACCGATAATGAAATGAAATTGTGAAATGTATCTGTGTCGCTCGGTCTCTGCCTCTCTCTCTCTCTCCACAGAGCTGTGTATGTGTTTGTATGTCTGAGTCTTTGTCTCTCTCAGTCTGACTCACTCTGTCTGTCCCTGTTTCTCCGTTTGTCTCAGTCTCTCAATCTGTCTCTTTCTCACGGTGCCCACGTCTGTTCCAATGGGATTCTCTCAGATTCTTTGTCTGACTGGCTCTCTCTTTCCCATCATTTCGGTCTGTCCATTTCTTTGCCTGTCTCTGTTAGCCCCTGCCTCTAACCTGAGAATCATTTCCATCATTTTCTGTTTTAGTCTCTATCTCTTTCTCTCTATCTGTCTCTCTCCTTGTCACTGTCTTTATCTCTTAATAGATCAAACACACAAATCTCTGTCTCTGTATGTGTTTGTGTCTTTTTCTCACCCAATCTGCCTCTCCTTCTCAGTCTCGCACTTTCTGTCTCTCGTTGTCTCTATCTCGGTGTCTGTCTCTCCCTGTTTGTCGGTTTGTCTCTGTCTCTCAATGTGTCTGTCGACTTCTCATGGTGTCCAGTTCTGTTCACAGCTCGATTCCTGCTCCGACAGAGCAGCTATCCGTCAGTTCCTCGTTAGTATAGTGGTGAGTATCCCCGCCTGTCACGCGGGAGACCGGGGTTCAATTCCCCGACGGGGAGGCAGATGTTTCAAAATGTTGATTTTTACTTCTGTTTCTTGGTAGATACATGTTAAAAATTCCAGAGCGAAATCGAACTGTGTAAATACAGGTAGAGGAGTTTGCCTCTTCCAGATTTTTAGCAAACGGAGACTTTTTCAGGATTCTTTGGCCGTCTGCTGCACAGAGATGGAGGACTGAGTTTTTTCGGAGTAACGTTTAAAAAGCCAGCGACACAATAGTCATGGCCGAGTGGTTAAGGCGATGGACTAGAAATCTATTGGGATTTTCCCGCGCAGGTTCGAATCCTGCCGACTACGATTCTCAGCATTTTTCATTCCATTTCACAATTTAACCAGTTCTCTACCAAACTGATCATGTGATAATTGGAATAACGTCCCACACCTTTCAACACTGACATTTGTTCTCATTTTTATTAATCTGCAATATTCACGATACATCCGTTTAAAAAATCGCAACAATCAGTCAAAGTTGCGACAGTGATTCAGCCTGTCTATCCCTCGAGATGGCTAAGGCATCTGTGCATGCCCGTTGGTGCGTGTAAATTTTTGGTTATGTGTGTCTCTGTGTCTGTCTATCTCTATTTTTGTCTCTGTGTATGTGCACCTGTCAGTGGAAATCATCAAACGAATTTAGTATGTCCTGGAACTTATAAAAAAGACTTGGGGAAAATAATACGGTTGTGAACTTTTGTATCGGCTTAGGTTCAGTGGCAGCATTCTCGACTGAATCAGAAGTTTGTGTGTTCAAGTCGCACTCCTTGGACTTGAGCATATCATCTTGGCTAACACTCAAGTGCAGCACTTGGGGAATTTTGCAATGTTGAAGCTGTTGACTTTCGGATGAAATGTTAAATTGAAGCTCCGTCTGCACCCTCGGGTGGATGTGAAAGGTCCCAGTGCATTACTCGAAACAGAGTAGGAGAGTTGCCCCCGTGTCAATATTCCTCAAAATGTTCGTAAATGCTCACTAAAAGACTATGTGCATGTGTTTGTATGTGGGGTTGGGGTTGAAGCCCAGTTTGTCACAGAGACAGAATCCCAGCTCTCACAGGGCCAGGATAACCGAGTGGTTATGTCGTTGGCCTTAAACTTCAAAGGGTTTTCCACGGTGGGTTCTTCCCCACTCCTGCTTTCTATTTATTTTAACACAGATTTCCTCCCATTCTGATCAGTGATGTCCGATTTTCATCGGTTGAATCAACAATTTTCTGTAACTATGTGTCACTCTGAACCGATAATGAAATGAAATTGTGAAATGTATCTGTGTCGCTCGGTCTCTGCATCTCTCTCTCTCTCCACAGAGCTGTGTATGTGTTTGTTTGTCTGAGTCTTTGTCTCTCTCAGTCTGACTCACTCTGTCTGTCCCTGTTTCTCCGTTTGTCTCAGTCTCTCAATCTGTCTCTTTCTCACGGTGCCCACGTCTGTTCCAATGGGATTCTCTCAGATTCTTTGTCTGACTGGCTCTCTCTTTCCCATCATTTCGGTCTGTCCATTTCTTTGCCTGTCTCTGTTAGCCCCTGCCTCTAACCTGAGAATCATTTCCATCATTTTCTGTTTTAGTCTCTATCTCTTTCTCTCTATCTGTCTCTCTCCTTGTCACTGTCTTTATCATTGTCTTTCTCTCACTCTTTCCCTTTCTCTCTTAATAGATCAAACACACAAATCTCTGTCTCTGTATGTGTTTGTGTCTTTTTCTCACCCAATCTGCCTCTCCTTCTCAGTCTCGCACTTTCTGTCTCTCGTTGTCTCTATCTCGGTGTCTGTCTCTCCCTGTTTGTCGGTTTGTCTCAGTCTCTCAATGTGTCTGTCGACTTCTCATGGTGTCCAGTTCTGTTCACAGCTCGATTCCTGCTCCGACAGAGCAGCTATCCGTCAGTTCCTCGTTAGTATAGTGGTGAGTATCCCCGCCTGTCACGCGGGAGACCGGGGTTCAATTCCCCGATGGAAGGCAGATGTTTCAAAATGTTGATTTTTACTTCTGTTTCTTGGTAGATACATGTTAAAAATTCCAGAGCGAAATCGAACTGTGAAAATACAGGTAGAGGAGTTTGCCTCTTCCAGATTTTTAGCAAACGGAGACTTTTTCAGGATTCTTTGGCCGTCTGCTGCACAGAGATGGAGGACTGAGTTTTTTCGGAGTAACGTTTAAAAAGCCAGCGACATAATAGTCATGGCCGAGTGGTTAAGGCAATGGACTAGAAATCCATTGGGATTTTCCCGCGCAGGTTCGAATCCTGCCGACTACGATTCTCAGCATTTTTCATTCCATTTCACAATTTAACCAGTTCTCTACCAAACTGATCATGTGATAATTGGAATAACGTCCCACACCTTTCAACACTGACATTTGTTCTCATTTTTATTAATCTCCAATATTCACGATACATCCGTTTAAAAAATCGCAACAATCAGTCAAAGTTGCGACAGTGATTCAGCCTGTCTATCCCTCGAGATGGCTAAGGCATCTGTGCATGCCCGTTGGTACGTGTAAATTTTTGGTTATGTGTGTCTCTGTGTCTGTCTATCTCTATTTTTGTCTCTGTGTATGTGCAACTGTCAGTGGAAATCATCATACGAATTTAGTATGTCCTGGAACTTATAAAAAAGACTTGGGGAAAATAATACGGTTGTGAACTTTTGTATCGGCTTAGGTTCAGTGGCAGCATTCTCGACTGAATCAGAAGTTTGTGTGTTCAAGTCGCACTCCTTGGACTTGAGCATATCATCTTGGCTAACACTCAAGTGCAGCACTTGGGGAATTTTGCAATGTTGAAGCTGTTGACTTTCGGATGAAATGTTAAATTGAAGCTCCGTCTGCACCCTCGGGTGGATATGAAAGGTCCCAGAGCATTACTCGAAACAGAGTAGGAGAGTTGCCCTCGTGTCAATATTCCTCAAAATGTTCGTAAATGCTCACTAAAAGACTATGTGCATGTGTTTGTATGTGGGGTTGGGGTTGAAGCCCAGTTTGTCACAGAGACAGAATCCAAGCTCTCACAGGGCCAGGATAACCGAGTGGTTATGTCGTTGGCCTTAATCTTCAAAGGGTTTTCCACCGTGGGTTCTTCCCCACTCCTGGTTTCTATTTATTTTAACACAGATTTCCTCCCATTCTGATCAGTGATGTCCGATTTTCATCGGTTGAATCAACAATTTTCTGTAACTATGTGTCACTCTGAACCGATAATGAAATGAAATTGTGAAATGTATCTGTGTCGCTCGGTCTCTGCCTCTCTCTCTCTCTCCACAGAGCTGTGTATGTGTTTGTATGTCTGAGTCTTTGTCTCTCTCAGTCTGACTCACTCTGTCTGTCCCTGTTTCTCCGTTTGTCTCAGTCTCTCAATCTGTCTCTTTCTCACGGTGCCCACGTCTGTTCCAATGGGATTCTCTCAGATTCTTTGTCTGACTGGCTCTCTCTTTCCCATCATTTCGGTCTGTCCATTTCTTTGCCTGTCTCTGTTAGCCCCTGCCTCTAACCTGAGAATCATTTCCATCATTTTCTGTTTTAGTCTCTATCTCTTTCTCTCTATCTGTCTCTCTCCTTGTCACTGTCTTTATCATTGTCTTTCTCTCACTCTTTCCCTTTCTCTCTTAATAGATCAAACACACAAATCTCTGTCTCTGTATGTGTTTGTGTCTTTTTCTCACCCAATCTGCCTCTCCTTCTCAGTCTCACACTTTCTGTCTCTCGTTGTCTCTATCTCGGTGTCTGTCTCTCCCTGTTTGTCGGTTTGTCTCTGTCTCTCAATGTGTCTGTCGACTTCTCATGGTGTCCAGTTCTGTTCACAGCTCGATTCCTGCTCCGACAGAGCAGCTATCCGTCAGTTCCTCGTTAGTATAGTGGTGAGTATCCCTGCCTGTCACGCGGGAGACCGGGGTTCAATTCCCCGACGGGGAGGCAGATGTTTCAAAATGTTGATTTTTACTTCTGTTTCTTGGTAGATACATGTTAAAAATTCCAGAGCGAAATCGAACTGTGAAAATACAGGTAGAGGAGTTTGCCTCTTCCAGATTTTTTGCAAACGGAGACTTTTTCAGGATTCTTTGGCCGTCTGCTGCACAGAGATGGAGGACTGAGTTTTTTCGGAGTAACGTTTAAAAAGCCAGCGACACAGTAGTCGTGGCCGAGTGGTTAAGGCGATGGACTAGAAATCCATTGGGATTTTCCCGCGCAGGTTCGAATCCTGCCGACTACGATTCTCAGCATTTTTCATTCCATTTCACAATTTAACCAGTTCTCTACCAAACTGATCATGTGATAATTGGAATAACGTCCCACACCTTTCAACACTGACATTTGTTCTCATTTTTATTAATCTGCAATATTCACGATACATCCGTTTAAAAAATCGCAACAATCAGTCAAAGTTGCGACAGTGATTCAGCCTGTCTATCCCTCGAGATGGCTAAGGCATCTGTGCATGCCCGTTGGTGCGTGTAAATTTTTGGTTATGTGTGTCTCTGTGTCTGTCTATCTCTATTTTTGTCTCTGTGTATGTGCAACTGTCAGTGGAAATCATCATACGAATTTAGTATGTCCTGGAACTTATAAAAAAGACTTGGGGAAAATAATACGGTTGTGAACTTTTGTATCGGCTTAGGTTCAGTGGCAGCATTCTCGACAGAATCAGAAGTTTGTGTGTTCAAGTCGGACTCCTTGGACTTGAGCATATCATCTTGGCTAACACTCAAGTGCAGCACTTGGGGAATTTTGCAATGTTGAAGCTGTTGACTTTCGGATGAAATGTTAAATTGAAGCTCCGTCTGCACCCTCGGGTGGATATGAAAGGTCCCAGAGCATTACTCGAAACAGAGTAGGAGAGTTGCCCTCGTGTCAATATTCCTCAAAATGTTCGTAAATGCTCACTAAAAGACTATGTGCATGTGTTTGTATGTGGGGTTGGGGTTGAAGCCCAGTTTGTCACAGAGACAAAATCCAAGCTCTCACAGGGCCAGGATAACCGAGTGGTTATGTCGTTGGCCTTAAACTTCAAAGGGTTTTCCACCGTGGGTTCTTCCCCACTCCTGGTTTCTATTTATTTTAACACAGATTTCCTCCCATTCTGATCAGTGATGTCCGATTTTCATCGGTTGAATCAACAATTTTCTGTAACTATGTGTCACTCTGAACCGATAATGAAATGAAATTGTGAAATGTATCTGTGTCGCTCGGTCTCTGCCTCTCTCTCTCTCTCCACAGAGCTGTGTATGTGTTTGTATGTCTGAGTCTTTGTCTCTCTCAGTCTGACTCACTCTGTCTGTCCCTGTTTCTCCGTTTGTCTCAGTCTCTCAATCTGTCTCTTTCTCACGGTGCCCACGTCTGTTCCAATGGGATTCTCTCAGATTCTTTGTCTGACTGGCTCTCTCTTTCCCATCATTTCGGTCTGTCCATTTCTTTGCCTGTCTCTGTTAGCCCCTGCCTCTAACCTGAGAATCATTTCCATCATTTTCTGTTTTAGTCTCTATCTCTTTCTCTCTATCTGTCTCTCTCCTTGTCACTGTCTTTATCATTGTCTTTCTCTCACTCTTTCCCTTTCTCTCTTAATAGATCAAACACACAAATCTCTGTCTCTGTATGTGTTTGTGTCTTTTTCTCACCCAATCTGCCTCTCCTTCTCAGTCTCGCACTTTCTGTCTCTCGTTGTCTCTATCTCGGTGTCTGTCTCTCCCTGTTTGTCGGTTTGTCTCTGTCTCTCAATGTGTCTGTCGACTTCTCATGGTGTCCAGTTCTGTTCACAGCTCGATTCCTGCTCCGACAGAGCAGCTATCCGTCAGTTCCTCGTTAGTATAGTGGTGAGTATCCCCGCCTGTCACGCGGGAGACCGGGGTTCAATTCCCCGACGGGGAGGCAGATTTTTCAAAATGTTGATTTTTACTTCTGTTTCTTGGTAGATACATGTTAAAAATTCCGGAGCGAAATCGAACTGTGAAAATACAGGTAGAGGAGTTTGCCTCTTCCAGATTTTTAGCAAACGGAGACTTTTTCAGGATTCTTTGGCCGTCTGCTGCACAGAGATGGAGGACTGAGTTTTTTCGGAGTAACGTTTAAAAAGCCAGCGACACAGTAGTCGTGGCCGAGTGGGTAAGGCGATGGACTAGAAATCCATTGGGATTTTCCCGCGCAGGTTCGAATCCTGCCGACTACGATTCTCAGCATTTTTCATTCCATTTCACAATTTAACCAGTTCTCTACCAAACTGATCATGTGATAATTGGAATAACGTCCCACACCTTTCAACACTGACATTTGTTCTCATTTTTATTAATCTGCAATATTCACGATACATCCGTTTAAAAAATCGCAACAATCAGTCAAAGTTGCGACAGTGATTCAGCCTGTCTATCCCTCGAGATGGCTAAGGCATCTGTGCATGCCCGTTGGTGCGTGTAAATTTTTGGTTATGTGTGTCTCTGTGTCTGTCTATCTCTATTTTTGTCTCTGTGTATGTGCAACTGTCAGTGGAAATCATCATACGAATTTAGTATGTCCTGGAACTTATAAAAAAGACTTGGGGAAAATAATACGGTTGTGAACTTTTGTATCGACTTAGGTTCAGTGGCTGCATTCTCGACAGAATCAGAAGTTTGTGTGTTCAAGTCGGACTCCTTGGACTTGAGCATATCATCTTGGCTAACACTCAAGTGCAGCACTTGGGGAATTTTGCAATGTTGAAGCTGTTGACTTTCGGATGAAATGTTAAATTGAAGCTCCGTCTGCACCCTCGGGTGGATATGAAAGGTCCCAGAGCATTACTCGAAACAGAGTAGGAGAGTTGCCCTCGTGTCAATATTCCTCAAAATGTTCGTAAATGCTCACTAAAAGACTATGTGCATGTGTTTGTATGTGGGGTTGGGGTTGAAGCCCAGTTTGTCACAGAGACAAAATCCAAGCTCTCACAGGGCCAGGATAACCGAGTGGTTATGTCGTTGGCCTTAAACTTCAAAGGGTTTTCCACCGTGGGTTCTTCCCCACTCCTGGTTTCTATTTATTTTAACACAGATTTCCTCCCATTCTGATCAGTGATGTCCGATTTTCATCGGTTGAATCAACAATTTTCTGTAACTATGTGTCACTCTGAACCGATAATGAAATGAAATTGTGAAATGTATCTGTGTCGCTCGGTCTCTGCCTCTCTCTCTCTCTCCACAGAGCTGTGTATGTGTTTGTATGTCTGAGTCTTTGTCTCTCTCAGTCTGACTCACTCTGTCTGTCCCTGTTTCTCCGTTTGTCTCAGTCTCTCAATCTGTCTCTTTCTCACGGTGCCCACGTCTGTTCCAATGGGATTCTCTCAGATTCTTTGTCTGACTGGCTCTCTCTTTCCCATCATTTCGGTCTGTCCATTTCTTTGCCTGTCTCTGTTAGCCCCTGCCTCTAACCTGAGAATCATTTCCATCATTTTCTGTTTTAGTCTCTATCTCTTTCTCTCTATCTGTCTCTCTCCTTGTCACTGTCTTTATCATTGTCTTTCTCTCACACTTTCCCTTTCTCTCTTAATAGATCAAACACACAAATCTCTGTCTCTGTATGTGTTTGTGTCTTTTTCTCACCCAATCTGCCTCTCCTTCTCAGTCTCGCACTTTCTGTCTCTCGTTGTCTCTATCTCGGTGTCTGTCTCTCCCTGTTTGTCGGTTTGTCTCTGTCTCTCAATGTGTCTGTCGACTTCTCATGGTGTCCAGTTCTGTTCACAGCTCGATTCCTGCTCCGACAGAGCAGCTATCCGTCAGTTCCTCGTTAGTATAGTGGTGAGTATCCCCGCCTGTCACGCGGGAGGCCGGGGTTCAATTCCCCGACGGGGAGGCAGATTTTTCAAAATGTTGATTTTTACTTCTGTTTCTTGGTAGATACATGTTAAAAATTCCGGAGCGAAATCGAACTGTGAAAATACAGGTAGAGGAGTTTGCCTCTTCCAGATTTTTAGCAAACGGAGACTTTTTCAGGATTCTTTGGCCGTCTGCTGCACAGAGATGGAGGACTGAGTTTTTTCGGAGTAACGTTTAAAAAGCCAGCGACACAGTAGTCGTGGCCGAGTGGTTAAGGCGATGGACTAGAAATCCATTGGGATTTTCCCGCGCAGGTTCGAATCCTGCCGACTACGATTCTCAGCATTTTTCATTCCATTTCACAATTTAACCAGTTCTCTACCAAACTGATCATGTGATAATTGGAATAACGTCCCACACCTTTCAACACTGACATTTGTTCTCATTTTTATTAATCTGCAATATTCACGATACATCCGTTTAAAAAATCGCAACAATCAGTCAAAGTTGCGACAGTGATTCAGCCTGTCTATCCCTCGAGATGGCTAAGGCATCTGTGCATGCCCGTTGGTGCGTGTAAATTTTTGGTTATGTGTGTCTCTGTGTCTGTCTATCTCTATTTTTGTCTCTGTGTATGTGCAACTGTCAGTGGAAATCATCATACGAATTTAGTATGTCCTGGAACTTATAAAAAAGACTTGGGGAAAATAATACGGTTGTGAACTTTTGTATCGACTTAGGTTCAGTGGCTGCATTCTCGACAGAATCAGAAGTTTGTGTGTTCAAGTCGGACTCCTTGGACTTGAGCATATCATCTTGGCTAACACTCAAGTGCAGCACTTGGGGAATTTTGCAATGTTGAAGCTGTTGACTTTCGGATGAAATGTTAAATTGAAGCTCCGTCTGCACCCTCGGGTGGATATGAAAGGTCCCAGAGCATTACTCGAAACAGAGTAGGAGAGTTGCCCTCGTGTCAATATTCCTCAAAATGTTCGTAAATGCTCACTAAAAGACTATGTGCATGTGTTTGTATGTGGGGTTGGGGTTGAAGCCCAGTTTGTCACAGAGACAAAATCCAAGCTCTCACAGGGCCAGGATAACCGAGTGGTTATGTCGTTGGCCTTAAACTTCAAAGGGTTTTCCACCGTGGGTTCTTCCCCACTCCTGGTTTCTATTTATTTTAACACAGATTTCCTCCCATTCTGATCAGTGATGTCCGATTTTCATCGGTTGAATCAACAATTTTCTGTAACTATGTGTCACTCTGAACCGATAATGAAATGAAATTGTGAAATGTATCTGTGTCGCTCGGTCTCTGCCTCTCTCTCTCTCTCCACAGAGCTGTGTATGTGTTTGTATGTCTGAGTCTTTGTCTCTCTCAGTCTGACTCACTCTGTCTGTCCCTGTTTCTCCGTTTGTCTCAGTCTCTCAATCTGTCTCTTTCTCACGGTGCCCACGTCTGTTCCAATGGGATTCTCTCAGATTCTTTGTCTGACTGGCTCTCTCTTTCCCATCATTTCGGTCTGTCCATTTCTTTGCCTGTCTCTGTTAGCCCCTGCCTCTAACCTGAGAATCATTTCCATCATTTTCTGTTTTAGTCTCTATCTCTTTCTCTCTATCTGTCTCTCTCCTTGTCACTGTCTTTATCATTGTCTTTCTCTCACACTTTCCCTTTCTCTCTTAATAGATCAAACACACAAATCTCTGTCTCTGTATGTGTTTGTGTCTTTTTCTCACCCAATCTGCCTCTCCTTCTCAGTCTCGCACTTTCTGTCTCTCGTTGTCTCTATCTCGGTGTCTGTCTCTCCCTGTTTGTCGGTTTGTCTCTGTCTCTCAATGTGTCTGTCGACTTCTCATGGTGTCCAGTTCTGTTCACAGCTCGATTCCTGCTCCGACAGAGCAGCTATCCGTCAGTTCCTCGTTAGTATAGTGGTGAGTATCCCCGCCTGTCACGCGGGAGACCGGGGTTCAATTCCCCGACGGGGAGGCAGATTTTTCAAAATGTTGATTTTTACTTCTGTTTCTTGGTAGATACATGTTAAAAATTCCGGAGCGAAATCGAACTGTGAAAATACAGGTAGAGGAGTTTGCCTCTTCCAGATTTTTAGCAAACGGAGACTTTTTCAGGATTCTTTGGCCGTCTGCTGCACAGAGATGGAGGACTGAGTTTTTTCGGAGTAACGTTTAAAAAGCCAGCGACACAGTAGTCGTGGCCGAGTGGTTAAGGCGATGGACTAGAAATCCATTGGGATTTTCCCGCGCAGGTTCGAATCCTGCCGACTACGATTCTCAGCATTTTTCATTCCATTTCACAATTTAACCAGTTCTCTACCAAACTGATCATGTGATAATTGGAATAACGTCCCACACCTTTCAACACTGACATTTGTTCTCATTTTTATTAATCTGCAATATTCACGATACATCCGTTTAAAAAATCGCAACAATCAGTCAAAGTTGCGACAGTGATTCAGCCTGTCTATCCCTCGAGATGGCTAAGGCATCTGTGCATGCCCGTTGGTGCGTGTAAATGTTTGGTTATGTGTGTCTCTGTGTCTGTCTATCTCTATTTTTGTCTCTGTGTATGTGCAACTGTCAGTGGAAATCATCATACGAATTTAGTATGTCCTGGAACTTATAAAAAAGACTTGGGGAAAATAATACGGTTGTGAACTTTTGTATCGGCTTAGGTTCAGTGGCAGCATTCTCGACAGAATCAGAAGTTTGTGTGTTCAAGTCGGACTCCTTGGACTTGAGCATATCATCTTGGCTAACACTCAAGTGCAGCACTTGGGGAATTTTGCAATGTTGAAGCTGTTGACTTTCGGATGAAATGTTAAATTGAAGCTCCGTCTGCACCCTCGGGTGGATATGAAAGGTCCCAGAGCATTACTCGAAACAGAGTAGGAGAGTTGCCCTCGTGTCAATATTCCTCAAAATGTTCGTAAATGCTCACTAAAAGACTATGTGCATGTGTTTGTATGTGGGGTTGGGGTTGAAGCCCAGTTTGTCACAGAGACAAAATCCAAGCTCTCACAGGGCCAGGATAACCGAGTGGTTATGTCGTTGGCCTTAAACTTCAAAGGGTTTTCCACCGTGGGTTCTTCCCCACTCCTGGTTTCTATTTATTTTAACACAGATTTCCTCCCATTCTGATCAGTGATGTCCGATTTTCATCGGTTGAATCAACAATTTTCTGTAACTATGTGTCACTCTGAACCGATAATGAAATGAAATTGTGAAATGTATCTGTGTCGCTCGGTCTCTGCCTCTCTCTCTCTCTCCACAGAGCTGTGTATGTGTTTGTATGTCTGAGTCTTTGTCTCTCTCAGTCTGACTCACTCTGTCTGTCCCTGTTTCTCCGTTTGTCTCAGTCTCTCAATCTGTCTCTTTCTCACGGTGCCCACGTCTGTTCCAATGGGATTCTCTCAGATTCTTTGTCTGACTGGCTCTCTCTTTCCCATCATTTCGGTCTGTCCATTTCTTTGCCTGTCTCTGTTAGCCCCTGCCTCTAACCTGAGAATCATTTCCATCATTTTCTGTTTTAGTCTCTATCTCTTTCTCTCTATCTGTCTCTCTCCTTGTCACTGTCTTTATCATTGTCTTTCTCTCACACTTTCCCTTTCTCTCTTAATAGATCAAACACACAACTCTCAGTCTCTGTATGTGTTTGTGTCTTTTTCTCACCCAATCTGCCTCTCCTTCTCAGTCTCGCACTTTCTGTCTCTCGTTGTCTCTATCTCGGTGTCTGTCTCTCCCTGTTTGTCGGTTTGTCTCTGTCTCTCAATGTGTCTGTCGACTTCTCATGGTTTCCAGTTCTGTTCACAGCTCGATTCCTGCTCCGACAGATCAGCTATCCGTCAGTTCCTCGTTAATATAGTGGTGAGTATCCCCGCCTGTCACGCGGGAGACCGGGGTTCAATTCCCCGACGGGGAGGCAGATTTTTCAAAATGTTGATTTTTACTTCTGTTTCTTGGTAGATACATGTTAAAAATTCCGGAGCGAAATCGAACTGTGAAAATACAGGTAGAGGAGTTTGCCTCTTCCAGATTTTTAGCAAACGGAGACTTTTTCAGGATTCTTTGGCCGTCTGCTGCACAGAGATGGATGACTGAGTTTTTTCTGAGTAACGTTTAAAAAGCCAGCGACACAGTAGTCGTGGCCGAGTGGTTAAGGCGATGGACTAGAAATCCATTGGGATTTTCCCACGTAGGTTCGAATCCTGCCGACTACGATTCTCAGCATTTTTCATTCCATTTCACAATTTAACCAGTTCTCTACCAAACTGATCATGTGATAATTGGAATAACGTCCCACACCTTTCAACACTGACATTTGTTCTCATTTTTATTAATCTGCAATATTCACGATACATCCGTTTCAAAAATCGCAACAATCAGTCAAAGTTGCGACAGTGATTCAGCCTGTCTATCCCTCGAGATGGCTAAGGCATCTGTGCATGCCCGTTGGTGCGTGTAAATTTTTGGTTATGTGTGTCTCTGTGTCTGTCTATCTGTACTTTTGTCTCTGTGTATGTGCAACTGTGTGTGGAAATCATCATACGAATTTGGTATGTCCTGGAACTTATAAAAAAGACTTGGGGAAAATAATACGGTTGTGAACTTTTGTATCGGCTTTGGTTCAGTGGCAGCATTCTCGACTGAATCAGGAGTTTGTGTGTTCAAGTCGCACTCCTTGGACTTGAGCATTTCATCTTGGCTAACACTCAAGTGCAGCACTTGGGGAATTTTGCAATGTTGAAGCTGTTGACTTTCGGATGAAATGTTAAATTGAAGCTCCGTCTGCACCCTCGGGTGGATATGAAAGGTCCCAGAGCATTACTCGAAACAGGGTAGGAGAGTTGCCCTCGTGTCAATATTCCTCAAAATGTTCGTAAATGCTCACTAAAAGACTATGTGCATGTGTTTGTATGTGGGGTTGGGGTTGAAGCCCAGTTTGTCACAGAGACAGAATCCAAGCTCTCACAGGGCCAGGATAACCGAGTGGTTATGTCGTTGGCCTTAAACTTCAAAGGGTTTTCCACCGTGGGTTCTTCCCCACTCCTGGTTTATATTTATTTTAACACAGATTTCCTCCCATTCTGATCAGTGATGTCCGATTTTCATCGGTTGAATCAACAATTTTCTGTAACTATGTGTCACTCTGAACCGATAATGAAATGAAATTGTGAAATGTATCTGTGTCGCTCGGTCTCTGCCTCTCTCTCTCTCTCCACAGAGCTGTGTATGTGTTTGTATGTCTGAGTCTTTGTCTCTCTCAGTCTGACTCACTCTGTCTGTCCCTGTTTCTCCGTTTGTCTCAGTCTCTCAATCTGTCTCTTTCTCACGGTGCCCACGTCTGTTCCAATGGGATTCTCTCAGATTCTTTGTCTGACTGGCGCTCTCTTTCCCATCATTTCGGTCTGTCCATTTCTTTGCCTGTCTCTGTTAGTCCCTGCCTCTAACCTGAGAAGTATTTCCATCATTTTCTGTTTTAGTTTCTATCTCTTTCTCTCTATCTGTCTCTCTCCTTGTCACTGTCTTTATCATTGTCTTTCTCTCACTCTTTCCCTTTCTCTCTTAATAGATCAAACACACAAATCTCTGTCTCTGTATGTGTTTGAGTCTTTTTCTCACCCAATCTGCCTCTCCTTCTCAGTCTCACACTTTCTGTCTCTCGTTGTCTCTATCTCGGTGTCTGTCTCTCCCTGTTTGTCGGTTTGTCTCTGTCTCTCAATGTGTCTGTCGACTTCTCATGGTGTCCAGTTCTGTTCACAGCTCGATTCCTGCTCCGACAGAGCAGCTATCCGTCAGTTCCTCGTTAGTATAGTGTTGAGTATCTCCGCCTGTCACGCGGGAGACCGGGGTTCAATTCCCCGACGGGGAGGCAGATGTTTCAAAATGTTGATTTTTACTTCTGTTTCTTGGTAGATAAATGTTAAAAATTCCAGAGCGAAATCGAACTGTGAAAATTCAGGTAGAGGAGTTTGCCTCTTCCAGATTTTTAGCAAATGGAGACTTTTTCAGGATTCTTTGGCCGTCTGCTGCACAGAGATGGATGACTGAGTTTTTTCTGAGTAACGTTTAAAAAGGCAGCGACACAGTAGTCGTGGCCGAGTGGTTAAGGCGTTGGACTAGAAACCCATTGGGATTTTCCCGCGCAGGTTCGAAATCTGCCGACTACGATTCTCAGCATTTTTCATTCCATTTCACAATTTAACCAGTTCTCTACCAAACTGATCATGTGATAATTGGAATAACGTCCCACACCTTTCAACACTGACATTTGTTCCATTTTTATTAATCTGCAATATTCACGATACATCCGTTTAAAAAATCGCAACAATCAGTCAAAGTTGCGACAGTGATTCAGCCTGTCTATCCCTCGAGATGGCGAAGGCATCTGTGCATGCCCGTTGGTGCGTGTAAATTTTTGGTTATGTGTGTCTCTGTGTCTGTCTATCTCTATTTTTGTCTCTGTGTATGTGCAACTGTCTGTGGAAATCATCATACGAATTTGGTATGTCCTGGAACTTATAAAAAAGACTTGGGGAAAATAATACGGTTGTGAACTTTTGTATCGGCTTTGGTTCAGTGGCAGCATTCTCGACTGAATCAGGAGTTTGTGTGTTCAAGTCGCACTCCTTGGACTTGAGCATATCATCTTGGCTAACACTCAAGTGCAGCACTTGGGGAATTTTGCAATGTTGAAGCTGTTGACTTTCGGATGAAATGTTAAATTGAAGCTCCGTCTGCACCCTCGGGTGGATATGAAAGGTCCCAGAGCATTACTCGAAACAGAGTAGGAGAGTTGCCCCCGTGTCAATATTCCTCAAAATGTTCGTAAATGCTCACTAAAAGACTATGTGCATGTGTTTGTATGTGGGGTTGGGGTTGAAGCCCAGTTTGTCACAGAGACAGAATCCAAACTCTCACAGGGCCAGGGTAACCGAGTGGTTATGTCGTTGGCCTTAAACTTCAAAGGGTTTTCCACCGTGGGTTCTTCCCCACTCCTGGTTTCTATTTATTTTAACACAGATTTCCTCCCATTCTGATCAGTGATGTCCGATTTTCATCGGTTGAATCAACAATTTTCTGTAACTATGTGTCACTCTGAACCGATAATGAAATGAAATTGTGAAATGTATCTGTGTCGCTCGGTCTCTGCCTCTCTCTCTCTCTCCACAGAGCTGTGTATGTGTTTGTATGTCTGAGTCTTTGTCTCTCTCAGTCTGACTCACTCTGTCTGTCCCTGTTTCTCCGTTTGTCTCAGTCTCTCAATCTGTCTCTTTCTCACGGTGCCCACGTCTGTTCCAATGGGATTCTCTCAGATTCTTTGTCTGACTGGCTCTCTCTTTCCCATCATTTCGGTCTGTCCATTTCTTTGCCTGTCTCTGTTAGCCCCTGCCGCTAACCTGAGAATCATTTCCATCATTTTCTGTTTTAGTCTCTATCTCTTTCTCTCTATCTGTCTCTCTCCTTGTCACTGTCTTTATCATTGTCTTTCTCTCACTCTTTCCCTTTCTCTCTTAATAGATCAAACACACAAATCTCTGTCTCTGTATGTGTTTGTGTCTTTTTCTCACCCAATCTGCCTCTCCTTCTCAGTCTCGCACTTTCTGTCTCTCGTTGTCTCTATCTCGGTGTCTGTCTCTCCCTGTTTGTCGGTTTGTCTCTGTCTCTCAATGTGTCTGTCGACTTCTCATGGTGTCCAGTTCTGTTCACAGCTCGATTCCTGCTCCGACAGAGCAGCTATCCGTCAGTTCCTCGTTAGTATAGTGGTGAGTATCCCCGCCTGTCACGCGGGAGAGCGGGGTTCAATTCGCCGACGGGGAGGCAGATGTTTCAAAATGTTGATTTTTACTTCTGTTTCTTGGTAGATACATGTTAAAAATTCCAGAGCGAAATCGAACTGTGAAAATACAGGTAGAGGAGTTTGCCTCTTCCAGATTTTTAGCAAACGGAGACTTTTTCAGGATTCTTTGGCCGTCTGCTGCACAGAGATGGAGGACTGAGTTTTTTCGGAGTAACGTTTAAAAAGCCAGCGACATAATAGTCATGGCCGAGTGGTTAAGGCGATGGACTAGAAATCCATTGGGATTTTCCCGCGCAGGTTCGAATCCTGCCGACTACGATTCTCAGCATTTTTCATTCCATTTCACAATTTAACCAGTTCTCTACCAAACTGATCATGTGATAATTGGAATAACGTCCCACACCTTTCAACACTGACATTTGTTCTCATTTTTATTAATCTGCAATATTCACGATACATCCGTTTAAAAAATCGCAACAATCAGTCAAAGTTGCGACAGTGATTCAGCCTGTCTATCCCTCGAGATGGCTAAGGCATCTGTGCATGCCCGTTGGTGCGTGTAAATTTTTGGTTATGTGTGTCTCTGTGTCTGTCTATCTCTATTTTTGTCTCTGTGTATGTGCAACTGTCAGTGGAAATCATCATACGAATTTAGTATGTCCTGGAACTTATAAAAAAGACTTGGGTAAAATAATACGGTTGTGAACTTTTGTATCGGCTTAGGTTCAGTGGCAGCATTCTCGACTGAATCAGAAGTTTGTGTGTTCAAGTCGCACTCCTTGGACTTGAGCATTTCATCTTGGCTAACACTCAAGTGCAGCACTTGGGGAATTTTGCAATGTTGAAGCTGTTGACTTTCGGATGAAATGTTAAATTGAAGCTCCGTCTGCACCCTCGGGTGGATATGAAAGGTCCCAGAGCATTACTCGAAACAGAGTAGGAGAGTTGCCCTCGTGTCAATATTCCTCAAAATGTTCGTAAATGCTCACTAAAAGACTATGTGCATGTGTTTGTATGTGGGGTTGGGGTTGAAGCCCAGTTTGACACAGAGACAGAATCCAAGCTCTCACAGGGCCAGGATAACCGAGTGGTTATGTCGTTGGCCTTAAACTTCAAAGGGCTTTCCACCGTGGGTTCTTCCCCACTCCTGGTTTCTATTTATTTTAACACAGATTTCCTCCCATTCTGATCAGTGATGTCCGATTTTCATCGGTTGAATCAACAATTTTCTGTAACTATGTGTCACTCTGAACCGATAATGAAATGAAATTGTGAAATGTATCTGTGTCGCTCGGTCTCTGCCTCTCTCTCTCTCTCCACAGAGCTGTGTATGTGTTTGTATGTCTGAGTCTTTGTCTCTCTCAGTCTGACTCACTCTGTCTGTCCCTGTTTCTCCGTTTGTCTCAGTCTCTCAATCTGTCTCTTTCTCACGGTGCCCACGTCTGTTCCAATGGGATTCTCTCAGATTCTTTGTCTGACTGGCTCTCTCTTTCCCATCATTTCGGTCTGTCCATTTCTTTGCCTGTCTCTGTTAGCCCCTGCCTCTAACCTGAGAATCATTTCCATCATTTTCTGTTTTAGTTTCTATCTCTTTCTCTCTATCTGTCTCTCTCCTTGTCACTGTCTTTATCATTGTCTTTCTCTCACTCTTTCCCTTTCTCTCTTAATAGATCAAACACACAAATCTCTGTCTCTGTATGTGTTTGTGTCTTTTTCTCACCCAATCTGCCTCTCCTTCTCAGTCTCACACTTTCTGTCTCTCGTTGTCTCTATCTCGGTGTCTGTCTCTCCCTGTTTGTCGGTTTGTCTCTGTCTCTCAATGTGTCTGTCGACTTCTCATGGTGTCCAGTTCTGTTCACAGCTCGATTCCTGCTCCGACAGAGCAGCTATCCGTCAGTTCCTCGTTAGTATAGTGGTGAGTATCCCCGCCTGTCACGCGGGAGACCGGGGTTCAATTCCCCGACGGGGAGGCAGATGTTTCAAAATGTTGATTTTTACTTCTGTTTCTTGGTAGATACATGTTAAAAATTCCAGAGCGAAATCGAACTGTGAAAATACAGGTAGAGGAGTTTGCCTCTTCCAGATTTTTACCAAACGGAGACTTTTTCAGGATTCTTTGGCCGTCTGCTGCACAGAGATGGAGGACTGAGTTTTTTCGGAGTAACGTTTAAAAAGCCAGCGACACAGTAGTCGTGGCCGAGTGGTTAAGGCGATGGACTAGAAATCCATTGGGATTTTCCCGCGCAGGTTCGAATCCTGCCGACTACGATTCTCAGCATTTTTCATTCCATTTCACAATTTAACCAGTTCTCTACCAAACTGATCATGTGATAATTGGAATAACGTCCCACACCTTTCAACACTGACATTTGTTCTCATTTTTATTAATCTGCAATATTCACGATACATCCGTTTAAAAAATCGCAACAATCAGTCAAAGTTGCGACAGTGATTCAGCCTGTTTATCCCTCGAGATGGCTAAGGCATCTGTGCATGCCCGTTGGTGCGTGTAAATCTTTGGTTATGTGTGTCTCTGTGTCTGTCTATCTCTATTTTTGTCTCTGTGTATGTGCAACTGTCAGTGGAAATCATCATACGAATTTAGTATGTCCTGGAACTTATAAAAAAGACTTGGGGAAAATAATACGGTTGTGAACTTTTGTATCGGCTTAGGTTCAGTGGCAGCATTCTCGACTGAATCAGAAGTTTGTGTGTTCAAGTCGCACTCCTTGGACTTGAGCATTTCATCTTGGCTAACACTCAAGTGCAGCACTTGGGGAATTTTGCAATGTTGAAGCTGTTGACTTTCGGATGAAATGTTAAATTGAAGCTCCGTCTGCACCCTCGGGTGGATATGAAAGGTCCCAGAGCATTACTCGAAACAGAGTAGGAGAGTTGCCCTCGTGTCAATATTCCTCAAAATGTTCGTAAATGCTCACTAAAAGACTATGTGCATGTGTTTGTATGTGGGGTTGGGGTTGAAGCCCAGTTTGTCACAGAGACAGAATCCAAGCTCTCACAGGGCCAGGATAACCGAGTGGTTATGTCGTTGGCCTTAAACTTCAAAGGGTTTTCCACCGTGGGTTCTTCCCCACTCCTGGTTTCTATTTATTTTAACACAGATTTCCTCCCATTCTGATCAGTGATGTCCGATTTTCATCGGTTGAATCAACAATTTTCTGTAACTATGTGTCACTCTGAACCGATAATGAAATGAAATTGTGAAATGTATCTGTGTCGCTCGGTCTCTGCCTCTCTCTCTCTCTCCACAGAGCTGTGTATGTGTTTGTATGTCTGAGTCTTTGTCTCTCTCAGTCTGACTCACTCTGTCTGTCCCTGTTTCTCCGTTTGTCTCAGTCTCTCAATCTGTCTCTTTCTCACGGTGCCCACGTCTGTTCCAATGGGATTCTCTCAGATTCTTTGTCTGACTGGCTCTCTCTTTCCCATCATTTCGGTCTGTCCATTTCTTTGCCTGTCTCTGTTAGCCCCTGCCTCTAACCTGAGAATCATTTCCATCATTTTCTGTTTTAGTCTCTATCTCTTTCTCTCTATCTGTCTCTCTCCTTGTCACTGTCTTTATCATTGTCTTTCTCTCACTCTTTCCCTTTCTCTCTTAATAGATCAAACACACAAATCTCTGTCTCTGTATGTGTTTGTGTCTTTTTCTCACCCAATCTGCCTCTCCTTCTCAGTCTCACACTTTCTGTCTCTCGTTGTCTCTATCTCGGTGTCTGTCTCTCCCTGTTTGTCGGTTTGTCTCTGTCTCTCAATGTGTCTGTCGACTTCTCATGGTGTCCAGTTCTGTTCACAGCTCGATTCCTGCTCCGACAGAGCAGCTATCCGTCAGTTCCTCGTTAGTATAGTGGTGAGTATCCCCGCCTGTCACGCGGGAGACCGGGGTTCAATTCCCCGACGGGGAGGCAGATGTTTCAAAATGTTGATTTTTACTTCTGTTTCTTGGTAGATACATGTTAAAAATTCCAGTGCGAAATCGAACTGTGAAAATACAGGTAGAGGAGTTTGCCTCTTCCAGATTTTTAGCAAACGGAGACTTTTTCAGGATTCTTTGGCCGTCTGCTGCACAGAGATGGAGGACTGAGTTTTTTCGGAGTAACGTTTAAAAAGCCAGCGACACAGTAGTCGTGGCCGAGTGGTTAAGGCGATGGACTAGAAATCCATTGGGATTTTCCCACGCAGGTTCGAATCCTGCCGACTACGATTCTCAGCATTTTTCATTCCATTTCACAATTTAACCAGTTCTCTACCAAACTGATCATGTGATAATTGGAATAACGTCCCACATCTTTCAACACTGACATTTGTTCTCATTTTTATTAATCTGCAATATTCACGATACATCCGTTTAAAAAATCGCAACAATCAGTCAAAGTTGCGACAGTGATTCAGCCTGTCTATCCCTCGAGATGGCTAAGGCATCTGTGCATGCCCGTTGGTGCGTGTAAATTTTTGGTTATGTGTGTCTCTGTGTCTGTCTATCTCTATTTTTGTCTCTGTGTATGTGCAACTGTCAGTGGAAATCATCATACGAATTTAGTATGTCCTGGAACTTATAAAAAAGACTTGGGGAAAATAATACGGTTGTGAACTTTTGTATCGGCTTAGGTTCAGTGGCAGCATTCTCGACAGAATCAGAAGTTTGTGTGTTCAAGTCGCACTCCTTGGACTTGAGCATATCATCTTGGCTAACACTCAAGTGCAGCACTTGGGGAATTTTGCAATGTTGAAGCTGTTGACTTTCGGATGAAATGTTAAATTGAAGCTCCGTCTGCACCCTCGGGTGGATATGAAAGGTCCCAGAGCATTACTCGAAACAGAGTAGGAGAGTTGCCCTCGTGTCAATATTCCTCAAAATGTTCGTAAATGCTCACTAAAAGACTATGTGCATGTGTTTGTATGTGGGGTTGGGGTTGAAGCCCAGTTTGTCACAGAGACAAAATCCAAGCTCTCACAGGGCCAGGATAACCGAGTGGTTATGTCGTTGGCCTTAAACTTCAAAGGGTTTTCCACCGTGGGTTCTTCCCCACTCCTGGTTTCTATTTATTTTAACACAGATTTCCTCCCATTCTGATCAGTGATGTCCGATTTTCATCGGTTGAATCAACAATTTTCTGTAACTATGTGTCACTCTGAACCGATAATGAAATGAAATTGTGAAATGTATCTGTGTCGCTCGGTCTCTGCCTCTCTCTCTCTCTCCACAGAGCTGTGTATGTGTTTGTATGTCTGAGTCTTTGTCTCTCTCAGTCTGACTCACTCTGTCTGTCCCTGTTTCTCCGTTTGTCTCAGTCTCTCAATCTGTCTCTTTCTCACGGTGCCCACGTCTGTTCCAATGGGATTCTCTCAGATTCTTTGTCTGACTGGCGCTCTCTTTCCCATCATTTCGGTCTGTCCATTTCTTTGCCTGTCTCTGTTAGTCCCTGCCTCTAACCTGAGAAGTATTTCCATCATTTTCTGTTTTAGTTTCTATCTCTTTCTCTCTATCTGTCTCTCTCCTTGTCACTGTCTTTATCATTGTCTTTCTCTCACTCTTTCCCTTTCTCTCTTAATAGATCAAACACACAAATCTCTGTCTCTGTATGTGTTTGTGTCTTTTTCTCACCCAATCTGCCTCTCCTTCTGAGTCTCACACTTTCTGTCTCTCGTTGTCTCTATCTCGGTGTCTGTCTCTCCCTGTTTGTCGTTTTGTCTCTGTCTCTCAATGTGTCTGTCGACTTCTCATGGTGTCCAGTTCTGTTCACAGTAGCTCGATTCCTGCTCTGACAGAACTGCCACACGTCAGTTCCTCTTTAGTATAATGGTGAGTATCCCCGCCTGTCACACGGGAGACCGAGGTGCAATTCCCCGACGGGGAGGCAGTTGTTTCAAAATGTAGAATTTTACTTCTGTTTCTTGGAAGAGATTCATATTAAAGAGTTCCAGAGCAATATCGAACTGTAAAAATACAGGTAGAGGAGATTGCCTCGTCCAGATTTTTAGCAAATGCAGAATTTTTCAGGAGTCTTTGGCCGTCTGCTGCACAGAGATGGATGACTGAATTTTTCCTAAGTAACGTTTAAAAATGCAGCGAAGCACTAGTCGTGGCCGAGTGGTTAAGGCGATGGGCTAGGAATCAATTAAATTACCCCGCTCAGGTTCGAATCCTGCCGACTACGATTTTCAGCATTTTTCATTCCATTTCATAATTTAACCGGTTCTCTGCCAAACTGATCCTGAGATAGATGGAATAACGTCCCACACCTTTCAACACTGACATTTTTTTCTCATTTTTATTAATCTGCAATATTCACGATGCATCCGTTTCAAAAATCGCAAACATCAGTGAAAGTTGCGACAGTGATTCAGCCTGTCTATCCCTCGAGATGACGAAGGCTGCCCGTCTGTGCATGTCCGTTGGTGCGTGCACATTTTTGGATATGTGTGTGCGTGTCTCTGTGTCTGGCTATCTCTATATATGTCTCTGTGTATGTGCAACTGTCTGTGCAAATCATCATACGAATTTAGTATGTCCTGGAACTTATAAAAAAGACTTGGGGAAAATAATACGGTTGTGAACTTTTGTATCGGCTTAGGTTCAGTGGCAGCATTCTCGACAGAATCAGAAGTTTGTGTGTTCAAGTCGCACTCCTTGGACTTGAGCATATCATCTTGGCTAACACTCAAGTGCAGCACTTGGGGAATTTTGCAATGTTGAAGCTGTTGACTTTCGGATGAAATGTTAAATTGAAGCTCCGTCTGCACCCTCGGGTGGATATGAAAGGTCCCAGAGCATTACTCGAAACAGAGTAGGAGAGTTGCCCTCGTGTCAATATTCCTCAAAATGTTCGTAAATGCTCACTAAAAGACTGTGTGCATGTGTTTGTATGTGGGGTTGGGGTTGAAGCCCAGTTTGTCACAGAGACAAAATCCAAGCTCTCACAGGGCCAGGATAACCGAGTGGTTATGTCGTTGGCCTTAAACTTCAAAGGGTTTTCCACCGTGGGTTCTTCCCCACTCCTGGTTTCTATTTATTTTAACACAGATTTCCTCCCATTCTGATCAGTGATGTCCGATTTTCATCGGTTGAATCAACAATTTTCTGTAACTATGTGTCACTCTGAACCGATAATGAAATGAAATTGTGAAATGTATCTGTGTCGCTCGGTCTCTGCCTCTCTCTCTCTCTCCACAGAGCTGTGTATGTATTTGTATGTCTGAGTCTTTGTCTCTCTCAGTCTGACTCACTCTGTCTGTCCCTGTTTCTCCGTTTGTCTCAGTCTCTCAATCTGTCTCTTTCTCACGGTGCCCACGTCTGTTCCAATGGGATTCTCTCAGATTCTTTGTCTGACTGGCGCTCTCTTTCCCATCATTTCGGTCTGTCCATTTCTTTGCCTGTCTCTGTTAGTCCCTGCCTCTAACCTGAGAAGTATTTCCATCATTTTCTGTTTTAGTTTCTATCTCTTTCTCTCTATCTGTCTCTCTCCTTGTCACTGTCTTTATCATTGTCTTTCTCTCACTCTTTCCCTTTCTCTCTTAATAGATCAAACACACAAATCTCTGTCTCTGTATGTGTTTGTGTCTTTTTCTCACCCAATCTGCCTCTCCTTCTGAGTCTCACACTTTCTGTCTCTCGTTGTCTCTATCTCGGTGTCTGTCTCTCCCTGTTTGTCGTTTTGTCTCTGTCTCTCAATGTGTCTGTCGACTTCTCATGGTGTCCAGTTCTGTTCACAGTAGCTCGATTCCTGCTCTGACAGAACTGCCACACGTCAGTTCCTCTTTAGTATAATGGTGAGTATCCCCGCCTGTCACACGGGAGACCGAAATGCAATTCCCCGACGGGGAGGCAGTTGTTTCAAAATGTAGAATTTTACTTCTGTTTCTTGGAAGAGATTCATATTAAAAAGTTCCAGAGCAATATCGAACTGTAAAAATACAGGTAGAGGAGATTGCCTCGTCCAGATTTTTAGCAAATGCAGAATTTTTCAGGAGTCTTTGGCCGTCTGCTGCACAGAGATGGATGACTGAATTTTTCCTAAGTAACGTTTAAAAATGCAGCGAAGCACTAGTCGTGGCCGAGTGGTTAAGGCGATGGGCTAGGAATCAATTAAATTACCCCGCTCAGGTTCGAATCCTGCCGACTACGATTTTCAGCATTTTTCATTCCATTTCATAATTTAACCGGTTCTCTGCCAAACTGATCCTGAGATAGATGGAATAACGTCCCACACCTTTCAACACTGACATTTTTTTCTCATTTTTATTAATCTGCAATATTCACGATGCATCCGTTTCAAAAATCGCAAACATCAGTGAAAGTTGCGACAGTGATTCAGCCTGTCTATCCCTCGAGATGACGAAGGCTGCCCGTCTGTGCATGCCCGTTGGTGCGTGCACATTTTTGGATATGTGTGTGCGTGTCTCTGTGTCTGGCTATCTCTATATATGTCTCTGTGTATGTGCAACTGTCTGTGCAAATCATCACCATGAATTTGGTATGTCCTGGAACTTATAAAAAAGACTTGGGGGAAATAATAAGGTTGTGAACTTTTGTATCGGCTTTGGTTCAGTGGCAGCATTCTCGACTGAATCGGGAGTTTGTCTGTTCAAGTCGCACTTCTGAGACTTGAGCATTATCATCTTGGCTAACACTCAAGTGCAGCACTTGGGGAATTTTGCAATGTTGAAGCTGTTGACTTTCGGAAGAAATGTTAAATTGAAGCTCCGTCTGCACCCTCGGGTGGATATGAAAGTTCCCAGTGCATTACTCGAAAAAGATTAGGAGAGTTGCCCCCGTCTCAATATTGCTAAAAATGTTCGTAAATGCTCACTGAAAGCCGATGTGCATGTGTTTGTATGTGGGGTTGGGGTTGAAGTCCAGATTCTCAGAGAGACAGAATGCAGGTTCTCACAGGACCAGGATACCCGAGTGGTTGAGGCGTTGGCCTTAAAATTCAATGAGTTTTTCTCGAGTGGGTTCGTACCTCACTCCTGGTATCTGTTTAATTTAACACGGATTTCCTCCCATTCTGATCAGTGAGACCGGATTTTCATCGGTGAATCAGCAATTTTCTGTAACAATGTGACACTCTGAACCGATAATGAAATGAAATTGTGAAATATATCTGTGTCGCTCGGTCTCTGCCTCTCTCTCTCTCTTCAGAGAGTTGTGTATGTGTTTGTATGTTTGAGTCTTTGTCTCTCTCAGTCTGACTCACTCTGTCTGTCCCTGTTTCTCTGTTTGTCTCTGTCTCTCAATCTGTCTCTTTCTCACGGTGCCACGTCTGTTCCAATGGGATTCTCTCAGACTCTTTGTCTGACTGGCTCTCTCTTTCCCATCATTTCGGTCTGTCCATGTCTTTGCCTGTCTCTGTTAGTCCCTGCCTGTAAGCTGAGAAGTATTTCGATCATTTTCTGTTTTAGTCTCTATCGCTCTCTCTCCATCTGTCTCTCTCCTTGTAACTGTCTTTATCATTATCTTTCTATCACTCTTTCCCTCTCTCTCTTAATAGATCACACACACACATCTCTGTATATGTATATGTTTGAGTCTTTTTCTCACTCAGTCTGCCTCTCCTTCTCAGTCTCACACTTTCTGTCTCTCGTTGTCTCTATCTCGGTGTCTGTCTCTCCCTGTTTGTCGGTTTGTCTCTGTCTCTCAATGTGTCTGTCGACTTCTCATGGTGTCCAGTTCTGTTCACAGTGAATCGATTCCTGCTCTGACAGAACTGGCACATGTTAGTTCCTCGTTAGTAAAGTGGTGAGTATCCCTGCCTATCACGCGGGAGTCCGGGGTTCAATTTCCCGACGGGGAGGCAGTTGTTTCAAAATGTAGAATTTTACTTCTGTTTCTTGGAAGAGATTCATATTTAAAAGTTCCAGAGCAATATCGAACTGTAAAAATACAGGTGGAGGCGATTGCCTCGTCAAGATTTTTAGCAAACGGAGAATTTTTCAGGAGTCTTTGTCCGTCTGCTGCACAGAGATGGATGACTGAGTTTTTTCTGAGTAACGTTTAAAAAGGCAGCGACGCAGTAGTCGTGGCCGAGTGGTTAAGGCGATGGACTCGAAATCCATTGGGTTATCCCGCGCAGGTTCGAATCCTGCCGACTACGATTATCAGCATTTTTTATTCCATTTCACAATTTAACCGGTTCTCTGCCAAACTGATCCTGAGACAGATGGAATAACGTTTAACACTGACATTTTTTTCTCATTTTTATTAATCTGCAATATTCACGATATATCCGTTTCAAAAATCGCAATCATCAATCAAAGTTGCGACAGTGATTCAGCCTGTCTATCCCTCGAGATGTCTGAGGCATCTGTGCATGCCCGTTGGTGCGTGCACATTTTTGGTTATGTGTGTGTGTGTCTCTGTGTCTGTCTATCTCTATATATGTCTCTGTGTGTGTGCAACTGTCTGTGGAAATCATCATCATGAATTTGGTATGTCCTGGAACTTATAAAAAAGACTTGGGGAAATAAAAAGGTTGTGAACTTTTGTATCGGCTTTGATTCAGTGGCAGCATTTTCGACTGAATCGGGAGTTTGTGTGTTCAAGTCGCACTTCTGAGACTTGAGCATTATCATCTTGGCTAACACTCAAGTGCAGCACATGGGGAATTTTGCAATGTTGAAGCTGTTGACTTTCGGATGAAATGTTAAATTGAAGCTCCGTCTGCACCCTCGGGTGGATATGAAACTTCCCAGTGCATTGCTCGAAAAAGAATAGGAGAGTTGCCCCCGTCTCAATATTACTAAAAATGTTCGTAAATGCTCACTGAAAGCCGATGTGCATGTGTTTGTATGTGAGGTTGGGGTTGAAGCCAAGATTCTCACAGAGACAGAATACAGGTTCTCACAGGACCAGGATAGCCGAGTGGTTGAGGCGTTGGCCTTAAAATTCAATGAGTTTTTCTCGAGTGGGTTCGTACCTCACTCCTGGTATCTGTTTAATTTAACACGGATTTCCTCCCATTCTGATCAGTGAGACCGGATTTTCATCGATAAATCAGCAATTTTCTGTAACAATGTGACACTCTGGACGGATAATGAAATGAAATTGTGAAATGTATCTGTGTTGCTCTGTCTCTGCCTCTCTCTCTCTCTTCAGAGAGTTGTGTATGTGTTTGTATGTTTGAGTCTTTGTCTCTCTCAGTCTGACTCACTCTGTCTGTCCCTGTTTCTCTGTTTGTCTCTGCCTCTCAAGCTGTCTCTTTCTCACGGTGCCACGTCTGTTCCAATGGGATTCTCTCAGACTCTTTGTCTGACTGGCTCTCTCTTTCCCATCATTTCGATCTGTCCATGTCTTTGCCTGCCTCTGTTAGTCCCTGCCTGAAAGCTGAGAAGTATTTCCATCATTTTCTGTTTTAGTCTCTATCGCTCTCTCTCCATCTGTCTCTCTCCTTGTCACAGTCTTTATCATTGTCGTTCTATCACTCTTTCCCTCTCTCTAATAGATCACACACACACATCTCTGTATATGTATTTGTTTGACTCTTTTTCTCACTCAGTCTGCCTTTCCTTCTCAGTCTCACACTTTCTGTCTCTCGTTGTCTCTATCTCGCTGTCTGTCCCTCCCTGTTTGTCGGTTTGTCTCTGTCTCTCAATGTCTCTGTCGACTTCGCATGGTGTCCAGTTCTGTTCACAGTGGCTCGATTCCTGCTTTGACAAAACTGGTACACGTCAGTTCCTCGTTAGTATCGTGGTGAATATCCCCGCCTGTCACGTGGGAGACCGGGGTTCAATTCCCTGACGGGGAGGCAGTTGTTTCAAAATGTAGAATTTTACTTCTGTTTCTTGGAAGAGATTCATATTAAAAAGTTCCAGAGCAATATCGAACTGTAAAAATACAGGTAGAGGAGATTGCCTCGTCCAGATTTTTAGCAAACGGAGAATTTTTCAGGAGTCTTTGGCCGCCTGCTGCACAGAGATGGATGACTGAGTTTTATCTGAGTAACATTGAATGATGCAGCGAGCTAGTAGTCGTGGCTGAGTGGGTAAGACAATAGACAAAAAATCCATCGGGGTTTCTCTGCGCAGTTTTGAATCATGCCGACTATGTTTCTCAACATATTTCATTCTGTTTCACAATTTAACCACGTTACTGCAAAACTGATTCTGAGATAGATAGAGCAACGTCCCACATCTTTCGATGCAGCTGCTGTTTTCTTTCTTACATTAATCTGCAGTATTCACGATATATTCGGATAGAAAAACGCAAAAACGAGCCAAAGTAGCCTCAGTGACCCTGCCTGTCTATCCATCTATTTGTCTAAGGCAACCTGTGTATATCTTGATCTGAGTGTCATGGTACATCAGTCATTGAAAGTTGGCATGTCGGTGCAGCAGGCGGTGAAGAAAACACATGGCATGATCGCCTTCATAGCTCGGGGGTTTGAGTATGGGAGCAGGAAGATATTACTGCAGTTGTACAGGGCCTTGGTGAGGTCACACCTGGAATATTGTGTTCAGGTTTGGTCCCCGAATCTGAGGAAGGACGTCCTTGCTATTGAGGGAGTACAGCGAAGGTTCACCAGCATGATTCCCGGGATGGCAGGATTGACATATGAGAAGAGACTGGCTCAACTGGGCTGGTATCCACTGGAGTTTAGAAGAATGAAAGGGGATCTCACAGAAACATATAAAATTCTGACGAGATTGGAGGCTGTAAGAATGTTCTCATTGCTGGGGAGTTTGAGACCAAGGATTACAGTCTAAAAATAAGGGGTAAGCCATTTATGACCGAGATGAGGAGAAACTTCTTCACTCAGAGAGTGGTTAACCTGTGAAATTTTCTACCGCAGAAAGTCGTTGAGGCCAGTTCATTAGATATATTCAAAAGGGAGTTAGATATGGCCCTTATGGCTAAAGAGATCAAGTGGTGTGGAGAGAAAGCAGGAAAGGGGTACTGAGGTTGAATGATGAGCCATGATCTTATTGAATGGTGGTGCAGGCTCGAAGGGCCGAATGGCATATTCCTGCAACTAATTTCTATGTTGATGCATGTATATATGTTTTTTATTGTGCGTGCGCGTGTCTGTGTATGTCTATCTGTATGTATGTCTCTGTGTATGTGCAACTGTCTGTGTAAATCATCACCATGAATTTGGCACGTCCCGGAATTTTTAAAACACTTGGGGAAAGTAATACGGTTGTGATCTTTGGTATCGGTTTTGGTTCAGTGGCTCCATTCTCGACTGAATCAGGAGGTTGTGTGTGTAAGTCTCACTCCTGAGACTAGAACACATCATCTTGGATGACACTCAAATGCAGTATTTGGGGCATTTTGCATTGTTGAAGCTGTTGACCATCGGCTGAAATTTTAAATTGAAGCTCCATTTGCACCCTCGGGTGGATGTAAAAGTTCCCAGAGCCTTAGTCGGAAAAGAATAGGAGAGTTGCGCCCGTGTCAATATTACGAAAAAAGTTCGTAAATGCTCCCTGAAATCCTCTGTGTCTGTGTGTCGCTGTGGGGGTGGAGCTGAAGCCCAGATTCTCACAGAGGCAGAGTCCAACCATTGACAGGATCAGGACCAGGATGGCCGAGTTCCAAAGGCGTTGGATTTAAGATCTAATGGAGTATATACTCGCGTGGGTTCAAACCCCAATCCTGGTAATTCCTTAATTAAACAGAGATTTTTCCCATCCTGCCGAGTGATACCCGATTTTCATCTGCTGAATCTCCAATTTTCTGCAACGATGTGACATTCTGAGCCGACAATGAAATGACATTGTGAAATGTATCTGTGTTGCTCGGTCTCTGCCACTCTCTCTCTTTAGAGAGCTGTGAATGTATTTGAGTCTTTGTCTCTCTCAGTCTGCCTCTCTCTGACACACTCTTTCTGTCCCTGTTTCTCTGTTTGTCCCTGTCTCTCAATCTGTCTCTTTCTCACGGTGTCTCGTTCTGTTGCAATGGGATTCTCTCAGACTCTCAGTCTGACTGCCTATCTCTGTCCCATTATCTCTGTCTGTCCATGTCTTTGCCTGTTTCAGTTAATCCCTGTCTCTAACCTGATAAATATTTCCATTATGTTCTGTTTTTGTCTCTATGTCTCTCTCTCTATCTGTCTTTCTCTCTATCTGTCGCCCTCTTTGTCTCTCTCTTTGTCCCTGTCCTTTTCTCTGTCATTCCATCACTATTTTCCTCCCTCTCTTAATGGAGCACGCAAATACATCTCTGTGTATATATGTGTTTGAGTCTTTTTCTCATTCAGTCTGATCCTCCCTTTCAGTCTCAAACTTTCTGTCTCTCTTTGTCTCTATCTCGCTGTCTGTCTGTCCCCGTTTCCCTGTTTGTCTCTGGTTCTCAATGTGTCTGTCACTTTCTCATGGTGTCCAGTTCCGTTCGAATGGGATTCTCTCAGTCTCTCTGTCTGACTGTCTCACTCTTTCCCATCATCTCTGTCTGTCTATGTTTCTGCCTATCTGCCTCTCTTTGCCTGTCGCTGGTAGTTCCTGTCTCTAACCTGCTGAGTATTTCCATCATTTTCTGTTTATATCTTTGTCTCTCTCTCGACCTGTCGTTCTCTCTCTATCTGTCTCTCTCCTTGTCACTGTCTTTATCATTGTCTTTCTTTCACTCTTTCCCTCTCTCTCTTTATTGATCACACACACACATCTCTGTATATGTAGGCGTTTGAGTCTTTTTCTCAGAGTCTGCCTGACTTTTCAGTCTCACACTTTCTGCCTCTCGTTGTCCCTCTATCGCTGTCTATCTCTCCCTGTTTGTCGGTTTGTCTCTGTCTCTCAATGTGTCTGTCGACTTCTGTTCACAGCTCGATGACTGCTCTGACATCGCCCGTACCTTCGTCCGTGTAGTCGTGATTTTTCTCCCCTGTTAAGCAATAGAACCGGGTTCAATTCCCCGATGGAAAAGCAGTTTTTTCAAAATGTCAAATTTTACTTCTGTTTCTTGGTATATATTCATATTAAAAAGTTCCAGAACAATATAGAACAGTAAAAATACAGCAAGAGGCGATTGCCTCTTCCAGATTTTTTGCAAACAGAGACTTTTTCAGGATTCTGTGGCCGTCTGCTGCACAGAGATGGATGACTGAGTTTTTTCTGAGTAACATTTAAAGTGCTAGAGCCGTAGTTGTGGTCGAGTGGTTAATGCGATTGGCTTGAAATCCTTTGGGTTTTCGGCGCTCAGGTTCGAATCCTACCGGCTATGATTCTCTACAATTTAACCAGGTTTTTGCAAAACTAATCCTGAGATCGGTGGAATAACGTCCCAAACCTTTCAACACTGACATCTATTTCTCATTGTTATTAATCTGCAATATTCACGATACATACGGATAGAAAAACGCAAACATCAGCCAAAGTAGCGACAGGGACTCAGCCTGTATATCCCTCGAGATGTCGCAGGCATCTGTGCATGTCCGTTGGTGCATGTATATTTTTGGTTATGTATGTATGTGTGTGTCTCTGTGTCTGTCTATCTGTATATATGTCTCTGTGTATGTGCAACTGTCTGTAGAAATCATCACCATGAATTTGGTATGTCCTGGAACTTTTCAAAAAGACTTGGGGACAATAATACGGTTGTGAACTTTGGTATCGGCTTTGGTTCAGTGGCAGCATTCTCGACTGAAAAACGCAAAAGCCAGACAAAGTAGCGACAGTGACCCTGCCTGTCTATCCATCTATTTGTCTAAGGCAACCTGTGTATATCTTGATCTGGGTGTCATGGTACATCAGTCATTGATTATTGGTATGCAAGTGCAGCAGGCAGTGAAGAATGCAAATGGCATGTTCGCCTTCATAGCGAGAAGATTTGAGTATAGGAGCAGGGAGGTTTCACTGCAGTTGTACAGTGCCTTGGTGAGGCCACTCCTGGAATATTGTGTTCAGTTTTGGTTTCCGAATCAGAGGAAGGAAGTCCTTGCTATTGAGGGAGTACAGCGAAGGTTCACCAGCATTATTCCCGGGATGGCAGGACTGACATATGAGCAGAGACTGGATCAACTGGGCTGGTATCCACTGGAGTTTAGAAGAATGAGAGGGGATCTCATAGAAACAAATACAATTCTTATGAAATTTGACAAGTGAGAGGCAGGAAGAATGTTTCCGATACTGGGGAGTTCGAGAACCAGGGGGCACAGTCTAAGAATAAGGGGTAAGCCATTTAGGACCGAGATGAGGAGAAACGTCTTCACTCAGAGAGTGGTTAACCTATGGAATTCTCTACCATAGAAAGTTGTTCAGGCCAGTTAGTTAGATATATTCAAGAGGGAGTTAGATATGGCCCTTACGGCTCAAGGGTTCAAGGGATATGGAGAGAAAACAGGAAATGGGTACTGAGGTTGAAAGATCAGCCATGATCTTAAAGAATGGTGGTGCAGGCTCCTGCAACTAATTTCTATGTTTCTATGTTTCTATGTTGATGCGTGTATATTTTTGGTTATTGTGTTTGTGTGTGTCTGTGTATGTCTATCTGTATGTATGTATCTGTGTATGTGCAACTGTCGATGCAAATCATCACCATGAATGTGGTATGTACTGGAAATGTTTTAAAAACTTGGGGAAAATAATACGGTTGTGATCTTTGGTATCGGCCTTGGTTCATTGGCTCTATTCTCGACTGAATCGGGAGGTTGTGTGTGTAAGTCCCACTCCTGAGACTTGAGCAGATAATCTTTGCTGACACTCAAGTGCAGTACTTGGGGAATTTTGCATTGTTGACGCTGTTGACCCTCAGCTGAAATGTTAAATTGAAGCTCCGTCTGCAACCTCGGCTAGATGTGAAAGTTCCAAGAGCATTACACGAAAAAGAATAGGAGAGTTGCGCCCTTGTCAATATTACTAAACATTTTCGTAAATGCTCACTGAAACCCGATGTGTATGTGTGTGTGTTGCTGTGGGGGTGGAGCTGAAGCCCACATTCTCACAGAGACAGAATCCAAACGCTACAAAGACCAGGATGGGCGAGTGGTTAAGGCGTTGGCCATAAAATTCAATGGGTTTTTCCCGCGTGGATTCGAACCCCAATCCTAGAATCTCTTTAATTTAACCGAGATTTTTCCCATCCTGCCCAGTGATACATGATTTTCATCTGTTGAATCTGCAATTTTCTGTAACTCTGTGACGCTCTAAGTCGATCATGAAATGAAATTGTGAAATGTAGCTGTGTATCTCAGTCTCTGCCTTTCTCTCTTTAGAGAGCTGCGTATGTGTTTGTGTGCTTGAGCCTTTGTCTCCCTCAGTCTGCCTCTCTCTGACTCACTCTGTCTGTGCCTGGTTCTCTGTTTGTCTCTGTCTCTCAATCTGTCTCTTTCTCACGGTGTCCAGTTCTGTTCCAATGCGATTCTCTCAGACTCTCTGTCTGACTGTCTCTCTCTTTCCCATCCTCCCTGTCCGTGTCTTTGCCTGTCTCATTTTGTCCCTGACTCTAATCTGATGAGTATTTCCATCATTTTCTGTTTTTGAAACATAGAAACATGGAAAATAACTGCAGGAGTAGGCCATTAGGCCCTTCGAGCCTGCACCGCCATTCAATATTATCATGGCTGATCATTCTTTCAGTTACCCTTTCCTGTTTTCCTCTCCATCCCACTTCATCCACTTAACCGTAAGGACCATATATAACTCCCTCTTGAATATATCCAATGAACTGGCTTCAACAACTCTCTGCGGCAGGGAATTCCACAGGTCAACAACTCTCTGAGTGAAAAAGTTTCTACTCATCTCACTGCTAAATTGCCTACCCCTTATCCTAAGACTATGTCCCCTGGTTCTGACTTCCCCAACATCGAGAACATTCTTCCCGAATCTAACCTGTGCAGTCCCGTCAGAATCGTATATGATTCTATGAGATCCCCTCTCATCATTCTAAACGCCAGTGATTAAAGGCCTTGTTGATCCAATCTCTCCTCATATGTCAGTCCTGCCATCCCTGGAATCAGTCTGGTGAACCTTCGCTGCACTCCCTCAACAGCAAGAACGTCCTTCCTCAGACTAGGAGACCAAAACTAAGGCCTTGTACAACTGCAGTAAGATCTCCTGGCTCCTATATTCAAATCATCTAGCTGCGAAGGCCAACATATCATTTGCCTTCTTTACCGCCTGCTGTACCTGCATGCCCACTTTCAGTGACTGATGCACCATAACACCAATGTCTCACTGCACCTCCCCTTTTTCTAGTTTTCCGCCATTCAGATAATATTCTACCTTCGTGTTGTTGCCCCCAAAATGGATAACCTCACATTTATCCACATTATACTGCATCTGCCATGTATTTGCCCACTCACCTAATCTGTCCAATTCACCCTGCAGCCTCTTAGCGTCCTCCTCACAGCTCGGACCGCCACCCAGTTTAGTGTCATCCGCAAACTTGGAGATATTACACTCTATTCCTTCAACCAAATCGTTCATGTATATTGTAAAGAGCTGGAGTCCCAGCACTGAGCCCTGCGGCACACCACTAGTCACTTCCTGCCAGTTTGAAAAGGACCCGTTTATCCCGATTCTCTGCATCCTGTCTGCCAACCAGTTCTTTATCCATGTCAGTACATTAATCCCAATACCATGCGCTTTGATTTTGTGCACCAATCTCTAGTGCGGAACCTTGTCAAAAGCCTATTGAAAGTCCAAATACACCACATCCATTGGTTCTCCCTTGTCCACTCTACTCATTACATCCTCAAAAAATTCCAGAAGATTCGTCAAGCGTGATTTAACATTCATAAATCCATGCTGACTCGGTCCGATCCTGTCACTGCTTTCCAAATGGGCTGCTTTTCATCCTTAATGATTGGTTCCAATATTTTCCCCACGACTGATGTCAGGCTAACCGGTCTATAATTAGCTGCTTTCTCTCTCCCTCCTTTTTTAAAAAGTGCCATCACATTAGCTACCCTCTAGTCCATAGGAACTGATCCAGGGTCGAATGATTGTTGGAAAATGATCACCAATGCATCCACTATTTCTAGGGCCACTTCCTTAAGTACTCTGGGATGCAGACTATCAGGAGCCGGGGATTTATCGGCTTTCAATCCCAACAATTTCCCCAACACAAGTTCCCGCCAATGAGCCTATATTTCAGTTCCTCATTCTCACGAGATGCACAGTCCCCATGTACATTAGGAAGGTTTTTTGTATCTTCCTTTGTAAAGACAGAACCGAATTATTGTCTCTATCTTTCTTTCTCTCTATCTGTCTCCCTCTTTGTCTCTTTCTTTGTCCCTGTCTTTGTATCGGTCATTGCATCATATTTGCCTCCTTCTCTTTATGGAGCACACAAACACATCTCTGTGCATGTATGTGTTTGAGTCGTTTTCTCATTCAGACTGACCCTTCCTCTCAATCTCAAACTTTCTGTCTCTCTTTGCCTCTACCTCGCTGTCTGTCTCTCCCTGTTTCCCGGTTTGTCTGTCTGTCAACGTGTCTGTCTCTTTCTCACGATGTCCAGTTCTGTTCCAGTGGGATTCTCTCTTTCTCTCTGTCTGACTGTCTCTCTCATTCCCATCATCTCTGTCTGTCTATGTCTCGACCTGTCTGTCTCTATTTGCCTGTCTCTGTTAGTTCCTGTCTCTAACCTGCTGAGTATTTCCATCATTTTCTGTTTATATCTCTGTATATCTCTCTATCTGTCGCTCACTCTTCATCTGTCTCTCTCCTTGTTACTGTCTTTATCACTGTCTTTCTCTAACTGTTTCCCTCTCTCTCTTTATATCTGTATGTGTGTGTGTTTGTGTCTTTTTCTCACTCAGTCTGCCTCTCCTTCTCAGTCTCACACTTTCTGTCTCACGTTGTCTCTATCTTGCTGTCTGTCTCTCTCGGTTTGTCTCTGTCTCTCAATGTGCCTGTCTACTTCTCATGGTGTCCATTTCTGTTCTCAGCTCGATTCCTGCACTGACAGAATCCACACCCGTCAGCTCCTCCTTCGTGTCTTAGTTAATATCCCTCTCTGTCACGCGCGAGGTAGGCCTTCAATTCCCCGACGAGGATGAAGCTTTTTTAAAATGTTGAATATTACTTCTGTATGTCCTGAAACTTTATAAAAAGACTTGGGGAATATAATACGGATGTTAACTTTGGTATCGGCTTTGGGTCAGTGGCATCATTCTCGACTGAATAAGGAGGTAGTGTGTGTAAGTCCCACTCCTCAGACTTGAGCATATAATCTTGGCTGACACTCAAATGCGGTACTTGGGGGATTTTGCATTGTTGAAGCTGTTGACTTTCGGATAAAATGTTAAATTGAAGCTCCGTCTGCACCCTCGGGTGGATGTGAAAGTTCCCAGAGCATTACTCGAAAAAGAACAGGAGAGTTGCCCCTGTGTCAATATTACTATAAATATTCGAAAATGCTCATTGAAAACCTGTGTCTGTGAGGGTGGAGCTGCAGCCCAGATTCTCACAGAGACAAAATGCGAATACTGACAAAACCACGAAGGCCGAGTTGTTAAGGCGTTGGACCGAAAATCCAATGTGTTTATACCTGCATAGGTTCGAACCCCACTCCTGGTAAATCTTTAAATTCAAACCGATTTCCTGCCATCCTGCTCAGTTATACCCGAATCTATTCTGTTGAATCTGCATTTGTCAATAACTTTGTAACATTCAAACAAATGGGATTGTGCAATGTATCTGTGCCTCTCACTCTCTGTCTTTAGAGTGCTCTTTATGTGTTTGAGTCTGACTCTCTGTGTCTGAGGAATAAGAAGCTGAATTTAGGGAGCTGGGAGCTAAATTAACAAATCGGACCTCAAAGGTAGCAATCTCAGGGATAGCTACCACTTTTCAGAGTAGGAATCGCAGCATAGTTCAGATGAATGTGTGTTGCAGAAGGGAGGGATTCAATTTCTTGGGACATTGGAACCGTTCTGTGGGAGCTGGGAACTGTGCAAAGCGGACGGTCTGCACCTCAGCAGAACCAATGTCCACGAGGGAGAGTTTGCTCGTGTTGTTGGGGAGGGGTTAAACTGATATGGCAGCGGGATGGGAACCTTTGGGGGTAGGAATGTAAGGGTGGAGGGCAGAGAAACCCAAAGGAAAAAATCAAAAAGGGCCACATTGCAGCAAACTTCTAAAGGGACAAGGTGTGTTAAGATAACAAGCCTGAAGGCACTGTGCCTCAATGCGAGGAGTATTCGTAATAAGGTGGACAAATTAACTGCACAGGCAGCAATTAATGAATATGATGCAATTGGCATCACGGAGAAATGGCTCCAGGGTGACGAAGGCCGGGAACGCAACATCAAGGGGTATTCACCAGTCAGGAAGGATAGACACAAAGGAAAAGGAGGTGGGGTGGCATTGCTAGTTGAAGAGGAAATTAATGCAATAGTCAGGAAGGACATTTACGTGGGTGGATCTGTGGAATATCAAAGGGAAAAAAACGCTAGTGGGAGTTGTGTACCACCAAACAATCGTAGTGAGTTTGCTGACAGCATCAAACAAGAAAGTAGGGATGTGTGCAATAAAGGTACATCAGTTATCATGGGCGACTTTAATCAACACATAGATTGGGCTAACCAAACTGCTAGTAATACGGTGGAGAAGGATTTTCTGGAGTGTATTAGGGATGGTTTTCTCGACCAATATGTCGAGGGACCATCTAGAGGGCTGGCCATCCTCGACTGTTTGATGTGTAATGAGAAAGGACGAATTAGCAATCTTGTTGTGCGAGGCCCCTTGGGGAAGAGTAACCACAGTAAGGTAGAATTCTTTGTTAAGGTGGAGAGTGAAACAATTAATTCTGAGACTGGGGTCCTGAACTTAAGGAAAGGTAACTTCGATGGTATGAGACATGAATTGGCTAGAATAGACTGGGAAATGATACATAAAGGGTTGACGGCAGATAGGCAATGGAAAACATATAAAGATCACATGGATGAACTTCAACAATTGGACATCCCTGTCTGGAGTAAAAATAAAATGGGGAAGGTGGCTCAACCGTGGCTAACAAGGGAAATTAAGGACAGCGTTAAATCCAAGGAAGAGGCATATAAATTGGTCAGATAAAGCATCAACCCGAGGACGGGGAGAAAGTTAGAATTCAGCAGAGGAGGACAAAGGGTTTAATTAGGAGGGGGGAAATAGAGTATGAGAGGAAGCTTGCTAGGAACATAAACACTTCCATAAATATGTGAAGAGAAAAAGAGTAGTGAAGGCAAACGTAGGTCCCTTGCAGTCAGATTCAGGTGAATTTATAATAGGGAACAAATACTTTGGTTCTGCCTTCACGAAGGAACTCGTGCATAATCTTCTGGAAATGGTATGTGACCGAGGGGCTAGTGAGAAGGAGGAACTGAAGAAAATCCTTATTTGTGGGAAATTGTGTTAGCGGAATTGATGGGACTAAAGGCCGATAAATCCCCGGGGCCTGATGGTCTGCATCCCAGAGTACTTAAGGAAGTGGCCCTAGAAATAGTGGATGCATTGGTGATTATTTTCCAACAGTCCATCGATTCTCGATCAGTTTGTATGGACTGAAGGGTAGCTAATGTAACACCACATTTTGAAAAAGGAGGGAGAGAGAAAACGGGTAATTATAGACCAGTTAGCCTGACATCAGTGGTGGGGAAAATGTTGTAATTAATTTTTAAAGATGAAATAGCAGCCCATTTGGAAAGCAGTGACAGGATTGGTCCAAGTCAGCATGGATTTATGAAAGGAAAATCATGCTTGACAAATCTTCTAGAATTGTGTGAGGATGTAACTAGTAGAGTCGACAAGGGAGAACCAGTGGATATGGTGTAGTGGGACTTTCAAAATACTTTTGACAAGGTCCCACACAAGAGGTTGGTGTGCAAAATTAAAGCACATGGTATTGGGGGTAATGTATTGACGTGGATAGAGAATTCGTTGGCAGACAGGAAGCAGAGAGTCGGGATAAACGGGTTCTTTTCATAATGGCAGGCAGTTACTAGTTGGGTGCCACAGGGCTCAGTGCTGGGACGCCAGCAATTTACAATATACATCAATGATTTAGATGAAGGAATTTTGTATAATATCTCCAAGTTTGCAGATGACATTATGCTAGATGGCGGTGTGAAATATGAGGAGGATGCTAAGAGGCTGCAGGGTGATTTGGACAGGTTAGGTGAGTGGGCAATTGCATGGCAGATGTAGAGTAATATGGATAAATGTGAGGTTATGCACTTTGGTGGCAGAAACACGAAGGCAGAATATTATTTGAATGGCGGCAGATGAGGAAAAGGGGAGGTGCAACGAGATCCGGGTGTCATGCTACATCAGTCATTGAAGGTTGGCATGCAGGTGCAGCAGACAGAAAGAAGGCAAATAGCATGTTGGCCCCATATCTTGGGGATTTGAATATCGCAGCAGGGCGGTCTTGCTGCAGCTGTACAGGGCCTTGGTGAGGCCTCACCTGGAATACTGTGTTCAGTTTTGTTCTAATCTGAAGAAGGACGTTCATGCTATTAAGGGAGTGCAGCAAAGGTTCACCAGACTGATTTCCGGGATGGGAGGACTGACATATGAGGAGAGATAGGATCGCCTGGGCCTGTATTCACTGGTGTTTAGAAGAATGAGAGGGGACCTCAGAAACATTCTGACGGGACAGGGCAGGTTAGATGCACGAAGAATGTTCCCGATGTTGGGGAAGTCCAGAACCAGTGGTCACAGTCTGAGGACAAGGGATAAGCCATTTAGGACCGAGATGAGGAGAAACGTCTTCACTCAGAGAGTTGTTAACCTGTGGAATTCTCTTCGGCAGAACGTTGTTGATGCCAGTTCATCAGATATATTCAAGAGGGAGTTGGATATGGCCCTTATGTTAATGGAATCAAGGGGTGTGGAGCGAAAGCTGGAAAGGGGTCCTGAGGTGAATGATCAGCCATGATCTTATTGAATGTTGGTGCAGGCTCGAAGGGGCGAATGGTCTATTCCTGCAACCTTTTTCTATGTTTCTATGTTTCTATGTTTCAGGGTGCATGCATCTAATGGCCCAGTGTGCTGTGCCATTTCTTTTAACTGGGTGCTATTTATTGAATCTGTAACTCGCCCGGTTTGTATCTGATCCATATTGTGTCTCACCTGACCAATCATCCACCTCCCATAGGCATGACATGTGTCTCTTTTCCTGTCCTCGGCATCGTCCTCTCAATTCCTGCTTATTTAGCTCGTTAATTGTTCGTGCATGGCCTTCCAATACGGATACACCCTGTAGCATTTTTTGGATGTTTTGGATCCTAACTGTGAAGATTCTATCCCAATCCTGGTCTGTTTCCTGATTAGTAACTCCGTTGTTCCCCTCAAACTATCTGCACTTGCCTGGATCGCCTGTATATCTGGTGCACCTACTAGAGATGTCCCTGTACAGTTAATACGTCACCCTGGATCCATTTCTCCGTGATGCCAATTACATCATATTCATTAATTGCTGCCTGTGCAGTTAATTTGTCCACCTTATTACGAATACTCCTCGCATTGAGGCACAATGCCTTCAGGCTTGTTATCTTAACACACCTTGTCCCTTTAGAAGTTTGCTGCAATGTGGCCCTTTTTGATTTTTTCCTTTGGGTTTCTCTGCCCTCCACCCTTACTTTTCTGCCCCCAAAGGTTCCCATCCCGCTGCCATATTAGCTTAACCCCTCCCCAACAACACGAGCAAACTCTCCCTCGTGGACATTGGTTCTGCTTAGGTGCAGACTGTCCGGTTTGCACAGGTCCCAGCTCCGCCAGAACGGTTCCAATGTCCCAAGAAATTGAATCCCTCCCTTCTGCAACACACATTCATCTGAACTATCCTGCGATTCCTACTCTGAAAAGTGGTAGCTATCCCTGAGATTGCTACCTTTGAAGTCCGATTTGTTAATTTAGCTCTCAGCTCCCTTAATTCAGCTTCTAATTCCTCAGACACAGAGAGTCAGACTCAAACACATAAAGTGCACTCTAAAGACAGAGAGTGAGAGGCACAGATACATTGCACAATCCCATTTGTTTGAATGTTACAAAGTTATCGACAAATGCAGATTCAACAGAATAGATTCGGGTATAACTGAGCAGGATGGCAGGAAATCGGTTTGAATTTAAAGATTTACCAGGAGTGGGGTTCGAACCCATGCAGGTATAAAGCCATTGGATTTTCCTTCCAACACCTTAACAACTCGGCCATCCTGGTTTTGTCAGTATTCGGATTTTGTCTCTGTGAGAATCTGGGCTGCAGCTCCACTCTCACAGACACAGGTTTTTAATGAGCATTTTCGAATATTTATAGTAATATTGACACAGGGGCAACTCTCCTGTTCTTTTTCGAGTAATGCTCTGGAAACTTTCATATCCACCCAAGGGTGCAGACGGAGATTCAATTTTACATTTTATCCGAAAGTCAACAGCTTCAACAATACAAAATCCCCCAAGTGCTGCATTTGAGTGTCAGCCAAGATTATATGCTCAAGTCTCAGGAGTGGGACTTACACACACAACCTCCTTATTCAGCCGAGAATGCTGCCACTGAACCAAAGCCGATACCAAAGTTCACATCAGTATTATTTTCCCCAAGTCATTTTATAAAGTTTCAGGACATACAGAAGTAATATTCAACATTTTAAAAAAGCTTCATCCTGGTCGGGGAATTGAACGCCTACCTCGCGCGTGACAGAGAGGGATATTAACTAAGACACGAATGAGGAGCTGACGGGTGTGGATTCTGTCAGTGCAGGAATCGAGCTGAGAACAGAAATGGACACCATGAGAAGTAGACAGGCACATTGAGAAAGAGAGACAAACCGACAAACAGGGAGAGACAGACAGCAAGATAGAGACAACATGAGACAGAAAGTGTGAGACTGAGAAGGAGAGGCAGACTGAGTGAGAAAAAGACACAAACACACACACATACAGATATAAAGAGAGAGAGGGAAACAGTGAGAGAAAGACAGTGATAAAGACAGTAACAAGGAGAGAGACAGATGAAGAGTGAGCGACAGATAGAGAGATATACAGAGATATAAACAGAAAATGATGGAAATACTCAGCAGGTTAGAGACAGGAACTATCAGAGACAGGCAAATAGAGACAGTCAGGTCGAGACATAGATAGACAGAGATGATGGGAATGAGAGAGACAGTCAGACAGAGAGACTGAGAGAATCCCACTGGAACAGAACTGGACATCGTGAGAAAGAGACAGACACGTTGAGAGACAGACAAACAGGGAAACAGGGAGAGACAGACAGCGAGATAGAGGCAAAGAGAGACAGAAAGTTTGAGACTGAGTGGGAGGGTCAGACTGAATGAGAAAACGACTCCAACACATACATACACAGAGATGTGTTTGTGTGCTCCATAAAGAGAAGGAGGCAAATATGATGCGATGACAGAGACAAAGACAGGGACAAAGAAAGAGACAAAGAGGGAGACAGATAGAGAGAAAGACAGATAGAGACAATAATTCGGTTCTGTCTTTATAAAGGAAGATACAAAAAACCTTCCGACTGTACGAGGGGACTGTGAGTCTCGTGAGAATGAGGAACTGAAAGATATCCTTATTGGCGGGAAATTGTGTTGGAGAAATTGTTGGGATTAAAAGCCAATAAATGCCCGGCTCCTGATAGTCTGCATCCCAGAGTACTTAAGGAAGTGGCCCTAGAAATAGTGGATGCATTGGTGATCATTTTTCAACAATTATTCGACTCTGGATCAGTTCCTATGGACTAGAGGGTAGCTAATGTGATGGCACTTTTTAAAAAAGGAGGGAGAGAGAAAGCAGCTAATTATAGACCGGTTAGCCTGACATCAGTCGTGAGGAAAATATTGGAATCAATCATTAAGGATGAAATAGCAGCCCATTTGGAAAGCAGTGACAGGATCGGACCGAGTCAGCATGGATTTATGAAAGTTAAATCACGCTTGACGAATGTTCTGGAATTTTTTGAGGATGAAATGAGTAGAGTGGACAAGGGAGAACCAGTGGATGTGGTGTATTTGGACTTTCAATAGGCTTTTGACAAGGTCCCACACTAGAGATTGGTGCACAAAATCAAAGCGCATGGTATTGGGATTAATGTACTGACATGGATAGAGAACTGGTTGGCAGACAGGATGCAGAGAATCGGGATAAACGGGTCCTTTTCAAACTGGCAGGAAGTGACTAGTGGGGTGCCGCAGGGTTCAGTGCTGGGACTCCAGCTCTTTACAATATACATGAACGATTTGGTTGAAGGAATAGAGTGTAATATCTCCAAGTTTGCGGATGACACTAAACTGGGTGGCGGTCCGAGCTGTTAGGAGGACGCTAAGAGGCTGCAGGGTGAATTGGACAGATTAGGTGAGTGGGCAAATACATGGCAGATGCAGTATAATGTGGATAAATGTGAGGTTATCCATTTTGGGGGCAACAACACGAAAGCAGAATATTATCTGAATGGCGGAAAACTAGAAAAAGGGGAGGTGGAGTGAGACCTTGGTGTTATGGTTCATCAGTCACTGAAAGTGGGCATGCAGGTACAGCAGGCGGTAAAGAAGGCAAATGGTATGTTGGCCTTCGTAGCTAGAGGATTTGAATATAGGAGCCAGGAGATCTTACTGCAGTTGTACAAGGCCTTCGTGAGGACACACCTGGAATATTGTGTTCAGTTTTGGTCTCCTAGTCTGAGGAAGGACGTTCTTGCTGTTAAGGGAGTGCAGCGAAGGTTCACCAGACTGATTCCAGGGATGGCAGGACTGTCATATGAGGAGAGATTGGATCAACTAGGCCTTTAATCACTGGCGTTTAGAATGATGAGAGGGGATCTCATAGAATCATATAAGATTCTGACGGGACTGCACAGGTTAGATTCGGGAAGAATGTTCTCGATGTTGGGGAAGCCAGAACCAGGGGACATAATCTTAGGATAAGGGGTAGGCCATTTAGCAGTGAGATGAGGAGAAACTTCTTCACTCAGAGAGTTGTTGACCTGTGGAATTCCCTGCCACAGAGAGTTGTTGAAGCCAGTTCATTGGATATATTCAAGAGGGAGTTAGATATGGTCCTTACGGTTAAGTGGATGAAGTGGGATGGAGAGGAAAACAGGAAAGGGTAACTGAAAGAATGATCAGCCATAATAATATTGAATGGCGGTGCAGGCTCGAAGGGCCTAATGGCCTACTCCTGCAGTTATTTTCTATGTTTCTATGTTTCAAAAACAGAAAATGATGCAAATACTCATCAGATTAGAGACGGGGACAAAATGAGACAGGCAAAGACACGGACAGGGAGGATGGGAAAGAGAGAGACATTCAGACAGAGAGTCTGAGAGAATCCCATTGGAACAGAACTGGACACCGTGAGAAAGAGACAGATTGAGAGACAGAGACAAACAGAGAACCAGGCACAGACAGTGTGAGTCAGAGAGAGGCAGACTGAGGAAGATAAAGGCTCAAGCACACAAACACATACACAGCTCTCTAAAGAGAGAAAGGCAGAGACTGAGATACACAGCTACATTTCATAATTTCATTTCATGATCGACTTAGAGTGTCACAGAGTTACAGAAAATTGCAGATTCAACAGATGAAAATCACGTATCACTGGGCAGGATGGGAAAAATCACTGTTAAATTAAAGTGATTCTAGGATTGGGGTTCGAATCCACGCGGGAAAAACCCATTGAATTTTATGGCCAACGCTGTATCCACTCGCCCATCCTGGTCTTTGTAGCGTTTGGATTCTGTCTCTGTGAGAATGTGGCCTTCAGCTCCACCCCCACAGCAACACACACACATACACATCGGGTTTCAGTGAGCATTTACGAAAATTTTTAGTAATATTGACACGGGCGCAACTCTCCTAATCTTTTTCGTGTAATGCTCTGGGAACTTTCACATCCAGCCGAGGTTGCAGACGGAGCTTCAATTTAACATTTCAGCCGATTGTCAACAGCTTCAACAATGGAAAATTCCACAAACACTGCATTTGAGTGTCAGCAAAGATTATCTGCTCAAGTCTCAGGAGTGGGACTTACACACACAACCTCCCGATTCAGTCGAGAATAGAACCAATGAACCAAGTCCGATACCAACGATCACAACCGTATTATTTTCCCCAAGTTTTTAAAAAATTTCCAGGACATACCACATTCATGGTGATGATTTGCATCGACAGTTTCACATTCACAGAGACATACATATAGATAAACATACACAGACACACACACACACAATAACCAAAAATATACACGCGTCAACATAGAAACATAGAAACATAGAAATTAGTTGCAGGAGCAGGCCATTCGGCCCTTCGAGCCTGCACCACCATTCTTTAAGATCATGGCTGATCATTCAACCTCAGTACCCATTTCCTGTTTTCTCTCCATATCCCTTGAACCCTTGAGTCGTAAGGGCCATATCTAACTCCCTCTTAAATATATCTAACTAACTGGCCTCAACAACTTTCTGCGGTGGAGAATTCAACAGGTTAACCACTCTCTGAGTGAAGACGTTTCTCCTCATCTCGGTCCTAAATGGCTTACCCCTTATTCTTAGACTGTGACCCCTGGTTCTCGAACTCCCCAGTAACGGAAGCATTTTTCCTGCCTCTCAATTGTCAAATTTAGTCAGAATTTTATTTGCTTCTATGAGATCCCCTCTCATACTTCTAAACTCCAGTGGATACCAGCCCAGTTGATCCAGTCTCTGCACATATGTCAGTCCTGCCATCCCGGGAATCATGCTGGTGAACCTTTGCTGTACTCCCTCAATAGCAAGGACGTCCTTCCTCAGATTCGGAGACCAAAACTGAACACAATATTCCAGGAGTGGCCTCACCAAGGCCCTGTACAACTGCAGTAAAACCTCCCTGCTCCTATAGTCAAATCCCCTCGCTATGAAGGCGAACATGCCATTTGCATTCTTCACCGCCTGCTGCACCTGCACACCAACTTTCAATGACTGATGTACCATAACACCCAGATCAAGATATACACAGGTTGCCTTAGGCAAATAGATGGATAGACAGGCAGGGTCACTGTCGCTACTTTGTCTGGCTTTTGCGTTTTTCAGTCGAGAATGCTGCCACTGAACCAAAGCCGATACCAATGTTCACAACCGTATTATTTTCCCCAAGTCTTTTTGAAAAGTTCCAGGACATACCAAATTCATGGTGATGATTTCCACAGACAGTTGTACAGACACAGAGACATATATACAGATAGACAGACACAGAGACTCACACATACATACATAACCAAAAATATACATGCACCAACGGACATGCACAGATGCCGGAGACATCTCGAGGGATAGACAGGCTGAGTCACTGTCGCTACTTTGGCTGATTTTTGCGTTTTTCTATCCGTATGTATCGTGAATATTGCAGATTAATAAAAATGAGATATAGATGTCAGTGTTGAAAGGTGTGGGACGTTATTCCACCTATCTCAGGATTAGTTTTGCAAAAACCTGGTTAAATTGTGAAGAAAATTGCTGAGAATCGTAGTCGGCAGGATTCGAACCTGAGCGCCGAAAACCAAAAGGATTTCAAGCCAATCGCATTAACCACTCGACCACAATTACTGCGTCTTTGGCACTTTAAATGTTACTCAGAAAAAACTCAGTCATCCATCTCTGTGTAGCAGACGGCCACAGAATCCTGAAAAAGTCTCTGTTTGCAAAAAATCTGGAAGAGGCAATCGCCTCTTGCTGTATTTTTACTGTTCTATATTGTTCTGGAACTTTTCAATATGAATCTATACCAAGAAAGAGAAGTAAAATTAGACATTTTGAAAAAACTGCTTTTCCGTCGGGGAATTGAACCCGTTTCTATTTCTTAACAGGGGAGCAAAATTACGACTATACGGACGAAGGTGCGGGCGATGTCAGAGCAGTAATCGAGCTGTGAACAGAAGTCGACAGACACATTGAGAGACAGAGACAAACCGACAAACAGGGAGAGATAGACATCGATAGAGGGACAACAAGAGACAGAAAGGGTGAGTCTGAAAAGTCACGCAGACTCTGAGAAAAAGACTCAAAAACCTACATATACAGAGATGTGTGTGTGTGATCAATAAAGAGAGAGAGTGAAAGAGTGAATGAAAGACAGTGATAAAGACAGTGACAAGGAGAGAGACAGATAGAGAGAGAATGACAGATAGAGAGATTTACAGAGATATAAACAGAAAATGATGGAAATACTCAGCAGGTTAGAGACAGGAACTACCAGCGACAGGCAAAGAGAGACAGATAGGCAGAAATATAGACAGACAGAGATGATGGGAAAGAGTGAGACAGTCAGACAGAGAGACTGAGAGAATCCCATTCGAAAAGAAATGGACACCGTGAGAAAGTGACAGACACATTGAGAACCAGAGACAAACAGGGAAATGGGGACAGACAGACAGTGAGATAGAGACAAAGAGAGACAGAAAGTTTGAGACTGAATGGGAGGATCAGACTGAATGAGAAAAAGGCTCAAACACATACATACACAGAGATGTATTTGCGTGCTCCATAAAGAGAGGGAGGCAAATAGTGATGGAATGACAGAGAAAAGGAGAGGGACAAAGAGAGAGACAAAGAGGGCGACAGATAGAGAGAAAGACAGATAGAGAGAGAGCCATAGAGAAAAAAACAGAACATAATGGAAATATTTATCAGGTTAGAGACAGGGATTAACAGAGACAGGCAAAGACATGGACAGACAGAGATAATGCGACTGAGATAGGCAGTCAGACTGAGAGTCTGAGAGAATCCCATTGCAACAGAACGAGACACCGTGAGAAAGAGACAGATTGAGAGACAGGGACAAACAGAGAAACAGGGACAGAGAGAGTGTGTCAGAGAGAGGCAGACTGAGAGAGACAATGACTCAAACACATTCACAGCTCTCTAAACAGAGAGAGTGGCAGAGACCGAGCAACACAGATACATTTCACAATTTCATTTCATTGTCGGCTCAGAATGTCACATCGTTGCAGAAAATTGGAGATTCAGCAGATGAAAATCGGGTATCACTCGGCAGGATGGGAAAAATCTCTGTTTAATTAAGGAATCACCAGGAGTGGGGTTTGAACCCACGCGAGTATATAACCCATTACATCTTAAATGCAACGCCTTTACAACTCGGCCATCCTGGTCCTGATCCTGTCAATGGTTGGACTCTGCCTCTGTGAGAATCTGGACTTCAGCTCCACCCACACAGACACAGAGGATTTCAGGGAGCATTTACGAACATTTTTCGTAATATTGACACGGGCGCAACTCTCCTATTCTTTTTCGACGAAGGCTCTGGGAACTTTCACATCCACCCGAGGGTGCAAATGGAGCTTCAATTTAAAATTTCAGCCGATGGTCAACAGCTTCAACAATGCAAAATGCCCCAAATACTGCATTTGAGTGTCATCCAAGATGATGTGTTCAAGTCTCAGGAGTGGGACTTACACACACAACCTCCTGATTCAGTCGAGAATGGAGCCACTGAACCAAAACCGATACCAAAGATCACAACCGTATTATTTTCCCCAAGTGTTTTAAAAGTTCCAGGACGTACCAAATTCATGGTGATGATTTCCACAGACAGTTGCACATACACAGAGACATACATACAGATAGACATACACAGACACGCGCACACACAATAAAAAAAATATACATGCATCACCATAGAAACATAGAAATTAGTTGCAGGAATATGCCATTCGGCCGTTCGAGCCTGCACCACCATTCAATAAGATCATGGCTCATCATTCAACCTCTTTTACCCCTTTCCTGCTTTCTCTCCATACCACTTGATCTCTTTAGCCATAAGGGCCATATCTAACTCCCTTTTGAATATATCTAATGAACTGGCCTCAACGACTTTCTGCGGTAGAAAATTTCACAGGTAAACCATTCTCTGAGTGAAGAAGTTTCTCCTCATCTCGGTCATAAATGGCTTACCCCTTATTTTTAGACTGTAATGCTTGGTCTCAAACTACCCAGCAATGAGAACATTCTTCCAGCCTCCAATCTCGTCAGAATGTTATATGTTTCTGTGAGATCCCCTTTCAGTCTTCTAAACTCCAGTGGATACCAGCCCAGTTGATCCAGTCACTCCTCATATGTCAATCCTGCCATCCCGGGAATCATGCTGGTGAACCTTCGCTGTACTCCCTCAATAGCAAGGACGTCCTTCCTCAGATTCGGGGACCAAAACTGAACACAATATTCCAGGTGTGACCTCACCAAGGCCCTGTACAACTGCAGTAATATCTTCCTGCTCCCATACTCAAATCCCCTAGCTATGAAGGCGAACATGCCATTTGTTTTCTTCACCGCCTGCTGCACCTACATGCCAACTTTCAATGACTGATGTACCATGACACTCAGATCAAGATATACACAGGTTGCCTTAGACAAATAGATGGATAGACAGGCAGGGTCACTGAGGATACTTTGGCTGGTTTTTGCGTTGTTCTATCCGTATGTATCGTGAATACTGCAGATTAATGAAAGAAAGAAAACAGCGGCTGCATCGAAAGATGTGGGACGTTGCTCTATCTATCTCAGAATCAGTTTTGCAGTAACGTGGTTAAATTGTGAAAAGAATGAAATATGCTGAGAAACATAGTCGGCAGGATTCAAAACTGCGCAGAGAAACCCCGATGGATTTTTTGTCCATTGTCTTACACACTCGGCCACGACTATTAGCTCGCTGCATCATTAAATGTTACTCAGATAAAACTCAGTCATCCATCTCTGTGCAGCAAACGGCCACAGAATCAGGAAAAAGTCTCCGTTTGCTAAAAATCTGGAAGAGGCAACCTCCTCTTCCTGTATTTGTACTGTTCTATATTGCCCTGGAACTTTTTAATATGAATCAACACCAAGAAAGAAGTAAAATTCTGCATTTTGTAAATGCTGCCACCGCGTCGGGAAGTAGAACCACGGTCTCCAGCGGAACAGGCGGGGATACTCACCGCTATACTAACGAGCATGAGTTCTATCAGAGCAGAAAGCGAGCTGTGAATGGAACTGGACACCATGAGAAGACGACAGACACATTGCGAGACAGAGACAAACCGACAAACAGGGAGAGACTGACAGCGAGATAGAAACAATGAGAGACAGAAAATGTGAGACTGAGAAGGAGAGGCAGACTGAGTGAGAAAAAGACTCAAACACACACATATACAGAGATGTGTGTGTGTGATCTATAAGGAGAGAGGGAAAGAGTGAAAGAAAGAGAGTAATAAAGACAGTGACAAGGAGACAGAGAGCGACAGATAGAGAGTGTCAGAGATAGAAACACTAATGCTGGAAATACTCAGCAGGTTAGAGACAGGAACTAACAGAGGCAGGCAAAGACATGGACAGACAGAAATGATGGCAAAGAGAGAGTCAGTCTTACAAAGAGTCTATGAGAATCCCATTGGAACAGAACTGGACACCGTGGGAAAGAGACAGAGACACAAGAACAGACAGAGTGAGTTAGACTGAGAGCGAAAAACACACAAACACAAACACACCTCTCTAAAGAAAGAGAGAGGCAGAGACCGAGCGACACCGATACATTTCACAATTTCATTTCATTTTCGGCTCAGAGTGTCACAGAGTTGCACATTCAACAGATAAAAATCGGGTATCACTGATGAGAATGGGAGGAAATCCGTGTTAAATTAAAGAAGTAGCAGGAGTCAGCTACGAGAACACGTGGGAAACATCCAATTTAATTTTAAGGCCAAAGCCTTAACCACTCGGCCATCCTGGTCCTGTCAGAATATGGATTCTGTCTCTGTGAGAAACTGGGCTTTAACCCCACCCCCACAGACACACATACCTGGAGGCTTTCAGTGAGCATTTACGAACATTTTTAGTAATATTGACACGTGGGAAACTCTCCTATTCTTTTTCGAGTAGGGCTCTGGGACCATTCACACACACCCGATAGTGCAGACTCAGCTTCAATTTAACATTTCATCCGAAAGTCAACAGCTTCAACATTGCAAAATTCCCCAAGTGCGGAACTTGAGTGTTAGCCAAGATGATATGCTCAAGTCCAAGGAGTGCGACTTGAACACACAAACACCCGATTCAGTCGAGAATGCTGCCACTGAACCAAAGCCGATACAAACGTCCACAACCGTCTTATTTTCCCCAAGTCTTTTTTATAATTTCCAGGACATACCAAATTCATGGTGATGATTTCCACAGACAGTTGCACATACACAGAGACATATATACAGATCGACAGACAGAGACACACCCACATACATAACCAAAAATTTACACGCACCAACGGACCTACACAGATGTCTTCAACATATAAAGGGATAGACAGGCTGACTCACTGTCGCAACTTTGACTGATTTTTTGTGTTTTCCTATCCGTATGTATCGTAAATATTGCAGATTAATAAAAATGAGAAAAAAATGTCAGTGTTGAAAGGTGTGGGACGTTATACCATCTATCTCAGGATCAGTTTTGCAAAGTTCTGGTTAAATTGTGAAATGGCATGAAAAAATGCCGAGAATCGTAGTGGACAGGCTTCAAATCTACGCAGGGAAAACCCAATGGATTTTTAATCCATCGTCTTAACCACTCGGCCACTTCAAATGCGACTCTGTCTTCTTAAACGTTACTCAGAAAAAACTCAGTCATCCATCTCTGTGCAGCAGACGGCCAAAGAATCCTGTAAAAGTCTCCGTTTACTAAAAATCTGGAAGAGGCAATCTCCTCCACGTGTATTTTTCCAGTTCTATATGGCTCTGGAACTTTTTAATATGAATCTCTACCAAGAAACAGTAGAAAATTCTACATTTTGAAACACCTGGCTTCTAGTCGGTGAATTGAAACCCGATCTCTCGCGTGACAGGCGGGGATACTCACCACTATACTAACGAGGAACTTACAGGTAGCAGCTCTGTCAGAGCAGGGATCGAGATGTGAACAGAACTGGACACCATGAGAAGTCGACAGAAACATTGAGAGACAGAGACAAACCGACAAGCAGGGAGAGACAGACAGCGAGTTAGAGACAACAAGAGTCAGAAAAAGTAAGACTGAGAAGGAGAGGCAGACTTCGTGAGAAAAAGACTCAAACGCATACATATACAGAGATGTGTGTATGTGTGATCTATTAAGAGAGAGAGGGTCAGAGTGAGAGAAAGAAAATGATAAAGACAGTGACAAGGAGAGGAACAGACAGAGAGAGAGAGATAGAGACTAAAACAGAAAATGATGGAAATACTTATCAGGTTAAAGGCTGGACTAACAGAGACAGGCAAAGACATGGACAGACCGAAATGTTGGGAAAGAGGGAGCCAGTCAGACAAAGAGTCTGAGAGAATCCCATTGGAACAGGCGTGGGCACCGTGAGAAAGAGACAGATTGAGAAACAGAGACAAACAGAGAAACAGGGACAGACAGAGTGAGTCAGAATGAGAGAGACAAAGGATCAAGCATACAAACCTATCTGAAGAGAGAGAGAGAGGCAGAGACCGAGCGACACAGATACATTTCACAATTTCATTGCATTATCGGTTCAGAGTGTCACATAGTTACAGAAAGTTGCTGATTCAACGGATGAAAATCCGGCATCACTGATCAGAATGGGAGGACATACGCGTTAAATTGAAGATATAACATGAGTGGGGTACGAACCCACGCGGGAAAAAACCCCATTGAATTTTAAGGCCAACACCTTAACCACTCGGCTATCCTGTTTCTGTGCGAACCTGGTTTCTGTCTCTGTGAGAAACTGGGCTTCAACCCCAACCCCACATACACAAAACAGACATATCAGCTTTCAGTGAGCATTTACGAACATTTTTAGTAATATTGACACGGGGGCAACTCTATTATTCTTTTTCGAATAATGCTCTGGGACCTTTGATATCCACCCGAGGGTACAGACGGAGCTTCACTTTAACATTTCATCCGAAAGTGAAAGCTTCAACAATGCAAAATTCCTCAAGTGGTGCACTAGAGTGTTTGCCAACATTATATGCTCAAGTCTCAGTAGTGCGGCTTGAACACACAAACTCCAGATTCAGTCGAGAATGCTGCCACTGAATCAAAGCCGATACAAAAGATCAAACCGTATTATTTTCCCGAAGTCTTTTTTATAAGTTCCACGACATGCCAAATTCATGGTGATGATTTGCACAGACAGTTGTACATACACAGAGACATATATAGAGATAGACAGACAAAGAGACACACACACACACACACATAACTAAAAATTTACACGCACCAACGGGCATGCACAGATGCCTTAGACATCTCGAGGGATCGACAGGCTGAATCACTGTCGCAACTTTGACTGATTTTTCCATTTTCTTATCCGGAAGTATCGCGAATATTGCAGGTTAATAAAAATGAAAAAAAAATGTCAGTGTTGAAAGGTGTGGGACGTTATTCCATCTATCTCAGGATCAGTTTGGCAGAGAACCGGTTAAATTGTGAAATGGAATGAAAAATGCTAAGAATCGTAGTCGGCAGGATTCGAACCAGCGCGGGATAACCCAATGGATTTCTAGTCCATCGCCTTAACCACTCGGCCACGACTACTGTGTCGCAGCTTTTTTAAACATTGCTCAGAAAAAAACTCAGTCATCCATCTCTGTGCAGCAGACGGCCAAAGACACCTGAAAAATTCTCCGTTTGCTAAAAATCTGGACGAGGAAATCTCCTCTCCCTGTATTTTTACAGTTCGATATTGCTCTGGAACTTTTTAATATGAATCTCTTCCAAGAAATAGAAGTAAAATTCTACAACTTGAAACAACTGCCTCTTCGTCGGGGAATTAAACCCCGGTCTGCCGCGTGACAGGCGGGGATAGTCACCACTATACTAACGAGGAACTGAAGTGTACCAATTCTGTCAGAGCAGGAATCGAGCCACTGTGAACAGAACTGGACACCATGAGAAGTCGGCAGACACATTGAGAGACAGAGACAAACCGACAAACAGGGAGAGACAGACAGCAAGATAGAGACAACGAGAGACAGAAAGTGTGAGACTGAGAAGGAGAGGCAGACTGAGTGAGAAAAAGACTCAAACATATACATATACAGAGATGTGTGTGTGTGATCTATTAAGAGATAGAGGGAAAGAGTGAGCGAAAGACAATGATAATGACAGTGACAAGGAGAGAGACAGATGGAGAGAGAGCGATAGAGACTAAAACAGAAAATGATGGAAATACTTCTCAGCTCACAGGCAGGGTCTAGCAGAGACAGGCAAAGTCATGGACAGACCGAAATGATGGCAAAGAGAGAGCCAGTCAGACAAAGAGTCTGAGAGATTCCCATTGGAATAGACGTGGTACCATGAGAAAGAGACAGATTGAGAGACAGAGACAAACTGAGAAACAGGGACAGACAGAGTGAGTCAGACTGAGAGAGACAAAGACTCAAACATACGAAAACATACACAACTCTCTGAAGAGAGAGAGTGGCAGAGACCGAGCGACGCAGATACATTTCATTTCATTATCGGTTCAGACTGTCACATTGTTACAGAAAATTGCTGATTCACCGATGAAAATCTGGTCTCACTGATCAGAATGGGAGAAAATCCGTGTTAAATTAAAGAGACACCAGAAGTGGGGTACGAAGCCACGCGGAAAAACGCATTGAATTTTAAGGCCAACGCCTCAACCACTCGGCTATCCTAGTCCTGTGAGAACCTGGATTCTGTCTCTGTGAGAATCTGGGCCCCAACTCCACATACAAACACATACACATCGGCTTTCCGTGAGCATTTACGAAAATTTTAATAATATTGAAACGGGGGCAACTCTCCTATTCTTTTTCGAGTAATACACTGGGAACTTTCATATCCACCCGAGGGTGCAGACGGAGCTTCAATTTAACATTTCATCCGAAAGTCAACAGCTTCAACATTGCAAAATTCCCCAAGTGCTGCACTTGAGTGTTAGCCAAGATGATATTCTCAAGTTTAAGAAGTGCGACTTGAACACACAAACTCCCGATTCAGTCGAGAGTGCTGCCACTGAACCAAAGCCGATACAAAAGTTCACAACCGTATTATTTTCCCCAAGTCTTTTTTATAAGTTCCAGGACATACCAAATTCATGGTGATGATTTCCACAGACAGTTGCACATACACAGAGACATATATAGAGATAGACAGACACAGAGACACACACACATATAACCAAAAATTTGCACGCACCAACGGGCATGCTCAGTTTTTGAACGTACATTTTTGAAACGGATGTATGGTGAATATTGCAGATTTATAAAAATGAGAAAAAAATGTCAGTGTTGCAAGGTGTGGGACGTTATTCCATCTATCTCAGGATCAGTTTGGCAGAGAAACGGTTAAATTGTTAAATGGAATGAAAAATGCTGAGAATCGTAGTCGGCAGAATTCGAACCTGCGCAGGATAACCCAATGGATTTTTAGTCCGTCGCCTTAACCACTCGGCCACGATTACTGTGTCTTTCAGGGACAGACAGAGTGATTCAGACTGAGGGAGACAAAGACTCAAACATCTGAACAATGCACTATTCTCTGAAGAGAGAGAGAGACAGGCAGAGACCGAGCGACACAGATACATTTCATTATCGGGTCAGATTGTCACATTGTTACAGAAAATTGCAGATTCAAACGATGAAAATCCGGTTTTACTGATCAGAATGGGAGGAAATCCGTGTCAAATGAAAGAGATACCAGGAGTGGGGTTCGAACCCACGCGGGAAAAAAACATTGAATTTTAAGGCCAACGCCATTACCTTTCGGCTATTCTTGTTCTGTGTAAACCTGGTGAGTACTTGGTTGAGATTCACTCAGAAAAAACTCAGTCATCAATCTCTGTGCAGCAGACGGCCAAAGAATCGTGAAAAAGTCTCCGTTTCCTAAAAATCATGAAGAGGCTCTATCCTCTACGTTTATTTTTACAGTTCTTTATTGCTATAGAACTTTTTAATATGAATCTCTTCCAAGAAACAGAAGTAAAATTCTACATTTTAAAACAACGACCTTCTCGACGGGAAATTGAACCCCTGTCTCCCGCGTGACAGGCGGGGATACTCACCACTATACTGACGAGGAACTGACAGGTAACATTCCTGTCAGAGCAGGAATCGAGCTGAACAGAACTGGACATCATGAGAAGTCGACAGACACAATGAGGGACAGAGCCAAACCGACAAACAGGGAGAGACAGACAGCGGGATCGAGGCAACGAGAGACAGCATGTCAAGACTGAGAAGAAGAGGCAGACTGAGTGAGAAAAAGACTCAAACACTTCCATATACAGAGATATGTGTGTGTGTGTGTGATCTCTAAAGAGAGAGAGGGAAAGAGTGAGAGAAGGACCATGATAAAGACAGTGACAAGGAGAGAGACAGATAGAGAGTGAGCGACAGAGCGAGAGACAGACAAAGATATAAACAGAAAATGATGGCAATTCCCAGCAGGTTAGATACAGGACCTACCTGCGACAGGCAAAGAGAGACAGACAGGCAGAGACATAGACAGACAGAGATGATGGGACAGTGAGAAGAGAGACTGAGAGAATCCCATTGGAACAGAACTGATCACGGTGAGAATGAGACAGACACATTGAGAAACAGAGACAAACAGTGAAACAGGGAGAGACAGACCGCGAGATAGAGACAGAGAGAGACAGAAAGCTTGAGACTGAGAGGGAGGTTCAGACTGAGTGAGACAAAGATTCAAATACATACATACACAGAGATGTGTTTGCGTGCTCCATAAAGAGAGTGAGGCAAATAGTGATGGAATGACAAGAAAAAGACAGGAACAAAAAGAGAGACAAAGAGGGAGACAGATAGAGAGAAAGTCAGATAGAGAGAGAGAGACATAGAAATGATGGGAAAGAGAGAGCCAGTCAGACAAAGAGTCTGAGAGAATCCTATTGGAACAGAACTGGACACCGTGAGAGAGACAGTTTGAGAGACAGAGACAAACGGAGAGACAGGGACAGACAGAGTGAATCAGAGAGAGGCAGACTGAGAGAGACAAAAACTCAAACACATAAACACATACACAGCTCTCTAAAGAGAGAGAGAGGCAGAGACTGAGCGACACAGATACATTTCACAATTTCATTTCATTGTCTGCTCAGAGTGTCACAGAGTTACAGAAAAATGCAAATGCAACAGATGAAAATCGGATATCACTGAGCAGGATGGGAAAAATCTCTGTTTAATTAACATATTCCAGGAGTGGGGTTCGAGTTAACTCGGGTATAAACCCATTGGATTTTATGCCCAACACCTTAACCGCCCGGCCATCCTAGCCCGGTCAATGTTGGGACTCTGTCTCGATGAGAAGCTGGCCTTTAATTCCATCCGCACAGATGCACACAGACACATCGGATTTCAGGGAGCATTTTCCAGCATTTTTCGTCATATTGACACGGGCGCAACTCTCCTATTCTTCTTCGATAAGGCTCTGGGAACTTTCACATCCACCCGAAGGTGCAGACGAAGCTTCCATTTCACATTTCATCCGAAAGTCAACAGCTTCAACAATGCAAAATTCCCCATGTACTGCATTTGAGAGTCAGCCAAGATTATATGCTCAAGTCTCAGGAGTGGGACTTACACACACAACCTCCTGATTCAGTCGAGAATGGAGCCAATGAACCATAGCCAATATCAAAGATCACAACCGTATTATTTTCCCCAAGTTTTTAAAAAAGTTCCAGGACATATCAAATTCATGGTGATGATTTCCATAGACAGTTGCACATACACAGAGACATACATACAGATAGACATACACAGACACGCACACACACACTTATCAAAAATATACACGCATCAACATAGAAACATAATAATTAGTTGCAGGAGTTGGTCATTCGGCCCTTCGAGCCTGCACCACCATTCAGTAAGATCATGGCTCATCATTCAACCTCAGTACCCCTTTCCTGTTTTCTCTCCATACCCCTTGATCTCTTTAACAATAAGGGCCATATCTAACTCCCTTTTGAATATATCGAACGAAATGGCCTCAACAACTTTCTGCGGTAGAGAATTCCACAGGTTAACCACTCTCTGAGTGAAGAAGTTTCTCCTCATCTCGGTCTTAAATGGCTTACCCCTTATTCTTGGACTGCGACCTTGGTTCTTGAACTCCACAGCAACGGGAAAATTCTTTCTGCCTCTAACCCGTCCAATCTCGTCAGAATTTTATATATTTCTATGAGATCGCCTCTCATTCTTCTAAACTCCAGTGGATACCAGCCCAATTGCTCCAGTCTCTACTCATATGTCAGTCCCGCCATCCCAGGAATCAAGCTGGTGAACCTTCGCTGTACTCCCTCAATCGCAAGGACGTCCTTCCTCAGATTTGGAGACCAAAACTGAACACAATATTCTAGGTGTGGCCTCACCAAGACCCTGTGTAATTGCAGTAAGACCTCCCTGCTCCTATACTCAAATCACCTCGCTATGAAGGCGAACATGCCATTTGCCTTTTTACCGCCTGCTGCCAACTTTCCATGACTCATGTACTATGGCACCAGATCAAGACATACAAAGAGTGCCTTAGACAAATAGAGGGATAGACAGGCAGGGTCACTCTCGCTACTTTGGCTGCCTTTTGCTTTTTTCTATCCGTATGTAACGTGAATATTGCAGATTAATGAAAGAAAGAAAAAAATGGCAGTATTGAAAGGTGTGATACTTTATTCCACCAACCACAGGATCAGTTTTGCGGAGACCTCGCCAAATTGTGAAATGGAAAGAATTGTAGTCGGCAGGATTCGAACCTGGCGGGAAAATCCCAATGCATTTCTAGCGCATCGCCTTAATCACTGGGCCACGACTACTAGTTTGCTGCATCTTTAAATGTCACTCAGATAAAACTCAGTCATCCATCTCTGTGCAGCAGACGGCCACAGAATCCTGAAAAAGTTTCTGTTTGCTAAAAATCTGGAAGAGACAATCTCCTCTTTCTGTATTTTTACTCTTCTATTTTGCTCTCGAACTTTTTAACATGAATCTATACCAAGAAACAAAAGTAAAATTCTACATTTTGAAAAGCCTTCCCCCTGTCTGGGAATTCAACTCCGGTATCCTGTGTAACAGGCGGTGATAATCACCACTATACCAACGAGGTACTGACGGGTATGGGCTCTCTAAGAGCAGAAATCGAGCTGTGAACAGTACTGGACACCATGAGAAGGCGACATGCACATTGAGACACAGAGATAAACAGAGAAACAGGGAGAGACAGACAGCGAGATAGAGAGAAAGAGACAGATAAAGTGTGAGACTGAGAGGGTGAGAAAGACTCAGTGAGATAAAACAAACTCAAGCACATACATACAAAGATGTGTGTGTGCTCTATAAAGAGAGAAAGGATAAGAGTGATAGAAATACAGAGATGAAGACAGGGACAAAGAGAGTCACAGAGATAGACAGATAGAGAGAGAGAGACAGATAGAGTGAGAGAGACAGCGATAAAAAGAGAAAATGATAGAAATACTCAGCAGGTTAGAGACAGGGCAAAGAAAGCCAGGCAGGCAGAGACATAGACAGATAGAGTGAGACGATGGGAAAGAGAGAGACAGTCAGACAGAGAGGGATGATGGGAAAGAGAGACCCAAATAGACAGGGAGACTGAGAGAATCCCATTGAAGCAGAATTTTGACACCGTGAGAAAGTAAGAGACAGATTGAGAGACAGGGACAAACAGAGAAACATAGAAAATAAGTGCATGAGTACGCCATTCGGGCTTTCGAATCTGCACCACCATTCAATATGAGCATGGCTGATCATTCAGCTCAGTACCCCTTTCCTGCTTTCTCTTCAAACCTCTTGATGCCTTTAGCCATAATGGCCATACCGAACTCCCTCTTGAATATAGCCAATGAATTGGCATCAACAACTCTCTGCAATAGGGAAATCCACAGGTTAACAACTCTCTGAGTGAACAAGTTTCTCCTCATCTCGGTCCTAAATGACCTGCCCCTTATCATTAGACTCTGTCCCCTAATTCTGGACTTCCCCAACATCGGGAATTTTCTTGCTGCATCTAACCTGTTAAGTCCCGTCAGAATTGTTCATGTTTCTATGAGATCCCCTCTCATGCTTCTAAACTCCAGTGACTACAAGCCACTGTCGATCCAGTCTCTCCTCATATGTCAGTCCTGTCATCCCGGGAATCAGTCTGGTGAACCTTCGCTGCACTCCCTCAATAGCAAGAAAGTCCATCCTCAGATTACGAGACCAAAACTGAACACAATATTCCAGGTGAGGTCTCACAAAGGCACTGTACAACTGCAGTAAGACCTCCGTACTCCTATACCCAAAACCCCTAGCTATAAAGGCCAAAATACCATTTGCCTTCTTCACCGCCTGCTGTAACTGCATGCCAACTTTCAATGACTGATGTACCACGACACGCAGCTCCCATTGCAACTCCCCTTTTCCTAATCTGCCGCCATATCGATAATATTCTGCCTTTGTGTTTTTGCCACCAAAGTGGATAACCTCACATTTATTCACATTATACTGCAACTGCCATACATTTGCCCACTCACCTAACCTGTCCAAGTCACCCTGCAGCCTTTTAGCGTCCTCCTCACAACTCACACCGCCACCCTGTTAGTATCATCTGCAAACTTGAAGATATTCCACTCAATTCCTTCATCTAAATCATTAATGTATATTGTAAATAGCTGGGGTCCCAGCACTGAGCCCTGTGGCACCCCAGTAGTCACTGCCTGCTTTTCTGAAAAGGACCCGTTTATCCCGACTCTCTGCTTCCTGTCTGCCAACCAGTTCTCTATCCACGTCAGTACATTACCCCCAATAGCATGTGCTTTAATTTTGCACACCAATACGTGTGTGGGACCTTATTGAAAGTCTTTTGAAAGTCCAAATACACCACATCCACTGGTTCCCCTTGTCCACTATACGAGTTACATCCTCAATAAATTCCAGAAGATTTGTCAAGCTTGAATTCCCTTTTAGAAATTCATTCAGCTTGGACCGATCCTGTCATTGCTTTACAAATGCACTGCTATTTCATCTTTAATAATTGATTCCTACAATTTCCCCACTACTGATGTCAGACTAACCGGTCTATAATTATCCGTTTTCTAACTCCCTCCTTTTTTAAAATGCAGTGTTACATTAGTTACTCTCCAGTCCATACGAACTGATCTGGAGTCCATGGACTGTTGGAAAATGATCACCAATGAATCCGCTATTTCTAGGGCCACTTCCTTAAGTACTTTCCAATGATGACTATCAGGCCCCGGGGATTTATCGGTCTTCAATCCCATCAATTTCCCTAACACAATTACCTGACTAATAAGGATTTCCTTCAGTTCCTCCTTCTCGCTAGATCCTTGGTGCCCTAGTATTTTTGGAAGGTTATGCGTGTCTTCCTTCGTGAAGACAGAAACAAAGTAATTGTTCAACTTGTCTACCATTTCTTTGTTCCCCATTATAAATTCACCTGAATCTGACTGCAAGGGACCTACGTTTGTCTTCTCGAATCTTTTTGTCTTCATATATCTATAGAACTTTATTATGTTTCCAACAAGCTTCCTCTCATAATCTATTTTCCCCTTCCTAATTAAACCCTTTGTCCTCCTCTGCTGAATTCTAAATTTCTCCCAGTCCTCAGGTTGCGGCTTTTTCTGGCCAATGAAAATGCCTCTTCCTTGCATTTAACACTATCCTTAATTTCCCTTGTTATCTACGGTTGAACCACCTTCCCCGTTTTATTTTTACTCCAGACAGGGAAATACAAATGTTGAAGTTCATCCATGTGATCTTTAAATGTTTGCCATGGCCTATCCACCGTCAATCCTTTAAGTATCATTTGCCAGTCTATTCGAGCCAATTCACGTCTCATACCATCGAAGTTACCTTTTCTTAAGTTCAGGATCCTACACTCTTAATTAACTGTGTCACTTGCCACCTTAATAAAGAATTCTACCTTATTATGGTCACTCTTCCCCAAGGGGCCTCGCACAACAAGATTGCTAATTAGTCCTTTCTCATTACACATCACCCAGTCTAGGATGGCCAGCCCTCTTGATCGTCCCTCGACATCCTCCTCCACCGTATTGCTTCCTGTTTGGTTCGCCCAATCTGCATGTAGAGTAAGGTCTTGATAACTGCCTTTATCTTTATGGCACACATCCTTAATTTCTTGTTGGATGCTGTCCCCAAATACATAACTATTGTTTACTGATCTGTACAAAACTCCTCTAGCGTTTTCTTCCATTTGGTATTCCGCAGCTCCACCCATGCATGTTCCCCATCATCCAAGCTAATGTCGTTCCTTACTATTGCCTTAATTTCCTCTTTAACCAGCAACGCTACCCCACCACCTTTTCATTTCTATCTGTGCTTCCTGAATGTTGAATTCCCAGCCTTGGTCACTCTGGAGCTATGTCTCCATCATGCCAATTATACCATATTCAGTAATTGCTGCTGGGCAGTTAATTCGTCCACTTTATTACGAATACTCCTCGCAACGAGGCACAGAGCCTTCAGGCTTGTTATTTTAGTACATTTTGACCCTTTATAATTTTGCTGGAAAGTGGCCCTGTTTGATTTCTGCCCTCCACCTTACGTTTATTTTTTCACTTCTGCGGCCCCTTCTACTTTCCTCTGTCTCCCGTCACCCTGCCATATCACTTTAAACATGCCCCAACACGAGCAAACACTCCCCCTTGGACATTGTTTCTGGTCCTGCCCTGATGCAGACCTTCCGGTTTAGTTCTGGTCCCACATCCCCCCCAGAACCGGTTCCAAAGTCCCAAGAATTGAATCCCTCCCATCTGCACCACATTTCAAGCCACGTATTCACGTGAGCTATCCTGCGATTCGTGCTCCGACTTGCAGGTGGCACTGGTAGCAATCCTGAGTTTGCGACCTTTGAGGTCCTACATTTTAATTTAACTCCGAGCTCCCTGAATTCAGCTTGTCGGTCCTCAGACAGAGTGAGTCAGAGAGTGACAGAGACTCAAACACATAAATATATACAGGGCTCTCTAAAGACAGAGAGTGAGAGGCACAGATACATTTCACGATTCCATTTCTTTGTCAGTTGAGAGTGTGACAGAGTTACAAATTCAACAGAAGCCATTCGGGTAACACTGAGCAGGATGGGAGAAAATCGGTGTTAAATTCAAGAGTTACCAGGAGTGGGGTTCGACACCACGCGGGTATAACCCATTAGATCTTAAATGCAACGACTTATACACTCGGCCATTCGGGACTTGTGAACCTTCACATTCTGTCTCTGTGAGAATCTGGGCTTGAGCTCCACCCTCACAGACACACGCATACACACAGGTTTTCAGTGAGCATTTCAGAATATTTACATAAAAGTGACACGGGGCAACTCACTACTCTTTTTCGAATAATGCTGTTGGAACTTTAATATTCACCCGAGACAGCAGACAGAGCTTCAATTTAACATTTCATCCGAAAGTCAACAGCTTCGACAATGCAAAATTCTGCAAGTACTGCACTTGAGTGTCAGCGAAGATTATATGCTCAAGTCTCAGGAGTGGGACTTGAAATCGAAAATACTGCTGCTGAACCAAAGCCGATATCAAATGTCACAACCGTATTATTTTCCCCAAGTCTTTTTAACAAGTTCCAGTACATACCAAATTCATGATGATGATATCCACAGACAGTTGCACGTACACAGTGACATACATACAGATAGGCACACATAGAGATACACACACACACACACACACGACCAAAATATACACGCACCAACGGACATACACAGAATGCCTTAGACATATAGAGGGATAGACAGGCTGAATCACTGTCGCTAATTTGGCTGATTTTTGCATTTTTCAATCCGTATGTATCGTGAATATTGCAGATTAATGAAAATTAGAAAAAATGTCAGTGTTGAAAGGTGTGGGACATTATTCTACCTTACTCTGGATCCGTTTTGCAGAGATCTGGTTAAATTGTGAAATGGAATGAAAAATGCTGAAATCAGTTTTCGGCAGGATCGAACCTGCGCAGGAAAACCCCAATGTGTTTCTTCGTCCATTGCCTTCACCAACCAGGCACGATACTGCGTTTCTGCCTCTTTAAATGTTACTCAGATAAAACTCAATCATCTATCTCTCTGCATCAAAACGCCACAGAATCCTGAAAAAGTCTCCATTTCCGAAAGATTTGGAAGAGCCAATCTCCTCTTGCTGTATTTTTACTCTTCTATGTTGCTCTGGAACTTTTAAAATGAATCTATACCGAATAACAGAAGCACAATTCTACATTTCGAAAATGCTTCCTCCCGCATGACAGGCGGAGATAATCAGGACTAGGCTAACGAGGTGCTGACGGGTGTAGATTTTGAGACAGCAGGAATCGCGCTGTGAAACGAACTGGATAACATGAGAAAGAGACAGACACATTGAGAGACAGACACAAAAAGAGAAACAGGGAGAGACATACAGCGAGCTAGAGAAATAGAGAGAGATTGCAAGTGTGAGATTGAGAGGGATAGGCAGGCTGAGTGAGATAAAGACTCAAACACACACATACACAGAGATGTGTGTGTGTGTGCACCATAAAGAGAGGGAGGCAAATAGTAATAGAAATCCAGAGACAAAGACAAAGACATGGACAAAGAGAGCGACAAAGAGAGAGAGAGATAGTGAGAGAGAAGATAGAGAGAGAGAGACAGAGATAAAAACAGAAAATTATGGAAATACTCAACAGGTTAGAGACAGGGTCGAACAGAGACAGGCAAAGAGAGACAGACAGGCAGAGACATAGACAGACAGTGATGATGGGAAAGAGCGAGACAGTCAGACAGAGAGACTGAGAGAATCCCTTTGGAACAGAACTGGACACTGTGAGAAAGACACGGGCAGATTGAGAGACCGAGACAAACAGAGAAACAGGGAGAGACAGAATGAATCAGAGAGAGGGAGTGTGAGGGAGACAAAGACTCAAACACGCAAACACATGCACAGATCTCTAAAGAGACAGAGATAGAGAGTGAGGCAGAGACTGCGAGACAGAGATATTTCACGATTCCATTTCTTTATCGGTTCAGAATGTCATAGAGTTACAGTAAAATGCAGATTCAACAGATTCTTACTGCAGTTGTACAGAACCTTGGTGAGGCCTCACCTGGAATACTGTGTTCTGTTTTGATCTCCGAGTGTGAGGAAGGACGTTATTGCTATTGAGGGAGTGCAGCGAAGGTTCACCAGACTGATTCCCGGGATGGCTGGACTGTTAAGTGAGGACAGACTGGATTAACTGGATTTTTATACATTGGAGATTAGAAGGATGAGAGAGGATTTCATAGAAACGTAAAGATTCTGGCGGAACGGGAGAGGTTAGATGCGGGTAGCTTGTTCCCGATTTTGGGGAAGTCCAGAACCAGGGGACACAGCCTTAGGACAGCCATGTCAACGTGGTGCCAATTATATCATATTCATTAATTGCTGCCTGTGCAGTTAATTCTTCTACCTTATTACGAATACTCCTCGCATTGAGGCACAGAGCCTTCAGGCTTGACTTTTTAACAACTTTGTCCCTTTAGACTTTTGCTGTAATGTGGCCCTTTTTGAAATGAATGACAAGGGTGTATACGGTTACAGGAGGATGTGAGGGGAAACAAACATAATACGAGGGGAAGAGTACATCTGCGATGGACAAGTACGAGATCAAAATGAATGGAAATATAAGGGGAATATCGTTATTCGTGTGCCGGAGAGAAAGAAGCCGAACTATAGGTCCTCGCCCAGTGGGCGACGGGAGCAAGTATAGCTGCGGGTATGACAATACTACGGAAAAATTTGCCAGGGGAATAAACCCTGCCCGAACCGAAACCACACGTTACAACTATCAAGGGCGAGGAGAATATTGTGCGGTAACTAGCCTGGGAACTTACGTGACTTCAAGACTATCGGTGGCAGTGGGAAGAGCACGCATGACATGCCAGGAAGACAGTGACATGAAATATAAGCGATGAGATTAAGCAAGATATTGATGTTTACATGTAAGAGCAAGCACAATCAATTCCCCTGTTACTTGAAGATTTAAATATCTCAAGAAATAACATTAAAAGATATTAAGAGCTGAAGGATAAAGCAACATAACCGGACAGTGAAATAAAGGATAACCTGAAAAACCCGCCTTAGTACTTGAGATTATACATCCCTGGATAACGATCCTTTCACATAACCTAGTGGCAGTACAGATAGTTATAGCCTTGAGTTGGCTGGTGATGTTATCTAACAAGTGCAAAGATAGGCGAGGCTTCCCCGAGCAAAGTTGCAAGATAGGGATTAGAATTATATCCCATGTGTTAGTCCTAGTGCAGCTGATAGTGGTGTTGATGCTCCTGGGAGACTGTGCAGGCAGATACAAGAGACGCAGAAACAAGAGGTTGGCCAAGGCCCGTAATCAAGAACGCAGAAAGCCTTTGCAAGATCCAAAGAAGGTTAATCAAACAGAAAGACGGCATGAATACCTATGTGAGTCGTGAGTGTCCCAATCCGATCGCCTGATCAATGAAACCGAGGCAGGAGACACACGAATCAAGACAGAATAAGGCAGGGAAAGGAAAATTGTTGTTCATGGTGCAATATTTTTAAGGGCTGGTCACCTGAAACCTACGCAGTCCTCAAATTGATATGGCATTCAATTGAGGTAATAATGGTAGTGGAAGGGATATGTATCGTGATCCAACTATATCTGATGTGTCAGATCAGAGAGATATACAACCACGTGCTTCTAGCCGAACAGCAAACAGCCTTGTTAATTATGTAATGTAGGCATGATAGGGAGGCGAATGATTTTGTAATGCATTAGGGAAACAACCAAGAACCCGAGCTTGTGCACTGTCTGTACAAAAAGAAATATAAGTGGCGTGCCAATATCCCAGGGAAATGGTCAAGGGTAGTATGTAAAGACTCCGCAAAATATGGAACTACGAGCGATCCCAGGGATATGAACTTGATATCACCATTTCCAGCAGATGGCTCAGAACATATATGTGCTCAGCTGATTATTTAGAAATAATCAGAGACTAACAGGAGGGACTGAAAGGGCAGATTACAAATTGTAATTACAATTAATAATAATAATTGCGATGTTTTAAAATGGAGTTAAAAGGTTTTTAAAATGGAACACACAGCCTGTTTTTCAGACTGTGGGAAGCATGTGTGGGATGCCTACCACAGAGGAGCAGATGTTCCAATTCATACACCAAAGGGAGCTGGACACGGACACAGACAACATATAATTTGAATTGTACAGCAAGATAAGAGTTAAATAAAAATAATCATAACAACATGTGTTTGGATTTCCCAATGAAGGCATATAGAAGCCAGATTGCAGGAATCGCTGTACCAATCATTCATGTATTAATCAGCATTTATTAATTGTAACTTGCGTAATTACGTAATGCTATCATTTGAAACTGTATAATGTAAGTTGTCTCTGGCAGTATCTTCGAGCATTCTTTCAAGGATAGCTCCCCTGCCGGCTTGTATTAATAAAACCTGCATTAAGTTTAAGGCTAACAGAATCCGAGTGGTGGTTTGAAGTTAACGCTAACAAGGTTAGAGAGATAGGGAGAGGTGTAGGGGCCCGTGGAGGTTAGGGAGATAGGGAGGGGTTTAGGGCTGGAGGAGGTTACAGAGATAGGGAGGGGTGTCGGGGCTGGAGGAGGTTAGAGAAAGGTAGGGGCGGGGCCATCGAGGGATTTGAACACGAGGCTGAGAATTCTAAAAGCAGCGCCTCGCTGGGGCCGAGGAGCGGGGAGAAGTGCCGTAACGCAACCCCCTCACTACCAACCCTGCACTAAACCCCATCATCTGTTAAATCACCTGGAGTTCCTACGACCACCCTCCCCCTCTCTCTTGGTATTTATCTACTCACTTCCTCACTCAAAGCTTATCTCCTATTGACAGTCCGTGTGAGTGCCCTCGCTGTCCCAGAATTGCTCCCCTTGGACACCGACTGACCTTCCCCGTGCCTCCTCCGCCCCCCTCCTGTTCCATGACGGCCGACAAATTCAGGTTGTGTTCCAGTTAGCAAGCAAAAGATCCGGGCAGCGCGGGGGGAGGGCTCGTATAAATTAAAACACATGGCGGGCCGGTTAGGGCATGGGGGGGGCCACAGGCCATATGTTTGACACTTCTGATCTACCCTGTCAATCCCAATAAGAATTTTGTTTGTTTTAAAATGAGATCACCTCTCATTCTTCTAAACTGTAGAGAATATAGGCTTAGTCTACTCAATCTCTCCTCACAGGACAATCCCCCCATCCCAGGAATCAGTCAGGTGAACCTTCGTTGCTATCCTCAATGGCAAGTCCATACGTCCTTAGGTAAGCAATCAAAACTGTACACAATACTCCAGGTGTAGTCTCACCAGGGTCCTACATAATTGCAGTAAAACGTTCAAGAGCAAGTTATTATTTAAATGGAGAAAGATTGCAAAGTGCCGCAGTACTGCAGGACTGGGGGTTACTTGTGCATGAAACACAAAAGGATAGTATGCAGGTACAGCAAGTGATCAGGAAGGCCAATGGTATCTTGACCTTTATTGCAAAGGGGATGGAGTATAAAAGTGGGGAAGTTTTGCGACAGATATAAAAGGTTTTGGTGAGGCCACACCTGGAAAACTGCGTGCAGTTTTGATTATCATATTTACGAAAGGATACAATTGCTTTGGAGGCAGTTCAGAGAAGGTTCACTAGGTTGATATTAGGGATGAGCAGATTGACTTATGAGGAAAGGTTGAGAAGTTTGGGCCTCTACTCATTGGAATTCAGAAGAATGAGAGGTGATCTATCGAAACGTTTAAGACTATGAGGGGTCTTGACAAGGTGGATGCAGAGCTGAGGTTTCCACTGATGGGGGAGACTCGAACTAGAGGGCAAGATCTCAGAAGAAGGGGCCGCACATTTCAAACAGATGAGGAGGAATTTCTTCTCTCAGAGGGCTGTAAATCGGCGGAACTTGCTGCCTCAGAGAGCTGTGGAAGCTGGGACATTAAATAAATTTAGGACAGAAATAGTTTCTTCAATGATAAGGGGATGAGGGGTCATGGGGAGCGGGCGGGTAAGTGGAGCTGAGTCTATGATCAGATCAGCCATGATCTTATTGAATGGCGGAGCAGGCTCGAGGGGTATGGCCTACTCCAGTTCCTATTTCTTATGTTCTTATGTTTACTATTATCCTCAAATCCTCTTGTAATAAACAACATACCATTTGGTTTCTTAATTGCTTGCAGTACTAGCATATTATCTTTCAGTGATTCGTGTCCAAGGACACCAAGATCCCTCTGCACACCAACATTTCCTAATCTCTCACCATTTCCAGTAGCTGTTTCCAGTCCACTTTGGCTAAACCACATCTCAGCTTAGTAAAAATGGCTTTTCCCCAATTGAAAACTTTTATTCCTGGTCTATCTTTGTCCTTTTCCAGAAATACCCTAAATCTAACTGAATTACGATCACGAGCACCAATGCTCACCCACTGCTACCCCTTCCACCTGCCCAGCTTCAGTCCCTAATACTAAGTCCAGAACTTCCCCCTCTCTTGCTGGCCTTGCTACGTGCTGGCTAAAAGATTCAGCTGGTTGCTGACCCCTCTTTGAAGAAGGGAAATAGGTGATTCCTATCCACTCTATCTAGGCTCCTCATAATTTAATACACCTCATTAAGGTCTGCGCTCAGCCTCCTCTGTTCCAAAGAAAACAAACTATTAAGTGGGTTGATGGGCTGGAGGAGGTTACAGAGATAGGGAAGGGTGAGACCTTGGAGAGATTTGAACAAGAGAATGCGTATTTTAAAGGCTGATGCCACCAGCCATCACGCCCAGTACAGAATGTGACTCACTACCAACAGGAAGGATGTTACGTTAAATACTACAAATGCATAATGAGAGGAAATCAATCTCTGTCCCTTTAACTAACAGCAACATGGAAAGAGGGAAATGAATGACCTTTAAATACCTGGTCCACTTGGCACTGAAGTGTCTGAAACTCATAATAGGAACTCATCAATGGAAATAAAATACTGACAGATGTTAAACTGTTTTGTTGACAAAATAAATCTCGATTTAACTTTTGAAAGATAAATAGTTTGACAGTGGTTGACACATACTCACCCGATGGGCCGACTCAGGATCCACCCCTCAAGAACCACGATTGGTTGCAGAACACGCTGCTCCCTTGGCCCTCCGGCTCTGATCTCTCTTCCTGTTGGTTCCCAGGGCAATCAATCACCACACGCCAACATCCCACTGCCAGATTAAGTTGAGGGGCTCGGAGGAAGAAATAAAATGAGGCCGTGAATCTGAGTTAAGAAATAAAATTAGAAAAACATGATTAAATCAACGAGGAGAGACAATATAAACTAAAGGGTACAATCCTAAAGGGGATGCACGAACAGTGAGACATGCGGGTATATGTGGACAAATCGCTGAGGGTGGCAGGACAGGTTGGGAAAGCAGTTAAAAAAGCTTGCAGGATCCTGGGCATCACAGAGTACAAAAGCAAGGAGGTTATGATGAATCTTTGTAAAACACTGGTTCGGCCTCAAGTGGAGCATTGTGTCCAATTCTGGGCACCGCCCATTGGGATGGGATACCCTTAGAGAGGGTGCAGAAGAGATTGACAAGAATGATACACGAGATGAGGGACTTCAGTTTTGTGACTTGACTGGAGAAGGTGGGGTTGTTCTCCTTGGAACAGAGAACGTTGAGTGGAGAATTGATAGAGATGTTCAAAATCATGAGGGGTCCGGACAGATTAGATCGATAGATACTTTTCCCATTGGCGGAAGCGTCAAGAACCAGAGGAGATGGATTTAAGGTGGATGACCAGAAGAACCAAAGGCGATGTAAGAAAAATCTATTTCATGCTACGAATCGTCAGGATCTGGAATGCCCGGCCTCAAAGGATGGTGGAGGCAGACTCAATCACAGCTTTCAAAAGGGAATTGGATAAGTATCTGAAAGAAAACATTTGCAGGGCCGGGGGGGAAAGGCGGGGCAGTGGGACTGGCTGGGAGCCGGCAAGGGCTCGACGGGCCGAATGGCCTTCCGTGCTGTAACCATTCTCTGATTGTTTGAGCAGAACCACTCTGTTCCCTGACTCAATCTAAAGCCTCCCTGTTTGTGAGCACCTCTGTTAAACCTGTTTATCTCCGCCTTCAATATATTCAATGATCCAGCCTCCACAGCTCTCTAGCAGAGAATTCCACAGATTTGCAAGAAGAAATTCCTTCTCATCTCATTCTTAAATGGTCTGAGGAGAAAAGCTGCATTTGTAAATAGAACAGGATTTACTGGGATTGCTTGGGGCACTGAACCATGTTCATTCTGGCAGCTCTTGTTTGTTGCTGATTATCTTAATAACCCCTATATATGGGCTGGAGATTAATATCTTGTAGAAATGTTGAACAAATTATCTTCGTTTCAAACACAGTTTGTCGAATATTTGATTCCTCCATGATCAGAGGAGACTAATTGATGTTCTTTTAGCGACTTCCATTTTAGTGCTTTTTCTGAATCTAACTTATATCACTTCTCACCATTTCACCTTCTATTAAATCAAACCCCAAACTTGTCCGGTTTGAGTACGTCAGTTGCAATTGTAGTAGAGTTAACTGCAGTGTCTTACTTTAAACTCAGCTGAAATCCTTTGAACCACCCCTTTATTGAACTGCCTTGCAAAATATTTGAAATCCGTTACTTTCTGTAACCTGGTTTTGGAACCGATTGAATTTTAAAATGCATCCACACATTTTGCACGTGATAGCCTGTGAAATATCCTGATATTTGTAATTGGCATTGCCACAAACTCAGCTCTCTAGACACCGATTCAATCCCTCTCCCCAACTTGTGTCTGTGCCTGAACCGGACTGTTTGCAAACTTGGTGCCATACTTAACCCTGAAGTATGTGTTTGACCACATATCCACAGCATAATTAAGAATGCATATTTCCACCTCTGTAACATCGCCCTTGCCTCACCTCATCCGCTGCTGACCCCTCATCCCTGCCTTTCTTACTTCTGGATTTGACTATTACAACACACTCTTGCCACATTCTCACCTGCATAAACTAGAGTTGATCCAGAATTCGGTTGCCCGTGCCCGAACTCTCACCAAGTCCAGCTCACCCATCAGCCCTGTGCTCGCTGAACTACATTGGCTTCTGGTTCAGCAACGCCTTGATTTCAAAATTCTAAAACTCATATTCAAAACACTTCATGGCCTCTCCCCTCCCTAGCTCTGTAAATTCCTCCAGCCCCAACCAGCACCAAACCGCCACCTCCACCCCCCGCCGCCCAACCATGAGATATCTATCTTCCTGAGCATCCCTGATTATAATTGGTGGCTGTGTCTTCTGTTGTCCAGACCCCAAGTTCTTGAAATCCCAGCCTAAACCTTTCTGTCTAACCTGCGCAGTACCTGCCCTGGCAGTTCCTGATGGGATACTGCAGAGCAAGTTTTTCTCTCTTATCTAATCCATGCTGCATCTTTCCACGGAGTGTTTGATAGGAGAGTGTAGGGTGAACTTTACTCAGTATCTAACCCGCGTTGTTCCTCCTCTGGGTGTGTTTGATGGGATGGTGTAGAGGGAGATTTACTCTGTATCTAACCCGTGCTTTACCTGTCCTGGAAGTGTTTGATGGACAGTGTCGGGGGAGCTTTACAGTGTATGTAACCTGTGCTGTACCTGCACTGGGAGTGTTTGATGGGACAATGTCGCAGGAGTTGCACTCTTTCTCTAACCCATGCCGTAACTGCGATGGGAGTGTTTGATGGATCAGTCTATGGGGAGCTTTACACTCTGACTACCCCATGCTGTGACTATTGTGCGAGTGTTTGGTGGGACAGTGTAGAGGGAGATTAACTCTGTATCTAACCAATGCTGCACCTACACTGGGACTGTTTGGGACAGGCTAGAGGGTGATTTAACCTTCAATATCCAAGGCTGTATCTACCTGACAATGTCTGGTGAGACATTGTGGAGGGAGCTTTACTCTGTATCTAACCTGTGTTGTCATCATCATCATCATCATAGGTAGTCCCCCGAAATCGAGGAAGACTTGCTTCCACACCTGAAGTGAGTTATTTGGTGGCTGAACAGTCTAATACGAGATCCACAGGCTCGGTCACAGCTGGAACAGATAGTCGTTGAAGGAAGAGGTGGTTGGGTGCAGCACGCTCTTTCGATTACCTGCACTTCTTTTCTGCATGCCCTTGGCGATGAGACTCCCGGATGCACTTCCTCCACTTCGGGTGGTCTTTGGCCAGGGACTCCCAGATGTCAGTGGGTACCTCGCACTTTATCAGGGAGGCTTTGAGGGTGTCCTTGTAACGTTTCCACTGCCCACCTTTGGCTCATTTTCCGTGAAGAAGCTCCGAATAGAGCACTTGCTTTGGAAGTCTCGTGTCTGGCATGCGAACTATGTGGTCTGCGTCGCGGAGCTAATCGAGTGTGGTCAGTGGTTCAATGCTGGAGACGTTAGCCTGGACGAGGACGCCGATGTTGGTGTGCCTGCACTGCCAGGTGATTTGTAGGATTTTGCGGAGACATCGTTGGTGATATATCTCCAGCGAGAAAAAGTGTCTACTGTACATTGTCCATGTCTCTGAGCCATACAGGAGGGCGGGTATTACTACAGCCCTGTAGACCATGAGCTTGGTTGTACCTGCCCAGGGAATGGTTAATGAGACAGTGTAGAGGAAACTTTACTCTGTCTCTAACCCGTGTTCTATCTGTCCTGGGAGTGTTTGATGGGACAGTGTAGAGGGAGCTTTACTCTGTATCTCACCCGTGCTGCACCTGCCCCGCGAATATCCGCTGGAATAGTATAGAGGGAGATTTTCTCTACATCTAACATATGCTGTATCTGCCCTGGAATGGCTGGGACAAGTTAGAGGGAGATGCAGTCTGTGTCTAACCTGTGCTGTACTTGCACTGGAAACGTTTGCTGGAACAGTTTGGAGGGAGCTTTATCCTAAATTTAACCTGTTAAATCCAGAAAAAGTAATGTGATTGAGTACTATAGACGTGAGTAAGTGTGACCTGTCTCTTTATTCTAACTTCAGAGTGCACGTACAAAATGGAAGGTCTGCTTATATACAGTGCTCCCAAGGGAACCTGGGATCCCTTGGGACTCCAACAGATACGCCCTGTGCTGGTGGTAGAATTCTGGTTACATAGAGTTATATACATCACATCACTCCCTCCCAAAGTCAAAGTACACTTATTTGCAAGTTGAGACGATCTGGGGCTTTTCGTTCCCGAGTCGATCGTCTCGGTACAAATACAGGTGCAGGTGAGTTCGTTGGTTCTTCGCTGGGCTGCTGCGCAGCTGACCTTGCTGGGCTGCTGGGGATGATGAGTTCAGTTTCGTGGTCAACCATGATGTTGGTTGCTACTTGTGTGTGTGTCGGAGGGTCGAATTTGGTTGCTTGTGGCTGTCTGTGAATCGCAGTTTGGTTTGGTCCAAATGCTTTCTGCAAGTTAATCCATTTGCGAGTTTGACCTGAAACACCCTCCTCCCTTCTTTGGCAATGATAGTGCCAGCAAGCTATTTGGAACCATGTCCATAGTTGAGTAAAAATACAGGGTCATTGACTTCAATATTGCGTGACAAATCTGTGCGATCACGGTACATGCTTTGTTGCTGCCGCCTGCCCTCGACTTGATCATGGAGATCAGGGTGAACGAGAGAAAGCCTTCTTTTGAGCATTCTTTTCAGGAGCAGCTCAGCTGGGGAACCCCGGTGAGAGAATGGTGTCTGGAGCAGTGGCTGAGCTGGACTCGGGACAGGTGGGTCTGCAGGGAGCCTTTTCTCATGTGTTTCAAGCTTTGCTTGATGGTTTGGACTGACCATTCTGTCTGGTCACTGGATGCGGGCTTGAACGGGGCAGATGTGATGTGCTTGATCCAATTGCGTGTCATTAAATGCTTGAATTCAGCGCTGGTGAAGCACGCACGGCTCGTTGTCGCTAGCAAGGACATCAGGCAGGCCGGGCGTGGCTCGTAGGTTTTCGAGGTTGGCAGTGGACGTGCTTACAGACATTATTACAGACTCAATCCAGTTCGAATAAACATCCACAAGAACGAAGAACATTTTGCCTAGAAATGGGCCAGCAAAGTTATCGTGGATCCTAGACCACGGTTTGGAGGGCCATGACCACAAACTTGGGTGCCCTGGGTGCATTGCTCAGTTGCGAGCAAGTGGTGCATTGGCGCACGCAAGACTCCAAATCTGAGTCGATATCGAGCCACTACACAAGGGGTCTGACTGTAGCTTTCATCATTACTATGCCTGGGTGGGCACAGTGTAGGTAACGTTTGAACATTTCCCGCCCTTTCTTGGGCAAAACCACGTGATTACCCCACAAAAGACAGTCCGTCTGTCTGGACCTTTCGTCTTTACGCTGCTGGAATAGCTTGTTCTCTTCATGCATCTCCGCTGGGACGCTGGCCCAACTCCCATGGAGGACACAGTTTTTACAAGGGACAGTAAAGGTCCCTGGCTGGTCCAGATCCTCATCTGGCGGCCGTAACAGGTGACTTTTCATTTTCAAATGCATCCATCACCAAGAGCAAGTCTGCAGGATGTGCCATTTCCACCCCGATGGTGGGAAAGGTAGCCGACTGAGGGCATCACTGCAATTCTCTGTGCCTCGCCAGTGGTGAATTACATACTTATATGCATACAGCGTGAGCGCCCATCTTTGGATGCGAGCAGAAGCATTGGTATTCATACCTTTGCTCTCTCTGAATAGCGATATGAGCGGCTTATGGTGAGTTTCTAACTCGAACTAAAGCCCAAACAGATACTGGTGCATTTTTTCACCCCGTAAACGCATGCGAGCGCTTCTTTTTCAATCATGCTGTAGGTCCTTTCGGCCTTGGACAAACTCCTGGTCGCATGGGCGACTAGTTGCAATGTTCCCAATTCGTTTGCTTATTGTAACACACGCCCGACCCCGTACAAAGATGCATCGCAAGCTAGCACTAAACGTTTTCATGGATCAATACAGGACAAGCAGTTTGTTGGAACATAACAGATTTCGGGCTTCCTCAAAAGCAGTCTCTTTTGATTTCCGCCATGCCTAATAATCTCCCTTGCGCAGCCACATGTGTAGAGGTTCTAGCAAGGTGCTTAACCCGGATAGGAAATTACCAAAATAATTGAGGAGCCCCAGGAAGGACCACAGCTCCGTCACGTTCTGTGGTCTCGGCGCATTCTTGATGGCCTCCGTCTTGGTGTCAGTGGGTCTGATGCCATCTGCCACGATTCTTCTCCCTAAGAACTCGACCGTTGGCGCCAGGAAAACACACTTCGAGCGTTTCAACCTCAGTCCCACATGATCTAGCCGACTTCGAACCTCTTCCACGTTCTGCAAGTGCTCGACGGTGTCCGAACCTGTGACCAGTATATCATCCTGGAAAACCACGATGTGCAGAACCGACTTTAGCAGACTCTCCATGTCCCTTTGAAAAATAGCCACGGTCGATCGAATTCCAAACGGGCATCTAATGTCGATGAACAGACCTTTGTGCGTGTTGATGCAGGTGAGGCCTTTTTAAGATTCCGCCAGCTCCTGCGTCATGTAGGCCGAGGTCAGGTCCAACTTGGTGAATGTCTTTCCTCCTGCCAGTGTCACAAATAGTTCGTTTGCCTTGGGTTGCAGCTACTGGTCCTGCAGCGAAAAATGGTTAATCATTACTTTATAGTCTCCGCAAATTCTGACCATGACATCACCCTTGAGAACCAGAACAATCTGACTGGCCCACTCGTTGAACTCCACCAGTGCGATGATGCCCTCTCGTTGAAGCCTTTTTAACTCGATCTCCACTTTCTCTCGCATCATGTATGCCACTACCCGTGCCTTGTGATGGATGGGTCATGTAGCGGCAATCAAGTGGATCTGCACCTTCGCCCTCAAGAAACTTCCGATCCCTGGCTCAAACAATGACGGAAACTTGCTCAGAAGCTGGGCACATGAGGCGTCATCGATGGATGAAAGCGCTCGGATGTCATCTCAGTTCCAACGTATTTTTCTCAGCCAGCTTCTGCCGAACAGTGTGGGACCATCTCCTGACACTATCCTGAGTGGCAGTTCGTGTACTGTTTCATTATAAGAGACTTTTAATACTGTGCTGTCAATTACTGGGATCAGCTCTTTAGTGTAAGTTTTCTGTTTGGTGTGAATGGGGCTCAGCTTGGGCCTGTCGAAGGCCCTTTTCTCATGATGGACTGACTCGCACCCATGTCCAATTCCACAGATACTGGAATTCCGTTCAGTTCGACATTTAACATGATCGGTGGACATTTCGTGGTGAAGGTGGTTCCCTGTACACTTCTGCCTCCTCGGTTTCAGTCTCTAGTTCAGTTTGATCCACCATGGATCGGTCCAACACTGCAATGTGGTGCTTTGCAGTGTTTGCAGCTCATCTGCACATTCGCTGGAGGTGTCCCCTTTTTCCACAGCTTTTGCACACATAGTGTTTGAAGCTGGATAAAGGGCTCGATGATCACCTCCGCAGTGCCACCAAGCTGTTAACTGCCTCGCATTAACGCTTGATGGCAGATTCTGTGTCATCTGAGATCATGCAGCTGCAGGCGTGTACATTCTGCCATATGCATTCCTGCCTGAAAACGATGTTACTTTGTGTACAGTACTTGCCGAAACATCTGTATGCTGCGAAATTTATTTGGCTGGTGGACATAAATGCCAAGGCTATCGTTATGGCTTTGCTCAGGTGCGGTGTTTCAACAGTCAATAGTTTGCGAAGGATATCCTCATGGCCAACGCCAAGCACAAAAAATCTCTTCGCATTTACTCCAGGTGTCCATCAAATTCGCAATGTCGTGCAAGGTGCCTTATTTCGCCGACGTAGCTCGCCACTTCCCGGCCTTCAGACCGTTGGCATCTGTAAAATTGATACCTTGCCTTCAGAATGCTCTCCTTCGGATGTAGGTGCTCCTGGATCAGCGTACACAGTTCTGCATACGATTTGGTTGTTGGCTTCACCGGAGCAAGAAAATTCTTCGTGAGGCCACAGGTTATTGCACCGCAGAGAGTGAGGAGGATCGCCCTTTGTTTGGCGTCATTCACATTCCCTGCCAGCTCGTTGGCCATGAAGTATTAGTCGAGTCGCTGCATGAAGACCTGCCAATCGTCCCCTTCTGAGAATTTCTCCAGCATATCAACAGTTCTCGGCATTTTCACATGATGGTTCATTATCTCGTCGCTAATTGTTATGTCCAGAATAAAGTAATGTGATTGAGTACTGTAGACATGAGTAAGTGTGATCTTGGTCTCTTTTTTCTAACTCCAGAGTGCACGTACAGCATGGGAGGCCTGCTTATATACAGTGCTCCCAAGGGATACTGGGATTCCTTGGGACTCCAACAGATATGCCCTCTGATGGCGGTAGATTGCTGGTTACATTGGGTTGCATACATAACATCACCCATGTTGTACTTGCCCTGGGAATGTCTGATGGGACAGTGTAGAGGGAGCTTATATCTTCTGTGCTCCATGTCTGTTGTACTCCGCAGAGGATGAAATCCACATTGTGACTCCAGGAGGAGCTCCTCAGCCACAGGGGAAGACGGTTGAGGAGAATTCTAGTGATGACTTTCCCAGTGGCTGGTAACAGGGAGACTCATCTGTAATTGCCACAGTCGGACTTGTCCCCTTTGTTAAAGATGGTCACGATTACTGCATCTCTGAGATCTCCAGGCCTGCGCTCCTCCTTCCAGATGAGAGAGATGAGGTCATGCATTCATGCCAATATTGCCTCTCCACCATACTTTAGTGCCTCAGCGGGGATTCCATCCGCTCCCATTGCCTTGTTGTTCTTGAGCTGGCGGATGGCCTTTTCTATCTCGTGCAGTGCTGAGGTTTTGCTGAGATGTTGGCAGGTAGCATGCTGCAGGGTGGAGTCGAGGACACTCTAGTCAAAGGCAGAGTCTCGGTTAAGGACATCTTCGAAGTGTTCCTTCCAGCGGCTACTGACTGCCTCAGTGTCCTTGATGAGTGTTTCCCCATTCTTGGCCAGCAGTGGGGCGGTGCCTTGGGTGCTTGGGCCATAGGTGGCCTTGACTGCGATGAAGAATCCTCGCACATCATGGCTGTCGGCCAGCTGCTGAAACTCCTGTGATTTCTCCACCCACCATTTATGCTTTAGGTCACAGGTTTTTTCTTGGACCTCGGCCTTAAGCCATCTGTAATGCTGCTTTGCTGCTCCCGAGTTGGGTTGTTGTTTTAGGTTCAGAAATGCCCTGTGCATGAGATTAATTAGCTCTTGGATCTCTTGGTCATTCTCATCAAACCAGTTCTAATGTTTCCTCGATCAGGCCAACATCCCCAGCATCGAAGCACTGAACACACTCGACCAGCTGCGTTGGGTTGACCACATTGTTCACAACTATTTTAAGTAGAACAATAATCAAATTCCCCTGATTAAAGGGTGGAGGGGGGTCACAGTGCAGAAACTTTCATTAAAGTCCCCCCTTGTTTTCTTGTAAGGAACCAAAAACACAAATTAACAATTCAACGTAAAGGTAACTTTTGTCAAATCAAATCAAATGAATTAAAATTACAATTCTGCTCTCTCTTGAATGATGCACTCCAGTCTCTCTGGTGCTCACCTCTCATGGAAGGCCACGAATCTACCAGTGGAAACTGCATGCTCAATCTCCAAAGGATACCATGGCTCGACACATTGTTCACAAGACTCCCAAAGCAAGGCTCTACTCGGAACTCCTACACGGAAAGCGAGCCTACAGTGGACAGAGGAAACCTTTCAACGACACCCTCAAAGTCTCCTTGATAAAATTCAACAACCCCCCCGATACCTAGGAGTCCCTGAAAAAAGTCCGCCCTAAGTTGTGGAAGTGCATCCGGGAGGGCTCTGAGCACCTCGAGTCTCATCGCTGATCGCATGCAGAAACCAAGCATAGGAGCATGTGGCAAAGCAGTCCCACCCACCCATTCGTTCAACGACTCTCTGTCCCACCTGTGACAGAGACTGTCAATACCGTACTGGACTGTTTAGTCACCTAAGAACTCATCTTTAAAGGGTAAGCAAGTCTTTCTCGATTTCGACGGACTGTCTGTGATAATGATGATGTGTACCTCACCTGTGTTGTGCCTGTCCTGTGCATTTTTGGATTGGCTATTTAGAGAGATGTTTACCCTGCATCTAAATTATGCTGTACTTGCCCTGGAAGTTTTTGATGGGTCAGTGTAGAGGGAGCTTCACTCTGTATCTAATCTATGCTGTACCTGCACTGGGAGTGTTTAATGGGACAGAGTAGAGGGAGCTTTACTCCATATCTATCCGATACTGTCCCTGACCTGGGATTGTTTCATTCCTCACTGTAGATGGAGCTTTACTCTGTATCTAACATGTGCTGCATGTGCCCTGGGAGTGTTTGATGGGACAGTGTAGAGGGAGCTTTACTCTGTATCTAACATGTGCTGTACCTGCCACAAGTACGCTTGCAGCCTTCTGCAAGAGGTCGGCACCGGAGGGACTGGAGTGCATCACCACCTCCAGCAACCAAATTTTAATTTGATTTAAGTTTACCGTCCAAAGTTTAATTGGTTTATTTTGCCGGTTATAGTGTCCACTCCCCCCTTTAATCAGCAGGCATTTGAATTACAGATCAACAGCAAAATAGTTGTGCTGCACATGTCCCGTGATTTTTTCTTGGGACAAGAGAGAGGGAGCTTTATTCTGTATCTAACCTGTGCTGTGCATCCTCTGGGAATACTTGGTGGGACAGTGCAGATGGATCCTTACTGTGTATTTAATATGTGCTGCACCTGCCCTAGGAGTGTTTGATGGGTCAGCGTGCAGCAAGCTTTAAATTGGAACTAACCCGTGCTGTACCCTGTGATTCTTTAGGACAGTACAGAGGGAGCTTTGCTCTGTAGAGAACCGTGCAGTATCTCCCATTCCTGCTCGGATTTCACATGGTCTTATGTACCCAGCATGCCCCGCGGGGTGGAATGTGCTGCACCCAGACTACAGGAGCTCAGTACGCAGGCGCGTGCCTTGCCTTGGTTTGGAGCAGGCACGAGGCTTGTAATGGCGGAGAAGACATGTTTTCGATAGGCTCCTCAGAAGTGTCATTTTCAGCGGAACGGAGCGGAGTAAGGGGCCAGCGGGGAGGTGGGGAATCTTCATAAACAACCCGTGCCCGCCGCAAGCCCGGAATAATAACCGGAATATCGGCGGTTGCTGCTTCGGGGCTTTCTCCGGTCACAGGCCCAGGCTAACGGCGGCCATCTTGGTACAGGAGGGTAGGTTCCGCGTTGCACCATTTTGATTCAGTGAGTGGCACATCGCATGCGCGGCCATCTTGGTGCAGGAACAAAGTGAAAGATGTCAGTGTCTGGAACTGAACCCAGCCAGAGTCAGGACCTACAGGGGAAGGGAACCAGTGAGTGTGGAACTGAACCCAGCCAGAGTCAGCACCTTCAGGGCAGGGGAACCAGTGGGTGAAGAACTGAACCCAGCCAGAGTCAGTACCTTCACGGGAGGGGAACCAGTGAGTGTAGAACTGAACCCAGCCAGAGTCAGCACCTTTAGGGGAGGGGAACCAGTGAGTGTGGAACTGAACCGAGCCAAAGTCAGTACCTTCAGGGGAGGAACATAGGAATTAGGAACAGAAGTAGGCCATCTAGCCCCTCGAGCCTGCTCCGCCATTCAATAAGATCATGGCTGATCTGGTCATGGACTCAGCTCCACTTACCCGCCCTCTCCCCATAACCCTTAATTCCCTTATTGCTTAAAAATCTATCTATCTTTGACTTGAAAACATTCAATGTGGCAGCCTCAGCTGCTTCCTTGGGCAGAGAATTCCACAGATTCACAACCCTCTGGAAGAAGAAATTCTTTCTCAACTCGGTTTTAAATTGGCTCCACCGTATTTTGAGGCTGTGCCCCCTAGTTCTAGTCTCCCCCACCAATGGAAACAACCTCTCTGCCTCTATCTTGTCTTTCCCTTTCATGATTTTAAATGTTTCTAAAAGATCACCCCTCATCCTTCTGAACTCCAAGGAGTAAAGACCCAGTCTACTCAATCGATCATCATAAGGTAACCCCCTCATTTCTTGAATCAGCCTAGTGAATCGTCTCTGTACCCCTTCCAAAGTTAGTATATCCTTCCTTAAGTAAGGTGACCAAAACTGCATGCAGTACTCCAGGTGCGGCCTTACCAATACCTTATACAGTTGCAGCAACGCCTCCCTGCTTTTGTACTCCATCCCTTTCGCAATGAATGCCAACATTCCATTTGCCTTCCTGGTTACCTGCTGCACCTGCAAACTAACCTTTTGGGATTCATGCACAAGGACCAACCTATAAGAGTTTCATGCACAAGGACCAAGGGTGGAGCTTTGGAGGCGTGGCCTATTCAGTTGGAGCTCTGCTGCTGAGAGAGAAGGAACTCCCTGCTGTGCTCCTGTCTGGAAGGCCTTGAGTGAACCCTGAGAACAGCCAGGAATAGGAGGAGAGGGCTGGCTTACTACAATTCAACATCCGGAGGGAGAGGAGGAGAGCTGAAAAATTTCTTATTTACTACAACTACATAGAGTTGGAGAGAGGGGACAAAAAACAACCTGAGGAAACACCATCCAGTGTGGAAGGAGGGAGAGTCATTTCCACATATTCGACAGGTGGGTGTGTTTTGGTGCATTCCCCCTAAAAGACTTTGTTGTATTGGTGGGGGGAGGAAAGAAGACCACTCGAGGTCCGGAACATCGCGGGGTGTGTGTGTGTGTGGAAGTGTGTGTGGGGGTCTTGCTTACAGCTCGGTCCCACACATCACTGAAGCACACCTCCCCCATTGCCTAGCCTGGGATAGCTGGAGCTCCCTGGCTGAAGAGTATTTAAGTACCCTATTTAACATCGTTGGGAGTGTGTGCCTGGGTGGATCCAGCTACCCCAGGTGAATACATCTTCTCCCCCCACCCGAAGACCATCAGCAAAGACTGTGTTTGTTGGTTTCTTTTTTCCATCATCTGGGGAGCGCACCCCAGAAAAACACCCACCCATCGCTGTAAGGGGAGACTTGTCCTCGCAGCCTTCCTCTTTCCCACCCCCCCTCACTCTTTCTCTCTCTCTCTGCCTCTCCCCTGTCTCTCTGAGAGCCCCTTTCCTCCTTAAACATTAAAATTACATTAAAACAACTGAGCAGAGGGAGCAAGACCCCTCCCCATTCGTTAATTAGGGGAGAGGTGTGCCCCATTAAGAGCTCCCTCTGCTCAAAACACAAACGAGGCCATTTAAAGAACATTAAGGCCTGTGACTTTGGGGTGGGTGTAGCCCTTAAAAGAACCCCGTGATGGCGTCTCCATCCACGCCGGTGGCGGGGTCAGTAAAGGCATATGCGCAGGCGGCGTCGCCATCCACGGCACGTCCTGCGCCTCCTGCTGCCCTGCCACCTTTCAGATTGATTACGAAAAAACACGGGGTCAAGAGCTACACTCACCCCACAATGAGCATCGAGGAGTGCGTGCGGGCGATGGCGGGGTTAGTCGGCCCCTCGGCCATTGTCGCAGCCTCCAAGATGTCTGGGAAGGCTGTGTTCTTCCTGGGGTCGGAGCGGGCGGTGTCCCTGACCCTTGAAAGGGGGCTCACGGTGGGCGGGACGTTCCTGCCGGTGGACCCTCTCGAGGCCACCGCGCAGAGCCTCATTCTATCGAACGTCCCGCCCTTTGTTCCCGCTGAGTTCCTCCTCCCTCACCTACACCAACTGGGGGAGGTAAGGTCGGGGATCAACCCCATACCGCTCGGCCTCAGGGAGAACAGCCTGCGCCATGTGTTCTCCTTCCGCCGCCAGCTTTTTGTCCGGCTGGCGCTGGAGGAGATGACGGAAGGTCATTTTAATGTGGTGCACGAGGGGACTGCCTACCGCGTCTTCTGGACGTCGGACGGCGTGCGGTGCCATGCCTGCAGGGAGGTGGGGCATGATCGCAAGAACTGTCCCGCCTCCAAGACCGCCAAACCACCGAGGGTGGCCAAGGCTGGCGCCGCCGCCACCCCTCCCCCTAGTCGCGTCTGTGTGCCGGGAGCGGTGGGTGCGCTGGCATCGTCGGGGGCCTTTGTTTTCACGGCCTCCGGCGGCGGGGAGGGAGAGCGTCCGATCGGAAAGAAGGCACGGAGGAAGGCGAAACATCTGGAGGCGGGTCCCCTCAGTGCGCCAGACAATTTGTTTACCGCGCTCGGCCCAACCCCGTCACCGGCGAGCGCGGGGTGCCCTGAGCCCATGCCCGAGCCCTTGACTAATACCGCAGAGGGGTTCAGGCGAGGGCATGATAAGAAAAAGGGGGGAGTGGAGCGTGAAGCCTCGGCCGACATGGGGGTCTCCCTGTCTCCGCGCCCCCCCAGGAACAAAAGGAGGCGCCGCTCCAATGAGGCGGAGGGGGAACAACATCTCTCCGTGGAGGAGTCTGTGCCCGCCGCATGTCCCGTGTCCCCCACCGGTGCCCCCAAACTGCGCCGTAGGCACGAGGAATCTATCCCCGGGGAGGGTGAGGCAGTCGAGGCTGCCCAGCCGCTGCCTCCCGGGGATGGCGTGAAAGATCTGCCTGTCGTGGGGGGCATGGGGCCAGATGAAGAAGGCGTAGCCGCCGGGTCGAGCCCTCAAGCCAATACCCAACTTCCCCCGGGACTTGCTCGATTCAGTAGAAACTGAAAATATGATTAATTCCACAGAACATCCACACGCTGGGCCGGGGGGTGGCGGCTGGGAGGGGGAAGAACAACAACCCTCGCCCCCTACTTTGGAGCTGAGGGACTTTTGGACCTGGAGAATTTCCTAAACCAGGTCTCTCCGTGTTCCCCGGCTCTTGGGGCGGGGAAGGACCCCCTTGCGCTGTTGCTTCCCGACCCAGCACCACTTTTAAAAGAGCCCAGTGGGGACTCCTCTGCCGACGATCCTGGGGGTGGGATCGGGGCAGAGCCAGGGCCGGATGGAGCGGCCGGGCCGTTTGCCGTACCTCGTGCGGTCGATGGGCCGGATGCTGGCGGCGACCTCCCGGGGGACGACGGGGACTCAGTGGGGGACGCGGGAGCAGATCCAGAGTCCACCACCAGTGAGGCGGTGGATCTGCTCGCGTCCGTTGCTGAGGCCCTCCTCATTCCTGCAAAGGAACTCCGGGACTTTTTGTTCCAGTGCCGGGGTCGCCGCGACCAAGCCTGTCTGGCCCTGGAAAGATGGTCTGAGCCAGTGTTGCTCATCGCTTCCTTCCGCGCCGCCGCTAAAACCATGTCCGCAGGTGGGCCCTTATCAAGGGCGCAAGGCCTTGAGCTGCGCCGGCTCATAAAGTTCCTCACTAGGCTGCTGAAGGAGTGGAGGTCAACAAACGACTCCACACCCCCCCCCCCACAATAGGTTAGGTAGAGGTTGCACTACGATCTAGATATGAAGATAACCATAGCCAGCCTCAACATCAATGGCGCCAGAGAGGCACGCCGTAGATTTAACAATTTTTCGTTCCTGCGGGAGGGGAAATATGCGGCTTGCTTCCTGCAAGAAACCCACACCGTTCCGGGAGATGAAGCCACGTGGCTCCTGGAATGGCAAGGAGAGGTCCGCATGAGCCACCTCACCGCCACTTCTAGTGGGGTGGCCATCTTGCTGGCCCCGCATTTTCAGCCGGAGATCTTGTGGGTCGAGGAGCCCGGGCCAGGCCGCTTGCTGCACGGAACGGTTCGCCTGGGGGACGTGCCGCTCCATCTCGTGAACGTGTACGCCCCTCATCCCGGCCCGCAGCAAATGCGCTTCTTCGAAGAGGTGTCCGCTCTTCTTGGCTCTGTCGACGTCGGCGACTGCATTGTCCTCGGGGGGTATTTTAACTGCACCCTCGAGGCGAGGGACTGCTCCGGTGCCCCGCAGGGCATGACGGCGATGGAGAAGTTGAGGGACCTGGTCGGGTCCTTCGACTTGGTGGACGTCTGGTGGAAATCTCCATCCCTACTCCAGCGCCTTTACTTGGGTGAGGCATGGAGTAGGATGGTCCAGAGTCAACCGCCTTTACGTGTCTCGAGCGTACGTTTCCTGCGTCCCGGAGGCCTCCATGCGGCCGGTGCCGTGTTCGGACCACCAGCTGGTGTGGGCGGAGCTCGCTTCGCTCCGCGCAAGGACGGGGTCCGCGTACAGCCATTTTAACAACCGGCAGCTGGTGGAAGTGCGGTTCCAGGACTCGTTCCATCGTTTCTGGGCCGACTGGAGATGGAAGCAGAGGGGCTTCCCCTCCTTGAGGTTATGGTGGGACGTGGGCAAGGCTCACGTCTGCGTCTTCTGTCAAGAGTACGCGAGGGGGTCGACCAAGAGGCGAGCGGCCATGGTCGGGCGCCTAGAAAAAGAGGTACTCGACCTGGTGTCCCGTCTCGGTCAAGTCGTCGGGGACCTTGCCCTGCGGACGGTGTACGAAGCGAAGAAGGCCGTGCTGAAGGACCTGCAGCTCGTCGGGTCCCTAGGCGCATTCGTGAGGTCGCGGATCCAGTTCCTGTGGGATCTGGACCGTGGCTCCCCCTTCTTCTATCCGCTGGAAAAAAAAAAGGGTGTCCGTAAGCAGCTCTTGACGCTGCTGGCCGACGATGGCTCTCTCTTCTCGGATCCGGAGGGCGTCAACAACAGGGCCCGTGAATATTATGGGGCTCTGTTCTCTCCGGAGCCATCCAGCGAGGAAACGCATAGAGTTTTGAGGGAGGACCTGCCGAAAGTCAGCCCGGAGAGGGCTGAAAATCTGGAAGCTCCGCTAAGCCTGAGGGACTGGAATGCATCATCACGCCTGGCAACCAAATTTTAATTTGACTTTATGTTTTTAAGTTAATTTGTTTTAATTGCCGGTGCTTTTAGTGTCCCCCTCCCCTTTTATAGGGGGCACTTGGAGAAAAAAAATGTTTTTTTTACCCCCCAAAATTTTTTTTAAAGAAAAGGCCATTGTAAATGTTGGTGTTTCCCCCAGATCGGGGGGCACGGTTTAATGTTTTTTTTTACTCCAAAAAGAGTTTCATGCACAAGGATCAATGGTGGAGCTTTGGAGGCGTGGCCTATTCACTGGAGCCTGGCTGCTGAGAGAGAAGGAACTCCCTGCTTTATCTCCTGTCTGGAAGGCGTGGAGTGAGCCCTGAGACCAGCCCAGGAAGAGGAGGAAGGAAGGGGCTTCATTTACATTCATCCAGATGGAGAGTAGGAGAGCAGAAGACTGCAACACCTTCATTATTTCAACAAAGAGTTGGAGAGAGGGGGAAAAAAAAGAACAACTTACCAGTGTGGAAGATGGAAAGACTTCTTTCAGCCAAAGGTGGGTGTGTTTTGGTGCATTACCCAAAAAGACTTTGTTATATCGGTGGAGGGAGGAAAGAAGACCAATCAAGGGCTGGAACATCGCGGGGGGTGTGTGTGTGTGTGGAAGTCTGTGTGGGGGTCTTACCTACAGCTAGGCCCACACACCACTGAAGCATCCCACCCCCACTGCCTCGCCTGGGATAGCTGGAGCGAACAGGCTGAAGAAACTCAATCACCCTAATTAACATCGTTGGGAGTGTGTACCTGTGTGGCTCCAGCTGCCCCAGGCGAAGCCATCTTCTCCCCCCACCAGAAGACCACCCCAAAGACTATTTTGTTTGTCATCTGGGGAGTGCAACCACCCATTGCTGTGAGGGGAGACCTGCCCTCGCAGTTTCCCTCTTTCACATGCCCCCCCCCTCTCTTTCTCTCTTTGTCTGTCTCTCCCCTCGCTCTCTGAGAGCACTTCCTCCCAATTGAAAAAAGAAACAGAAAAAAACAATTAAGACAACTGAGCAGAGGGAGCAATGCCCCTCCCCAATTGCCAACTAGGGGAGAGGAGTGCCTCTTTCTGAGCTCCTTCTGTTCAAATATTTAAACGAGGCCATTTAAGACCATTAAGGCCTGTGACTTTGGAGTGGGTGTAGCCCTTAAAGGGACCCCGTGATGGCGACCCCATCTACGCCGGTGGCAGGGCTAGCAAGGACATATGCGCAGGCGGCGTCCACATCCACGGCGCCTCCTGCGCCACCTGCTGCCCTTCCACCTTTCAGACTGATAACTAAAAAACACAGGGTCAAGAGCTACACTCACCCCACAATAAGCATTGAGGAGTGCGTGCGGGCGATGGATGGGGTAGTCAGCCTCTCGTCCATTGTCGCAGCCTCCAAGATGTCTGGGAAGGCTGTGTTCTTCCTGGGGTCAGAGCGGGCGGTGTCCCTGGCCCTCGAAAAGGGGCTCACGGTGGGCGGGACATTCCTGCCGGTGGACCCTCTTGAGGCCACCGCGCAGAGGGTCATCATTTCTAACGTCCCGCCCTTTGTTCCCGCTGAGCTCCTCCTCCTTCACCTATACCAACTGCGGGAGGTAAGGTCGGGGATCAACCCCATACCGCTCGGCCTCAGGGAGAACAACCTGTGCCACGTGTTTTCCTTCCGCCGCCAGCTCTTTGTCCTGCTGGCGCGGGAGGAGACGACGGAGGGCAATTTCAATGTGGTGCACGAGGGGACTGCCTACCGCGTCTTCTGGACTTCGGACGGCGTGCGGTGCCATGCCTGAAGGGAGGTGGAGCACGTTGGCAAGAACTGCACCGCCTCCAAGGCCGCCAAACCACCGAATGCGGCCAAGGCTGGCGCCGCCGGCACCACTCCCCCTAGTAGCGTCCGCGTGCCGGAAGCTGTGGGTGCGCGGGCATCGTCGGGGGCCTTTGTTTTCATGGCCTCTGGCGGGGGGGGTGGGAGAGCGTCCGATCGGAAGGAAGGCGCGGAAGAAGGCAAAACATCTGGAGCCGGGTCCCCTCGGTGCGTCAGACAATCTGTTTATCGCGCTCAGCCCAACCCCGTCACCGGCGAGCACGGGGTGCCCTGAGCCCGCGCCCGAGCCCTCGATAAATACCGCAGAGCGGTTCGGGCGCGGGCATGATAAGGAAAAGGGGGGAGTGGAGCGGGAGTCATCGGCAGAGATGGGGGTGTCCCTGCCTCCGCTCCCCCCCAGGAACAAAAGGAGACACCACTCCGATGAGGTGGAGGGGGAACAACATCCCTCCGTGGAGGAGTCGGTGCCTGCCGCATGACCCGCGTCCCCCACCAGCGCCCCCAAGCTGCGCTGTAGGCGAGATGAGTCTGTCCCCGAGGAGGGTGAGACAGTCGAGTCTGCCCAGCCGCTGCCTCCGGGGATGGCGTGAAAGATCTGCCTGTCGTGGGGGGCGTGGGGCCAGGGGAGGAATTCATTGCCGCCTGGCCGAGCGTCCCGGGGACTGAGGCGGGCGGGGCCGAAAAGGCCGAACCTGAGCCCGCCCAGCTATTAACCTATTTCCCCGGGTGCGCCAGGGATGCCTCATGTCCGGCCAGTTATACGCCGTTTGCGTGGAGCCTTTCCTGCGCCTCTTGCGGACGAGGTTGACGGGACTGGCACTGCAAGGGCCGGGCTTGGAGGTCGTCCTCTCGGCTTACGCCAATGATGTGCTCCTGGCGGTAGAGGATCCCGCTGACCTGCGGAGAATGCGCAAGTGCCAGGAGATTTATTCGGCCGCATACTCCGCAAGAATCAACTGGGAGAAATGTTCCGGACTCCTGGTGGGTCAGTGGCGGGTGGACTCCCTGCCGGAGGAGCTCAGGCCTTTTGCCTGGAGCACGACCCATCTCCTCTATCTGGGAGTCTACCTTAGCCCCGTCAAGGAAGCCTGGCCGGCGAACTGGCAGGAGCTGGAGGCCAAGGTTGCCGCTCGCCTAGGGCGCTGGACAGGACTGCTCCGAGTGCTGTCCTACAGGGTCGAGCGACAATCATAAACCAGCTGGTGGCCGCCATGTTGTGGTACCGGCTGGTCACTTTGACCCCTCCCCCTGCGTTTGTCGCCAAGATACAGAAAAAGCTGGTGGACTTCTTCTGGAACAACAGGAAGCACTGGGTCTCTGCCGCGGTCTTGAGTTTCCAGCTTGGGGAGGACGGTCAGTCATTGGTGTGCATCAGCGCCAGCTCGCGACTTTCCATCTGCAGACCCTGCAGAGATACCTTTACGTTGAGCCCCCTCCTAGGTGGCGTGCTCAGGCAATGTATTTCTTCCGCCAGCAGCAAGGCATCAACTACGACACGCAGCTCCTGTTTGTGAGTGTGGAGGGCGTCTGGACCGCCCTCCGGGAGCTGCCTGTCTTTTACAAGGAACTCATCAGGGTCTGGAACAAAGTCTCCACCAGGCGCAGATCTCCACCGGCTGGAGTGGCGGCCATCCTGCAGGAGCTGCTGCTCGGGAATCCGTACCTCCACGACCGACGTTTTTTGTGGCGGTCGGAAGAGAGGGCTGTGGCTGGTGAGGTGACCAGGGTCAGGGACCTGCTCGATGGCGGAGGAGCGGGTTGGATGGCGCCGGACACGCTGGCGCGGCGCCAAAATTCTGCCAACGTCCGCCACGCGGCCGATGCCATCGAGTCGCTAAAAACAGCTCTGGGCCCTGACTCCATTAGGTGCATCGAGGAGCCTCAGGCACGTGGGGAGATCCCGTAAGAACTGACCCCCGTCCGGACGGAATTCCTCATCTGCGCCAAACCCCGGAACCTATCTCGGGTGCCGGCGCCTCACAACTTGAGCCGCCTCGGGGAAATGTCCTCCGTGCCTTTCAGTACCGCGCGGAGGGGTTTCCTGTACGGTCTGCTCCTGCACACTCTCAACTTTGCCATCCTCGCCTTCCGTCCGTACACGCCATGGCGTACCATCTGGCCTCCAGAGGAGGCGGGGGTCCCCGATGGAGGGCACTCTACGCAGGGGTCCTCCCACTATTTGTCAGGGACTTGGCCTGGAGGGTGGTGCATGGAGCAGTGCCGTGCAATTAATTTTTAAGGCGGTTCACGGGCTCCCTGGCCGCCTGCAATTTCTGCGGTCTGGAAGAGTCCGTGTTCCATGTTTTTATTGAGTGCTTGAGGTTGCACCCCCTGTTTCGTTATTGAAAGGGGCTGCTCCTGAAATTCTGGCTGCACTACAGTCCCACACTCCTGATCTTCGGGCACCCTGTGCGGAGGGGAGCGCTTTGGTCCGAGGGCCTCCTCATAGGACTGCTCCTGGGCACGGCCAAGGGTGCCATCAGCCGGTCCAGGCAGCGGGCGGTCGAGGGGGTCGTTCAGCCAGACTGCCTGCCTCTCTTCCGCGCATACATCTGGTCCAGGGTGTCCTTGAAGATGGAGCACGCGGTGTCCACATGTATGCTCGCTGCCTTCCGCGAGAGGAGGTCACCGGAGGGACTGGAGTGCATCATCACGCCCGGCAACCAAATTTTAATTTGATTTTATGTTTTTAAGTTAATTTATTTTAATTGCTGGTGATTTTAGTGTCCCCCTCCCCTTTTATAGGGGGCATTTGGAGGAAAAAAAAAGGAAAAACAAAAAACCTTGTAAATGGTTGGTGTTGCCCCCAGATCGCGGGGGGGGGGGGGGGGGCACGGTTTAATGTTTTTTGTTTACTCCCAAACAGAGTTTCATGCACAAGTTCCAATGGTGGAGCTTTGGAGGCGTGGCCTAATCAGTTGGAGCCTGGAGCAGTGAGAGCAAGAGCTGCTGCTTTGCTCCTGTCTGGAAGGCCTTTAAGAGCCCTGAGACCAGCCCAGGAAGAGAAGGAAGGAAGGGGCTTCATTTCCATTCATCCACAGGGAGCGTAGGAGAGCGGAAGACTGCAACACCTTCATTATTTCAACAAAGAGTTTGAGAGAGGGGGAAAAATAACAACTACTTACCACTGTGGAAGGAGGGAAAGACTTCTTCAGCCAAAGGTGGGTGTGTTTTGGTGCATTCCCCAAAAAGACTTTGTTCTTTTGGTGGGGGGAGGAAAGAAGACCACACAAGGGCCGGAACATCGCGGGGGGTATGTGTGTGTGTGTGGAAGTTGTGTGGGGGTCTTGCCTACAGCTAGGCCCACACACCACTGAAGCACCCCTACCCCATTGCCTAGCCTGGGATAGCTGGAGTTACCAGGCTGAAGAAACTCAATCACCCTAATTAACATCGTTGGGAGTGTGTACCTGTGTGGCTCCATCTGCCCCAGATGAAGACATCTTCTCCCTCCACCCGAAAACCACCCCAAAGACTGTTTTGTTTGCCATCTGGGAAGTGGACCCACCCATTGCTGTGAAGGCTGACCTGCACTCGCAGTTTCCCTCTTTCACACGCCCCTCTCTCTTTCTCTCTTTCTCTGTCTCTCCCCTCTCTCTCTGAGAGCCCTTCCTCCCAATTGAAAAAAGAAATAAAAAACTATTAAGACAACTAAACAGAGGGAGCAAGGCCCCTCCCAAATTGCCAACTAGGTGAGAGGAGTGCCTCTTTCAGGGCTCCCTCTGTTCAAATATTTAAACGAGGCCATTTAAGACCATTAAGGCCTGTGACTTTGGGGTGGGTGTAGCCCTTAAACGGAGCACGTGATGGCGACCCCATCTACGCCGGTGGCAGAGCCAGCTAGGACATATGCGCAGGCGGCGTTCACATCCACGGCGCCTCCTCCGCCTTATGCTGCCCTGCCACCTTTCAGACTTATAACCAAAAAACACGGGGTCAAGAGATACACTCACCCCACAATGAGCATTGAGGAGTGCGTGCGGGCGATGGCTGGGATAGTTGGCCCCTCGGCCATTTTCGCAGCCTCCAAGATGTCTGGGAAGGCCGTGTTCTTCCTGGGGTCGGAGCGAGCGGTGTCCCTGGCCATTGAAAAGGGGCTCACGGTGGGCGGGGCGTTCCTGCTGGTGGACCCTCTCGAGGCCACCGCGCAGAGGGTCATCATATCGAACGTCCCGCCCTTTGTTCCCGCTGAGCTCCTCCTCCCTCAAATACACCAACTGGGGGAGGTAAGGTCGGGGATCAACCCCATACCGCTCGGCCTCAGGGAGAACAGCCTGTGCCATGTGTTCTCCTTCCGCCACCAGCTTTTTGTCCGGCTGGCGCGGGAGGAGACGACAGAGGACCAATTTAAGGTGGTGCACGAGGGGACTGCCGACAGCGTCTTCTGGTCGTCGGACGGCATGCAGTGCCATGCCTGTGGGGAGGTGGGGCACGTTCGTAAGGACTGCACCGCCTCCAAGGCCGACAAACCACCGAAGGAGGCCAAGGCTGGCGTCGCTGCCACCCCTCCCCCTCGTTGGGTCCGCGTGCCGGGAGCCGTAGGTGCGCGGGCATCGTCGGAGGCCTTTGTTTTCATGGCCTCCGGCGGGGAGGAGGGAGAGCGTCCGACCGGAAAGAAGGCGCGGAAGAGGAAGAAACATTTAGAGGCGGGTCACCTCGTTGCGCCAAACAACTTGTTTACCGCGCTCCGCCCAACCCCGTCACCGGCGAGCGCGGGGAGCCCTGAGCCGGTGCCCGAGCCCTTGACGAATACCGCAGAGGGTTTCGGGTGCGGGCAAGACAAGAAAATAGGGGGGAGTGGAGCGGGAGGCCTCGGCAGATATGGGGGTATCCCTGTCTCCGCGCCCCCCCAGGAACAAAAGGAGGCGCCTCTCCAATGAGGCGGAGGGGGAACAACATCACTCCACGGAGGAGTCGGTGCCCGTCGCGTGTACCGCGTCCCCCACCGGCGCCCCTAAACCACGTCGTAGGTGCGAGGAATCTGTCCCCAGGGAGGGTGAGGCAGTCGAGGCTGCCCAGCCGCTGCCTCCCGGGATGGCGTGAAAGATATGCCTTTCGTGGGGTTCGTGGGGCCAGCGGAAGAACGTGCAGCCGCCGGGTCGAGCGTCCCGGGGACTGAGGCGGGCACAGCCGAAAAGACCGCACCTGAGCCCTCCCAGCCAATAACCGACTTCTCCCGGGACTTGCTCGACTCGGCAGAAAATGACACTGCAGACAATTTTAACATACATCGACACGCTGCGCCTGGGGGTGCCGGCGGGGAGTGGGTAGAACTACAACCTTCGCCCCATACTTTGGAGCTGAGCGACTTGGTGGACCTGGAGAATTTCTTAATCCAGGTCTCTCCGTGTTCCCCAGCTCCTGGAGCGGGGGAGGATCCCATTCCGCTGTCGCTTCCCGACCCAGCACCACTTTTAAAAGAGCCCAGTGCGGACTCCTCTGCCGACGATCCTGGGGGTGGGATTCGGGAAGGGCCAGGGCCGGATGGAGCGGCCGGGCCGTTTGCCGTACCTCGTGCGGTCGACGGGCCGGCTGCTAGCGGCGACCTCCCGGAGGAGTACGGTGACCCGGTGGAGGACGCGGGAGAACATCTAGAGTCCACCGCCAGTGAGACGGTGGATCTGCTCGCGTCCGCCGCTGAGGTCCTCCTCATTCCTGCAAAGGAACTCCGGGACTTTTTGGTCCAGTGCCGGGGTCGCCGCGACCAAGCCCGTCTGGCCCTGGAAAGATGGTCTGAGCCGGTGTTGATCATCGCGTCCGTCCGCGCCGCCACTAAAACCATGGCCGCGGGCGGGCCCTTATCAAAGGCACAAGGCCTTGAGCTGCGCCGGCTCAAAAAGCTCCTCGCTGGGCTGCTGAAGGAGTGGAGGTCAGCAAACGACTCCACTCCCCCCCCCACAATAGGTTAGGTAGAGTTTGCACTATGCTCTTGTCATGATGATAACCATAGCCAGCGTCAACATCAACGGCGGCAGAGAGGCACGCCGTAGATTTAACAATTTTTCGCTCCTGCGGGAGGGGAAATATGCGGCGTGCTTCATGCAAGAAACCCACACCATTCCGGGAGATGTAGCCACGTGGCTCCTGGAATGGCAAGGAGAGGTCCGCATGAGCCACCTCACCGCCACTTCTAGTGGGGTGGCCATCTTGCTGGCCCCGCATTTTCAGCTGGAGATCTTGGCGGTCGAGGAGCCCGTGCAAGGCCGCTTGCTGCACGTAACGGTTCGCCTGGGGGACGTGCCGCTCCATCTCGTGAACGTGTGCGCCCCTCAGCCCGGCCCGCAGCAAACGCGCTTCTTCGAAGAGGTGTCCGCTCTTCTTGGCTCCGTCGACGTCAGCGAATGCATTGTCCTCGGGGGGATTTTAATTGCACCTTCGAGGCAAGGGACCGCTCCGGTGCCCCGCAGAACATGACGGCGATGGAGAAGTTGAGGGACGTGGTCAGGTCTTTCGACTTGGTGGACATCTGGCGAAATCTCCATCCTGACTCCAGCGCCTTTACTTGGGTGAGGCCTGGAGTAGGATGGTCCAGAGTCGACCGACTTTACGTGTCTCGGCTGTACGTTTCCTGCATCCCGGCGGCCTCCATGCGGCCGGTGCCGTGGTCGGACCACCACTTGGTGTGGGCAGAGCTCGAATCGCTCTGCGGGAGGACGGGGTCCGCGTACTGGCATTTTAACAACCAGCTGCTGGAGGACGTGCGGTTCCAGGACTCGTTCCGTCGTTTCTGGGCCGACTGGAGAAGGAAGAAGGGGGGCTTCTCCTCCTTGAGGCTATGGAAGGACATGGGCACGGCTCACGTCCGCGTGTTCTGTCAAGAGTACGCGAGGGGGCCGACCAAGAGGAGAGCGGCCAGGGTCGGGCGCCTAGAAAAAGAGGTGCTCGACCTGGAGTCCCGTCTCGGTCAAGTCGTTGGAGACCCGGCCATGCAAACGGTGTACGAAGTGAAGAAGGCCGCGTCGAAGGACCTGCAGCTCGTCGGGTCCCGAGGCGCGTTCGTGAGCTCGCGGATCCGGTTCCTGCGGGATCTGGACCGCTGCTCCCCCTTCTTCTACTCGCTGGAAAAAAGGCTGAGTGTCCGTAAGCAGCTCTTGACGCTGCTGGCCGACGACGGCTCTCACGTCTCGGATTCGGAGGGCGTCAACAACATGGCCCGTGAATATTACGGGGCTCTGTTCTCTCCGGATCCGTCCAGCGAGGAAGCGTGTAGAGTTTTGTGGGAGGACCTGCCGAAGGTCAGCCCGGAGGGCGCCGAAAATCTGGAAGCTCCGCTAAGCCTGGTGGAGCTGACCGGCGCCCTCGACCGGCTCTCGAGGGGAAAATCCCCGGGGCTGGACGGGCTGCCCGTGGAGTTCCACAGGGCGTTCTGGGATGTCCTGAGGGGCGACTACGCACGGGTCCTGGGGGAAAGTCTGGCGACCGGGGAGATGCCCCTCTCTTGGCGCAAGTCGGTCATCGTCCTGCTGCCGAAGAAGGGTGATCTCCGCCTCCTTAAGAACTGATGCCCGGTCTCCCTCCTCAGCACGGACTACAAGATCTTCGCCAGGGCGATGTCTGCTCGCCTTTGCGCCGTGCTGGACCACATGATCCACCCCGACCAGTCCTTGCACAGTCCCGGGCCGGACAATCCACGATAACATCCATCTGGTCCGGGACCTCATCAATTACTCCCAGTAGCCTGGTCTGTCGGTAGCCTTCCTATCCCTCGAACAAGAGAAGGCGTTCGACAGGGTGGATCACTACGATCTGCTCGGAACTCTGCGCGCTTTTCGGTTCGGGATGCATTTCGTCGCCCGGAACCGACTTTTGTATGCCGCAGCGGAGTGTCTGATTAAGGTTAACGGGTCCTTGATGGCGCCCCTTCGCTTTGGGAGAGGGGTGCGCCAGGGATGACGCATGTCCGGCCAGTTATATGCCATCTGCGTGGAGTCTTTCCTGCGCCTCCTGCGGACGAGGTTGACGGGACTGGCTCTGCATGGGCCGGGCGTGGAGGTCGTCCTCTCGGCTTATGCCGATGTTGTGCTCCTCGGGGTAGAACCTCCCGCTGACCTGCGGAGGATGCGTGAGTGCCAGGAGATTTACTCGGCCGCATCCTTTGCCAGGATCAACTGGGAGAAATATTCCGGACTTCTGGTGGGTCAGTGGTGGGTGGACATCGAGTCGCTAAAAAGAGCTCTGGGCCCCGAATCCGTTAGGTGCATCGAGGTGGCTCAAGCACGTGGGGAGATCCCGTCCGAACTGATCCCCGTCCGGAAGGAATTCCTCGTCAGCGCCAAACCCCGGAACCTCCCTTGGGGGCCGGCGTGTCACAACTTGAACTGCCTCGGGGAAATCCCCTCTGTGCCTTTCAGTTCTGCGCGGAAGGGTTTCCTGTTAGGGCTGCTCCTGCACACTCTCAACTTTGCCATTCTCTCCTGCCTTCCGGACACGCCATGGCGTGCCATCTTGCTGTCCGGAAGGGGCGGGGGTCCCCGATGGAGGGCACTCTACGCATAAGTCCTCCCACTATTTGTCGGGGACTTGGCCTGGAGGGTGGTGCATGGAGCAGTGCCGTGCAATAAATTTTTAAGCCGGTTCATGGGCTCCCAGGCCGCCTGCAATTTCTGCGGTCTGGAAGAGTCCGTGTTCCATCTTTTTATTGAGTGCACGAGGTTGCAGCCCCTGTTTTGTTTTCTCAAAGGGCAGCTCCTGAATTTCTGGCTGCACTTCAGTCCCACACTCCTGATCTTCGGGCACCCTGTGCGGAGTAGAGCGGGTAAGTCCTCGTAGGACTTCTACTGGGCACGGCCAAGGGTGCCATCAGCCGGTCCAGGCAGCGGGTGGTCGAGGGGTTCGTTCAACCAGACTGCCTGCCTCTCTTCCACTCTTACATCCAGTCCAGGGTGTCCTTGGAGATGGAGCACGCGGTGTCCACCGGTACACTCACGGCCTTCCGCGAGAGGTGGGCACCGGAGGGACTGGAGTGCATCATCACGCCCGGCAACCAAATTTTTATTTGATTTTAAGTTTTTAAGTTAATTTGTTTTAATTGCCGGTGCTTTTAGTGTCCCCCTGCCCTTTTATAGGGGGCACTTGGAGAAAAAATATGTTTTTTGTGCCCAAAAAAAACCCCACAAAAAATACCACAAAAAAATTAAAAAAAGGGCATTGAAAATGTCGGTGTTTCCCCCAGATCGGGGGGCACGGTTTAATGTTTTTTGTTTACTCCGAAAAGAGGTTCATGCACAAGGACCAATGGTGGAGCTTTGGAGGCGTGACCTAATCAGTTGGAGCTCAGCTGCAGAGAGAGAAGGAACTATCTGCTTTAGCTCCTGTCTGGAAGACCTGAAGTGAGCCCTGAGACCAGCGCAGGAATAGGAGGGAAGGGCTGGCTTACTGCAGTTCAACATCCAGAGGGAGAGGAGAGCAGAAAAACTTACCAACTTTATTTACTTCTACAAAGAGTTGGAGAGATTGGGAAAAGAGCAACAACCTGTGTGGAAGGAGGTAGATTCGACATCATTCTGCAGGTGTTGGTGCATTCCCCGAAAGACATTGTTGTATCGGTGAGGGGAGGAAAGAAGACTTTTCGAGGGCCGGAACATCGCGGAAGTGTTTGTGTGTGGAAGTGAAGCACCCCTTCCCCATTGCCTAGCCTGGGATAGCTGGAGCTACCTGGCTGAAAACTATTAATTACCCTATTAAACATCGTTGGGAGTGTGTGCCTGGGTGGCTCCAGCTACCCCAGCTGAAGACAGCTTCTCCACCCACCCGAAGACCATTCTTAAAAGACTGTGTTTTTTGCCATCTGGGGAGTGCACCCCAAGAAACACCCATCCTTGCTGTGAGGGGAGACCTGCCCTCGCAGCTTCCCTCTTTCCCACCCCCCCTCCCTCTATCTCTCTCTCTCGCTCTCCCCTCTCTCTCTGAGAGCCCTTTCCTCCTAATTTAAAAAAAAAACAATTAAGACAACTGAGCAAAGGGAGCAAGGCCCCTCCCCATTCGTTAACTAGGGGAGAGGTGTGCCCCATGAAAAGTCTCTCGGTTCAAATCACCAACGAGGCCAATAAAGACCATTAAGGCCTGTGACGTTGGGTGGGAGTAGCACTTAAATGGACCCCGTGATGGCGACCCCATCTACGCCGGTGGCAGGGCCAGCTAGGACATGTGCGCAGGCGGCGTCCACATCCACGGCGCCTCCTGCGCCTCCTGCTGCCCTGCCACCGTTCAAACTGATGACAAAGAAACACGGGGTCAAGAGCTACACTCACCCCACAATGAGCATTGAGGAGTGCGTGTGGGCGATGGCCGGGGTAGTCGGCCCCTCGGCCATTGTTGCAGCCTCCAAGATGTCAGGGAAGGCTGTGTTCTTCCTGGGGTCGGAGCGGGCTGTGTCCCTGGCCATTGAAAAGGAGCTCAGGGTGGGCGGGACTTTCCTGCCGGTGGACCCTGTAGGGAGGTGGGGCACTTTCGCAAGACCTGCACCGCCTTCTAGGCCGCCAAACCACCGACGGCGGTCAAGGCTGGTGCCGCGGCCACCCCTCCCCTAATAGCGTCTGCGTGCCGGGAGCCGTAGGTGCGCGGGCATCGTCGGGGGCCTTTGTTTTCTCGGCCTCTGGCGGGGGGGAGTGTGAGCGTCCGATCGGAAAGAAGGCGCGGAGGAAGGCGAAACATCTCGAGGCGGGTCCCCTCAGTGCGCCAGAAAGTTTGACCACCGCGCTCAGCCCAGCCCAGTCATCGGCGAGCGCGGGGTGCCCTGAGCCCGTGCCCGAGCCCTTGACCAATACCGCAGAGGGGCTCGGGCGGGGGCAAGATAAGCAAAAGTGGATCGGAGCGTGAGGCCTTGGCAGACATGGAGTTCTCCCTGCCTCCACGCACCCCCAGGAAAAAAAGGAGGCGCCGCTCCAATGAGGCGGAGGGGGAGCAACATCCCTCCGCGTCCCCCACCAGCGCCCCCAAGCTGCGGTGTAGGAGAGAGGAGTCTGTCGCCGGGGAGGGTGGGACAGTCGAGGCTGACCAGCCTCTGCCTCCCGGGGATGGCGTGAAAGATCTGCCTGTCGTGGGGGGCGTGGGGCCAGCCGAGGAATACGTAGCCGCCAACTCGAGCATCTCGGCGACTCAGGTGGGCGATGCCGAAAAGGCAGAAGCTTAGCCCGCCCAGCCAATACCCAACTTCCCCCAGGAGTCGCTCGGCCCAGAAGAAACTGAAAATAGGAGTAATTTTAACAATACTGTACAATTTCCTAAACCAGGTCTCTCCATGTTTCCCGGCTCCTGGGGCGGAGGTGGACCCCCTTCCGCTGTCGCTTCCCGACCCAGCACCACTTTTAAAAGAGCCAAGTGGGGACTCCTCTGGCGACGATTCTGGGGGTGGGATTGGGGCAGAGCCAGGGCCGGATGGAGCGGCAGGGCCATTTGCCGTACTCGTGCGGTCGACGGGCCGGCTGCTAGCGGCAACCTGCCGGAGTGGGACGGGGACTCGGTGGTGGACGCGGGTGAAGATCTCGAGTCCACCACCAGTGAGACGGTGGATCTGCTCGCGTCCGCCGCTGAGGTCCTCCTCATTCCTGCAAAGGAATCCGGGACATTTTGGTCCAGTGCCGGGGTCGCCGCGACCGAGCCCGTCTGGCACGGGAAAGATGGTCCGAGCCAGTGTTGATCATCGCGTCCGTCCGTGCCGCCGCTAAAACCTTGGCCGCAGGCGGGCCCTTATCAAAGGCTCAAGGCCTTGAGCTGCGCCGGCTCAAAAATATCCTCGCTGGGCTGCTGAAGGAGTGGAGGTCAAAAAACGACTCCACTCCCCCCCCCCACAATAGGTTAGGTAGAGGTTGCACTATGCTCTTGTCATGAAGATAACCATAGCCAGCCTCAACATCAACGGCGGCAGAGAAGCACGCCGTAGATTTAACAATTTTTCGCGACTGCAGGAGGGGAAATATGCGGCGTGCATCTTGCAAGAAACCCACACCGTTCCGGAAGACGAAGCCATCTTGCTGGCCCCGCATTTTCAGCCGGATATCTTAGGGTTCGAGGAGCCCGTGCCAGGCCGCTTGCTGCACGTAACGGTTCGCCTGGGGAACGTGCCGCTCCATCTCATGAACGTGTCCGCCCCTCAGCCCGGCCCGCATCAAATGCGCTTCTTCGAAGAGGTGTCCGCTCTTCATGGCTCGGTCGACGTCGGCGACTGCATGGTCCTCGGGGGGGATTTTAACTGCACCCTCGAGGCGAGGGACCGCTCCGGTGCCCCGCAGAGCATGATGGCGATGGAGAAGTTGAGTGACCTGGTCGGGTCCTTCGATTTGGTGGACGTCTGGCGAAATCTCCATCCCGACTCCAGCGCCTTTACTTGGGTGAGGCCTAGAATAGGATGGTCCAGAGTCAACCGCCTTTACGTGTCTCGGGCGTACGTTTCCTGCATCCCGGCGGTCTCCATGCGGCCAGTGCCGTGTTTGGACCACCAGCTGGTGTGGGCGGAGCTCGCTTCACACCATGCGAGGACGTGGTCCTCGTACTGGCATTTTAACAACCAGCTGCTGGAGGACGTGCGGTTCCAGGACTCGTTCCGTCGTTTCTGGGCCGACTGGAGAAGCAAGCAGGGGGGCTTCCCCTCCTTGAGACTATGGTGGGACGTGGGCAAGGCTCACGTCCGCGTCTTCAGTCAAGAGTACGCGAGGGGGTCGACGAAGAGGCAGGTGGCCAGGGTCGGGGGCCTAGATAAAAACGTGCTCGAACTGGAGTCCCGTCTCGGACAAGTCGTCGGGGACCCGGCACTGCGGATGGTGTAAGAAGCGAAGAAGGCCGCGATGAAGGACCTGCAGCTCGTCGGGTTCCGAGGTGCATTCGTGAGGTCGCGGGTCTGGTTCCTACAGTATCTGGACCGCGGCTCCCCCTTCTTCTACTCGCTGGAAAAAAGACAGGGTGTCCATAAGCAGCTCTTGTCACTGCTGGCTGACGACGGCTCTCTCGTCTCGGATCCGGCGGGCGTCAACAACAGGGCCAGTGAATATTATGGGGCCCTGTTCTCTCCGGTGCCGTCCAGCGAGGAAGCGCGTAGAGTTTTGTGGGAGGACCTGACGAAGGTCAGCCCAGAGGGCGCCGAAAATCTGGAAGCTCCTCTAAGCCTGGCGGAGCTGACCGGCGATCTCGACCGGCTCTCGAGGGGAGAAGCCCCGGGGCTGGACGGGCTGACCGTGGAATTCCACAGCGCGTTCTGGGATGTCCTGGTGGGCGACTATGCGCGGGTCCTGGGGGAAAGTCTGGCGACCGGCGAGATGCCCCTCTCTTGGCGCAGGGCAGTCATCGTCCTGCTGCCTAAGAAGGGCGATCTCCGCCTCCTAAGAACTGTCGCCCGGTCTCCCTCCTCAGCACGGACTACAAAATCTTCGCCAGGGCGATGTCAGCTCGCCTTGGCGCCGTGCTGGACAACATGATCCACCCCGACCAGTCATACATGGTCCCGGGCCGGACAATCCACGATAACATCCATCTGTTCTGGGACGTCATCCATTACTCCCAGGAGGCTGGTCTGTCGGTCGCCTACCTATCCCTCGACCAAGAGAAGGCGTTCGACAGGGTGGATCACGACCAGCTGCTCGGAACTCTGCGCGCTTTCGGGTTCGGGACGCACTTCGTTGCCCGGATCCGACTTTTTTACGCCGCCGTGGAGTGTCTGATTAAGGTTAATGGGTCCTTAACGACGCCCCTTCGCTTTTGGAGAGGGGTGCGCCAGGGATGCCCCATGTCCGACCAGTTATACGCCGTCTGCGTGGAGCTTTTCCTGTGGACGAGGTTGACGGGACTGGCTCTGCAAGGGCCAGGCGTGGAGGTCGTCTTCTCGGCTTACGCCGATGACGTGCTCCTCACGGTAGAGGATCCCGCTGACCTGCGGAGGATGCGTGAGTGCAAGGAGATTTACTCCGCCGCATCCTCCGTCAGAATCAACTGGGAGAAATGTTCCGGACTTTTGGTGGGTCAGTGGCGGGTGGACTCCCTGCCGGAGGAGCTCAGGCCTTTTGCCTGGAGCACGACTCATCTCCTCTATCTGGGAGTCTACCTTAGCCCCGATGAAGAAGCATGGCCAGCGAACTGGCAGGAGCTGGAGGACAAGTTCGCTGCTCGCCTAGGGCGCTGGACAGGACTGCTCCGAGTGCTGTCCTACAGGCGTCGAGCGCTAGTCATAAACCAGCTGTTGGCCGCCATGTTGTGGTACCGACTGGTCAATTTGACCACTCCCCCTGCGTTTGTCGCCAAGATACAGAAGAAGCTGGTGGACTTCTTCTGGAACAACAGGAAGCACTGGGTCTCTGCCGCAGTCTTGAGTCTCCCGCTTGGGGAGGGCGGTCAGTCGTTGGTGTGCGTCAGTGCCCAGCTCGCGACTTTCCATCTTCTGACACTGCAGAGATACCTTTACGTTGAGCCCCCTCCTAGGTGGCGTGCTCTGACGATGTATTTCTTCCACCAGCAGCACGGTCTCAACTACAACACGCAGCTCCTGTTTGTGAGTGTGGGGGCGTCAGGACCGTTCTCAGTGAGCTGCTTGTCTTTTGCAAGCAACTCATCAGGGTCTGTAACAAAGTCTCCACAAAGCGCAGCTCTCCACCGGCTGGAGTGGCGGCTGTCCTGCAGGAGCCGCTGCTCGGGAATCCGTACCTCCACGACCGAGGTTTTTTGTGGCGGTCGGACGAGAGGGCTGTGGCTGGTGAGGTGACAGGGGTCAGGGACCTGCTCGATGGCGGAGGAGCGGGCTGGATGGTGCCAGACACGCTGGCGCGGCGCCTAAATTCTGCCAACGTCCGCCACGCGGCCGATGCCATCGAGTCGCTAAAAAGAGCTCTGGGCCCTGACTCCGTTATGTGCATCGAGGAGGCTCAAGCACCTGGGGAGATCCCGTCCGAACTGACCCCCGTCCGGACAGAATTCCTCATCGGCGCCAAACCCCGGAACCTCCCTCGGGGGCCGGCGCCTCACAACTTGATCCGCCTCTGGGAAATGCCCTCCGTGCTTTTCTGTTCTGCGCGGAGGGGTTTCCTGTACGGGCTGCTCCTGCACACTATCAACTTTGCCATCCTTGTCTTCCATCCATCTTGCCGTCCGGAGGAGGCGGGGGTCCCCGATGGAGGGCACTCTATGCAGGGGTCCTCCCAATATTCGTCGGGGACTTGGCCTGGAGGGTGGTGCACGGAGCAGTGCAGTGCAATAAATTTTAAAGTCTGTTCGCGGGCTCCCAGACCGCCTGCAATTTCTGCGGTCTGGAAGAGTCCGTGTTCCATGTTTTTATTGAGTGCACGAGGTTGAAGCCCCTGTTTTGTTATCTAAAGGGGCTGCTCCTGAAATTCTAGCTGCACTTCAGTCCCACCCTCCTGATCTTCGGGCACCCTGTGCGGAGGGGAGCCGGTAGGTCCGAGGGCCTCCTCGTAGGACTGCTCCTGGGCACGGCCAAGGGTGCCATCAGCCGGTCCAGGCATCGGGCGGTCGAGGGGATCGTTCAGCCAGACTGCCTGCCTCTCTTCCGCGCATACATCTGGTTCAGGGTGCCTTCCGCGAGAGGTGGGCACCGGAGGGACTGGAGTGCATCATCACGCCTGGCAACCAAATTTTAAATTCATTTTATGTTTTTAAGTTAATTTGTTTTAATTGCCGGTGCTTTTAGTGTCCCCCTCCCCTTTTATAGGGTGCACTTGAAGAAAAAAATATGTTTTTTGTGCCCAAAAAACTACCCCAAAAAAACAACAATAAAATAAAAAAAAGGGCATTGTAAATGTTGGTGTTTCCTCCAGATCGGGGGGCACGGTTTAATGTTATTTGTTTACTCCTAAAAGAGTTTAATGCACAAGGATCCCCAGGTCCCTCTGCACTGCTGCATTTTGTAATTTCCCCCCCTTCAAATAATATTCCCTTTTACTGTTTTTTTTCCCCCAGGGTGGATGACCTCATATTTTTCGACATCTGCCAAACCTTTGCCCATTTGCTTAACCTATCTAAATCTCTTTGCAGCCTCTCTGTGTCCTCTACACAACCCGCTTTCCCACTAATCTTTGTGTCATCTGCAAATTTTGTTACACTGCACTCTGTCCCCTCTTCCAGATCATCTATGTATATTGTAAGCAGTTGTGGTTGCAACACCGATCCCTGTGGCACACCACTAACCACCTATTTCCAACCCGAAAAGTACCCATTTATTCCGACTCTCTGCTTTCTGTTAGCCAGCCAATTCTCTATCCATGCTAATACATTTCCTCTGACTCCACGTACCTTTATCTTCTGCAGTAACCTTTTGTGTGGCACCATATCGAATGACTTTTGGAAATCTAAATACACCACATCCATCGGTACACCTCTATCCACCATGCTCATTATCTCTTCAAGGAATTCCAGTAAATTAGTTAAACATGATTTCCCCTTCATGAATCCATGTTGCGTCTGCTTGATTTCACTATTCCTATCCAGATGTCCCGCTATTTCTTCCTTAACGATAGCTTCAAGCATTTCCCCCACTACAGATGTTAAACTAACCGGCCGAGAGTTACCTGCCTTTTGTCTGCCCCCTTTTTTAAACAGAGGCATTACATTAGATGTTTTCCAATCCGATGGCACCTCCCCAGAGTCCAGAGAGTTTTGGTAGATTATAACGAATGCATCTGCTTTCACTTCCGCCATCTCTTTTAATACGCTGGAATGCATTTCATCAGGACCAGGGGACTTGTCCACCTTGAGTCGCATTAGCCTGTCCAGCATTACCCCCAAAGTGATAGTGATTTTCTCAAGGTCATCCCTTCCCACATTCCCGTCACCAGCAATTTTTGGCATGGTTTTTTTGTTTTCCACTGTGAAGGCCGAAGCAAAATAAAATTATTCAACACTCACTGGTTCCCCTCCCCTGAAGGTACTGACTCTGGCGAGGTTCAAAACCAGTGACATCATTTATTTTGTTCCTGCACCAAGATGGCCGCGCATGCGCTGTGCTACTCACTGAATTAAGATGGTGGAGCGCTGAACCTGCCTTCCTGCACAAACATGGCCGGCGTTAGCCTGGGGCTGTGACCGGGAGAAAGCCACAAGCTGCAACCGCCGATATTCCGGTTATTATTCCAGGCTTGCGGCGGGCACCGGTTGTTTATGAAGCCTCCCCAACTCCCGCAGGTCCATTACTTCCCTCCGTCCGGCTGAAAAGGACACTTCTGAGAGACTGTCCAAAACACGTCTTCTCCGCCATTACACGCGTCGCGCATGCTCCAAACAGAGCCAGGGCCCGCGCCTGCGCACTGAGCTCCTGTAGTCTGGGTGCGGCACATTCTCCCCCGCTGGGCGTGCTGGATACATAAGTCCATGAGAAATAGGAGCAGGAGTGGGCCACCCGGACCCCTGAGCCTGCTCCTCTTTCAATAACATTTGACTGGACAGTCGAGGGGGAGCGTCACTCAGTATCTCACCCGTGCTGTACCTGCCCTCAGAGTATTTTTGGGACAGCTGCATGTAGATTAACTCTGTATCTATCCGATGCTGTACATGTTCTGCAGTGTTTGATGGGACAGCGGACAGGGAGATTAATTCTATCTAACCAATGCAGTACCTAACCTGGGAGAATTAGGGACAGGCTAGAGGGAGATTTAATCTTTATGTAACCCGTGCTGTATCTGCCTTTGAATGTCTGGTGAGACCATGTAGAGGGACCTTTACTCTGCATCTAAACTGCGTTGCAAGTGCCCTGGAATAGTTGAATGGACAATGTGTAATTAATTGTGTATTTAACCTGTGCTGTCCTGCCATGGGAGTGTTTGATAGGTCAGCTTGAAGGGGGCTTTAAATTGTGACTAACCCTTGCTGTACCTGACCTGGGATTCTTTAGGACAGTGCAGGAGGAGCTTTACTCTGTATGTAACCCGTGCTGTATCTGCCGTTGGACTGTGTAGAGAGAGATTTACTCTGTGTTTAAACCGTGCTGTACTTCACCTCAGAGTGTTTGATGGGACAGTGTAGAGGGAGCTTTACTCTGTTTCGAACCCGTGATGGACCTGCCCTAGTTGTGTTTGATGGGTTAATGTAGACGAAGCTTTACTTTGAATCTGAGTCGGGATAAATGGGCCATTTTCCAGTTGGCAAACAGTGACTAGTGGGGTACTACAGTGTCGATGCTCGGTCCTCAACTATTTATAATCTATATTAATGACTTGGATGAAGGGACTGCGTGTAATGTAGCAAAGATTGCCGATGATCCAAAGATGGATTGGAAAACAGATAAGATAATGAGAGGGCTCGAAAAGGTGAATGCAGCGAAGATATTTGCACTCATTGGGGAAACTAAAACTCGGGGACCTAGTCTCAGAATAAGAGATCGCTCATTTAAAACTGAAATGAGGAGAAATTTCTTCTCCCAAGGGTTGTAAATCTATGGAATTTCTGCCCCAGAGAGCAGTAGAGGCTGGGTCATTGAATATATTAAAGGCGGAGATAGACAGATTTTTGAGCGATAAGCGAATAAGGTGTATGGGGAGCAGGCAGGAAAGTGGAGCTGAGCCCAAGATCAATCAGCCATAATCTTATTAAATGGCGGAGCAGTCCTGAGGGGCAAGTGGCCTACTCCTGCTCCTATTTCTTATATTATAGACTACCCTGTTCTATCCTTCGCCGGGAGTGTTTGATGGGACAATGTAGATGGAGCTTTACTCTGTATCTAACCCGTGCTGTACCTGCCTCAGAATTTTTGTTGGGGTATTGTAGAGGGAGAGATTACTCTCTATTTATGCCGTGCTGTTTCTGTCCTGGGAGTGTTTGATGGGAAAATGTAGACGGATCTTTACTCTATATCTAACCCCGTGTTGTACCTGCCCTTGGAATGTCTGGTGGGACAGTGTCGAGGGAGCTTTACTCGGTATCTAAGCAAGGCAAGGTATATCATTCCTTCGATAAGGAGACGAAAACTGTGCACAGTACTCCAAGTATGGTCTCATGAAGGCCCTGTCCAATTGTAGGGAGAGATTAGAGAGAGAATTACACTGTATCTAAATTATGCTGTACCTGCCCTTGGAATGTGTATTTGGACAGTGCAAAGGGAGCTTTACTTAGTATCGAACCAATGCAGTAGCTGCTCTGGGAATGTCCAGTGGAACAGTATAGACGGAGATTTAGTCTATATCTAATCCATGCTGTACTTGCCCTGGAATGGTTGGGACAGGGTAGTGGGAGATGTACCACGTGTCTAACCCATGCTGTAACTGCCCTGGGAGTGTTTGATGGAACAGTGTAGAGGGAGCTTTACTCTGTATCAACCTAGTGCTGTACCTGCCCTGGTGCTGTTTGATGGGACCGTGTTGAGGGAGCTTTACTGTGTATCGGACCCATGTTGTACCTCCCCTGGGAGTGTTTGGGATATTGTAGACAGTAATTTAATCTGAATCAACCCCAGTAGTGATTGGGACAAGATGGAGTGAGATTTACTCTGTATCTAACCCGTGCATTAATGGTCGTCCTGACATCAGTTGTAGCAAAAATGCTAAAATCTACTATTAAGCATGTTGTAAGTACTAACAGGATTGGGCAGAATCAGCATGGATTTATTAAGGTAAATTGTACATGACAAATCTGTGAGCATTTTTTGAGGTTGTAACTAGCAGGATAGATAACGGCGAACCACTGGATATGGTGTATTTAGATTTACAGAAGGCATTCGATGAGGTGCCACACAAGAGGTTATAAAACAAAATTAGGGCTCATGGGATTGAAGGTAATATACGAGCAAGGATTAAGGATTGGTTAATGGACAGAAAACAGAGAGTAGGAATAAACGGGTGATTTTAGGGTTCGCAGGATGTAACTGGTGGGGTGCTGCAAGGATCGGTGCTTGGGCCCCAGCTATTCACAATCTATATCAATAATTTGGACCAAATGTAATATATCGAAGTTTGCTGAGTATACAAAGCTAGTAGGGAATGTAAGTTGTGAGGAGGATAAAAAGAGTTTTCAAAGGGATATATACAGTCTCAGTGAGTGGGCAAGAACATGGCAAATGGAATATAATGTGAAGAAATGTTAAGTTAGGCACTCATAGTAAAAATAGAAAGGCAGAGTATTTATTTTAAATGGTGAGAGATTGGGAAACATTGTGTTCAGAGGGACCTGGATGTTCTTGTACACAAATCGCCAAAAGTTAATATGCAGGTGCAGCAAGCAATTAAGAAATCAAATGGTATATTGGTCTTTATTACAAAAAGATTTGAGTATTTACGTCTTAATGCAATTATACAGGGCCCTGGTGAGACCACACCAGGAGTATTGTGTACTCTTTTGGTCTCCTTAGCTAAGGAAAGATAAACTTGCTATAGAGGGACAGCAATGAAGGTTCACCAGACTGATTCCTGGGATGGGGGGATTGTCCTATGAGAGATTGAATAGACCAGGCCTATATTCTCCAGCGTTTAGAAGAATGAGAGGTGAGAGGCGACACACATATTCCATGAACACATTTTTAAAAAGATATGAGATGTTTAAATTTGATGAAGGACGCCAGCCAAATTATTAGAGAAACTCCCTGCCCTTAAGGACATGTATTCAGGGGAGAAGCTGATGGGTTTATTTAATCATCTTTGGGTTAAATGTTGTGCTCCTCGAGCTGAGCAGCCCATGTCAGCATCAAACACTCTCCAGTCGGGCACAGCACAGGTCAGATACAGAGTGAACCCATCGGTCGCTCTCCGACACAGATACTGAGGGACAGGCAGTTTCCGGGACACTGACATTTCTCACTCGATAAGGTATACATTGATCCTGTACCTCTCCCCATTAATCCTGGGTTCCATACGGCTCGAATCCTGCTCCTGTTTCCCTTCCTGTAACAGCACTGAGCTCAACCCAGCCAATAATGAGCAGGGCTCAGGGAGGGTGGTTGCGAGGCGCTGCAGTGATGTCATAAAGCAGGGCCATTCATCCCAGCTGGTCCTCTCCTTGTCCCTTTAAAGATGGAGAGCTGGGACATCCTGTCTCAACACACATCCCCCTGTTCATACCGAGAATCCCCGGGGAAGGCCCAAGGCCCAGAGTGTGGAACACAATCAAGGGGGAAAGAGGAGGAGAGAAGGGGAGGTAAATCAAGGAGTGGGGACTGAGGGCCACCAAGCTTCAGTTTTAGAGCCTGTAGATTTCAGGAGGGACCAGTGAGTTCTGTAGCTTCAGGATCCAAGGAGAGAACAAGGAGAAGATGGAGAGTCTGGTGTGGGTTCCAGCACAGTGAGGATGTAGTGGGTGGGAGATTTTGTCGGGTCGTGTATTAGGGGTATAGGAGGAACGAGACAGGAAAGGTCAGAGGAGCAATTACTGCAGCAGTGTCCATCAATAGTGAGAGAGAGAAGGTGGGGGTCAGAGTGGGCCCTGGACAGGCCGGTAAACTGTTTGTTTGCTGTGACCAGCTTTCCTTCTGTCACAAATAGCCTCCTGTAGCCCAGTGACACAAACAGCCAACTAAACGCCACCAATGTCCTTTGGTCTGGTGAGGTCTCCGTTTATGAAACATCGGCTGTTGTTAAAGCTTCTCATTCTGAGTAGCTCACAGTGAGACAGTATACACTGTCCCTTTTATTCCAGGGGCTTCATCTTTGCTGGTATTGGTATCACGCCCGGGATCACTAAACACAAAACCCAGTCTGTTAATCACTTTCAGCTACTGGACTTAGCGTGTGCCCCACAGAATCTCTCTCACTTCAATGTGTGAATAGAGCATCACGCCTGCAAAGCTGGTTTAAGTTTGTATCGATGCAGCAAATCTATTTAAGAAAAGCCTGTAGGCCAATGAGACACTGTTCAGGGGCCAGTGTGCTGCTGATTTGTCCGGCATTTTGCCTGTAATGGAAAATAACTGAACATTTCTCCCAGTGTAACTTTTGCTCTATTGAAATGTGTCTTTTAATAAGCCTCGTGTCCTTGCTCATGTCTGCTGCAATTGTGTAGAAAGAGGATGTGTGAAGTGATGATGTTTGTATGGAGATGTGAAACAAGAAAACGGTATCTGTGTGTGGCAGTGACACAGTCTTGTGGTCACAGGCAGAACCATGCACCGATATCCTTGTGGTTATGGTTTGAACAGGGTCAGCTCATGAATGCTCAGCTAAGAGGTACCAGGGATCGGGAGCAGATGCAGTAAATAAAATCTAAATGTAATTTCCGATGTAATTTATCGTCATTTATTCCTATTTTAATAGCTTTTGCTGAATGTGGCCCATGCCAAGTGCCAGAATATTGGATCAGGCCCACCATAGAAAATGAGTTTGACAATGTCAACTGGATTCCCCCATCCACCAATCTAACAACTTCTTTACAAACTCAATCTAGTTTGTAAGACGTGACCATATTTACCGGAATCCATGTTCAGTATCTGTAATGGCCCCTTCCCTTTCCCCATGATTGAAAACAGAATCTCTCAGGATCCCTTCAAGCACCTTCCCGGTGATCGAGGTCACGTTGATGGGCCTTCTGTTACCGAGCTCTGACTGGTGCCCAAGTTGAAAAATGGGAACTACATGTGCTACCTTCCAATCTCAGGGAACAACCCATGACTCTACTGAGCTGTTGGAGATCTAGGCAAGGGGCTGGCAGAGCACCCGTCCCATGTCTTTAAACACCCTTGAGTGGATATCATCCACACCTTACACGTCAAGATTAACCCGCACGGTGACTTTGCTGACAGTGAAGAGAGATGGTAAAGACCAAAGTGCCATTTGCCCCTCTCAGTGTGACCCTGAAGGACTGTGTCCAGGCTGAAGTTCTCCCCCCATTCGATCCTCCCCCAGATTGTCCTCACTGAGCTCCAGCCAGGTGATGCTTAACACTCGGGAAAGACAAAAATCTACAGCAATGTGTTGAAAGCAACACGAATTTATTTCTCTATATTCCAAATATTAAACTCCAGTCCAGTTACAGGAGTTATTAACATCAGCGGAAACAAACCCCAACTGTCAGAATGAACATGGTACAATCAGGATGTGATTAACAGCAGCAATAAGAGCAGATCCCAACCCTTACAGTCACTTGTGAACTTGCTGGTGTCTCAATAGATGCAATGACTGAATAAATCCCTTCAGATACACAGAGCAGGTGAATGACCTCTCCCCACTGTGAACTCGCTGGTGCCTCAACAGATGGAATGACCGAGTGAATCACTTCCCACATTCAGATCAGGTGCACGGCCTCTTCCCGGTGTGATCTCGCTGGTGTGTTTCCAGCTGCGATGGGTAGTTGAAACGTTTCCCACAGTCCCCACATTTACACAATTTCTCCCCAGTGTGACTACACTTGTGCCTCTCCAGGTTGAAGCATTGTCCACACACAGAGCACGTGTACCGTTTCTCCCCGCTGTGAACGGTGCTTTTTGCTTCCATGGTCAAAGGCCAATGATATTCCATTTCCGATGTATCGAGTGACTCTGTCAGATCTTAATGTGATGTTTGGTTTGAGTCTCCAGTCGACAAATCGTCTCATTTTAATACCCTGTAAAGTGAATTTCAGACAGGAAAAAGGGTGGGTGAGAGAGAATCCACAAAAACACAAAGGCAGGTTGAGAAATTGAATTTAATGAACTTGGTCATTTGTGGGGCCAGCACTAGAAGTAGTAACCAAGAAAGCTGCCAGTTTGTGGTAAAACCCAACTGGTTCATTAATGTCCTGGGGTTGTCATCAGGGAAGGGAACCCACCTCCATTGATAGCCCCACATGGGGAATTGTTGGTCCCACTGTGCGCAGATTTACTGGGGGTGAAACCCAGCAGCTTCTCCTCCATCTCCGCTCCAGCTCAAACTGATGCAACAAACAGACCCACACAGGAGGCCAGGTATCCAAAGCATCTTTCTAAAATTTGCAGCATAGTTGAGAGTCGATCTACTCTAAATTGCCCGAGATTTGGAGATTTGAGAAACTAGAGTTTGCTTTGTACCGGAATCCAGGTCACCGATTGGAGCATGGGCAGGACCATCGGAACGGCCCAGGTACAGCAGGCGATGCTGCAAGCAGCAGAAGATTGGTGAGGTCGGGGTGTAGTACCGCTGAGAGATTGGGGCCCTCAAGTGGAGCGGAGGGGGAGCAACATCCCTCCGCGTCCCCCACCAGCGCCCCCAAGCTGCGGTGTAGGAGAGAGGAGTCTGTCGCCGGGGAGGTTGGGACAGTCGAGGCTGACCAGCCTCTGCCTCCCGGGGATGGCGTGAAAGATCTGCCTGTCGTGGGGGGCGTGGGGCCAGCCGAGGAATACGTAGCCGCCAACTCGAGCATCTCGGCGACTCAGGTGGGCGATGCCGAAAAGGCAGAAGCTTAGCCCGCCCAGCCAATACCCAACTTCCCCCAGGAGTCGCTCGGCCCAGAAGAAACTGAAAATAGGAGTAATTTTAACAATACTGTACAATTTCCTAAACCAGGTCTCTCCATGTTTCCCGGCTCCTGGGGCGGAGGTGGACCCCCTTCCGCTGTCGCTTCCCGACCCAGCACCACTTTTAAAAGAGCCAAGTGGGGACTCCTCTGGCGACGATTCTGGGGGTGGGATTGGGGCAGAGCCAGGGCCGGATGGAGCGGCAGGGCCATTTGCCGTACTCGTGCGGTCGACGGGCCGGCTGCTAGCGGCAACCTGCCGGAGTGGGACGGGGACTCGGTGGTGGACGCGGGTGAAGATCTCGAGTCCACCACCAGTGAGACGGTGGATCTGCTCACGTCCGCCGCTGAGGTCCTCCTCATTCCTGCAAAGGAACTCCGGGACATTTTGGTCCAGTGCCGGGGTCGCCGCGACCGAGCCCGTCTGGCACGGGAAAGATGGTCCGAGCCAGTGTTGATCATCGCGTCCGTCCGCGCCGCCGCTAAAACCTTGGCCGCAGGCGAGCCCTTATCAAAGGCTCAAGGCCTTGAGCTGCGCCGGCTCAAAAATATCCTTGCTGGGCTGCTGAAGGAGTGGAGGTCAAAAAACGACTCCACTCCCCCCCCCCACAATAGGTTAGGTAGAGGTTGCACTATGCTCTTGTCATGAAGATAACCATAGCCAGCCTCAACATCAACGGCGGCAGAGAAGCTCGCCGTAGATTTAACAATTTTTCGCGACTGCAGGAGGGGAAATATGCGGCGTGCATCTTGCAAGAAACCCACACCGTTCCGGAAGACGAAGCCATCTTGCTGGCCCCGCATTTTCAGCCGGAGATCTTAGGGTTCGAGGAGCCCGTGCCAGGCCGCTTGCTGCACGTAACGGTTCGCCTGGGGAACGTGCCGCTCCATCTCGTGAACGTGTCCGCCCCTCAGCCCGGCCCGCATCAAATGCGCTTCTTCGAAGAGGTGTCCGCTCTTCATGGCTCGGTCGACGTCGGCGACTGCATGGTCCTCGGGGGGGATTTTAACTGCACCCTCGAGGCGAGGGACCGCTCCGGTGCCCCGCAGAGCATGATGGCGATGGAGAAGTTGAGTGACCTGGTCGGGTCCTTCGATTTGGTGGACGTCTGGCGAAATCTCCATCCCGACTCCAGCGCCTTTACTTGGGTGAGGCCTAGAATAGGATGGTCCAGAGTCAACCGCCTTTACGTGTCTCGGGCGTACGTTTCCTGCATCCCGGCGGTCTCCATGCGGCCAGTGCCGTGTTTGGACCACCAGCTGGTGTGGGCGGAGCTCGCTTCACACCGTGCGAGGACGTGGTCCTCGTACTGGCATTTTAACAACCAGCTGCTGGAGGACGTGCGGTTCCAGGACTCGTTCCGTCGTTTCTGGGCCGACTGGAGAAGCAAGCAGGGGGGCTTCCCCTCCTTGAGACTATGGTGGGACGTGGGCAAGGCTCACGTCCGCGTCTTCAGTCAAGAGTACGCGAGGGGGTCGACCAAGAGGCAGGTGGCCAGGGTCGGGGGCCTAGAAAAAAACGTGCTCGAACTGGAGTCCCGTCTCGGGCAAGTCGTCGGGGACCCGGCACTGCGGATGGTGTAAGAAGCGAAGAAGGCCGCGATGAAGGACCTGCAGCTCGTCGGGTTCCGAGGTGCATTCGTGAGGTCGCGGGTCCGGTTCCTACAGTATCTGGACCGCGGCTCCCCCTTCTTCTACTCGCTGGAAAAAAGACAGGGTGTCCATAAGCAGCTCTTGTCGCTGCTGGCTGACGACGGCTCTCTCGTCTCGGATCCGGCGGGCGTCAACAACAGGGCCAGTGAATATTATGGGGCCCTGTTCTCTCCGGTGCCGTCCAGCGAGGAAGCGCGTAGAGTTTTGTGGGAGGACCTGACGAAGGTCAGCCCGGAGGGCGCCGAAAATCTGGAAGCTCGCTAAGCCTGGCAGAGCTGACCGGCGCTCTCGACCGGCTCTCGAGGGAAGAAGCCCCGGGGCTGGACGGGTTGACCGTGGAATTCCACAGCGCGTTCTGGGATGTCCTGGTGGGCGACTATGCGCGGGTCCTGGGGGAAAGTCTGGCGACCGGCGAGATGCCCCTCTCTTGGCGCAGGGCAGTCATCGTCCTGCTGCCTAAGAAGGGCGATCTCCGCCTCCTAAGAACTGTCGCCCGGTCTCCCTCCTCAGCACGGACTACAAAATCTTCGCCAGGGCGATGTCAGCTCGCCTTGGCGCCGTGCTGGACAACATGATCCACCCCGACCAGTCATAGATGGTCCCGGGCCGGACAATCCACGATAACATCCATCTGTTCCGGGACGTCATCCATTACTCCCAGGAGGCTGGTCTGTCGGTCGCCTACCTATTCCTCGACCAAGAGAAGGCGTTCGACAGGGTGGATCACGACCAGCTGCTCGGAACTCTGCGCGCTTTCGGGTTCGGGACGCACTTCGTTGCCCGGATCCGACTTTTTTACGCCGCCGTGGAGTGTCTGATTAAGGTTAATGGGTCCTTAACGACGCCCCTTCGCTTTTGGAGAGGGGTGCGCCAGGGATGCCCCATGTCCGGCCAGTTATACGCCGTCTGCGTGGAGCCTTTCCTGTGGACGAGGTTGACGGGACTGGCTCTGCAAGGGCCAGGCGTGGAGGTCGTCTTCTCGGCTTACGCCGATGACGTGCTCCTCGCGGTAGAGGATCCCGCTGACCTGCGGAGGATGCGTGAGTGCAAGGAGATTTACTCCGCCGCATCCTCCGTCAGAATCAACTGGGAGAAATGTTCCGGACTTTTGGTGGGTCAGTGGCGGGTGGACTCCCTGCCGGAGGAGCTCAGGCCTTTTGCCTGGAGCACGACCCATCTCCTCTATCTGGGAGTCTACCTTCGCCCCGATGAAGAAGCATGGCCAGCGAACTGGCAGGAGCTGGAGGACAAGTTCGCTGCTCGCCTAGGGCGCTGGACAGGACTGCTCCGAGTGCTGTCCTACAGGGGTCGAGCGCTAGTCATAAACCAGCTGTTGGCCGCCATGTTGTGGTACCGACTGGTCAATCTGACCCCTCCCCCTGCGTTTGTCGCCAAGATACAGAAGAAGCTGGTGGACTTCTTCTGGAACAACAGGAAGCACTGGGTCTCTGCCGCAGTCTTGAGTCTCCCGCTTGGGGAGGGCGGTCAGTCGTTGGTGTGCGTCAGTGCCCAGCTCGCGACTTTCCATCTTCTGACACTGCAGAGATACCTTTACGTTGAGCCCCCTCCTAGGTGGCGTGCTCTGACGATGTATTTCTTCCAAAAGCAGCACGGCCTCAACTACGACACGCAGCTCCTGTTTGTGAGTGTGGGGGCGTCAGGACCGTTCTCAGTGAGCTGCTTGTCTTTTGCAAGCAACTCATTATGGTCTGTAACAAAGTCTCCACAAAGCGCAGCTCTCCACCGGCTGGAGTGGCGGCTGTCCTGCAGGAGCCGCTGCTCGGGAATCCGTACCTCCACGACCGAGGTTTTTTGTGGCGGTCGGACGAGAGGGCTGTGGCTGGTGAGGTGACAGGGGTCAGGGACCTGCTCGATGGCGGAGGAGCGGGCTGGATGGTGCCAGACACGCTGGCGCGGCGCCTAAATTCTGCCAACGTCCGCCACGCGGCCGATGCCATCGAGTCGCTAAAAAGAGCTCTGGGCCCTGACTCCATTATGTGCATCGAGGAGGCTCAAGCACGTGGGGAGATCCCGTCCGAACTGACCCCCGTCCGGACAGAATTCCTCATCGGCGCCAAACCCCGGAACCTCCCTCGGGGGCCGGCGCCTCACAATTGATCCGCCTCTGGGAAATGCCCTCCGTGCCTTTCTGTTCTGCGCGGAGGGGTTTCCTGTACGGGCTGCTCCTGCACACTCTCAACTTTGCCATCCTTGTCTTCCATCCGGACACGCCATGGCATACCATCTTGCCGTCCGGAGGAGGCGGGGGTCCCCGATGGAGGGCACTCTATGCAGGGGTCCTCCCAATATTCGTCGGGGACTTGGCCTGGAGGGTGGTGCACGGAGCAGTGCAGTGCAATAAATTTTTAAGTCTGTTCGCGGGCTCCCAGACCGCCTGCAATTTCTGCGGTCTGGAAGAGTCCGTGTTCCATGTTTTTATTGAGTGCACGAGGTTGAAGCCCCTGTTTTGTTATCTAAAGGGGCTGCTCCTGAAATTCTAGCTGCACTTCAGTCCCACCCTCCTGATCTTCGGGCACCCTGTGCGGAGGGGAGACGGTAGGTCCGAGGGCCTCCTCGTAGGACTGCTCCTGGGCACGGCCAAGGGTGCCATCAGCCGGTCCAGGCATCGGGCGGTCGAGGGGATCGTTCAGCCAGACTGCCTGCCTCTCTTCCGCGCATACATCTGGTTCAGGGTGCCTTCCGCGAGAGGTGGGCACCGGAGGGACTGGAGTGCATCATCACGCCTGGCAACCAAATTTTAAATTCATTTTATGTTTTTAAGTTAATTTGTTTTAATTGCCGGTGCTTTTAGTGTCCCCCTCCCCTTTTATAGGGTGCACTTGAAGAAAAAAATATGTTTTTTGTGCCCACAAAACCACCCCAAAAAAACAACAATAAAATAAAAAAAAGGGCATTGTAAATGTTGGTGTTTCCTCCAGATCGGGGGGCACGTTTTAATGTTATTTGTTTACTCCTAAAAGAGTTTAATGCACAAGGATCCCCAGGTCCCTCTGCACTGCTGCATTTTGTAATTTCCCCCCCTTCAAATAATATTCCCTTTTACTGTTTTTTTTTCCCCCAGGGTGGATGACCTCATATTTTTCGACATCTGCCAAACCTTTGCCCATTTGCTTAACCTATCTAAATCTCTTTGCAGCCTCTCTGTGTCCTCTACACAACCCGCTTTCCCACTAATCTTTGTGTCATCTGCAAATTTTGTTACTCTGCACTCTGTCCCCTCTTCCAGATCATCTATGTATATTGTAAGCAGTTGTGGTTGCAACACCGATCCCTGTGGCACACCACTAACCACCTATTTCCAACCCGAAAAGTACCCATTTATTCCGACTCTCTGCTTTCTGTTAGCCAGCCAATTCTCTATCCATGCTAATACATTTCCTCTGACTCCACGTACCTTTATCTTCTGCAGTAACCTTTTGTGTGGCACCTTATCGAATGACTTTTGGAAATCTAAATACACCACATCCATCGGTACACCTCTATCCACCATGCTCATTATCTCTTCAAGGAATTCCAGTAAATTAGTTAAACATGATTTCCCCTTCATGAATCCATGTTGCGTCTGCTTGATTTCACTATTCCTATCCAGATGTCCCGCTATTTCTTCCTTAACGATAGCTTCAAGCATTTCCCCCACTACAGATGTTAAACTAACCGGCCGAGAGTTACCTGCCTTTTGTCTGCCCCCTTTTTTAAACAGAGGCATTACATTAGATGTTTTCCAATCCGATGGCACCTCCCCAGAGTCCAGAGAGTTTTGGTAGATTATAACGAATGCATCTGCTTTCACTTCCGCCATCTCTTTTAATACGCTGGAATGCATTTCATCAGGACCAGGGGACTTGTCCACCTTGAGTCGCATTAGCCTGTCCAGCATTACCCCCAAAGTGATAGTGATTTTCTCAAGGTCATCCCTTCCCACATTCCCGTCACCAGCAATTTTTGGCATGGTTTTTTTGTTTTCCACTGTGAAGGCCGAAGCAAAATAAAATTATTCAACACTCACTGGTTCCCCTCCCCTGAAGGTACTGACTCTGGCGAGGTTCAATACCAGTGACATCATTTATTTTGTTCCTGCACCAAGATGGCCGCGCATGCGCTGTGCTACTCACTGAATTAAGATGGTGGAGCGCTGAACCTGCCTTCCTGCACAAACATGGCCGGCGTTAGCCTGGGGCTGTGACCGGGAGAAAGCCACAAGCTGCAACCGCCGATATTCCGGTTATTATTCCAGGCTTGCGGCGGGCACCGGTTGTTTATGAAGCCTCCCCAACTCCCGCAGGTCCATTACATCCCTCCGTCCGGCTGAAAAGGACACTTCTGAGAGACTGTCCAAAACACGTCTTCTCCGCCATTACACGCGTCGCGCATGCTCCAAACAGAGCCAGGGCCCGCGCCTGCGCACTGAGCTCCTGTAGTCTGCGTGCGGCACATTCTCCCCCGCTGGGCGTGCTGGATACATAAGTCCATGAGAAATAGGAGCAAGAGTGGGCCACCCGGACCCCTGAGCCTGCTCCTCTTTCAATAACATTTGACTGGACAGTCGAGGGGGAGCCTCACTCAGTATCTCACCCGTGCTGTACCTGCCCTCAGAGTATTTTTGGGACAGCTGCATGGAGATTAACTCTGTATCTAACCGATGCTGTACATGTTCTGCAGTGTTTGATGGGACAGCGTACAGGGAGATTAATTCTATCTAACCAATGCAGTACCTAACCTGGGAGAATTAGGGACAGGCTAGAGGGAGATTTAATCTTTATGTAACCCGTGCTGTATCTGCCTTTGAATGTCTGGTGAGACCATGTAGAGGGACCTTTACTCTGCATCTAACCTGCGTTGCAAGTGCCCTGGAATAGTTGAATGGACAATGTGTAATTAATTGTGTATTTAACCTGTGCTGTCCTGCCATGGGAGTGTTTGATAGGTCAGCTTGAAGGGGGCTTTAAATTGTGACTAACCCTTGCTGTACCTGACCTGGGATTCTTTAGGACAGTGCAGGAGGAGCTTTACTCTGTATGTAACCCGTGCTGTATCTGCCGTTGGACTGTGTAGAGAGAGATTTACTCTGTGTTTAAACCGTGCTGTACTTCACCTCAGAGTGTTTGATGGGACAGTGTAGAGGGAGCTTTACTCTGTTTCGAACCCGTGATGGACCTGCCCTAGTTGTGTTTGATGGGTTAATGTAGACGAAGCTTTTCTTTGAATCTGAGTCGGGATAAATGGGCCATTTTCCAGTTGGCAAACAGTGATAAGTGGGGTACTACAGTGTCGGTGCTCGGTCCTCAACTATTTACAATCTATATTAATGACTTGGATGAAGGGACTGCGTGTAATGTAGCAAAGATTGCTGATGATCCAAAGATGGATTGGAAAACAGATAAGATAATGAGAGGGCTCGAAAAGGTGAATGCAGCGAAGATATTTGCACTCATTGGGGAAACTAAAACTCGGGGACCTAGTCTCAGAATAAGAGATCGCTCATTTAAAACTGAAATGAGGAGAAATTTCTTCTCCCAAGGGTTGTAAATCTATGGAATTTCTGCCCCAGAGAGCAGTAGAGGCTGGGTCATTGAATATATTAAAGGCGGAGATAGACAGATTTTTGAGTGATAAGCGAATAAGGTGTATGGGGAGCAGGCAGGAAAGTGGAGCTGAGCCCAAGATCAATCAGCCATAATCTTATTAAATGGCGGAGCAGTCTTGAGGCGCAAGTGGCCTACTCCTGCTCCTATTTCTTATATTATAGACTACCCTGTTCTATCCTTCGCCGGGAGTGTTTGATGGGACAATGTAGATAGAGCTTTACTCTGTATCTAACCCGTGCTGTACCTGCCTCAGAATTTTTGTTGGGGTATTGTAGAGTGAGAGATTACTCTCTATTTATGCCGTGCTGTATCTGTCCTGGGAGTGTTTGATGGGAAAATGTAGACGGATCTTTACTCTATATCTAACCCCGTGTTGTACCTGCCCTTGGAATGTCTGGTGGGACAGTGTCGAGGGAGCTTTACTCGGTATCTAAGCAAGGCAAGGTATATCATTTCTTCGATAAGGAGACGAAAACTGTGCACAGTACTCCAAGTATGGTCTCATGAAGGCCCTGTACAATTGTAGGGAGAGATTAGAGAGAGAATTACACTGTATCTAACTTATGCTGTACCTGCCCTTGGAATGTGTATTTGGACAGTGCAAAGGGAGCTTTACTTAGTATCGAACCAATGCAGTAGCTGCTCTGGGAATGTCCAGTGGAACAGTATAGACGGAGATATAGTCTATATCTAATCCATGCTGTACTTGCCCTGGAATGGTTGGGACAGGGTAGTGGGAGATGTACCACGTGTCTAACCCATGCTGTAACTGCCCTGGGAGTGTTTGATGGAACAGTGTAGAGGGAGCTTTACTCTGTATCAACCTAGTGCTGTACCTGCCCTGGTGCTGTTTGATGGGACCGTGTTGAGGGAGCTTTACTGTGTATCGGACCCATGTTGTACCTCCCCTGGGAGTGTTTGGGATATTGTAGACTGTAATTTAATCTGAATCAACCCCAGTAGTGTTTGGGACAAGATGGAGTGAGATTTACTCTGTATCTAACCCGTGCATTAATGGTCGTCCTGACATCAGTTGTAGCAAAAATGCTAAAATCTACTATTAAGCATGTTGTAAGTACTAACAGGATTGGGCAGAATCAGCATGGATTTATTAAGGTAAATTGTACATGACAAATCTGTGAGCATTTTTTGAGGTTGTAACTAGCAGGATAGATAACGGCGAACCACTGGATATGGTGTATTTAGATTTACAGAAGGCATTCGATGAGGTGCCACACAAGAGGTTATAAAACAAAATTAGGGCTCATGGGATTGAAGGTAATATACGAGCAAGGATTAAGGATTGGTTAATGGACAGAAAACAGAGAGTAGGAATAAACGGGTGATTTTCGGGTTCGCAGGATGTAACTGGTGGGGTGCTGCAAGGATCGGTGCTTGGGCCCCAGCTATTCACAATCTATATCAATAATTTGGACCAAATGTAATATATCGAAGTTTGCTGAGTATACAAAGCTAGTTGGGAATGTAAGTTGTGAGGAGGATAAAAAGAGTTTTCAAAGGGATATATACAGTCTCAGTGAGTGGGCAAGAACATGGCAAATGGAATATAATGTGAAGAAATGTTAAGTTTTAGGCACTCATAGTAAAAATAGAAAGGCAGAGTATTTATTTTAAATGGTGAGAGATTGGGAAACATTGTGTTCAGAGGGACCTGGATGTTCTTGTACACAAATCGCCAAAAGTTAATATGCAGGTGCAGCAAGCAATTAAGAAATCAAATGGTATATTGGTCTTTATTACAAAAAGATTTGAGTATTTACGTCTTAATGCAATTATACAGGGCCCTGGTGAGACCACACCAGGAGTATTGTGTACTCTTTTGGTCTCCTTAGCTAAGGAAAGATAAACTTGCTATAGAGGGACAGCAATGAAGGTTCACCAGATTGATTCCTGGGATGGGGGGATTGTCCTATGAGAGATTGAATAGACCAGGCCTATATTCTCCAGCGTTTAGAAGAATGAGAGGTGAGAGGCGACACACATATTCCATGAACACATTTTTAAAAAGATATGAGATGTTTAAATTTGATGAAGGACGCCAGCCACATTATTAGAGAAACTCCCTGCCCTTAAGGACATGTATTCAGGGGAGAAGCTGATGGGTTTATTTAATCATCTTTGGGTTAAATGTTGTGCTCCTCGAGCTGAGCAGCCCATGTCAGCATCAAACACTCTCCAGTCGGGCACAGCACAGGTCAGATACAGAGTGAACCCATCGGTCGCTCTCCGACACAGATACTGAGGGACAGGCAGTTTCCGGGACACTGACATTTCTCACTCGATAAGGTATACATTGATCCTGTACCTCTCCCCATTAATCCTGGGTTCCATACGGCTCGAATCCTGCTCCTGTTTCCCTTCCTGTAACAGCACTGAGCTCAACCCAGCCAATAATGAGCAGGGCTCAGGGAGGGTGGTTGCGAGGCGCTGCAGTGATGTCATAAAGCAGGGCCATTCATCCCAGCTGGTCCTCTCCTTGTCCCTTTAAAGATGGAGAGCTGGGACATCCTGTCTCAACACACATCCCCCTGTTCATACCGAGAATCCCCGGGGAAGGCCCAAGGCCCAGAGTGTGGAACACAATCAAGGGGGAAAGAGGAGGAGAGAAGGGGAGGTAAATCAAGGAGTGGGGACTGAGGGCCACCAAGCTTCAGTTTTAGAGCCTGTAGATTTCAGGAGGGACCAGTGAGTTCTGTAGCTTCAGGATCCAAGGAGAGAACAAGGAGAAGATGGAGAGTCTGGTGTGGGTTCCAGCACAGTGATGATGTAGTGGGTGGGAGATTTTGTCGGGTCGTGTATTAGGGGTATAGGAGGAACGAGACAGGAAAGGTCAGAGGAGCAAATACTGCAGCAGTGTCCATCAATAGTGAGAGAGAGAAGGTGGGGGTCAGAGTGGGCCCTGGACAGGCCGGTAAACTGTTTGTTTGCTGTGACCAGCTTTCCTTCTGTCACAAATAGCCTCCTGTAGCCCAGTGACATAAACAGCCAACTAAACGCCACCAATGTCCTTTAGTCTGGTGAGGTCTCCGTTTATGAAACATCGGCTGTTGTTAAAGCTTCTCATTCTGAGTAGCTCACAGTGAGACAGTATACACTGTCCCTTTTATTCCAGGGGCTTCATCTTTGCTGGTATTGGTAACACGCCCGGGATCACTAAACACAAAACCCAGTCTGTTAATCACTTTCAGCTACTGGACTTAGCGTGTGCCCCGTAGCATCTCTCTCACCTTCAATGTGTGAATAGAGCATCACGCCTGCAAAGCTGGTTTAAGTTTGTATCGATGCAGCAAATCTATTTAAGAAAAGCCTGTAGGCCAATGAGACACTGTTCAGGGGCCAGTGTGCTGCTGATTTGTCCGGCATTTTGCCTGGAATGGAAAATAACTGAACATTTCTCCCAGTGTAACTTTTGCTCTATTGAAATGTGTCTTTTAATAAGCCTCATGTCCTTGCTCATTTCTGCTGCAATTGTGTAGAAAGAGGATGTGTGAAGTGATGATGTTTGTATGGAGATGTGAAACAAGAAAACGGTATCTGTGTGTGGGAGTGACACAGTCTTGTGGTCACAGGCAGAACCATGCACCGATATCCTTGTGGTTATGGTTTGAACAGGGTCAGCTCATGAATGCTCAGCTAAGAGGTACCAGGGATCGGGAGCAGATGCAGTAAATAAAATCTAAATGTAATTTCCGATGTAATTTATCTTCATTTATTCCTATTTTAATAGCTTTTGCTGAATGTGGCCCATGCCAAGTGCCAGAATATTGGATCAGGCCCACCATAGAAAATGAGTTTGACAATGTCAACTGGATTCCCCCATCCACCAATCTAACAACTTCTTTACAAACTCAATCTAGTTTGTAAGACGTGACCATATTTACCGGAATCCATGTTCAGTATCTGTAATGGCCCCTTCCCTTTCCCCATGATTGAAAACAGAATCTCTCAGGATCCCTTCAAGCACCTTCCCGGTGATCGAGGTCACGTTGATGGGCCTTCTGTTACCGAGCTCTGACTGGTGCCCAAGTTGAAAAATGGGAACTACATGTGCTACCTTCCAATCTCAGGGAACAACCCATGACTCTACTGAACTGTTGGAGATCTAGGCAAGGGGCTGGCAGAGCACCCGTCCCATGTCTTTAAACACCCTTGAGTGGATATCATCCACACCTTACACGTCAAGATTAACCCGCACGGTGACTTTGCTGACAGTGAAGAGAGATGGTAAAGACCAAAGTGCCATTTGCCCCTCTCAGTGTGACCCTGAAGGACTGTGTCCAGGCTGAAGTTCTCCCCCCATTCGATCCTCCCCCAGATTGTCCTCACTGAGCTCCAGCCAGGTGATGCTAAACACTCGGGAAAGACAAAAATCTACAGCAATGTGTTGAAAGCAACACGAATTTATTTCTCTATATTCCAAATATTAAACTCCAGTCCAGTTACAGGAGTTATTAACATCAGCGGAAACAAACCCCAACTGTCAGAATGAACATGGTACAATCAGGATGTGATTAACAGCAGCAATAAGAGCAGATCCCAACCCTTACAGTCACTTGTGAACTTGCTGGTGTCTCAATAGATGCAATGACTGAATAAATCCCTTCAGATACACAGAGCAGGTGAATGACCTCTCCCCACTGTGAACTCGCTGGTGCCTCAACAGATGGAATGACCGAGTGAATCACTTCCCACATTCAGATCAGGTGCACGGCCTCTTCCCGGTGTGAACTCGCTGGTGTGTTTCCAGCTGCGATGGGTAGTTGAAACGTTTCCCAGAGTCTCCACATTTGCACAATTTCTCCCCAGTGTGACTGCACTTGTGCCTCTCCAGGTTGAAGCATTGTCCACACACAGAGCACGTGTACCGTTTCTCCCCGCTGTGAACGGTGCTTTTTGCTTCCATGGTCAAAGGCCAATGATATTCCATTTCCGATGTATCGAGTAACTCTGTCAGATCTTAATGTGATGTTTGGTTTGAGTCTCCATTCGACAAATCGTCTCCTTTTAATACCCTGTAAAGTGAATTTCAGACAGGAAAAAGGGTGGGTGAGAGAGAATCCACAAAAACACAAAGGCAGGTTGAGAAATTGAATTTAATGAACTTGGTCATTTGTGGGGCCAGCACTAGAAGTAGTAACCAAGAAAGCTGCCAGTTTGTGGTAAAACCCAACTGGTTCATTAATGTCCTGGGGTTGTCATCAGGGAAGGGAACCCACCTCCATTGATAGCCCCACATGGGGAGTTGTTGGTCCCACTGTGCGCAGATTTACTGGGGGTGAAACCCAGCAGCTTCTCCTCCATCTCCGCTCCAGCTCAAACTGATGCAACAAACAGACCCACACAGGAGGCCAGGTATCCAAAGCATCTTTCTAAAATTTGCAGCATAGTTGAGAGTCGAACTACTCTAAATTGCCCGAGATTTGGAGATTTGAGAATCTAGAGTTTGCTTTGTACCGGAATCCAGGTCACCGATTGGAGCATGGGCAGGACCATCGGAACGGCCCAGGTACAGCAGGCGATGCTGCAAGCAGCAGAAGATTGGTGAGGTCGGGGTGTAGTACCGCTGAGAGATTGGGGCCCTCAAGTGGAGCGAATTCGGGGCAGAGAGATTGGGGCCAAGGGGAAGCGATAGTTCGGAGCAGAGAGATTGGGGCCAAGGAGAGGCGAGAGTTTGGAGCGGAGAGATTGGGGCCACAAGAGGCGAGAGTTCGGGGCGGAGAGATTGGGGCCCATGAGAGGCGAGAGTTCGGCGCCTGGAAGAGGCAAGGGCCCAGGGACAGAATCGGCCAGACCACACTTCGATCTATGGGCAGTCGGAGCATGTGCAACAGAGATTGGTCTCCAGTCGTCTTGATTAACACTTGCCACTGGACCAAGACCTCGCTCTGTCCAGCCCGTGTGGTTGTTGGTGTGCAATGGACACATACATTAAAATAATCCACGCACGGGCTTCTCCCACCCTTCAATATGTAGTTCGGGACCGGAATATCAGGTCTTATATTGAAACATCTTTGAAATCATCCCTTTTTGGTGTGGAAGTGGGTCATCCTCCATTCAAGGGACTGCCTAATACTATACTGTAAAGGAGGACTGGGAGTGACTTCGCATCCAGCACCCACCCTGATACAGAGCGTCTGGGAATTGCTGGGTCTGCTGTATAAATGCAAGTAGTTGTTTTCATGGTTTGGGGGAGGCACTGCCCCCGGGGTTTGCTGCTGCAAGGCCCGGCTCTCCGACTCGGGGCCTGAGAGCCACAGTCGGTGTTGCCCGCGGCCTGAGGGCCGCACTCGGTGTTGTCCGGGGCCTGAGAGCCGCATTCGGTGTTGTCTGGGGCCTGAGAGCCGCACTCGGTGTTGCCCGAGGCCTGAGGGCCGCACTCGGTGTTGTCCGGGGCCTGAGGGCCGCACTCGGTGTTGCCCGGGGCCTGAGGGCCGCACTTGGTGTTGCCCGGGGCCTGAGGACCGCACTCGGTGTTGTCCGGGGCCTGAGAGCCGCACTCGGTGTTGTCGGGGGCCTGAGGGCCGCACTCGGTGATGCCAGGGGCCTGAGAGCTGCACTCGATGTTGTCCGGGGCCTGAGAGCCACACTCGGTGTTGCCTGGGGCCTGAGGGCCGCACTGGGTGTTGCACGGGTCCTGAGAGCTTCACTCGGCATTGTCCGGCGCCGTGCTCGCTCCGCTCATTGGCGGGGAGCCTCTTCGCACAGGGAGGTGCTCTCTGGGAACCAGCCCTTCACGCGTGTTGCCTCGCTGCTGATGGAGATAGGGCATATTCCCCGGGTGGTTCACTCTGGGAAACAATCATTCGCCATTGTCAGGGAGTGGTACAGCACAGAAGGCCATGCAGCCCATCGTTTCTGTGCCAGTTCTTTGGTGGAGCTGTTCATTCAGTCTCACTGCTCTGCTCTTTACCCATAGCTCGGTATATTTTTCCCGGCAAGTATTTATCCAATTCCCTTTTAAAAGTTACAATTGAATCTGCTTCCACCACCCTTTCAGAGAGTGCATTCCGGATCGTCACAATTCGCTGGGTAATAAATGATCCTGCATCTCATCTCTCGTCATTTTGCCAATCATCGGAAGTCTGACTCCTCTGGTTACCTAACCTAATGCCACTGGAAAGAATTTCCATATTTACTCAATCTTCTAAATCATTCATAATTTTGTACATCTCCGTCGAAACTCCTTTTACTCTTTCCTACACTCTGGAGAAAACTTCACCAGGTTCTCCTCATCTAGAATGTCCCACATCCCTGGCACTGTCCCTTCTGCACCTTCTCTAAAAGCTGAGCATCATATCGAAAGTTTGGAGCCCAAACTTGAACACAATTCTCCAGCTGAAGCCTAACCAGTTTTATATAAAGGTTTGGCAAACTAAACATCAAATGCTGATATTTCTGTGAGGCGGTTTAAAGGGCGAGGTCCATCCAGTCAGTTGGATGTGTCAATGAGAATGCGAACCTAAGGAAGTGCATTTGGAGTGGAGAGCCATGGACATGCTGTGTAACTGGGCGCAAACTCTCCTGCGCTCACCACACATCACTTGTTTCCCATTTGGCATGAAAGGAACGTGTTAGTTGCAACAATTCATTTGATTTGATTTCAAATTGTTTAGTATAGAAATTGAATTATGTTTCTATGATTTTTTTTCCCAACTCAGATTTAAGGCCTCAATATTTTCTCTTCGACTGTGTACAGTCACAGCATTCCAACTCTGAAACTGTACATTGCGATTCCAACCCTGGGAGAGTACATGGTGATTCTAACCCTGGCACTGTACATGGGGATTCTAACCCTGGCACTGTACATGGGGATTCTAACCCTGGCACTGTACATGGGGATTCTAATCCTGGGACTGTACCTGGGGATTCCAACCCTGTGACTGTACATGGGGATTCTAACCCAGGGACTGTACATGGAGATTCTAACCCTGGGAGAGCACATGGGCATTCTAACCCTGGGACAGTACATGGGGTTTCTAAACCTGGGAGAGTACATGGGGATTCTAAACCTGGGGGAGTAAATGGGGATTCTAAACCTGGGAATGCATACGGGAATTCGAACCCTGGAATTGTACATGGAGATTCTAAACCTGGCACTATACACGGGGATTCTAAACCTGGGAGAGCACATGGGGATACTCAACCTTGCACTGTACACGGAGATTCTAACCATGGAACTGTATATGGTGTCCAGGCATTCGGGCCCCCTTCGGAGACGACCAGGCCTCTACTTCCCCGCAGTACTCCAGATGTGGTCTAGCCAGGGCTTTGTGCAGCTGCAGAGGGCTGGCAGCGCCCATGGAATAGTATCAAAGGAGGTAGCTTAGTACTGACTTTCATTTTAAACTTTAAATCAACTTGGGAAACTTATAAATAACTTGCAAAAACTTTTTAAAAACTCCACAAGAAACTTGTAAAACTTCTGAAAAAACGTTTAACCAACGTGGAAGAGCATTCAAGAATAAATTTCTTTTAATTTTTTATTTATTGAGGAATTGACTACTGTACCCCAATCTAACTAGAAAATAGTTTGGTGTGTTTTATTAGCATCATTTTCAGTCATTTGAAACCGGGTTACTCACGACAACGCTTGGCGAGTAGGTGTGCATCCGACCAGGAGACTGGGCAACAACCCCCTACCTCCTGCATCCCTCCATTTATTTATTTATTCATTTTTATATATCCCAAATATTAAACTCCAGTCCAGTTACTGGAGTTATCATCAGAAACAAACCTCAATTGTCAGAATGAACATGGTTCAGTCAGGATGTGATTAAAAGCAGATTCCAGCACCTGCAGTCAGTTGGGAACTCGCTGGTGTCTCAGCAGTGTGGAATACTGAGTTAATCCCTTACTACACACAGAGCTGGGGAACGGCCTCTCCGCCGTGTGAACTCGCTGGTGGCCCAGCAGTTGGGATGATCGAAATAATGCCTTCCCACACTCAGAGCAGGTGAATGGCCACTCACCAGTGTGAACTCGCTGGTGTGTCGTCAGGGCGGATGACCGAGTGAATCCCTTCCCACACTCCGAGCAGGTGAACGGCCTCTCCCCAGTGTGAACTCGCTGGTGTGCCAGCAGGTCAGATGACAGAAAGAATCCCTTCCCACACCCAGAGCAGGTGAACGGCCTCTCGCCAGTTTGAACTCGCTGGTTTGACTGCAGGTGGGATGACTGAGTGAATCCCTTCCCACACGTAGAGCAGGTGAACGGCCTCTCCCCAGTGGGAACTCGCTCCTGTGTCAGCAGGGTGAATGAAGTAATGAATCTCTTCCCACACTCTGAGCAGGAAAACGACCTCTCCCCAGTGTGAACTCCCTGGTGTGTCAGCAGGTGGGATGACTGAGTGAATCCCTTCCCACACACGGAGCAGTTGAACGGCCTCTCCCCCGTGTGAACTCGCTGTTGAACTACAAGGTCGGATGAACCAGTGAATCCCTTCCCACACATGGGGCAGGTAACTGGCCACTCCCCACTGTGACTGCGTCGATTAATTTCAAGATCTGATGCCGATCTGAATCCCTTCCCACAGCCGCCACATTTCCATGGTTTCTCCATGGTGCGGCTGTCCTTGTGATCCTCCATGGTTGGACGATCAGTTGAAGCCTAACCCACACACACAACACATTTGCAGTTTCTCCGCTCTGTGAATGGAGCAATGTTTCTTCAGGCTGTGTAACTGATTAAAGCTCTTTCCACAGGCAGTGCACTGGAACACTCACTCGGGTGTGTTAGTCTCGGTGCCTTTCCAGTCACACTGTTAATTGCAATATTTTCTCTCAGGCAGGACAGACAAACATTTCTCCTTCCACTTTCAAAGGCTGATGATATTATGTCCCGATGAATGATTGACTCCGTCAGATCTTGACACGATGTTTGGTTTGTATTTCCTGTCTGAAAATCTCCCCTTTTAATACGCAGTAAAAGGAGATAACATAACTCATCACTGTCAGTACAAGACACAAATTCAGGATAGACACATCTAGAGTCCAAGTTTCGACAGGAGTTACTCCTATTGTTTTGGAGTATCGAATAAATCACAATTGTCCACGTTTAGTTTGTTCCACTTTCAGTCAGTTAGTTCAGTTTCTTTTTCCAGCCACTTACGCCCATTTTGGCCAGTTAAGCAAGTTTAGACAGCGAACAGTTACTCCAAACTAACTTAGGCCTGAGTCAGTGCTCCCTTTTGTACGCTCAGAAAAACCTTGCGAACACTATAGAAATCAGGCGCCGGTAGCCAGAAATAGTGTGCGGCGGAGGGGTTGTGGAGGGATGGGAAGTTGGAGGATTTTCCAAAACAGTAAGCACTTCACTTGTGAAAATCCAGAAGCATTATCAATAATAAATGGTCAATAACTCAATCAATAAATAAAATTTAAATATAAATTACAAATCAATCAATAAATAAAAAATTAAACGTTGCCACCTCACCTACTGCAGCACCTAACCGTTCCGGAACACTTCGAGCCCTCCAGCAGCAAACACAGCCCTGCCTGTCCGATTACATTTTCAAGGTTGAAGAGTTCGGGCGGGGTCCCGCCGTGGAAGAGTTCGGGCAGGGCCCGCTGCCAGGGAAGAGTTCGGGAGGGGCGCTCCACCAGGGAGATGGATGCGTGGGGCCGCCGAAGAGATAGGGAAGGACGAGACCCTGGAGAGATTTGAACAAGAGAATGCGTATTTTAAAGGCTGATGCCACCAGCCATCTCGGCCAGCACAGAATGTAACTCACTACCAAGAGGAAGGATGTTACTTCACCTACGAATGCATAATGCGGGGAAATCAATATCTATCCCTTTAACTAACAGCGACATGGAAAGAGGGAAATGAATGACCTTGAAACACCTGATTAACTTGGCACTGAAGTGTCTGAAACTCATAATAGGAACTCCAGGAAAACAAAATACTGACAAATGTTAAATTGTTTTGTTAACAAAAGAAATCTCGATTTAAATTTTAAAAGATGAATTCTTTAACAGGGATTCATATGGACTCACCTGACAGGCTGACTCAGGATCCACCCCTCAAGCACCACGATTGTTTGTAGAACACGCTGCTCTCTGGGCCCACCGACCCCTGACCTCTCTTCCTGTTGGTTCCCAGGGCAATCAATCACCACTCGACAACATTATGCTGCCACATTAAGTTGAGAGGCTCGGAGAAAGAAATAAAACAAGGCTGTGAACCTGAGTTAAGAAATACAATTAGAAAAGCATGATTAAATAAACAAGGAGAGACAATATAAACTGAAGGGTACAATCCGAAAGGGGTGCATGAAGATTGAGACCTGCGGGTATATGTGCACAAATCGCTGAAGGTGGCAGGACAGGTTGAGAAAGCAATTAAAAAAGCTTACAGTATCCTGGGCACCACAGAGTACAAAAGCAAGGAGATTATGATGAACCTTTGTAAAACACTGGTTCGGTCTCAACTGGAGCATTGTGTCCAATTCTGGGCACCGCAGATTTGGATGTGATGGCCTTAGAGAGGGTGCAGAAAAGATTGACAAGAATGATTCACGAGATGAGGGACTTTGGTTACGTGGATAGACTGGAGAAGCTGGGGATGTTCTCCTTGGAGCAGAGAAGGTTGAGAGGAGAATTGATAGAAGTGTTCAAAATCATGATGGGTCCGGATATAGTAGATAGAGAGATACTGTTCCCACTGGCAGAAGGGTAGAGAATCAGAGGAGATGGATTTAAGGTGAATGGCAAAAGAACCAATGGTGACATCACAAAATCTATTTTACACAGCGAGTGGTTAGGATCCGGAATGCATGGCCTGAAAGGGTGGTGAAGACACTCTCAATCACATCTTTCAAAAAATAAATCTGGATAAGTATCTGAAAAAAATCATTTGCAGGGCCGGGGGAGAGGGTGGGCAGTTGGATTAACTGGCCTTCCGTGCTGTAACCATTCTGTGATTGTGTGAGCAGGACCACTCTGTTGCCTGACTCAGTCGAAAGCCGTCCTGATTGTGAGCGCCTCTGTTAAGCCTACCCTGCACCTTCACTGCTGCAAGGAAAACCACCCCAGGTGCTGCAGCCATCAACTTATTGAATGGCGGCAGGCTCGAGGGGCCAAAGAGCCGAATCATCTCCTATTTCTGATGTTCTCATGTATTCATGTCACTGGTCCCCATCCTGCATCTGCCCTGCAGCGGGACAATGGAAAGTATTGTGACGTCGAGGAAGCCCCGCCCCTGCTGCTCCCTGCTCCCCGTGGCGGGCGGACCCGTGCTGCCCAAAGATGGCGGTCGAACTCCCGGCAACCCCCGACAGTAACCAAGGCCCGTCCCCGCCCGAAGGTGCCGCTCCCGCCGACTCGGCGGCCAAATCTCACCGCCCGTGCATGTCCGTGAGTATGTGAGTCCTCAGCGAGGCTGGGCGCACTGCCTGGGCTGCTCATCCATCCTCCGCGGGGCGGGGGGGGGGCAAAACGTCGTCCGTCCACAGCTAATCTCCCACAGTTGACTGGCCCCGAGCCTGTGCAGAACTCCGCCTCACCTCACCCGGACCCCGAGCTCAAAGGCTGCGAGGAGAGCCCACCCACAAACCCCGCAACCGCCCGCCCGCAACACTCAGCTCTGGCTGGGTTCATTTCTACACTCACTGGTTCCTCTCCCCTGAAGGTATTGACTCTGGCTGGGTTCAGCTCGACACTCACTGGTTCCCCTCCCCTGAAGGTGCTGACTCTGGCTGGGTTTAGATCTACACTCACTGGTTCCCTTCCCCTGAAGGTACTGACTCTGGCTGGGTTCAGTTCTACACTCACTGGTTCCCCTCCCCTGAAGGTACTGACTGTGGCTGGGTTCAGTTCTACACTCACAGGGTCCCCTCCACTGAAGGTACTGACTTTGGCTGCGTTCAGTTCTACACTCACTGGTTTCCCTCCCCTGAAGGTACTGACTCTGGCTGGGTTTAGTTCGACATTCACTGGTTCTCCTCCCCTGAAGTTACTGACTCCAGCTGGGTTCAGTTCCAGACATTGACATCATTCACGTTGTTCCTGCACCGAGATGGCCGCGCATGCGCTGTGCTACTCACTGAATCAAGATTTTGGGGCGCTGAACCTGCCTTCCTGCACGAAGATGGCCGCCGTCAGCCTGGGCCTGTGACCAGTAGAAAGCCCCGAAGCTGCAACCGCCGATATTCCGGTTATTATTCCGGGCTTGCGGCGAGCACCGGTTGTTTATCAAGCCTCCACGACTCCCTGCTGGTCGATTACTCCCCTCCGCCCCGCCGATATGGACACTTCCCATGAACCTCTCAAAAACATGTCTCCTCCGCCATTAAAAACACTGCGCATGCACCAAACACTGCCTGGGCCCACGCCTGCGCACTGAGCTCCTGTAGTCTGGGTGCGGCACATTCTCCCCCGCCGGGCATGCTGGGTACATAGGACCATGATAAATAGGAGCAGGAGTGGGCCAGAAACTGCACGGTAATATACAGTGTAAAGCTACCTCTACACTGTCCCATCTAACACTGCCAGGATATGTACTGCACCGGTTAGATACGGAGTAAAGCTCCCTCGACACTGTCCCATTAAACACTCCCAGTGCAGGTACAGCATGGATTACATACAGAGTGAAGCTCCGTCTACACTGTCCCATCAAACACTGCCAGGGCATGTACAGTATCATTTAGATGCAGGGTAAACGTCTCTCTTAACAGCCAATCCAAAAATGCACAGGACAGGCACAACACAGATTAGGAACACATCATCATCATCACAGGCAGTCCGTCAAAATCGAGGAAAACTTGCTTATAATCGAAAGGTGAGTTCTTACGTGACTAAACAGTCCAGTACGGGAATTACATCCTCTGTCACAGGTGGGACAGAAGTCGTTGAACGAAAGGTTGGGTGGGAGTGGTTTGCCGCATGCTCCTCCGCTTGGTTTCTGCATGCTCTCGGCAATGAGACTCGAGGTGCTCAGAGCCCTCCCGGATGCACTTACTCAACTTAGGGTGAACGTTTGTCAGGGACTCCCAGGTATCGGGGGGTTGCTGAATTTTATCAAGGGGGCTTGAGGGTGTTGTTGAAAGGTTTCCTCTGCCCATTGTAGGCTCGCTTGCCGTGTAGGAGTTCCGAGAAGAGCCTTGCTTTGGGAGTCTTGTGTCAGGCATGTGAACAATGTGTCGAGCCAGGGTATCCCTGGAGATTGAGCATGCAGTGTCCACCGGTAGACTCGTGGCCTTCCATGAGAGGTGAGCACCAGAGAGACTGGAGTGCATCATTCCAGAGGGAACAGAATTGTAATTTTAATTCATTTGATTTGATTTGACAAAAGTTACCTTTATGTTGAATTGTTAATTTGTATTTTTGGTTCCCTAAAAAAAACCAAGGGGGCACTTTAATGAAAGTTTCTGGAGTGTGAACCCCCTCCACCCTTTAATCATGGGGAACTTGATTATTGTTCTACTTAAAATAGTTGTGAACAATGTGGCCCACCCAATGAAGCTGGTCGAGTGTGGTCAGTGCTTCGATGCTGGGGATGTTGGCCTGATCGAGGAAACACCAGGACTGGTTTGATGAGAATGACCAGGAGATGCAAGAGCTAATTAATCGCAAGCACAAGGTATTTCTGAACCTAAAACAACAACCCAACTCGGGAGCAGTAAAGCAGCATTACAGACAGCTTAAGGCGGAGGTCCAAGAAAAAAACTGTGAGCGAAAGCATAGATGGTGGCTGGAGAAATCACAGGAGTTTCAGCAGCTGGCTGACAGTCACGATGTGCGAGGATTCTTCATCGCATTCAAGGCCACCTATGGCCCAAGCACCCAAGGCACCGCCCCACTGCTGGCCAAGAATGGGGAAACACTCATCAAGGACACTGTGGCAGTCAGGACCCGCTGGAAGGAGCACTTCGAAGATGTCCATAACCGAGACTCTGCCTTTGACTCGAGTGTCCTCGACTCCATCCAGCAGCATGCTACCCGCCAACATCTCAGCAAAACCTCAGCCCTGCACGAGATAGAAAAGGCCATCCGCCAGCTCAAGAACACCAAGGCAATGGGAGCGGATGGAATCCCCGCTGAGGCACTAAAGTATGGTGGAGAGGCAATATTGACATGCATGCATGACCTCATCTCTCTCATCTGGAAGGAGGAGAGCAGGCCTGGAGATCTCAGAGATGCAGTAATCGTGACCATCTTTAAGAATGGAGACAAGTCCGACTGTGGCAATTACAGATGAGTCTCCCTGTTACCAGTCACTGGGAAAGTCATCACGAGAATCCTCCTCAACCGTCTTCCCCTGTGGCTGAGGAGCTCCTCCTGAAGTCACAATGTGGATTTCGTCCTCTACGGAGTACAACGGACATGGAGTAGATATAGATCAAAGCTCCCTCTACACTGTCCCATCAGACATTCCCAGGGCAAGTACAACATGGGTTATGTTATGTATGCAACCCAATGTAACCAGCAATCTACTGCGATCAGAGGGCATATCTGTTGGAGTCCCAAGGGATCCCAGCATCCATTAGGAACACTGTATATTAGCAGGCCTCCCATGCTGTACGTGCACTCTGGAGTTAGAAAAAAGAGACCAAGATCACATTTACTCATGTCTACAGTACTCATTCACATTAATTTATTCTGGACATAACAATTGGCGACGAGATAATGAACCATCATGTGAAAATGCAGAGAACTGTTGATATCCTGGAACAATTCTCAGAAGGGGACGATTGGGAGGTCTTCATGCAGCGACTCGACTAATACTTCATGACCATCGAGCTGGCAGGGAATGTGAACGCTGCCAAACAAAGGGCGATCCTCCTCACTCTCTGCGGGGCAACAACCTATGGATCATGAAGAATTTTCTTGCTCCGGTGAAACCAACAACCAAATGGTATGAAGAACTGTGTCGGCTGGTCCAGGAGCACCGAAATCCGAAGGAGAGCATTCTGATGGCAAGGTATCGGTTTTACACATGTCAACGGTCTCAAGGCCAGGAAGTGGTGAGCTACGTCGGCGAAATAACGCACCTTGCAGGACATTGCGAATTTGATGGATGCCTGGAGTAAATGCTAAGAGATTTTTTGTGCTTAGCATTGGGCATTAGGATATCCTTCGCAAACTGTTGACTGTTGAAACACTGCACCTGAGCAAAGGCATAATGATAACCTAGGCATTTATTCCACCAGCGATAACACCAAACAAATTTCGCAACAATCAGATGTTTCGGCAAGTATTGTACACAAAGTAACATCGTTTTCAGGCAGGAATGCATATGGCAGAATGTACACGCCTGCAGCTGCATGATCTCAGATGACTCAGAATCTGCCATCAAGCGTTAATGCGAGGCAGTTAACAGCTTGTTGGCACTGCGGAGCTGATCATCGAGCCCATCAATGCAGCTTCAAACACTATGCGTGCAAAAGCTGTGAAACAATGGGACACCTCCAGCGAATGTGCAGATAAGCTGCAAACACTGCACAGCACCACATTGCAGTGGAAGACCGATCCATGGTAGATCAAACAGAACTAGAGACTCAAACCGAGGAGGCAGAAGTGTACGGGGTACACACCTTCACCACGAAATGTCCACCGATCATGTTAAATGTTGAACTGAACGGAATTCCAGTATCCATAGAATTGGACATGGGTACGAGTCAGTCCATCATGAGAAAAGAGCCTTCGACAGGCCCAAGCTGAGCCCCATCACACCAAGCTGAAAACTTACATGAAAGAGCTGATCCCTGTAATTAACAGCACCGTATTAAAAGTCTGTTATGATGGAACAGTACATGAACTACCACTAAGGATAGTGTCAGGAGATGCCCCCACATTGTTCGGCAGAAGCTGGCTGCGAAAAATACGCTGGAACTGGGATGACATCCGAGCGCTTTCATCCATCGATGACGCCTCATGTGCCCAGGTTCTGAGCAAGAGTCCATCATTGTTTGAGCCAGGGATCGGAAGTTGCTTGAGGGGAAAGGTGCAGATCCACTTGATTCCCGGTACATGACCCATCCATCACAAGGCACGGGGAGTGACATATATGATGCGAGAGAAAGTGGAGATCGAGTGAGACAGACTGCAATGGGAGGACATCATCGCACTGGTGGAGTTCAACGAATGGGCCAGTCAGATTGCTCTGGTTTTCAAGGGCAATGTCACGGTCAGAATAGGCGGGGACTATAAATTAACGATTAACCATTTTTTGCTGCAGGACCAGTACCAGCAACCCAAGGCAAACAAACTATTTGCGACACTGGCAGGAGGAAAGATATTTACCAAATTGGATCTGACCTCGGCCTACATGACACAGGAGCTGGCGGAATCTTAAAAAAAGACCTCACCTGCATCAACACGCACAAAGGTGTGTTCATCGACATTAGATGCCCATTTGGAATTCGATCGACCGCGGCTATTATTCAAAGGGACATGGAGAATCTGCTACATTCGGTTCTGCACATCGTGGTTTTCAGGATGATATACTGATCACAGGTTGGGACAACATCGAGCACTTGCAGAACGTGGAAGAGGTTCTAAGTCAGCGAGATCATGTGGGACTCAGGTTGAAACGCTCGCAGTGTCTTTTCCTGGCGCCAAAGGTCGAGTTCTTAGGGAGAAGAATTGTGGCAGATGGCATCAGACTCACTGACGCCAAGATGGAGGCCATGAAGAACGCGCCGAGACCACAGAATGTGACGGAGTTGTGGTCGTTCCTGGGGCTCCTCAATTATTTTGGTAATTTCCTACCCGGGTTAAGCACCTTGCTAGAACCTCTACACATGTGGCTGCGCAAAGGAAATTATTAGGCACGGGGGAAATCAAAAGATACTGCTTTTGAGAAAGCCCGAAATCTGTTATATTCCAACAAACTGGTTGTCCTGTATGATCCATGTAAACGTTTAGTGCTAGCTTGCGATGCAACTTTGTACAGGGCCGGGCGGGTGTTACAATTAGCAAACGAATTGGGAACATTGCAACCGGTCGCCTATGCGACCAGGAGTTTGTCCAAGGCCGAAAGGACCTACAGCATGATTGAAAAAGTAGCTCTGGCATGCGTTTACGAGGTGAAAAAATGCACCAGTATCTGTTTGGGCTTTAGTTCGAGTTAGAAACTCACCATAAGCCGCTCATATCGCTATTCACAGAGAGCAAAGGTATTAAAACCAATGCTTCTGCTCGCATTCAAAGATGGGCGCTCACGCTGTATGCATATAAGTATGTAATTAACCACTGGTCAGGCACAGAGAACAGCGCTGATGCCCTCAGTCGGCTACTTTTCCCACCACCGGGATGGAAATGGCGCAGCCTGCAGACTTGCTCTTGATGATGGATGCAATTGAAAATGAAAAGTCACCCGTTACAGCCGCCAGATCAGGTCCAGGACCAGCCAGGATCCTTTACTGTCCCTTGTAAAAAGTGTATCCTCCATGGGAGCTGGTCCAGCGTCCCAGCGGAGATGCATGAAGAGATCAAGCTGTTCCAGCGGAGTAAAGACGAAATGTCCAGACAGACGGACTGTCTTTTGTGGGGTAATCACGTGGTTTTGCCCAAGAAAGGCAGGGAAATGTTCAAACGCGACCTATACTGTGCCCACCAAGGCATAGTAATGATGAAAGCTATAGCCAGACACTATGTGTGGTGGCCCAATATAGACTCAGATTTGGAGTCTTGTGTGCGCCAATGCACCACTTGCTCGCAACTGAGCAGTGCACCCAGGGCACCCAAGTTTGTGGTCATGGCCCTCCAAACCGTGGTCTAGGATTCACGTTAACTTTGCTGGCCCATTTCTAGGCAAAATGTTCTTCGTTCTTGTGGATGTTTATTCTAACTGGATTGAGTGTGTAATAATGTCTGTAAGCACGTCCACTGCCATCCTCGAAAACCTACCAGCCACGCACGGCCTGCCTGATGTCCTTGTCAGCGACAATGGGCCATGATTCACCAGCGCTGAATTCAAGGAATTCATGACACGCAATGGGATCAAGCACATCACATCTGCCCCGTTCAAGCCCGCATCCAATGGCCAGACAGAACGTGCAGTCCAAACCATCAAGCAAAGCTTGAAACACATGTCAAAAGGCTGCCTGCAGACCCACCTGTCCGAGTCCTGCTCAGCCACTGCATCAGACACCATGCTCTCACCGGGGTTCCCCAGCTGAGCTGCTCCTGAAAAGGGTGCTCAAAACAAGGCTTTCTCTCGTTCACCCTGATCTCCATGATCAAGTCGAGGGCAGGAGGCATCAACAAAGCATGTTCTGTGGTCTCACAAATTTGTAACGCAATATTGATGTCAATGACCCTGTATTTGTACTCAACTATGGACATGGTCCCAAATAGCTTGCTGGCACTGTCATAACCAAAGAAGGGAGGAGGGTGTTTCAGGTCAAACTCGCAAATGGAATAACTTGCAGAAAGCATTTGGACCAAACAAAACTGCGATTCACAGACAGCCACAAGCAACCAACTTCGGCCCTCCGAAGCACACACAAGTTGCAACCAACATCATTGCAGACCACGAAGCTGAACTCATCATCCCCAGCAGCCCAGCAAGGTCAGCTGCGCAGCAGCCCAGCGAAGAATCAACCAACTCACCTGCATCTGCATTTGTACTGAGATGATCGGCTCAGGAGCAAAAAGCCCCAGATCGTCTCAACTTGCAAATAAGTGTCCTGTTGACTTTTGGAGGGAGTGATATTATGTATGCAACCCTATGTAACCAGAATTCTACCACCACCACAGGGCGTATCTGTTGGAGTCCCAAGAGATCCCAGCGTCCCTTGGGAGCACTGTATATAAGCAGACCTTCCATGTTGTACGTGCACTCTGAAGTTAGAATAAAGAGACAGGTCACACTTACTCACATCGACAGTACTCAATCATATTACTTTTTCTGGACTTAACAGGTTAAATATAGAATAAAGCTCCCTCTATACTGTGACACCAAACGTTTCCAGTGCAAGTACAGCACAGGGTAGACACAGACTACATCTGCCTCTAACTTGTCCCAGCCATTCCAGGGCAGATACAGATCTGTTAGATGTCGAGAAAATCTCCCTCTATACTGTTCCAGCGGATATTCGCAGTACAGGTGCAGCACGGGTGAGATACAGAGTAAAGCTCCCTCTACACTGTACCACTATAATAAAAAGGCAAGCATGAACGCTCGGTGCCTCAATGCGAGGAGTATTCGGAACCCAAAAGAGGGCTCTGAGCTAGTTAGATTGGGGGAGAGCTCAGATGAACAGGACCCCAATAAATAATGCAAAAGGCAGGAGGCAACAGAGCAGAGCAGCACGCGGGTCAGTGTAAACCACAAGGTGATAGGAAGGGACAATATGTATAAATATAAAGGGGCTGCAGGATGGGTCAAAACTAAAAATTATGGTTCAAAAACTAGCATTAAAGCACTCTACCTAAACGCACGCAGCATTCGAAATAAAGTAAATGAGTTGACGGCACAAATCATTACAAATGGGTATGATTTGGTGGCCATTACAGAAACGTGGTTGCAGGGGTCTGCAAGACTGGGAATTAAACATACAGGGGTATCTGACAATTCGGAAAGATAGACAAGAAGGGAAAGGAGGTGGGGTAGCTCTATTAATAAAGGATGATATCAGGGCAGTTTTGAGAGATTAGAGATAATAAGGGGAAAAAGTCACTGGTGTGCGTAGTTTATAGGCCCCCAAATAATAACTTCACGGTGGGGCGGACAGTAATCAAGGGAACAATGGAGGCATGTGAAAAAGGAACGGTAGTAATCATGGAGATTTTAACCTACATTTCGACTGGTCAAATCAAATCGGACAGGGTAGCCTTCAGGAGGAATTAATAGCATGCATACGGGATTGCTTCTTAGTACAGTATGTTACAAAACCTGCAAGGGAGAAAGCTATCTTAGATCTGGCCCTGTGTAATGAGACAGGAATAATAAACGATCTCCTCGTAAAAGATCCTCTCGGAATGAGTGAGCACAGTATGGTTGAATTTGTAATACAGATTGAGGGTGAGGAAGTAGTGTCTCAAACAAGCGTACAATGCTTAAACAAAGGGGACCACAGTGAGATGAGGGCAGAGATGGCTAAAGTCGACTGGAAACACAGCTAAACGGTTGCACAATTGAGAAACAGTAGAGGACTTTTAAAGAGCTCTTTCATAGTGCTCAGCAAAAGTATATTCCAGTGAAAAAGAAGGGTGGAAAGAGAAGGGATAACCAGCGGTGGATAACCAAGGAAATAAAGGAGAGTATCAAATTAAAATCCAATGCCTATAAGTTGGCCAAGGTTAGTGGGAAACCAGAAGATTGGGAAAAGTTTAAACGACAGCAAAGAATGACAAAGAAAGCAATAAAGAACGGAAAGATAGATTACGACAGTAAACTTGCACAAAACATAAAAACGGAAAAAAAAGGTTTTACCGATATATAAAACGGAAAAGAGTGACTAAACTAAATGTTCGTCCCTTAGAAGATGAGAAGGGGGATTTAATGGAGGGAAATGTGGAAATGGCTGAGACCTTCAACAATTATTTTGCTTCGGTTTTCACAGTGGAAGACAGAAAAACAATGCCAAAAATTGCTGGTCACGGGAATGTGGGAAGGGAGGCCTTTGAGATGATCTCTATCACTAAGAGGGTAGTGCTGGACAGGGTAATGGAACTCAAGGTAGACAAGTCCCCTGGTCCTGATGAAATGCATCCCAGGGTATTAAAAGAGATGGCGGAAGTTATAGCAGATGCATTTGTTATAATCTACCAAAATTCTCCGGACTCTGGGGAGGTACCAGCCGATTGGAAAGCAGCTAATATAACGCCTCTGTTTAAGAAAGGGGGCAGACAAAAGGCAGTTAACGAAAGGCCGGTTAGTTTAACATCTGTAGTGGGGAAAATGCTTGAAGCTATCATTAAGGAAGAAATAGCGGGACATCTAGATAGAAATAGTGCAATCAAGCAGACGCAACATGGATTCATGAAGGGGAAATCATGTTTAACTAATCTACTGGAATTCATTGAGGATATAACGAGCATGGTGGATAGAGGTGTACCGATGGATGTGGTGTATTTAGATTTCCAAAAGGCATTCGATAAGGTGCCACACAAAAGGTTACTGCAGAAGATAGAGGTACACGGAGTCAGAGAAAATGTATTAGCATGGATCAAGAATTGGCCGGCGAGCAGAAAGCAGAGAGTTGGGATAAATGGGTCCTTTTCTGGTTGGAAATCGGTGGTTAGCTATGTGCCACATGGATCGGTGCTGGGACCACAACTGTTTACAATATACATACATGACCTGGAAGAGGGGACAGAGTGTAGTGCAACAACATTTGCAGATGACACAAAGATTAGTGGAAAAGCGGGTTGTGTAGACGACAAAGAGAGGCTGCAAAGAGATTTAGATAGGTTAAGCGAATGGGCTAAGGTTTTGCAGATGGAATACAATGTCGGAAAATGTGAGGTCATTCTTCTTGGAAAAAAAACAGGAAAAGGGAATATTATTTGAATGGGAAGAAATTACAACATGCTACGGTGCAGAGGAACCTGGGGGTCCTTGTGCATGAATCCCATAAAGTTAGTTTGCAGGTGCAGCAAGTAATCAGGAAGGCGAATGGAATGTTGGCCTTCATTGCGAGAGGGATGGAGTACAAAAGCAGGGAGGTCCTGCTGCAGCTGTACAGGGTATTGGTGAGGCCGCACCTGGAGTACTGCGTGCAGTTTTGGTCACCTTACTTAAGGAAGGATACACTAGCTTTGGAGGGAGTACCGAAACGATTCACTCGGCTGATTCCGGAGATGAGGGTGTTATCTTATGATGATAGATTGAGCAGACTGGGTCTTTTCTCGTTGGGGACCAGAAGGATGAGGGTTGATCTTATAGAAAAATTTAAAATAATGAAAGGGATAGACAAGATAGAAGCAGTGAGGTTGTTTCCACTGGTCGGGGAGACGAGACCTAGGGGGCACAGCCTCAAAATACGGGGGAGCCAATTTAAAACCGAGTTGAGAAGGAATTTCTTCTCCCAGAGAATTGTGAATCTGTGGAATTCTCTGCCCAAGGAAACAGTTGAGGCAAGCTCATTGAATATATTCAAATCACAGATAGATAGATATTTAACTAATAAGGTAATTAAGGATTATGGGGAGCTGGCGGGTAAGTGGAGCTGAGTACACGGCCAGATCAGCCGTGATCTTGTTAAATGGCGGAGCATGCTCGAGGGGCTCGATGGCCTACTCCTGTTCCTAATTCTTATGTTCTTATGTTCTTATCAAACACTCCCAGGACAAATACAGCGTGGGTTGGAGACAGAGATAAGTTTCCTCTTCACTGTCTCATTAACCATTCACTGGGCAGGTACGACCAAGCTCATGGTCTACAGGGCTGTAGTAATACCCGCCCTCCTGTATGTCTCAGAGGCATGGACAATGTACAGTAGACACTTTTTCTCATTGGAGATATATCACCATCAATGTCTCCGCAAAATCCTACAAATCACCTGGCAGTACAGGCACACCAACATTAGCTTCCTAGACCAGGCTAACAGCCCCAGCATTGAAGCACTGACCACACTCAATTAGCTCCGCTGCGCAGACCACATAGTTCGCATGCCAGACACGAGACTCCCAAAGCAAGTCCTCTATGCGGAACTTCTTCACGGAAAATGAGCCAAAGGTGGGCAGCGGAAACGTTACAAGAACACCCTCAAAGCCTCCCTGATAAAATGCGAGATCCCCACTGACATCTGGGAGTCCCTGGCCAAAGACCACCCTTAGTGGAGGAAGTACATCCGGGAGTCTCATCGCCAAGCGCATGCAGAAAACATGTGTAGGCAGTGGAAAGAGCGTGCTGCAAACCAGTCCCACTCACCCCTTCCTTCAACGACTATCTGTCCCACCTGTGGCAGAGTCTGTGGCTCTCGTATTAGACTGTTCAGTCACCAAATTAATCACTTCAGGTGTGGAAGCAAGTCTTCCTCGATTCAAAGGGACTGCCTATGATGATGATGATGATGATTTCACAGGTTAGATGCAGAGTAAAGCTCCCTCTACAATGTCTCACCAGACATTCCCAGGCAGATGCAGCTTTGGTTATTGAAGGTTAAATCTCCCTCTCGCCTGTCCCAAACACTCCCAGGGTAGGTACAACATTGGTTAGATACAGAATTCAACTCCCGCTGCACTGTCCCATCAAACACTCGCACAATAGGCGCAGCAGGGGTTAGTCAGACAGTAAAGCTCCCCATAGACTGATCCATCAAACACTCCCATCGCAGTTACGGCATGGGTTAAATATAGAGTACAACTCCTGCAACACTGACCCATCAAATACTCCCAGCGCAGGTATAGCACGGGTTACATACAATGTAAAGCTCCCTGACACTATCCATCAAACACACCCAGGGGAGAAACAACACGGGTTAGATACTGAGTAAAGCTCACCCTGCATTCTCCTGTTAAACACTCTGTGGAAAGATGCAGCACGGAGTAGATAGAGAGAAAAACTTGCTCTCCACTATCCAATCAATAACTGCTAGGGCAGGTACAGCACGGGTTAGACAGAAAGGTATAGGCTGGGTTTTCCAGAACTTGGGGCCTTGGCAACACAAGGCACAGCCACCAAAGCCATCAATGGTTGAACAATTATAATCAGGGATGCTCAGGAAGACAGATATCTCATGGGTGGGCGGTGTGGTGCTGGTTGGGGCTGGAGGAGTTTACAGAGCTCGGGAGGGGCGAGGCTATGGAGAGTTTTGAAAATGCATTAGAATGTTGAAATCAAGGCGTTGCTGAACCAGAATCGAATGTAGTTCAGCGAGCAGAGGGCTGATGTGTGAGTTGGACTTGGTGAGAGTTCGGACATGGGCAACCGAATTTTGGATCAACACTAATTTATGCAGGTGAGAATGTGGCAGGAATGCGTTGGAATAGTCAAGTCCAGAAGAAACAAAGGCAGGGATGACGGGTCAGCAGCGGATGAGCTGAGGCAACGGCGATGTTACAGAGGTGGAAATATGCATTCTTAATTATGCTGTGGATATGTGGTCAAACACATACTTCAGAGTTAAGTATGGCACCAAGTTTGCAAACAGTCCGGTTCAGGCACAGACACAAGTTGGGGAGAGGGATTGAGTCAGTGGCTAGGGAGCTGCGTTTGTGGAAATGACAATTACAAATATCAGAATATTTAACAGGCTATCACGTGCAAAATGTGTGGATGCATTTTAAAATTCACTTGGTTCCAAAACCAGGTTACAGAAAGCAACGGATTTCAAATCTTATGCAAGGCAGTTCAATAAAGGGGCGCTTCAAAGGATTTCAGCTGAGTTTAAAGTAAGACTCTGCAATTAAGTCTACTACAACTACAACTCGTGTACTCAAACGGAACAAGTTTGGAGTTTGATATAATAGAAGGTGAACTAGCTGAGGAGTGATGTAAGTGAGATTAAGAAAAAGCACTAAAATGGAACAGTCGGTAACAGAACATCAATTAGTCTCCTCTGATCATGGAGCAATCAAATATTCGACACACTGTGTTTGAAACGAAGAGAATTTGTTCAACATTTATACAAGATATTAATCTCCATCTCATATATAGGCGTTATTAAGATAATCAGAAACAAACAAGAGCTGCCAGAATGAACATGGTTCAGTTCCCAAAGCAATCCCAGTAAATCCAGTTCTGTTTACAAATGCAGTTTTTCTCCTCAGACCATTTAAAACAAAGATGAGAAGGAATTTCTTCTCTCAGAGGGTTGTAATCTATGGCATTCTCTGCCCCAGCGAGCTGTGGAGGCTGGGTCATTGAATTTAATTAAGGCTGAGGTAGACAGGTTTAACAGAGGTGCTCAAACTTAGGAAGGCGTTAGATTGAGTCAGCGAACAGAATGGTTCTGCTCACACAATCAGAGAATGGTTACAGCACGGAAGGCCATTCGGCTCGTCGAGCTTTTGCCGGCTCCTAGCTAGTCCCATTGCCCGCCCTTTACCCCCGGTCGGCAAATGTTTTCTTTCAGATACTTATCCAATTGGCTTTTGAAAGCTGTGATTGAGTTTGCCTCCACCAACCAGGCCGTGCTTTCCAGATCCTAAAGACTCACTGCATAAAATAGATTTTATTTCATTGTCTTTGGTTCTTCTGCTCATCCACTTTAAATCCGTCTCCTCTGGTTCTCGACCCCTCCACCAATGCGAACAGTATCTCTCTATCTACTCTGTCCGTACCCCTCATGATTTTGAACACCACGATCAACTCTCCTCGCAAACTTCTCTGCTCCAACGAGAACAACCCAAGCTTCTCCAGTCAATCCACGGAACTGAAGTCCCTCAACTCGTGAATCATTCTTGTCAATCTTTTCTGCACCCTCTCTCAGGCCATCACATCCTAATCTGCGGTGCCCAGAATTGGAAATAATGCTCCAGTTGAGACCCAACCAGTGTTTTACAAAGGTTCATCATAACATCCTTGCTTTTGTACTCTGTGATGCCCAGGATCCTGCAAGCTTTTTAAACTGCTTTCCCAACCTGTTCTGCCATTTTCAGCGATTTGTCCACATATACCCGCAGATCACCCTGTTCATGCATACTCTTTAGGATTGTATCCTTTAGTTTATATTGTCTCTCCTTGTTCATTTAATCATGCTTTTCTAATTTTATTTCTCAACTCAGATTCACGGCCTCATTTTATTTCTTCCTCCGAGCCCCTCAACTTAATGTGGCAGTGTCATGTTGGCGAGTGGTGATTGATTGCCCTGGGAACCAACAGGAAGAGAGGCCAGAGTCCGGAGGGTCCAGGGAGCAACGTATTCTGCAACCAATCACGGTGCTTGAGGGGTGGATCCTGAGTCGGCCTATCGCGTGAGTATCTGTCAACAGACACTTCAGTGCCAAGTGGACCAGGTATTTAAAGATCATTAATTCCCTCTTTCCATGTCGCTGTTAGTTAATGGACAGAGATTGATTTCCTCTCATTATGCATTTGTAGTAGTAAATATAACATCCTTCCTGTTGGTAGTGGTGTAAATTCTGTGCTGGGCGAGATGGCTGGTGGCATCAACCTTTAAAATACACATTCTCGTTTTCAAATCTCTCCAGGGTCTCACCCTTCCCTATCTCTGTAACATTCTCCAGCACACCAATCCTCTTAATAGTTTGTTTTCTTTGGAACAGAGGAGGCTGAGCTCAGACGTTAATGAGGTATATAAAATAATGAGGGGCCTAGATGGAATGGATAGGAAGGACCTATTTCCATTCGCAGAGGGGTCAGCAACCAGCTGAACCTTTTAGTCAGTATGTAGCAAGCCCAGCAAGAGAGGGGGAAGTTCTGTACTTAGTATTAGGGACTTAAGCTGGGCAGGTGTAAGGGGTATCAGTGGGAGAGCATTGGTGCTATTGATCGTAATTCTCCTAGATTTAGCGTAGTTATGGAAAATGACAATGATAGACCAGGAAAAGAGACTGGTAACAGCTACTTGAAATGGTGAGATATTGGGAAATGTTGCTGTTCAGAGGGACCTTGGTGTCCTTGTACACGAATCAATGAAAGTTAACATGCAGGCACAGCAAGCAATTAAGAAAAGAAATGGTATGTCGGCCTTTAGTACAAGAGTAGTTGAGGATAATAGTAAACATAAGAACAGGAAAATAAGAAATAGGAACTGGAGAAGGCCATACGGCCCCTCGAGCCTGCTCCGCCATTCAATGAGATCATGGCTTATCTGATCATAGACTCAGCTCCACTCAACCGCCCGCTCTCCATAACCCCTTATCCCCTTATCATTGAAAGAAATTATTTCTGTCTCAAATTTATTTAATGTCCCAGCTTCCACAGCTCTCTCAGGCAGCGAGTTCGACAGATTTACAATCCTCCGAGAGAAGAAATTGATCCTCTTCTGTTTTAAATGGGCGGCCCCTTCTTCTAAGATCATGCCCTCTTGTTCGAGTCATCCCCCATCAGTGGAAACATCAGCTCTGCATCCAACTTGTCAAGGCCCCTCATAATCTTATACGTTTCGATAAGATCACTTCTCATTCTTCGGAATTCCAATGAGTAGAGGCCCAAAGTACTCAACCTTTCCTCATAAGTCAACCTGCTGATCCCTTGTATCAACCTAGTGCACCTTCTCTGAACTGCCTCCAAAGCAATTATATCCTTTCGTAAATATGGAAAACAAAACTGCATGCAGTATTCCAGGTGTGGCCTCACCAAAACCTTATATAGCTGCAGCAAGACTTCCCCGCTTTTATACTCCATCTCCTTTGCAAAAAAGGTCAAAATACCATTGGCCCTCCTGATCACTTGCTATACCTGCATACTATCCATTAGTGTTTCATGCACAAGTAACCCCAGGGCCTGCTCTATTGCGGCACATTGCAATATTTCTCCATTTAAATAATAACTTGCTCCTCGACATCTTACTGCAATTATATAGGGCCCTCGTCAGACTACACCTGGAGTATTGTGTACAGTTTTGATTGCTTACGTAAGGAAGGATGTACTTACCATTGAGGATGGCAACGAAGGTTCGCCAGACTGATTCCTGGGATGGAGGGATTGTCCTGTGAGGAGAGATTGAGTAGACGAGGCCTATATTCTGTACAGGTTAGAAGAATGAGAGGTGATCTCTATTTAAAACATACACAATTCTTACAGGGCTTGACAGTGTAGATCAGGGGTGTCAAACATACGGCCCGCGGGCCGGACATGGTCCCGCAAGCCCCTTCCTCCGGCCGCCACATGTTTTAATTTATATGACTCCTCCCCACCGACCCCCCACCCCCGCCCCGATCTTTCACTTGCTGACTGAAACACAACCTGAATTTGTCAGCCATCATAGAACAGGAGGAGGGCGGCGGAGGTACGGGGAAGGTCAGTCGGTGTCCACGGGGAGCAATTCTGGGACAACGAGGGCACTCACATGGACTGTCAATGGGAGATAAGTTTTGAGTGAGGCAGTGAGTGGATAAATACCAAGAGAGAGGGTGAGGAGTGTCGCTGGAACTCCAGGTGATGTAACAGATGATGGGTATTAGTGCAGGGTAGGTAGTGAGGGGGTTGTGTTCCTGCACATCTCCCCCCTCCTCGGCCCCAGTGAGGCGCTGATTTTAAAATTCTCAGCTTCCTGTTCACATCCCTCGATGGCCCCGCCCCTCCCTATCTCTGTAACCTCCTCCAGCCCCTACACCCTCCCTATCTCTGTAACCACCTCCAGACCCTACACCCCTCCCTATCTCTGTTACCTCCTCCAGCCCCTACACCCCTCCCTATCACTGTGACCTCCTCCAGCCCTACAGCCCTCCCTATCTCTGTCACCTCCTCCAGCCCTACAGCCCTCCCTATCTCTGTAACCTCCTCCAGCCCTACACCCCTCCCTATCTCTCTAACCTCCTTGAGCCACTACACCTCTCCATATCTTTGTAACATCCTCCAGCCCTACACCCTTCCCTATCTCTGTACCCTCCTCCAGCCCGACACCCCTCCCTATCTCTCTAACCTCGTCGAGCCCCTCCACCTCTCCCTTTCTCTCTAACATTGTTAGGGTTAACTTCAACCCACCACAAGGATTCTGTTAGCCTTAAAGTAAATGCAAATTTTATTAATACAAGCCGGCAGGGAAGCTATTCTTGAAGGAACGCTCGAACTAGAGCCAGAGACATCTTACTTTATACAGTTTCAGATGATAGCATTCAGTAATTACGAAAGTTACATTTAATACATGCTGATTGATTAATACATGATTGATTGGTACAGCGCCTCCTCCAATCTGGCTTCTATATGCCTTAATTGGCAATTCCAAATACATGTTGTGATGATTCTTTTTATTTAACTCTTATTTTGTTATACAATTGAAATTCTATGTTATTTGTGTCCGTGCCCAGCTCCCAAGGCCTTTGGTCTATGAATTGGAACATCTGCTCCTCTGTGGAAGGCATCCCACACATGCTTCCCACAGTCTGAAAAACAGGCTGTGGTTTCCAATTTAAAAACCTGTTAATTCCATTTTAAAATATCGCAATTATTATTATTAATTGAAATTACAATTTGTAATCTGCCCTTTTAGTCCCTCCTGTTGATCCCTGATTATTTCTAAATAATCTGCTGACCATATATATGTTCTGAGCCATCTGCTCGAAATGATGATATCAAGTCCATATCTCTGGGATCAATTGTCGTTCCATCTTTTGCGGAGTCTTTACATACTGCCCCAGACCATTTCCCTGGGATATTGGCACGCCACTCATCTTTCTTTTTGTACAGACAGTGCATAAGCTCTGGGGTCTAGGTTGTTTCCCTAACGCGTTCCAAAGTCACTCGCCTCCCTATCATGCCTACATTACAGAATTAACAAAGCTGTTTGCTTTTCATATAGTTGGATCACGATACATATCCCTTCCACGACCATTACTACCTCAATTAAATGCCACATCGATTTGAGGACTGCGTAGGCTTCAGGTGACCAGACCTTAAAAATATCCCACCATGAACAACAATCTCCCTTTCCTTGCCTTATCCTGTCCTGATTCCTATGTCTCCCGCCTCGGTTTCGTTTATCAGGCGATAGGATTGGGACACTCACGACTCAGATCATGTGTTCATGCCGTCTTTTTGTTTGATTAACCCTCTTTGGTTTAAGCAAAGGCTTTCTGCATTCTTGGTTACGGGCCTTGGCCAAACTCTTCTTCCTGTATCTCTTGTATCTGCCTGCACAATCTCCCAGGAGCATCAACACCACTATCAGCAGCACTAGGACTAACACATGGGATATAATTCTAATCCCTATCTTGTAACTTTGCTCGGCTAAGCCTTGCCTATCTTTGCACTTGTTAGATAACATCACCAACCAACTCAAGGCTATTACTATCTTTACTGACACTAGGGTAAGGGAAAGGATCCTTATCCAGGGATGTATAATCTCATGTACCAAGGCGGGTTTTTCAAGTTTTCCTTTATTTCACTGTCCAGATCTTTTGCTTTATCCTTCAGCTCTTGATATCTTTTAATGTTATTTCTTGAGCTCAGTTAAATCTTCAAATAACAGGGGATTTGCTCTTCCATGTAAACATCAATATCTTGCTCAATCTCATCGCTTATATTTCATGTCATTTTCTTCCTGGCATGTCATGTTTGCTCTTCTCACTGCCACCGACATTCCTGGAGTAACATAAGATCCCAGGCTAGTTATCACACAATATTCTCCTCGCACTTCAGAGGTGTAATGTGTGGGTTTGGTTCGGGCATGGTTTATTCCAATGACACATCCTTTCGTAGTATTGTCAAACCCGCAGCTATCCTTGCTACCGTCTCCCACTGGGTGAGGGCCTATAGTTAGGCTTCCTTCTCTCCAGCACACGGATAAAGATATTCCCCTTATATTTCCATTCTTTTTGATCTCGTACTGGTCCATCGCGGATGTACTCTTCCCCTTGTATTATGTTTGTTTCCCCTCACATCCTCCTGTAACAGCATACACTCTTGTCATTCCTTTCAAAAAGGGCCACATTACAGCAAAAGTCTCAAGGGACAAAGTTGTTAAAAAGACAAGCCTGAAGTCTCTGTGCCTCAATGCGAGGAGTATTCGTAATAAGGTGGACGAATTAACTGCACAGGCAGCAATTAATGAATATGATATAATTTGCACCACGTTGACATGGCTGTCCTAAGGCTCTGTCCCCTGGTTCTGGACTTCCCCAACATCGGGACAAGCTACCTGCATCTAACCTGTCCCGTCCCGTCAGAATCTTTATGTTTCTATGAAATCCCCTCTCATCCTTCTAAGCTCCAATGTATAAAAATCCAGTTGATCCAGTCTCTCCTCACATGACAGTCCAGCCATCCCGGGAATCAGTCTGGTGAACCTTCGCTGCACTCTCTCAATAGCAAGAACGTCGTTCCTCACATTAGGAGATCAAAACAGAACACAATATTCCAAGTGAGGCCTCACCAAGGCCCTGTACAACTACAGGAAGAATCTGTTGAATCTGCATTTTACTGTAACTCTGTGACATTCTGAACCGATAAAGAAATGGAATCGTGAAATGTATCTGTGTCTTTCAGTCTCTGCCTCACTCTCTATCTCTGTCTCTTTAGAGATCTGTGCATGTGTTTGCGTGTTTGAGTCTTTGTCTCCCTCACTCTGCCTCTCTCTGACTCACTCTGTCTCTCCCTGTTTTTCTGTTTGTCTCGGTCTCTCAATCTGCCTGTGTCTTTCTCACAGTGTCCAGTTCTGTTCCAATGGGATTCTCTCAGTCTCTCTGTCTGACTGTCTCTATCTTTCCCATCATCACTGTCTGTCTATGTCTCTGCCTGTCTGTCTCTCTTTGCCTGTCTCTGTTCGACCCTGTCTCTAACCTGTTGAGTATTTCCATCATTTTCTGTTTTTATCTCTCTCTCTCTCTCTATCTTATGTCTCATTATTTCTCTCTCTCTCTCTTTGTCGCTCTCTTTGTCCATAGCTTTGTCTTTGTCTCTGGCTTTCCATTACTATTTGACTCCCTCTCTTTATGGAGCACACACACAGTAATCTCTGTGTATGTGTCTGTTTGAGTCTTTGTCTCACTCAGTCTGCCTATCTCTCTTGGTCTCACACTTGCTCTCTATATCTCTAGCTCGCTGTCTGTCTCTCCCTGTTTCTGTTTTTGTGTCTGTATCTCAATGTGTCTGTCTCTTTCTCATGGTGTCAAGTTCTTTTCACAGCTCAATTCCTGCTGACTCAAAATCCACACCCGTCAGTACCTCGTTAATATAGTCGTGAGTATCCCCACCTGTCAGGCGGGAGGAAGCATTTTCGAAATGTAGAATTGTACTTATGTTATTCGGTATAGATTCATATTAAAAGTTCAAATGCAACATAGAAGAGTAAAAATACAGCAAGAGGATATTGGCTCTTCCAGATTTTTAGGAATCGGAGACTTTTTCAGGACTCTGATGTTCTGATGCAGAGAAATGAATGATTGAGTTTTGTCTGAGTAACATTTAAAAACGTGCCAACGCAGTAGTCGTGGCCGAGTGGTTAAGGAGATTGACTCGATATCCATTGGCGTTTACCCGCGCAGGTTCGAATCCTGCCAACTACGAATCTCAAAATTTTTCATTCCATTTCAAACTTTAACCAGATCCCTGCAAAACGGTTGGGTGGAATAACGTCCCACACCTTTCAACACTGAAATTTTTTTCTCATTTTGATTAATCTGCAATATTCACGATACATACGGATAGAAAAACGCAAATATCAGCTAAATTAGCGACAGTGATTCAGCCTGTCTATCCCTCTATATGTCTAAGGCACTCTGTGTATGCCCATTGGTGCATCTATATTTTTGGTTATGTATGCGTCTCTGTCTCTGTGTCTGTCTATCTGTGTATATGCCACTGTGTATGCGCAACTGTCTGTGGATATCATCACCATGAATTTGGTATGTCCTGGAAGTTTTAAAAAAGATTTGGGGAAAATAATACGGTTGTGACATTTGATATCGGCTTTGCTACAGCGACAGCATTTTCGACTTCAAGTCCCACTCCTGAGACTTGAGCTTGTAATCTTGGTTGACACTCAAGTGCAGTACTTGCGGAATTTTGCATTGTTGAAGCTGTTGACTTTCGGATGAAATGTTAAATTGAAGCTCCGTCTGCTCTCTCGGGTGAATTTGAAAGTTCCCACAGCATTATTCGAAAAAGAGTAATGAGTTGTCCCCGTGTCACTTTTATATGAATATTCTGAAATGCTCACTGAAAACCTGTGTGTATGCGTGTGTCTGTGAGGGTGGAGCTCAAGCCCAGATTCTCACAGAGACAGAATGTGATGGTTCACAAGTGCAGAATGGCCGAGTGTATAAGTCGTTGCATTTAAGATCAAATGGTTTTATACCCACGTAGATTCGAACCCCACTTCTAGTAACTGTTGAATTTAACACCGATTTTCTCCCATCCTGCTCAGTGATACCCGAATGCCTTCTGTTGAAACTGTAACTCTGTCACACTCTCAACTGACCAAGAAATGTAATTGTGAAGTGCCTCTCACTCTCTGTCTTTAGAGCGCTCTATATATCTTTACGTGTTTGAGTCTCTGACTCACTGTGTCTGAGGATCAACAAGCTGAATTCAGGGAGCTTGGAGTTAAATTAAAAAGTAGGACTTCATAGGTCACAAACTCAGCATTGCTGCCAGTGCCACCTGCTAGTCGGAGCAGGAATCACAGGAGAGCTCAGTTGAATGTGTGGTGCAGATGGGAGGGATTCAAGTTCCTGGGACTTTGGAGCCGGTTCTGTGGGAGGTGGGACCAGAACGAAACCGGACGGTCTGCACCTGGGCAGGACCAGAACCAAATTTCAAGGGGGAGTGTTTGCTCGAGTTTCTGGGGAGGGTTTACAGTAATATGGCAGGGCGACGGGAGACAGAGGGAAGTAGAATGGGCGCAGAAGTGAAAGAATAAAAGTAAAGTTGGAGGGCAAATATCAAATAGGGCCACTTTACAGCAAAATTCTAAAGGGTCCAAGTGTGTTAAAATAACAAGCCTGGAGGCTCTGTGCCTCATTGCGAGGAGTATTCGTAATTAGGTGGACGAATTAACTGCACAAGCAGCAATTACTGAATATGAAATAATTGGCATCACGGAGACATGACTCCAGGGTGACCAAGGCTGGGAATTCAACATTCAGGAAGCATAGACAGAAATGAAAAGGTGATCGGGTAGTGTTGCTGGTTAAAGAGGAAATTAAGGCAATAGTAAGGAACGACATTAGCTTGGATGATGTGGAATATGAATAGGTGGAGCTGCGGAATACCAAAGGGAAGAAAACGCAAGAGGAGTTGTGTACAGATCCGCAGAGAGTAGTAGTGAGGTTGGGGACAGCATCAAACAAGAAATTAGGGATGCGTGCCATAAAGATACAGCAGTTATCAAGGGCGACTTTACTTTACATGTAAATTGGGCTAACCAAAAAGGTAGCAATACGGTGCAGGAGGACTTCCTCGAGCGTATTAGGGATGGTTTTCTCACTCAATATAGCGAGGGACCATCTAGAGGGCTGGCCATCCTAGACTGGGTGATGTGTAATGAGAAAGGACTAATTAGCAATCTTGTTGTGCGAGGCCCCTTGGGGAAGAGTGACCATAATAAGGTAGAATTCTTTATTAAGGTGGCGAGTGACACAGTTAATTCAGAGACTAGGGTCTTGAACTTAAGGAAAGGTAACTTCGATGGTATGTGACGTGAATTTGCTAGAATAGACTGGTGAATGATATTTAAAGGGTTTGAATTTGGATTGGCAATGGCAAACATTTAAAGATCACATGGATGAACTTCAACAATTATATTTCCCTGTCTGGAGTAAAAATAAAACGGTGAATGTGGCTCAACCGTGGCTAACAAAGGAAATTAAGGATAGTGTTAAATCCAGGGAATAGGCATATAAATTGTCCAGAAAAAGCCGCAACCTGAGGACTGGAAGAAATTTACAATTCAGCTGAGGAGGACAAAGGGTTTAATTAGCAGGGGGGAAATAGATTATGAGAGGAAGCTTGCTGGGGACCTAATAAAGTTCTATAGATATGTGAAGACAAAAAGATTAGAGAAGACAAACGTAGGTCCCTTGCAATCAGATTCAGGTGAATTTATAATGGGGAAGAAGGAAATTGTAGAGCAGTTGAACAATAACTTTGGTTGTGTCTTCACGAAGGAAGGAACGCATAACCTTCCAGAAATACTAGGGCACCGAGGATCTAGCGAGAAGGAGGAACTGAAGGAAATCCTTATTAGTCAGGTAATTGTGTTCGGGAAATTGATGGGATTGAAGGCCGATTAATCCCCGGGGCCTGATAGTCTGCATTGGAAAGTACTTAAGGAAGTGGCCCTAGAAATAGCGGATGCATTGGTGATCATTTTCGAACAGTCTATCGAATCTAGATCAGTTCGTATGAACTGAAGGGTAAATAATGTAAAACCACATTTTTGAAAAAGGAGGGAGATTGAAAACGGATAATTATAGACCGGTTAGCCTGACATCAGTAGTGGGGAAAATGTAGGAATCAATTATTAAAGATGAATTTGCAGCGCATTTGGAAAGCAGTGACAGGATTGGTCAAAGCTGCATGAATTTATGAAAGGAAAATCAAGCTCGACAAATCTTCTGAAATTATTTGAGGATGTAGCTAGTATAGTGTACAAGGGGAACCAGTGGATGTGGTGTATTTGGACTTTCAAAAGGCTTTCAACAAGGTCGCACAGACGTATTGGTGTGCAAAGTTAAAGCACATGGTATTGGGTATAATGTACTGACGTGGATAGAGAACTGGTTGGCAGACAGGAAGCAGAGAGTCGGAATAAACGGGTCCTTTTCAGAAAAGCAGGCAGTGACTAGTGGGGTGCCACAGGGCTCAGTGCTGGTATCCCAGCAATTTACAATATACATTAATGATTTAGATTAAGGAATTGAGTGTAATATCTTCAAGTTTGCAGATGATGCCAACAGGGTGGCGATGTGAGCTGTGAGGAGGACGCTAAGAGGCTGCAGACTGACTTGGACCGGTTAGGTGAGTTGGCAAATGCATGGAAGATGCAGAATAATGTGGATAAATGTGAGGTTATCCACTTTAGTGGCAAAAACACGAAGGCAGAATATTGTCTGTATGGCAACAGATTAGGAAAAGGGGAGGTGCAACGAGACCTTGGCGTCATGGTACATCAGTCATTGAAAGCTGACATGCAGTTACAGCAGGCAGTGAAGAAGGCAAAAGGAATGTTGACCTTCATAGCTAGGGGATTTGAGTATCGGAGCAGGGAGGCCATACTGCAGTTGTACAGGGCCTTTGTGAGACCTCACCTGGAATATTGTGTTCAGTTTTGGTCTCGTAATCTGAGGAAGGACTTTCATGCTATTGAGGGAGTGCAGCGAAGGTTCACCAGACTGATTCCCGGGATGACAGGACTGACATATGAGGAGAGACTGGATCTACAGTGGCTTGTAGTCACTGGAGTTTAGAAGCATGAGAGGGGATCTCATAGAATCATGAACAATTCTGACGGGACTTAACAGGTTAGATGCAGCAAGAAAATTCCCGATGTTGGGGAAGTCCAGAATTAGGGGACACAGTCTAATGATAAGGGGCAGGTCATTTAGGACCGAGATGAGGAGAAACTTCTTCACCCAGAGAGTTGTTAACCTCTAGAATTACCTACCGCAGAGAGTTGTTGATGCCAGTTCATTGGATATGTTGAAGAGGGAGTTAGATATTGCCGATATGGCCAAAGGCATCAAGAGGTATGGAGAGAAAGCAGGAAAGTGTTACTGAGGTGAATGATCAGCCATGATCTTATTGAATGGTGGTGCAGACTCGAAAGCCCGAATGGCCTACTCCTGCACCTATTTTCTATGTTTCTCTGTTTGTCTCTGTCTCTCATTCTTTTTCTTTCTTTCGGTGTCAAAGTTCTGCTCCAATGGGATTCTCTCAGTCTCTTTGTCTATTTGGCTCTCTCTTTCCCATCATCCCTCTCTGTCTGACTGTCTCTCTCTTTCCCATCGTCTCTTTCTATTTGTCTATGTCTGTGCCTGTCTGCCTTTCTTTTCCTGTCTCTGTTCGTACCTGTCTCTAACCTGCTGAGTATTTCCATAATTTTCTCTTTTTATCTCTATCTCTCTTTCTATCTGTCTCTCTCTCTATCTGGCTATCTCTGTGTCTCTCTTTGTCCCTGTCTTCATCTCTGTATTGCTATCACTCTTTCCCTCTCTCTCTTTATAGAGCATGCACATATCTCTGTGTATGTGTGTGCTTGAGTTATTTTCTCACTGTGTCTGTCTCTCCCTCTCAGTCTCACACTTTATCTGTCTCTTTGTCTCTATCTCGCTGTCTGTCTCTCCCTGTTTCTCTGTTTGTCTCTGTCTCTCAGTGTTTCTGTCGACTTCTCATGGTGTCCAGTTCTGTTCACAGCTCGATTCCTGCTCTGAGAGAGCACATACCCGTCAGTTCCTCTGTTTGACTGTCTCTCATTGTGTCTGTCTCTTTTTCATGGTGCCCAGTTCTTTTCACAGCTCGATTCCTGCTGTCTAAAAAGCTGCACCTGTCAGTACCTCTTTAGTACAATGGTGAATATCACCGCCTGACACGCGGGAGACCAGAGTTGAATTTCCCGATGGGGAGAAGGCTTTTTCAAAATGTAGAATTTTACTTTTGTTTCTTGGTATAGATTCATGTTAAAAAGTTCGAGAGCAATATAGAAGAGTAAAAATACTGAAAAAGAAGATTGCCTTCCAGATTTTTTAGCAAACGGAAACTTATTCAGGATTCTGTGGCCGGCTGCTGCACAGAGATAGATGACTGAGTTTTATCTGAGTAAAATTTAAAATGCAGCAAACCAGCAGTCGTAGCCGACTGGTTAAGGTGATGAGCTCGATAATCTATTGGGGTTTCCCCGCACAGGTTCGAAACCTACTGATTGCAATTCTTGGCATTTTTCATTCCATTTCACAATTTAACCAGGTCTTGCAAAACACATACCGAAATAGGTGGAATAATATCCCACAGCTGTAAAGACTGACATTTATTTTTCATTTCTATTAATCTGCAATATTGACGATACATAAGGATAGAAAAACGCAAAAATCAGCCAAAGTAGCGAGAGTGATACAGCCTGCTTCTCCCTCTATATGTCTGAGGCATCGGTGCATGTCCGTTGGTGCGTATATATTTTTGGTTATGTGTTTGTCTGTGTCTCTGTGTCTGTCTATCTCTATATATGTCTCTGTGTATGTGCAACTGTCTGTGGAAATCATCACCATGAATTTGGTATGTCCTGGAACTTATTAAAAAGACTTAGGGAAAAATAATACGATTGTGAACTTTGGTATCGGCTTTGGTTCATGGGCAGCATTCTCGACTGAATCAGGAGTTTGTGTGTTCAAGTCGCATTCCTGAGACTGGAGCATATACATTTTGGCTAACACCCAACTGCAGCACTTGGGGAATTTTGCATTTTGAAGCTGTTGACTTTCGGATGAAATGTTAAATTGAAGCTCCGTCTGCACCCTCGGCTTGATGGAAAAGTTCCCAGAGCATTACACGAAAAAGAAAAGGAGAGTTGCCACCTTGTCATTATTACTAAAAATGTTCGGAAATGCTCCCTGAAACCCACGTGTGTGTGTTTGTCTATGGGGGTGGAGTTGAAGCCCAGATTCTCGGAGAGACAGAGTCGAACTGATGACAGGACCCGGATGGCCGAGTGGTTAAAGCGTTGGCCTTAAAATTCCGTGGCTTTTTCCCGCGTGGGTTCGTATACCATTCCTTAATAAAACAGAGATTTTTCCCATCCTGCTCAGTGACACCCGATTTTCATGTGTTGCAGTTGCATTTTTCTGTAACTCTGTGAAACTCTGAGCAGATGATGAAATGAATTGTGAAATGTATCTGTTTCGCTGTATTTGTATCTGTCTATGCCTCTCTCTCTCTCTTTAGAGAGATGTGTATGTATTTCTGTGTTTGAGTCTTTGTCTCTCTCAGTCCGCCTCTCTCTGATTCACTCTGTCTATCCCTATTTTTCTGTTTGTCTCTGTCTCTCAATCTGTATTCTTCTCACGGTGTCCAGTTCTGTTCGAAAGGGATTCTCTCAGACTCTCTGTCTGACTGTCTCTCTCTTTCCCATCATCTCTGTCTGCCCATGTCTTTGCCTGTCTCTGTTCGTCCTTGTCTCTAACCTGATGAGTATTTCCATAATTTTCTGTTTTTGTCTACTTGTTTCTCTCTCTATCTGTCTTTCTCTCTGTTTGTCTCCCTCTTTTTCTCTCTCTTTGTCCCTGGCTTTTTCTTGTCATTCCATCACTATTTCCCTCCCTCTCTTTATGTAGCACGCAAACACATTTCTGTGTATGTATGTATTTGAGTCTTTGTCTCATTCAGTCTGACCCTCCCTCTCAGTCTCAAACTTTCTGTCTCTCTTTGTCTCTATCTCGCTGTCTGTCACTCCCTGTTTCCATGTTTGTCTCTGTTTCTCAATGTGTCTGTTTCTTTCTCACGGTGTCCAGTTCTGTTCCAATGGGATTCTCTTAGTCTCTCTGTCTGACTGACTCACTCTTTCCCATCATCTCTGTCTGTCTATGTCTCTGCCTGTCTGTCTCTCTTTGCCTGTCGCTGGTAGTTCCTGTCTCTAACCTGCTGAGTATTTCCATAATTTTCTGTTTATATCTTTGTCTCTCTCTCTCTCTACCTGCCGCTCTCTCTCTATCTGTCTCTCTCCTTGTTACTGTCTTTATCACTGTCTTTCTCTCAATCTTTCCCTCTCTCTCTTTATGGATCACACACACACACACACACACATCTCTGTATATGTCTGCGTTTGAGTCTTTTTCTCAAGCTGTCTGCCTCTCATTCTCAGTCTCACACTTTCCGTCTCTTGTTGTCTCTATCTCGTTGCCTGTCTCTCCTTGTTTGTCGGTTTGTCTCTGTCCCTCAATGTGCCTGTCTACTTCTCATGGTGTCCATTTCTGTTCACAGCTCGATTCCTGCTCTGATAGAATTCATATTTGTTAATTTCGTGGTCAGTATCCCTGCTTGTCAAGCGTGAGATGTGGGGTTCAATGCCCCGATAGGATGAAACTTTTTCAAAATGTTGAATCTTACTTCTGTTTCCTGGTATAGATTAATGTTAAAAAGTTGAAGAGCAATTTCGAACACGAAAAATACAGCAAGAGGGGATTGCCTCTTCCAGATCTTTCACAAACGGAGACTGTTTCAGGATTCTGTGGCCGTCAGTTGCACAGAGTTTTATCTGAGTAACATTTAACAAGCCAGTTAGCCAGTAGCCGTGGCCGAGATTTTAAGGCAATAGACGAGATAATCCATTGGGTTTTCATCACGAAGGATCGAACCTTGCCGACTATGGTTCTAAGCATTTTTCATTCCATTTCACAATTTAACCAGGTCTTTGCAAAACTGATCCTGTGATAGATGGAATAATGTGCCACACCTTTCAACACTGACACATTTTTACTCATTGTTATTAATCTGCAATATTCACGATACATACGGATAGAAAAACGCAAAAGTCAGCCAAATTTGCGACATTGCTTCAGCCTGTCTTTCCCTCGAAATGTCGAAGGCACTCTGTGCATGTCCGTTGGTGCGTGTATATTTTTGGTTGTGTGTGTGTGTCTCTCTCTGTCTGTCTATCTATATGTATGTCTCTGCGTATGTGCAACTGTCTGTGGAAATCATCACCATGAATTTGGTATGTGCTTGAACATTTTTAAAAAACTTGCGGAAAATAATAGGGTTGTGAACTTTGGTATCGGCTTTGGTTCAGTGGCAGCATTCTCGACTGAATCTGGAGTTTGTGTGTTCAAGTCGCACTCCTGAGACTTGAGCATATAATCTTTGCTGATTTTCAATTGCAGTACTTGGGGAATTTTGCATTCTCGAAGCTGTTGACTTTCGGATGAAATGTTAAATTGAAGCTCCGTCTGCAACCTCGGGTGGATGTGAACGTTCCCAGAGCATTACTCGAAAAAGAATAGGAGAGCTGCCCCCGTGTCACTATTACTAAAAATGTTCGTAAATGCGCACTGAATCCCTTTGTGTCCGTGAGGGTGGGGTTCCACCCCAGATTCTCACAGAGACAGAATCCGAATGCTGACAGGACCAGGATTGCCGAGTGGTTAAGGCATTGGATTTAAAATGTAATTGATTTAAACCCGCGTGGGTTCGAACTCAACTCCTTAGTTTAACACAGATTTCCTCCCATCCTGTTCAGTGGTACCCGATTTTCACCTGTTGAATCAGCATTTTTCTATGACACTCTGAGCCGATTGTGAAATGTATCTGCGTCGCTCAGTCTCTGCCTCTTTCTCTCTTCAGAGAATTGTTTGTGTGTTTGAGTCTCTGACTCACTCTGTTTGTCTCTGTCTCTTTCTCACTCTGTCCAGTTCTGTTCCAATGGGATTCTCTCAGTCTCTCTGTCTGACTGGCTCTCTCTTTGCCATGATCTGCCTGTCCATGTAGCTGTTATTCCCTGTCTCCAACCTGATGAGTATTTTCATCATTTTCTGTTTTTGTCTCTATGCCTCTCTCTCTATCTGTCTTTCTCTCTATCTGTCTCCGTCTTTGTCTCTATCTTTGTCCCTGTGTTTTTCTCTGTCATTCCATCACCATTTGCCTCCCTCTCTTTCTGGAGCACGCAAACACATCTCTGTGTATGTCTCATTCAGTCTGAACCCCCCTCTCAGTCTCACACTTTATGTCTCTCGTTGTCTCTATCTCGCTCTCTGTCTCTCCCTGTTTGTCGGTTTGTCTCTGTCTCTCAATGTGTCTGTCGACTTCCCCTAATCTGAGGAAGGACGTCCTTGCTATTGAGGGAGTACAGTGAAGGTTCACCAGCTTGATTCCCGGGATGGCAGGACTGAGATATGAGGAGAGACTGGATCAACTTGGCTGGTATCCACTGGAGTTTAGAAGAATGAGAGGCGCTCCCATAGAAATATATAAAATTCTGAAGAGATTGGACAGGTTAGAGGCGGGTAGAATGTTCCCATTGCTGGTGAGTTCGAGAACCATGGGTCACAGTCTAAGAATAAGTTGTAAGGCATTTAGGACCGAGATGAGGAGAAACTTCTTCACTCAGAGAGAGGTTAACCTGTGGCATTCTCTACCACAGAAAGTTCTTGAGGCCAGTTCGTTAGTTATATTCAAAAGGGAGTTAGATATGGCCCTTACGGCTAAAGGGATCAAGGGGTATGGAGAGAAAGCAGGAAAGGGGTACTGAGGTTGAATGTTCAGCCATGATCTTATTGAATGATGCTGCAGGCTCGAAGCACCGAATGGCCTACTCCTGCAAATATTCTTTTTGTTTCTATGTTGATGCGTGTATATTTTTGGTTATTGTGTGTGTGTCTGTGTATGTCTACCTGTATGTATGTCTCTGTGTATGTGCAGTTGTCTATGGAAATCATCACCATGAATTTGGTGCGTCCTGGAAATTTTAAAAAGCTTGGGGAAAATAATACGGTTGTGATCTTTGGTATCGGCTTTCTTTCAGTGGCTCCATTCTCGACTGAATCAGGAGGTTGTGTTTTTAAGTCGCACTCTGTGACTTGGTAACGTCATCTTGGCTGACACTCAAATGCAGTACCTGGGGAATTTGGGATTGTTGAAGCAGTTGACTTTCGGATGAAATGTTAAATTGAAGCTTCATCTCCACCCTCGGGTGGATGTGAAAGGTCCCAGAGCCTTACTCGAAAAAGAATAGGAGAGTTGCGCCCGTGTCAATATTAGGAAAAATGTTCGAAAATGCTCCCTGAAAACCTATGTGTCTGTGTGTGTCTGTGGGGGTGGAGTTCAAGCACAGATTAATACAGAGACAGAATCCAATCTCTGACGGGACATAGACATAGAAAATAGGTGCAGGAGTAGGCCATTCGGCCCTTCCAGCCTGCACCGCCATTCAATGAGTTCATGACTGAACATGCAACTTCAGTACCCCATTCCTGCTTTCTCGCCATACCCCTTGATCCACCTAGTAGCAAGGACTTCATCTAACTCCTTTTTGAATATATTTAGTGAATTGGCCTCAAATACTTTCTGTGGTAGATAATTCCACAGGTTCACCACTCTCTGGGTGAAGAGGTTCCTCCTCATCTCGGTACTAAATGGCTTGCCCCTTATCCTGAGACTGTGTCACCTGGTTCTGGACTTTCCCAACATTGGGAGCATTCTTCCTGCATCTAACCTGTCTAACTCCGTCAGAATTTCAAACGTTTCTATGAGGTCCCCTCTCATTCTTCTGAACTCCAGTGAATACAAGCCCAGTTGACCCAGTTATTCTTGATAGGTCAGTCCCGCCATCCCGGGAATTAATCTGGTGAACCTTCGCTGCACTCCCTCAATAGCGAGAATGTCCTTCCGCAGGTTAGTAGAACAAAACTGTACACAATACTCGTGGTGTGGCCTCACCAAGACCCTGTACAACTGTATCAACACCTCCCTGCCCCTGTACTGAAATCCCCTCGCTATGAAGGCCAACATGCCCTTTGCTTTCTTAACTGCCTGCTGTACCTGCATGCCAATCTTCAATGACTGATGTACCATGATACCCAGGTATCGTTGCACCTCCCCTTTTCCTAATCTGTCTCCATTCAGATTGTAGTCTGTCTCTCTGTTTTTACCACCAATGTGGATAACCTCACATTTATCCACATTATACGTCATCTGCCATGCATTTGCCCATTCATCCAAGCTATCCAAGTCACTCTGCAGCCTCATAGCATCCTCCTCGCAGCTCACACTGCTACCCAACTTCGTGTAATCCGCAAATTTGGAGATACTACATTTAATCCTCTCATCCAAATCATTAATGTACAATGTAAACAGCTGGGGCCCCAGCAAAGAATCTTGCGGTACCCCACTAGTCACTGCATGCCATTCTGAAAAGTCCCCATTTACTCCTACTCATTGCTTCCTGACTGACAACCAGTTCTCAATCCATGTCAGCATAGTACCCCCAATCCCATGTGCTTTAACTTTGCACATATAATCTCTTGCGTGGGATTCCTGTTTGATGCCCTCCCCAACATCACTACTACTGTTTGGAGGTCTGTACATTTGAGTTATACCTACATCAGCAAGTATTACATACATAAGCAATTCACTACCTTCATCATAATTCTGAGCCCCTATGTGCAACCTTATAATTTATCCTTTACAGGGGTCGATGCAAAGCCTCCCTCAGTGCTCTCTATGAGTCCTCTAATTGTTTGGTGAGACGGTTATCCACTCTGCTTAGATCTTCGTTTTAAATCTGAAGATTTCCTAATTTTTCCATTGCAGTGCCTACGTGAATTGCATTGATACTCAGCTGTTGCATTACTCAGTAGCTAATGCAAATTGACTCTGCAAAATCTCAGTTTTCTGTTTACTGTCTGAATCTATTTTTTGCAAATCTTCATTCTTAGCCGAATTTTGTTTTTCCAATCCGATATTTTATCCTCTAATTCTTTCTTGACCTTTGATTCATGTTCTGCGAAGTATGAAGGTGCATAGGTAACTAGACTCAGCGCCTTACCAAGCTTCTTTTTCTTAGCTTTAATCTGTTCATCAGTAAAAGTGACCGTATCCTTAAGCGACACATTCGGGTTTTCCCCTAGGCAATCTACCAACAGTGTCTGCACTTGCGTATCGTCACATCTTTTTTCTAACTTTTTCTGATGCACTTCCCAAAGACACTCCTCTGGCAATTTAAAATTAATTATTTTAATTAAGCTTCCTTATCGAAAATAATAGTCATTATCGGTTGATGTAAATTAACCCACCATAAGGTTTGATCGGTGATCAAACTATCTGCCTTGCGTCTGCTGTTTATACACAACAACCTGATTTTAAATGGAGAGAAAAAATTACAAGAGTCCCCAATGAAATTGGAAAAGAATATATTGTATTTTGTTTTAAATATCTCTTTGTTTTGTCCCTTCGTGGTTGCCAGATGTAGTTTTTAAATACTGACCAGCTTTTTGCCGCTTGCTAACTATAGCAATTCAACTATTCTCAGGGTTTATCTTTAATTCAAACTGGGAGACTTTGTTCAAATCATAACAAATGCTTTTACTACAGGTATAATGGATAAAAAAACAGAGCTTTATAAAGTTAATTATGTTCTGTTACAAAAAGTAATACTTAACAAATTATAGTCACAGCCTACTTCTCGATAGTGACCTCTCGAGCTGACCGTGGTGCCGACTCCTTATCTCCTGTTCTCTTGATTCGCACTGCATTCTGAGTAGAATAGCTGTTAATTTATACCATTTTTTTGTCCCATTCAAATGCTATGAAAATCTGCTGCTGCTTCACCCTTACAATAGATCATATTGTCTACTGCCTTTGACCTTTAATGTTATCTCTATCTCCCCTCCATCTCTGCGGCAGGAATCATTTCTCTGAGAACAGTTATACGGACCATGTCACACAGAATGCATTACAAAGCTTGGCTTTAAAAAATTATGATAAGAACTGGTACATGCTGCATACCTTTATCTGATTGATTAATAATTTTGGCCTCCATCCTTCTAGTTCTAAATTAAGTTCTATCAGCAGTTACAAAAATGGATAACATAATAATGGCTCAGTTTAGCATGATGCTTTGCTTCTCAGCCTTTGGTCACTTTAAAACGCGTTTTAAGCTATACGGCCATTTTCTATCATTTATAAACTAATTTTCCAGACTTTTACTGGAAATTACAAACATAAAAATTATTCATTAATTAAAGACGTGTAAAATAAGCTTCTTAACTCTAACTTCGAACATCTGTCAATAGGAGGTATATTAGATTAGGCAGCAACTCCATCCATTCCCAAACTAACTTCCAAGCCCCTTCAGTAGCGCCGATGAATCTTCTCTCCCGCCAACGCTAAGTGTCATTCTACTGCAGGAGGCTTCAGGCCTAGACCGCATGGGTTTAGAGAAAGAGCAGCGCGGCAACAGAAGGAACACGGGGGAAGATATTCTGGTGTGACCACAAACCGTGGGAGGTGTTTTTTGGTCGGGGGGCTCCGAATGAAAGTTCAGACGGTAAAGGACAGTGTACACAAAGTTCAGCGAAACAGGGAGCGAATATCACTGGTAGAACTCTGCGTAATCATCAGTGAGTTCAGGGAGATGGTATCAGAGGGAATGGACTAGAGCAGGGAGACAGAATCCCTGGGATGATGACCAATGAGTTAAGGGAGATGGTAACAGAGCGAATGCAGTTGAGCAGCGAGGCAGGATCCCCGGGGTGATGATCAGTGAGTTCGTGGAGATGGTATCAGGGGGAAAGGAGCAGAGAAGGCAGACAGGATCCCCAGTTGATTATTAGTGAGTTCAGGGAGATGGTATCAGAGGGAATGGAGCAGGGCAGCGAGACAGGATCCCTGGGGTGATGATCACTGAGTTTGGGGTTATGGTATCAGAGGGAATGGAGCAGAGTAGAACATAAGAACATAAGAACATAAGAAATAGGAACAGGAGTAGACACAACGGTCCCTCGAGCCTGCTCCATCTTTCAATAGGATCAGTGCTGATCTGTTCATGGATTCAGCTCCACTTTCCTGCCCGCTGCCCATAACCCCTTATCCCCTTATCGTTTAAGAAACCGTCTATTTCTGCCTTAAATTTATTCAATGTCCCAGCTTCCAGAACTCTCTGAGGCAGCGATTTCCACAGATTTACAACCCTCTGAGAGAAGAGATTTCTGCTCATCTCTGTTTTAAATGGGCGGCCCCTGATTCTAAGATCATGCCCTCTAGTTCAGTGGAAACATGCTCGTTAAATCCATCCTGACAAGCCCCCTAAGATTATACTCTTCGATAAGATCACCTCTCATTCTTCTGAATTCCAATGAGTGGAGGCCCAACCTACTCGACCGTTCCTCATAACTCACCCCCCTCATTCCCGGAATCAACCTAGTGAATCTTCTCTGAACTGCTTCCAAAGCAAGTATATCCTTTCGTAAATATGGAAATCAAAACGTCACGTCGTATTCCAGGTTTGGCCTCACCAATATCTTATATAGCATTAGCAAGACATCCCTGCTTTTATAGTCCATCCCCTTTGCAATAAAAGTCAAGATACCATTGGCCTTCCTGATCACTTGCTCTACCTGCATACTCTCCTTTTGTGTTTCATGCACAAATACCCCAGGTCCTGCTGTGCTGCGGCATTTTACAATTTTTCTCCATTTAAATAATAACGTGCTCTTCGATTTTTTTCTGCAAAAGTGCATGACCTCACACTTTCTAACATTATACTCCATCTGACAAATTTTGACCCACTCACTTAGCCTGTCTACGTCCTTTTGCAGATTTTTTGTGTCCTCCTCACACATTGCTTTTCCTCCCATCTTTGTAACGTCATCAAACTTGAATATGTTTCACTCAGTCCCTTCTTCCAAGTCGTTAATATAGATAGTAAATAGTTGGGGTCACAGCACTGATCCCTGCGGCGCCCCACTAGTTACTGGTTGCCAATGAGAGAATTACCCATTTATCCCTACTCTCTGTTTATGTTCGTTAGCCACTTTTCTATCCATGCTACTATATTACCCCCAACCCCGTGAACGTTTATCTTGTGCATTAACCGTTTATGTCGCACCTTGTCAAATGCCTCCATAAGTCCAAATACACCACTTCCACTGTTTCTGGTTTATCCACCCTGTTCGTTACATCCTCAAAGAACTCCATCAAATTTGTCAAACCTGACTTCCACTTCATAAGTCCATGCTGATTCTGCCAGACCGAATTTTGCTTTTCAAAATGTCCTGCTACAGCTTCTTTAATAATGTACTCCAACATTTTCCCAACCACAGATTTTAGTCTAACTGATCTATAGTTTTCTGCTTTTTGTCTACTTCCTTTTTTAAATAGGCACATTACATTTGCAATTTCCAAATCTCCTGGGATCTCCCCAGAATCCAGAGAATTTTGGTAAATTAAAACCAATACATCCACAATCCCTATCACTACATCTTTTAAGACCCGAGGATGCAATCCCTCATGTCTAGGGGATTTATCCGCCTTTATTCCCATTATCTTACTGAGTACCATCGCCTTAGTGATTGTGATTGTGTTAAGTTCCACCCGTCCTATTGGCCCTTTACTATCCACTGTCGGAATATTGCTAGCGTCCTCGACTGTAAAGACTAATACGAAATATTGTTCAGAGTTTCTGCCATCTCCATGTTCCCCATTACTAATTCCAGTAGGGCTAACTGCATTCTGGAAACAGGAGACAGAGTGCCAGTGTTAATGGGTGTTGCTGAGATTAGAGCAGGATTGCAGGTGGTTATTTTGCTCCTCGTTCTGTTTAAAACGTTTGGACTCGGGAGTCATTTAAAGAGGACAGTCCAAAACCAAAATTCATTGTACAAATGCTCTCCCCGAGAGGAGGGCTCCACTCGCATACTTAGCCTGGTCAAAACTAAAATGGTATTAGATCAGAATTGGATTTTCCCCGGCGATCACACACTCTGCCCCCACCTAGCACACCGGCGGAGAGGGCTCCATAATACCCATGGGCACCGTGCCGTGCCGGAACTTATCTGCCTGAAATACTGTCTAAAAGCTGTTCAACTGGAAAATTGAGAGAGTCGCGGTGTATAACAGAAAAAGGTCGAGAGAGCGTGTGTATGTCTGAAAACCACCGAGCTCTGGGAATGATTCCCCAAGGTTGTGCACGGTGTTTGTGTCAGATTTCGAACCAGTGCTATCCCTGCCCTGCGACTTTTGCTGGGACACTGTAGAGGGAGTTTTACTCTATATCTAACCCGTGCTGTACCTGCCCTGGGAGAGTTTGATTCGTCAGGGTAGAGGGAGCTTTACACTGTATCTAACCCGTGCTGTCCCTGCCCTGGGAGAGTTTGATGGGTCAGTGTAGAGGGAGCTTTACTCTGTATCTAACCCATGCTGTCCCTGCACTGGGAGAGTTTGATGGGTCAGTGTAGAGGGAGCTTTACACTGTATCCAACCCGTGCTGTCCCTGCCCTGGGAGAGTTTGATGGATCAGTGTAGAGGGAGCTTTACTCTGTATCTAACCCATGCTTTCCCTGCCCTGGGAGAGTTTGATGGGTCAGTGTAGAGGGAGCATTACTCTATATCTAACCGTGCTCTCCCTGCACTTGGAATGTTTGATGGGTCGGTGTAGAGGGAGCTGTACTCTGTATCTAATGCGTGCTTTACCTGCCCTGTGAGTATTTGATTGGACAGTGTATAGGGGCATTTACCTTATATCAATCCCATGCTGTACCTGCCCTAGGAGATTTGTATGGGACACTGTAGAGGGAAACTTACTCTGTCGTGTACTGAAATATGACAAGCTGTGATGGAGCAGAGTCCTGCTCTTTGATAGAACCTGCCATGTGACTGCGACAGACCATAATATTCGAGGAGGCTGCATGGTGCATCTGGTCGCTGTGCAGTAATTGCGCCTCTGGGACCGGATACAACAAGGCAGCGGTAGAGGTGTCTTTACTCCAGGGACACTGGGTGGCGCAGTGGGTCTTTCACCAATGAGACTTGGTTTCAATCACAACCCAGACAGGACGGGTGAAACATACCTGTCAGGTAAATAAAACACAGTGTGACAGGGAAAATGGAGCCATGGAGAAATAAACAGAGCAAATTCCAAGTTAGTTTATTTGTGATTCCAGATTTATTAACAATGTCATAGAAAACAATTTACAGGGAAGTTTAAAAAAGTGAACACAAAGTGAATACAACTGAGCAGAACATTGAGAACCGAACTCAGATGGATTGGGCCTGTACTCTCTGGAGTTTAGAATAATGAGAGGTGATCGGATTGAAACATAAGATTCTGAGAGCGATTGACAGGATAAATGCTGAAGCGTTGTTTCTCCCTGGCTGGAGAGTCCAGAACTAGGGAGGCACTATCTAAAGATAAAGGATCGGCCAGTTAAAACAGAGACGAGGAGGAATTCCTCCACTCAGAGGGTTCTGAACCTTTGGAATTCTCTACCCCAGAGGGCTGTGGATGCTGAGTCTCTAAATATATTCAAGACCCAAATAGATAGATTTTTGGCTCAAGCAGAACTAGGGATATGGCTATCGGGCGGGAAAGTGGAGTTGAGGTCGATTATCAGCCCTGAATGTATTGAATTGCGCAGAAAACTCGAGGGGCCATTAGGTCTACTCCTGCTCCTATTTCTTATGTTCTTATGTCGGAGCTGCCAGCTATCTGTACTGTTGTGACAGACACCAGAGGGAGAGAAAACAGGGGTTCAGCATAAAGGGAAGGGAAAAATTGTGAATAAAATGAGTAAAGTTACTTATTTGCACACGAAATATTCAAGGCACGGTGAAATCCCGAGATACAGTTACATTACAGCCACAATTATCGTACATATTTCAAACTCAAAGACGGAAATCCCAGTTATATATTTCTCAGCTACTGATTCGGATCTAGTAACTTGAGGCATTTTACTCTGAGAATCACCAAGAGGACATAGTTTATTTTTAGTGACACAGAGATGATAAACAGATGAAGAAAATCCACGGCGGCCGAAAGTCAGACCATCACTTGACTGTAATAGAGAGATAAAAGAATGAAGCTGAGGTTTAGTGCTCTAGGGCATTTATCTCAGGATTTGTCAAACGGCTTCCGTCAGATGGAAGTGTGAGCGGATTGAATCTTCCCACCTTCACCAGAGTGATGGCAGTGCTGTAGGAAATGCTCAGGAAGAACAGGATGATGAATGTGGAAGCGGTTGTCCAGATTTTGTCGCTCTCGTCCTCGTACTCTTCACTCCAGATGTGGTCTGAGGAATCTACGGGGATGTAGGGGAGGAAATATATTCAGATCGTTTTTAATGCGGGTTGTTATACTATTAATTTATTTCCTCTTTTCTTTCCCGTAAGGTATTAGTTTATACTCTAATTTAACTTTGAATGTATACCTTGTGTTAAGTTAATCACTCTCAGCAACCTCTCTCTGTGCCTCACTCCACAGTCGTTCTTTCTTTATGATCCTCTTTTCGTCCGTTTTGGAAAATATGATAGTTTTTCTTCAATCTCAGAGGCTAATTGATTTTGGATGACTTCGTTACGCTTGATCATTCCAGAATAATATGATGAAATATCGAGTGAGGATTACAGCTGGATCTCTATTGCTTTACCGGTAGGTTAAGGTAGTTAATTATTTGGAGCCTGCCAAAGGGGCTATTTAAGAGATCAGTTGTGAGTTTTTACCTTGTTTATTTATTTGTTAAGACAATGCTCTGTCCATAATTAACATATCGGTTTGCAAGAACTATATTGATCCAGTGTATGTGTAAGGATAGAATAGTGAAATGTGAGATATTATGGTATCAGGTATTATTTATTCTGGCCAAGCATTGGTACTTTGTCCGGCCAAAAACTGCATTTTAATTGACATTCGTCTATAGCCGGACGTTTTTGTTTGTGCTCTTTACTGTTTATGTGAGTGCATGACTATCTCTTGTTCTGGATTAGTTCATGTTTCCGTGTCTCTGTGAGGGTGTTACTGTGTGTGTTTATGTAATTGTGTGCGTGCTTTTCTCTGTGTGTGTACGTTTATGTGTAAAAGTGTGTGTGTGTGTGTGTTTATGTGTAACTGTGTTTGTTGATGTGTAAGTTTGTGCACGTGTGCAGTTGTAAGATTGAGTATGCCTGTGTAAATCTTTGTGTTATTTTGTGTAAGTGGGCCTGTGTCTATATGGAAGCGTGTGTTTATCTGTAATTATGAGTGTGCGATTTGGTGTAGTTGGGTGCAGGTAAGTTTATGTATAAGCACGTCCATGTCTAAGGGTTTGTGTATTGATGTTTGTGTGTGTATGTTTGTGTGCAAGTGTGTTCACGTGTGTGCATTTGTGTAAGTGTATGTGTATCCTTGTGTATATGTATGTAAGTTCATGTGTGTGTTTGTCTGTAAGTGTAAGTGTGTGATTATGTCTGAGTGTTCGTTTATGTTTAGGTGTAAGCGTGTGCGTGTTTACATGTAACAGTGGGTTTGCAGGTAAGTTTGTGTGTGTTTGTGTGTGTGTGTTTTATGTTAGTGTGTGTGTGGATTGATGTGTGTGTTTATGTGTGTGTGTAAGTGTGTGTAAGTGTGTTTTTGTAAGTGAGTGTTTGGATTGATGTATGTGGAAGTGTGTGTTTGTAAGTGGGTGTTTGGATTGACGTGTGTGAAAATGTGTGTGTGTAAGTGTGTATAAGTGTGCTTTTTGTAAGTGTGTTTGGATTGATTTTTGTGTTTATGTGTATTTAAGTGTGTGTACGTGTGTTTTGTGTAAGTGCATGTGTGGATTCATGTGTGCGTTTATGTGTTTGTAAGTGTGTTTTGTGTAAGTGTGTATAAGTGTTTGCACGTGTGTTTTGTGTAAAGTGTGTGTGTGGATTGACGTGTGTGTTTATGTGTGTGTAGTGTGTGTGTGTGTGTATTTTGGGTAAGTGCGTGTGTGGATTGATGTGTACGTTTATGTGTGTGTAAGTGTGCTTTGCGTAAGTGCGTGTGTGGATTGATGTGTATGTTTATGTGTGAGTAAGTGTGTTTTGTGTAAGTGTGTGTGTGGATTGATGTGTGTGTTAATGTGTGTGTAAGTGTGTGTACCTGTGTTTTGTGTAAGTGTATGTGTGGATTGATGTGTGTGTGTATGTGTGTGAAAGTGTGTTTTGTGTAAGTGCGTGTATGGATTGATGTGTCTATTTATGTGTGTGCAAGTGTGCTTTTTGTAAGTGTGTTTGGATTGGTATGTGTGTGTTTATGTGTGTGTAAGTGTGTTCCGTGTAAGTGTGTGTAAGTGTGCTTTGTGTAATTGTGTGTTTGGATTGATGTGTGTGTGTAAGTGTGTGTAAGTGTATTTTGTGTAAGTGTATGTGTGGATTGATGTGAAGTAATTATGGGTGTGTTAGTGCGTGTCAGTATGTTTTGTGAAATGTGTGTGTGGATTGAAGTGTGTCTTTATGTGTGTGTAACTGTGTTTTGTGTAGTGTGTGTTTGGATTATTGTCTATTATTGCTAATGTTCGAAGTTTCAGAGAGTATCAATAACTGGATTTTACAATGATGGTTTTCATTATATTCTAGTTATGTGTAATATTGTGTGTCAGAGTGTTAACGTATGTCATTATATATAAGTCTATGTGTGTTTATGTGTAATTGTGCACTTACACAAAAACACAAACACTTACACAAAATCATCAACACACTGTCATGTGAACACACACAACCTCACTTTCATATTTATTCTCCCGACTCTGTAAATGTGTTCTGTTTGAGGAATAATGTGACGTCAGCCGAAAGAATGCAACAATTCAACCGATGGGCCTCAGAAACATCAGGGACACTGTGAGAAACCCGCAGAGGATTAATTCACCAGTTTAGATATGGCCCGTTAGAATTCAACATGTTCGTTTACAATTAACAGGGACAATTTCACCACAACACTATTTAAAAATATTACGTGGAATAAATAGTTATTTCAGAATAGAATACTCATGTGGCAAGTTTAAAATCTTTACACCATGGGTTAGAATCTCACATTGTACACAGTGTGTTTATGTGTGTGTAAATGTGATTTTTGTAAATGTGTATAAGTGTTTGTAAGTGTGTGTAAGTGTTTGCACCTGTGTTTTGTGTAAGTGTGTGTGTAGATTGACGTGTGTGTTTATGTGTGTGTGCGTGTGTGGATTGATGTGTATGTTTGTGTGTGTAAGTGTGTTTTGTGTAAGTGCGTGTGTGGATTGATATGTGTATTTATGTGTGCGTAAGTGTGTTTTGTGTAAGTGTGTCTGTGGATTGATGTGAGTATTTATGTGTGTGTAAGTGTGTTTGGTGTAAGTACGTGTGTGGATTGATGTGTGTGTTTATGTGTGTGAAAGTATCTTTTTTGTAAGTGCGTGTATGGATTGATGTGTGTATTTATGTGTGTGTAAGTATATGCAAGTGTGTTTTTTGTAAGTGTGTGTTTGGATTGGTGTGTGTGTGTTTATGTGTGTGTAAGTGTGTTTGGTGTAAGTGTGTGTGTGGATTGATGTGTGTGTTTATGTGTGAAAGTATGTTTTATGTAAGTGCGTGTATGGATTGATGTGTGTATTTATGTGTGTGTAAGTATATGCAAGTGTGGTTTTTGTAAGTGTGTGTTTGGATTGGTGTCTGTGTGTTTATGTGTGTGTAACTGTGTTTGGTGTAAGTGTGTGTGTGGATTGATGTGTGTGTTTATGTGTGTGAAAGTATGTTTTATGTAAGTGCGTGTATGGATTGATGTGTGTATTTATGTGTGTGTAAGTGTGTGCAAGTGTGCATTTTGTAAGTGTGTGTTTGGATTGTTGTGTGTGTTTATGCGTGTGTAAGTGTGTTTTGTGTAAGTGTGCTTTGTGTAAGTGTGTGTCTGGATTGACGTGTGTTTTTATGTGTGTAAGTGTGTGTAACTGTGTTTTGTGTAGTGTGTGTTTGGATTGATATCTATTATTGCTACTGTTCGAAGTTTCAGAGAGTATCAATAACTGGATTTTACAAAGATGGTTTTCATTATATTCTAGTTATGTATAATATTATGTGTCAGAGTGTTAATGTATGTCTTTATATGTAAGTCTATGTGTGTTTATGTGTAATTGTGCACTTACACAAAAACACACACACTTACACAAAGTCATCAACATACTTCCATGTGAACACACACAAACTCACTTTCACATTTATTCTCCCTGGCTCTGTGTAAATGTGTTCTGTTTGAGGAATTATGTGACGTCAGCTGAAAGAATGCAACGATTCAACCGATGGGCCTCAGAAACATCAGGGACACAACTGTGAGAAACCCGCAGTGGATTCAATCACCAGTTTAGATATGGCCCATTAGAATTCAACATGTTTGTTTACAATTAACAGGGACTGCTGCACCCCCAACCCTATTTAAAAATATTACGTGGAATAAATAGTTATTTCAGAATATAATACTCATGTGCCAAATTTAAAATATTTAGACCATGGTTTAGAATCTCACATTGTACTGATGCCAACTTAGTCCATATAAAATAGGGTGGTTCACTTCCCATGTCCCTGCAGGGGGCGTAGTGGTGATTACATGAATTACACATTGCCCTTTCCCCTCTCGCTGGTGGATGTGATAGGTCCAGTAAGCTAATAATTACCCTTTACTCTCTCACAGCTGGGGGAGTGGGGAGCGACAGTAGATTACCAATTACCCATCACAATCTCTGCTGGGGGAGTGCCTGATACAATGGGTTAACTATTGCCCATTTCCCTATCTCTGGTGGAGGAGGGAGTGTACAGTGGGTTAACAATTGCTGTTCCTCTCACTCGCTGTTGGGGGAATGGTATTAAAGTGGCCCAACAATTACCGTTCCCCCCCCCCTCTCTCTAGTTAGGGAAGTGGTTCTAAAGTTGGTTAACAATTACCCTTTCCCCTCTCTCAGGTGGGGAGTGGAGGTACAGTTCGTGTTCGTGTGTGGCACTCACTTCAGTTCCCCGTGGCTGCAATATGAAACTGACTTCAATTCTGAATTTGCGGTAGACAACCCGAGAAATAGGGACACCGAGATATAAATGTGCTGCCTTTATTTATCGGAAATAGGAAAGGTAGGAAGTTTGTGAAGTTACTTTCATGAATCCTGTAAAGATAGAGCTTCACGCTGTCTCTAGCCCATGGTGTTTCTGCACTGGGAGCTCTGGCTGTACAAGCCTTGGACCAGAGAACAGCAAACCCCCTACTTCGCCCTCACATTGGCCAAAATAGGAAACACAATTAATTGAGCGGCAGTGTGTTTAGCTCACTGTTGGAAGGAGAACACTTTATTGGTTTCTATTTAAGAACTGAAAGGCAATCGAGAGATTGTCATTGACAAGAATTGACGGTGTCCATCAGAACAAGGGAAATGTTCACAAAACTGGGTTTACCGCTGGATTTATTGACGATTCTGTTGGTGATCTTCAAGGGGATCGCTTCATGTCCCACCACACAGGAGTAAGAAGCGCCGCTGGCCCACTCCTCGGCTGCAATGGATAGCAGGCTGTACATGAAGAAGGAGCTGCTGCCGTTCTCCGCCATCACCTCGGTGTTCTTGTAGTTGCCGGAATCCACCGGCTTGTCATTGACGGTCCATTTGACGAAGATCTCTCGGGGGGAGAAACCTCTCACTAAGCAGGTGAGGCTGACCAACCTCGGAGCGGAGACTTCTTCTACCGAGGGCAGGAGGACAGACACGGCCGGTTCCCGCCGATCTTTCGCTGTAGAACAGTTAGAATAAAGGTCAATGAACTGGACAGTTCCAGAGACAATGGGGGTGAACTTTAACCTAACGGAGCGGGCGGATTGTGGTCGTGGAGGTGGGTAAATTGGTAAAAATCGATATCCCGACCTCAACGCGCCCACTCCCGGTTGTAATATTATAGTTGAGTAAAATATTTAAATGAGAATGGAATCTTCAATTTTAACCACCATTTGGTGTTTAACAGTCGCTGGTCCAGTTTGACACACTGTGTAAATCCCTGCAGTTACAGCGAGGCGGGGACTGCTGCACCCAGGTGGTAATTGCCCTTACACCTACCCCTGGATCCAGGGTCCCTACCTAACCCACCCCCCGCGATCCGAGACCTCCTGACTCGGCTTCCAATCCTCCCGTTCTCCCGGGTGGCCTGTGAGACCACCGCCCACAACTCGCCTTCCTTATTTAAATTTAGCCAATTTCAGGTGGTTAGATGTGAGAGAAATGGACACTGCGTTGAATTTTAACGCTTTTCCTTTTCCCCTCTGGGGCCTTTCTGGTTTTTCATCCCGCAGCAGAGGGAACACAATCTTTCTCTCTGAAATCTTGAAGGATTGGTCTGGAAAATTACATAGAATTTACTGCACAGAATGAGGAGATTTGGCCAACTGGTCTATGCCGGTGTGTATGTTCCACACAAGCCACCTCCTAGCTCACTTAATTTAATCCTAATAACATACCCTTCTATTCCTTTCTCACTCATGGACTTATCCACTTTCCCCTAAAATACATAATGTCAGGTCACAGAGTGCAGAGTTCGTGGAATTACCAAACTGAATGATCAAAGTAGCCCATTAAACATTTTATATAATGATTGGCTCTTGCACATGCCTTAGTCACAGTATCTCACTTATTGCAACAATCGCCCCGCTCACCCTTTTCCTTGTGGATGGAATCTCTGATCGGAGTCGGCATATCCTGATGGCTCACAACGCAGTAGAACTTATCCCCACTCAGCCAGTCTTGTGTCGAGATGTTTAAGTTGCTGATCACGCTGTTGGGATCCTCTCCCGGTTGGACGGCAATCTCTGATTTCAAAGCCTCCTTTTCTCGGGTCCAGGACACGGTGAGCCCATAAGGAGCGTCAGACACGACGCAGGTTAAGGTCACCGTCGCCTCCAGTAAGACCTGTTCCAGTGACGGTGGGCGAAGAGTGATTTTTGAATCACTGCATGGGACATCCACTGCGAAACAGGAATGAAAGTCAGGAAAAGCTGCAGCTTCAGAATCAGGACACCAATATTTAGCCTTAACTCTTTCAAGGGGAATATATCACATTTGAGGTATCAACCTCCCGCTGTTGCTTTAACACCGTTATTGGAAGGACAATTAATTGGCAACGATTCCAGGAGAACTGTAACATTTCCTGTGTATTTGCAGCCAGAGACACCTGTAACGGGCTGTGAAGCAAATACCCGGAGTAAAATGGGAATTCTTTGGGGCGCAATTATGTTAGGCATTGAATAGCGCTCTTCCTGAAATCCCTTGCTCCTTTACACCCGTCTATAGATACTTGCACCCAAATTCATCTCTGCTGGTTATAATAGCTGAAGCCCGAATAGCCCGAGGTTCAAGAGGTCGACACCAGCATTATACTGGTTCAAAACCAGTGTCAAATTAATTTCAAGATTTATGGGACAACAGGAAACAATGTTAAGTTTCTGGTATCTTGCTGCGTTTTTTGTTGCGGTGAAAATGTGCAGTAACCAGTCACAGCCCACGTCTGAGGAGAAGTGCAAGGTCGGGAGAATGGAGTTCCAAGGAATCTTTATGGTGGGGCATCATTTGTAATGGTGTGAAGTAGTTTTTTTAATTTCTGTAAGTACTGAATATTTATCATGTCTGGTGAGAGAAAGTCAGAGTGAAATATGACCTCAGGGCATTAATAGCAACATAGGAACAGTAGGTGGCCATTCAGCCTATCCATCCTATCCCGCCATCCAGTTAGATCATGGCTGATCAACACTCAACACCATCTTCCCGCCTTGATAACCTTGCCTGACAAAAATCTATCAATCTCAATTTTCAACTTTTCAATTGAAAGCAAGCATCAGCAGCTTTTGGGGAGGGAAATCCCGACTTGCACTATTCTTCCTGTGAGGAAATCCTTTGTGACATTACCTCTGCGAGGCCTAACTCTAATGTTAAGGTTCTGCTACTTGTTCTGGACTCTCCCATCAAACTAAATAAATGTTTCTATATCTACTCGATCAATTCCATTGATAAACTTAAACACCTCAATTGGATCATCTCTTAACGTTCTATACTCGTCTCCAGATCATTTTACATTATAGGCCCGGTTTAATTCGGGTAAACGTGCAGTTTAGCGCATCTACGTATATCCTTCCTGAGGTGCGGAGCGCAGAACTGGGCTCAGTGCTCTGAATAGGGTAGATGCTCATTCTAGCAGGGTTCCTGGACAGTTGGCAGGAAAGGATTCCAGACTCCTACTGCCACTCCGTATATGATCAGCCAACTCAGGATAAACCTGTGACTAAGGACACTTCACTCACTGCCTGACATCAGAGCAAGGGGAAAACTTCTTTGGCGAGGTTAATAAAGCTGAGCAATGAGGAATCCTGAACCAGAAGATAGTGGATTGAATTCACACTCCAGATACTTGATCACAAAATGTAAGCTGAGTCTCCCAGTGCAGTACTGGGAGCATGGCGCAATGTCGGAGGTGCCGTCAGTTGGATCAGGTGTTAAACCGTGGATCCATCTGGCCTCTCAGGTGGAGGTAAAAGATACCTTGGCATTATTTCAATGAAAAGCAGAGGAGTTCTCCCTGGTAGCCTGGGAATATTTATCCCTCAAGAAATATCACTCAACAAAAAAAAATGGTCATTATCACACTGTTGTTTTTGGGAGCTTGCTGTGCACTAAATGACTGCCGAACTTTGTACATTACAACTATGACAACATTTCACAACTTAATTCATTGGCTGGCAAGCGCTTTGGTTCAGTCTGTGGTCGCTGAAGGCGCTGTATAAAGGCAAGTTTGTATCGCAAGAATACACAGACTGCATGATTGGAAATTTGGAACAGTCCTCTGCTTTTTACTAATTCCAATGAAACACCTGACTAGGTCAGCGCTCAGAATGGTCTGGAACCTCCCGGGATTGTGCCTCTTACCCTGAGATCTGCTGAAGTTACGGCTTTGCGTGACCCCTTCATGAGTGACTTGGCAGGTGTAGACCGAGCCGGTGAACCATTCCTCGGCGGGGACCGTCAGCCGACTGGCCGTCGAGAAGTTCCCGTTCACCTCAAAGACGGGAGAGGTGACGAAGCCCGAATCCAGGAGTTGTCCACTCTTCAGCCAATTCACGGTCAGTGACTTTGGCCGGAAATCGATGATTGAACACACGGCGCTTGCATATCTGCTGGTGGTGATTTGTTCAGTGGAACTCAGCGTGAGGAGAACAGTTGGAGGACCGATGTCCGGTTCAGGATCTTCAAAAAAAAACATATTACTGACATTGCTTGTAAAATAAATGATTAAGAAATGCAAAGTGTCCTTATATTTTAACAGGTTCTTTGCTATCAGACTAACACTAACCAGGCCTTTACAGAGAGCAGAACTGTGCACTGTATTCTCAGTGTAATATGCAGACCAGAACTGTGCATAATATTCTAAGTGCGATATGAGGTCCAGAACCATGCACAGTATTCTAAGCATGATATGGAGACCACAACTTTATGCCGTATTCTAAGTATGAGATCGAAACCAGAACTTTAAAGAATATTCTAACTGTGATATGGAGACCGGAACTGTGCATAATATTCTTAGTATGATATGGAGACCAGAACTTTAGACACTAATCTAAGTATGAGATGGAAACCAGAATTGTGACCAATATTCTAAATGTGATAAGGAAACTAGAACTGTGCTCAGTATTCTAAGTATTATGTGGAAATCATAACTGTACACAATACTCTAAGTGTGATTTGGAGACGAGAACTTTACACAGTATTCTAAGTATGATAGGGAGAGCAGAACTGTACACAGTACTCTAGGTGTTGTCTTACCAAATTGCTATACAAGTTGAGCATAATTTGTCATCTTATCATTGTTTGCCCTGTAACCCACATCACTAACCTGGCATTGTGATGGCCCAGACCGACACACCACGTCGAACCTCACAGAAGATTGTGCTGCTCCCCACATCTGACTTGGTGATGGTTAACTGGCTGCTCTGGGTGTAGATTCCTTTCTTGTTGAACACTGACGGGTAGGTCTTCAATGCAGTGGTGATAGGATCTTTATCTTTCTTCCAGGAAAGGCTGGTGATATCGGGGGAGTAGTCCATCGCCAAACAGCCGTATGTGATGGAGCCATCGGTGCTGGGTTGTTCACAGGAGGAGAGCAGGGCGTAGAGATTGGGGGGAAACGGTGTTACTGAGAAAGAATGGCCCATTGAACAAGTTAGACTCTGTAATCCATGCTTATAAAAGAAAGAAACAACTCGAAATTTGACTGCAGAATAAACTAATTCCACCATTTTCCCATCAAAGACTACACGGGCATTTGAGCTTCTGTCAGTTCCTTTATATGCACCTGTCGATGCCCTGGTCAGGAACACACCTTTCTATCCCCGAGCTCTATCACATTACACAACAAGAACCTTTACACAACTCGCCAATAAAGAATCCTTCATTGGTTCATACAATAGAAGAACAGAGGCATGTTCCTGCTATTTCGGCCTGCATTTATTTCTCAATCAGCACCATTTCTGGTCCTTTATTTAATTGCAGTTTGGGGAAGTTCGCTCTGTGCACATTGCCTGCAGTGTATCCCAACAAAACAATTGTGACTGCACTTCAAAGTAACAGCGGAATTCCTGCTTCGGATGTTAGCAAAAAACCCTCTAAATTTGCCTACCACATAATTCAACAGATAGCATTTCCATAGTCTAGTTTCTAAGATTCAAGCTGGAGATGAATCGCAATTGAGTCGAATTTCTCCCTTATTTCCTCAGCATTTGAGGAAGAGCGATGTCACTCAGTGCAATGTGATCTGGGCTCTATCCCATCCTATTGAATGCATGCCTCTTGAGTTTCCTCCTCCATCCCATTCAATTAATAATCTGAATAAAATACCATTCCAAAATCCGGTTAATTGGAAGTTTCTCCTTAAATGGCCCATTTCAGTTCCCATTGCTGTTCTTGTTATATAACAACGACCTGGGCTTGGTTATCGGGAATACAATTTCGAAGTTCGAAGATGAGGCAAAACCTGGCAACGTAGCCTATAGTGAGCATGAAAGCAGCAGACTCCATGAGGAGACAGATGGACCAGTGAAATGGGCCGGGACATGGCAATTGCAATTTAATGCGAATCATTGAGAAGCGATGCACATTGGGTGGAAGATGGATAGGCAGTGTAATCTAAATAGTATTGTTTTGAGGGGATGCACGAACAGAGAGTCGTAGATGTACATATTTACAAATCTTTGAACGGGGCAGGGCAAACTGGTAAGACAGTTATGAAACATTATGGGATACTTGACTTTCTAAATGGGGAATTGACTACAAAAACAAGGCGGTTATGCTAAACATACAGATCACGTGTTAGGCCTCAGCTGGAGTATTGTGCACAATTCTGGAACAACAATGTAGGAAGGATGTCAAGCCCTTGGGGAGTGTAGAGGGGAGGCTTTTACCAGGATTATGCCAGGGATGCGGACTTCAGTTATGTGGAGAGATTGGAAAAGCAGGGATGTTCTCCTTAGAACAGAGGTTAAGAAGAAACGTAAGAGAGATATTCAACATTATGATAGTTTTTGATAGAGCAAGTAGGGAGAAACTGCTTCCGCTGGAAGGTAGGTGGGTAACCAAAGGTCACAGATTTAAAATAATTGGCAAAAGATCAAAAGGGAAAATTGGGGCAATTGTTTCACACAGAGGGTTGGTAATTTCAGGAATGCTCCAAGCAGATCCTCCTGTATGTCAGGAGGACACATGTGCACGTTTACAAGGAAAACCCAGGGGAGTTGGATTAAATTGGACAGCTCTTTCAGAGCCGGCACAGGCACGATGCTTGAATGGCCTTTTCAGTGCTGTGAGATGCTATCATTCTACACGAGTCAGTGTGAATAGTGCTTCTAGATTTAATGGAAGGAAACGCTTCATATTTTGGACACCTCTACCAGATCTATTTTTACTGTTCGTTATAATGAAAGAGGATATTTAAAATAAAGGGATCTTATAAATCTGACGCAAATTAGTCAATCGCATGCTGTTATAAAGGCTTAAAGTTCATTGCGAATGATGACTTATTGCAGGTTGACTCTATCTCTTTAAATGTTTCACAGAATTGCAGCTCAGTGACTGTGCACCTTGTGTTGTGACCCAGGCCAATAGCTGCATCTCTCATAGTTTGTCCCTACCTTTAACCTGCTCAAGATGAATTGAACAACATAATGTTTCTAAACACGAGGTCCTCATGACTGTTATTTGAAGCGGGAGTCTCGATATCCTCCATTTAAATTGTGAAAATAACTTACAGCCTCCCAACAGATCAGAACAGCCGCTGCTTTCTGGAGCGTTATTCACTTCCTGAAACGGTTTGTTCTGAAAGTGAGCTGAGGATCAGGCGAATCGTGTTCAATAGAAATCTGATGCCCAGAATGTTCAAACATGAATAACTCATTAAAAATTTGGCATTTTTTCAGAAAGAATATAAACATCAATGAATGTGCGTTGTTTAATCTGGGCAATCGGACGATTTATTGTTTATATCTGGCACGAGTAGTTTATCTGCTATCTGTTAGTGGCAGATAACGGTGCCTTGAACATTGCCTGACCAAGCACTCTCAGGTCAGATACAGCACGATACAAGAGCAAAGCTCCCGCTATGCTGTCGTGTGGGTCAGGCCAGGTATAGCAAGGGTTACACACAGAGTAATATGTTATCTGTACTATCCCGTCAAACATTCCCAGCTCAAGTACTGCAGAGATGTGCTACGAAATGTCTCCCCATAAAATGCATTATCAAATTGACCGATTATACTCAGCACAATTATCACACGTACAAAGAAAAGCTTCCCATACACTTCCCCTTTAAAGCACACCAGCTCACCTATAGCTCTGATTAAATAGAAGATCAATCTATATTGAAGGACCCAATTAAGCTCCACGTCCTTCTAAATAAAAGGTTAAATGTTGATTAAAGCTATCTCTGCAATGTCCCACCAAGCAATGCCAGATAAGGTAAAGTATGGGTTAGTTGCAGAGTAAAGCTCCTTCATCACTGTCATATCAAACACTCCCAGTGTAGTTACGGCACGAGTTAGATAAACAGTAGATTTCCCTCCACACTGCCAATTAAACACATTCAGGACAGGTCCAGTACGGCTTGGATAAAAAATAAAGCTTCCTCTACAATGTCCCATCAAACACTCCCAATACAGGTACAGTGTAAAGCTCCCTCTAGAATGTCCCATTAAACATTCCCAGGGCAGGTACAGCATGGGTAGATACAGACTTAATCTCCCTCTACAGTGTCCCATCAAACAGTCCCAGTGCAGGTACAAAATTGCCAAAATAAATTGGAGCATCCATCTGATCAGACGAGGCACTGCTTTCCTGAAACTGTTTGTTCTGAAAGTAAGCTTAGGATCAGACCAATCTCATTCAATAATTAGCTGATGCTCAACTGTATAACAATAACTAATTCAATATCGTATTAGTTAGATGCAGATTGAGGTTTCTTCAATTTGTTTTCGAAAAACACTCGAATCAGATACAGGACAGATTCGATAGAGTAAATCTCCCTCTTCACTGGTCTGTCTGGCGCTGTAAGGTCATGTAAAGCAAAGGATGAATGCATATTAAACTGCACTACCCTGTAAGACGGGTCAAATATAGCAAGGTTTAGATTCCGAGTAAAATTATTTCTGCACTGTGCCATCAATCCACACAGGGCAGATACAGCATCGGTCAAGATACAGAGTTGAGCTCCCTCTACATTGTCCCATCAAACACGCCCAGAACAGGTACAGCATGGGTCAGCACAGAGTAACACTCCCTCTACACTGTCCCATCAAACACTCCCAGGGCACGTACAGCATGGGCTAGATACAGAGTAAAGCTCCTTCTGCACTGTCCCATCAAACACTTCCAGGGTAGGTACAACCGGGTTAGAAACTGATTAAAGCTTCTTCTACTGTCCCCCCGTGGTGTTTCGTAACTGCTCCTTCTGACTGTCAAAAGCTGGGTTACTGATCTCATTTCAGCGGCGACTCCTCAACCTTAAAGTCAATCTTTTACGTTTCTCACATATACCAGTTTCTTAAATAACTGAGTTAAATGACACTCCCCGCAATACACGATCACAATCCAGAAGTTTTGCAACCCGTCAGGAGGACTGATGATTCTCACACAGTGAGCAGGCGCACAGGAACAGAACTGACACAAACGGTGCAACAACGGTGCTCCAGTGAGAGAGACCAGTTCTATCTGTTAATTTCAATGATTTCTAATTTATTTCTTGTCAATTTCCAACCACCTCAACTCTGCAGATTTTTTGAAATTAAACTGATCTTTATTTGAGAAACTATTCAACATCCAGCCATTCCTCCCTCTCGGTCGACTATCTTATAAACCGTGTAAAAATTAATTTCCCTGAAAATAAGTATCTGGAAATAATTCTCATTCCACGGAAAGTGCTGCGCGTTAAACGGGACTAGCTAACAGCGTAAGAATGTCACAATCCAGGAGACATATACATTGAAACCTGATCACCCACTGATTTGACATATTTGCAATAGTAAATATAACCTGTAAAATCATCGAGGCAAAATCAACTAAAATATTAAGCGATAGCTTATCGAACTCAGCACAGCCGAGTTATACATGCATTATCTTCTAAATTAATTTAGGAATTAATTAAACATTCTCTCCAACCCTTGTGTTAGTGTAATAACTGTAATGTTGACCAGTATGCAATGCAATTGCAAGAGATCATTTATGTTTAATGAATTAGAACGAATATTACATTTTAAGTTTGTATTCGTGTTAGCTGATTATTGGAAATACTCTGAGTACCTGTCTGGCACTTCCTCCTCAGAAGCACACGTACCTGGAACTTTTGAAATTAACTTAATGTGCTTGAATTTCAGTCTTACTGATACAATTAATGAATAATAATTTAAAAACCTTTTCTGCCTGGCAACTTGTGATATATTAAGGTTTACTTAACTTACCATAACAATTCATCAACAGTAAAATATTAAGCAGCATATTAATACATAAATACAATCAGAAAAATAAATTATTTTTACTTAACTCAAATCACATTTGACTAATTGACGCTAATTACGCAGTTCTACTTCTGTCCCGTTCTCTACCGATACATTTTTAAATTCTACATATTCTGACATAACAAAAACTGCGTCTATTTTCAGAGTACATTGCACATGATGGATTGAGGAGTGGACTATTTTAAATAGTTCACTGTCCGGCCCGGGTCACAAGTCCGATGTGCTGTAAACCACTTGTTTACTAAACTGGACTCTCGAGCTGAAATATTCTCCACAATCTTAACTTCCCAAAAATGGTTTTCTTAATTAAAACCAGTTTGCAGTCAGTAGCAGAACTTCTGCTATTTAATAACACAGACAATCATTTACAGTTCACTCCCATTATTCACACAATGCCCCCAAATTAATTATTAAATACATTCTGCTATTTCTTGAAACTAATTTCCAGAATGGTTAGTGTAAAACTGTAGGATAACAAATCATTCAGGCCATCTGCCACACTGAACCTGAATGAGAAAATGGAGGAGAGACTTTGTTCATCAATTTAATATTAATAATAATTAACATAATTCTCAGATATGACCTGTGCTTTGTCTACCGTTCTATCCCTTATATAGCACCGCTTTGGGAGAAAGGAAGTTGTGTTAAATTCTAAACAAGATGAACATTTTTTAAGTAAATTAATCTGCTTGAATTTCAATGGATTATTTGCCTATCTCCAGCCTATGCAGTCTTGAATTTGAATATAATCACATGAATAATTATTTGACTGCCGGTGACGCCTGACTCACAGCCGCTGATCTTGCAAACTGTTTAAGATTAGTTTAGTGATAATTCTATCGGTATCAAACAAAACACAATAGTGATTCAATAACAAATTTCGGTTGCACAGTAAGAATTTCATATTAAATTGACAAAATGCAATTTACAACACGGCTTTGAGTTATAATTAAAGACAATGCCAATCATCTCTGTAAACAGGATGTAAAAAGTAACTGAACTCCCGACTCAAACTGAACACACGGTGGAATCAATATGTTGTCAGTGAACTAATTGCAGGCATAATTAATAATTGTATCCAGCCTCTAAAAGTTTCTGCTCCTCTTAATGGAGCCCAGTGTACAGCAGGATTTTGGAAGGCAAATAATATTAAGAAAATTATATTGATATTATAACATATTTTAATAACATTGGAAGATATTATCGCATTATAATATTATAATCGGTTTGTTAATCGTAATTTATTTCAGCTACAACCTGAATAATTGCTAATTATATAGCTGGTAATTACAGTTACGTTTCACTCAGTAAATATCAGCATCGTAAACATAAATTTATAGTTGAATATATAATTATCACCAATAATTGTTATGTTAAAATATATTTCAATGATTTCTGATTCCTAAAACCTTCCTGTTCTCTGCCTACAATCTGCTTTCAAACAGTTTCAAACACATATCTTGTTTGTATTCGATCAGGAACCTGCTGCTGCCCGCTGTCACCGATATTAAACATTGTAGAAACGCGAAATAGTTTCACAAATTTTTGGTATTCTGAATAACACCGGCACAAACTCTCCTCAGCAGATCAATACTAAATCACATCACTGAGGGGCGGACAGAACCTTTCATGAACAGATCCTTCATTCTCTAAACCATTTCAGCAGAATTAAATGTATCATTGCAAAAAGTCTCTTTACAGAATCACCGAAGCCGCCTAAAACTAAAATAACTTATGATTGAATTCAACTGAAATATAAAATAATGACAGCAGAATTGTGATTTGATGGATCATGTAAAATACATTAATGTTAATATTATAGCATATTTTAATAATAATGGGTGATATTACTACATCATTATAATGTTAGTAATATTAATTTAAATCAGGTCCATCTGGAAATGTGTTAATTTTTCAGTCCTTAATTACAGCAACACTTCACGTATTGAATCTGTGCATTCGGGAACATTCGGTCAGTAGATGACAAATGTAATTTTCACTAAAATCTTTAAATTCCTTAAGAATATATATTGAGCGCTAAGATTTATGTTATGTGTTTAAAATGTTCTTTCAAAAATATTTAAACACAATGTTTGTATTCGATCAGAAAAATTGCAGCAATCATAGGTCACCGAGATTAAACATTGCAGAAGTGTCAAAGAGTGTAACAACTTTAAAGGATTTAACGTAACTCAAGCACAGAAACTCGTTAACAGATAAACACCAAATCACTTCAACAACAACTTATGTGGAGAAACAGTTGAATTCTATAATCACTTTGTAGCAGAATTACATAAAACATTGAAAAATCTCAATAGAGAACCCACCGAACCCAAGTTTCAGTGAACGAAATAATTATTAAAATAAAGAGAAATGTAAAATAAAGGCACAAATACAACAGTTGCAGAATGTAGGAATGTTCCTTACCTGCAATCACCGTCACCATGGTCCCTGGTCCCCAGTAGCCCATGGCGTCCTTATTCCCGTGGTCCCACAGTGATAGGAACCCGTACAAATATTGCATTCAGTCTCTGCTCAGTACTGATTCTCAACATTCATTCGAAATACACATGCACTTAAATACAAATTCGCTTCTTATCAAGTTTAGAATTTAGCCAACAGTTTGTAGAACAAATAGAAGGAGAACACAGTTCTCACCAGCTCCCTGCAGGTATCAGGCACAGTGAATCGAGCATCATGTCCAGCTGGGCAATTGTTGACGCTGTTAACATTAAACAGGAGCACAACCGAAACCTCCCTCAGTACATTGGTTACAGTGTTATATTTTCACCATTGAATTATCAGTGTCTTAGTTTTGTAAGAAGCGGTTTGTGGTCTGGTTTTGAACAATGCCGTTATCATTGCATTTGACACAATTACTGACCGTCAGGTTATGATGGACGTTATTGAATTCCCCCTCGATCTGTTCATGTACGGGTCCAGCCCTGGTTCCTCTCGCTGTGGTGCCTTGCACAGTAATAGATGGCGGTGTCTTCGCTCCGCAGTTTCTTCATGTCCAACGCGAAGATGTTGCTTGAAGTATCTTTGGACACAGTAAATCGGCCCTCAGTCCCCGGGGTGTAATGCTTGTCCGATGAACTGTAATATCTAATCAGCCACTCCAGCCCCTGTCCGGGAACGTGGCGGACCCAGTACATGTAGCTGCCACCAAGATCTAAGCCGCTGGTTTTACAGGTCAGTCTCAGGGAGCCCCCGGGAATCCTGGTCTCTGCCTCGGGCTGAGTCAACACCATATCCGACTGGACACCTGTAGAAATAATCAAAAACCCCGAGGATCAATCCTGGTGAAACGATTCCTAATTCTGTAACATTCCAGAGAGACTAACACTGAGACAGGAACAATGAAAGACTTGGACAATAAAAACTACTCACGGGAAAAGAAAGCCAGCAACAGACTGAGAGAAATAGCCGACCTCATCCTCCTGGCAATGTGTGGTGAATGATTTCGGCAAGAACTCACTGGGCAAACGCACTCCCAGACTGTTGTATTGCGGTCCCAGTGACCGGCAGTTAAATACCCGGGAGGTGGGGGCGAGGTTACAGGCGCCGCCCGTTGATTCCCTGATAGAGGCGGATTCTGGGTCCACGTCACTCCTTCCACATCACCAACAGAATGGACTCACATCTGGACTGTAAATAAAATCAATTTATTTCCTCACTGCTTCACAGGGTCGTGAATCTCTGAGATTGAAATACATTATCAGGTTCTAAAGACACGACCAGTTTGTGTTTCTCCATCTCCTGCTATATATCCATGCATCTGTACCAATAAAGTATCCCCTATAATCTGAATTGTTATCACTCTATGTAACCGAGTGCGGGAGATGGGTATAAAAGATGGGTATAAAAGGCTCAGCAGTCCGGGGAGCGTCGGGAGACGCGGGAGTCGAGAGAGGCAGCGGACTATAAAAGGCTCAGCAGTCCGGGGAGCGTCGAGAGACGCGGGAGTCGAGAGAGGCAGCGGCCTATAAAAGGCTCAGCAGTCCGGAGAGCGTCGAGAGAGGCGGGAGTCGAGAGAGGCGTACTTGTGCAGCTCCAGCTGAGAGAAGTCAAAAAAGAAGTAGAAAGAAATCAATAGGTGACGTCACAGCCAACGTGGGAAGTGATTGGCTGCTGATTGGTGAGTAGTTTTTCTTTTTCTTTTTAGTCAGTAACTTTTAACATTGTTGTCGGCAATTTAAGTGTATCTTAGGGTTGAGTCATGGCAGGACAGCTCGGTCACGTGATATGCTCCTCCTGTACCATGTGGGAACACGAGGACAAAACCAGTGTCCCTGACGACTACATGTGCGGAAAGTGTGTCCACCTCCGGCTACTGACGGTCCGCGTTGCGGAGTTGGAGCTGAAGGTGGATTCACTCTGGAGCATCCACGATGCTGAGAACGACGTGAGTATCACGTGTAGCGAGTTGGTCTTACCGCAGGAGAAGGGTCCACAGCCAGCGAGGGAATGGAAGACCAGCAGGAAGAGTAGTGCAAGGAAGGTAGTGCAGGGGTCCCCTGTGGTCATCCCACTGCAAAACAGATACACTGCTTTGAGTGCTGTTGAGGGGGATGACTCATCAGGAGCGGGCAGCAGCAGCCAAGTTCATGGCACCGTGGCTGGCTCTGTTGCACAGGAGGGCAGGAAAAAGAGTGGGCGAGCGATAGTGGTAGGGGATTCAATTGTAAGGGGAATAGATAGGCGTTTCTGCGGTCGCAACCGAGACTCCAGGATGGTATGTTGCCTCCCTGGTGAAAGGGTCAAGGATGTCTCGGAGCGGGTGCAGGACATTCTAAAAAGGGAGGGAGAACAGCCAGTTGTCGTGGTGCACGTTGGTACCAAAGACATAGGTAAAAAAAGGGATGAGTTCCTACGAAATGAACTTAAGAAGCTAGGAGCTAAATTAAAAAGTAGGACCTCAAAAGTAGTAATCTCGGGATTGCTACCAGTGCCACGTGCTAGTCAGAGTAGGAATCGCAGGAGAGCTCAGATGAATACGTGGCTTGAGCAATGGTGCAGCAGGGAGGGATTCAAATTCCTGGGGCATTGGAACCGGTTCTGGGGGAGGTGGGACCAGTACAAACCGGACGGTCTGCACTTGGGCAGGACCGGAACCAATGTCCTCGGGGGAGTGTTTGCTAGTGCTGTTGGGGAGGAGTTCAACTAATATGGCAGGGGGATGGGAACCAATGCAGGGAAATAGAGGGAAACAAAAAGGAGGCAAAAACATATGACAGAAAGGAGATGAGGAAAAGTGGAGGGCAGAGAAACCCAAGGCAAAGAACAAAAAGGGCCATTGTACAGCAAAATTCTAAAAGGACAGAGGGTGTTAAAAAAACAAGCCTAAAGGCTTTGTGTCTCAATGCAAGGAGTATCCGCAATAAGGTGGATGAATTAACTGTGCAAATAGATGTTAAAAAATATGATGTGATTGGGATTACGGAGACGTGGCTCCAGGATGATCAGGGCTGGGAACTCAACATCCAGGGGTATTCAACATTCAGGAAGGATAGAATAAAAGAAAAAGGAGGTGGGGTAGCATTGCTGGTTAAGGAGGAGATTAAGGCAATAGGTAGGAAGGACATTAGCTTGGATGATGTGGAATCTCTATGGGTAGAGCTGCAGAACACTAAAGGGCAAAAAACGTTAGTGGGAGTTGTGTACAGACCTCCAAACAGTAGTAGTGATGTTGGGGAGGCATCAAACATGAAATTAGGGGTGCGTGCAATAAAGGTGCAGCAGTTATAATGGGTGACTTTAATATGCACATAGATTGGGCTAACCAAACTGGAAGCAATACGGTGGAGATGGATTTTCTGGAGTGCATAAGGGATGGTTTTTTAGACCAACATGTCGAGGAACCAACTAGGGGGGAGGCCATCTTAGACTGGGTGTTATGTAATGAGAGAGGGTTAATTAGCAATCTCGTTGTGCGAGGCCCCTTGGGGAAGAGTGACCATAATATGGTGGAATTCTGCATTGGGATGGAGAATAAAACAGTTAATTCAGAGACCATGGTCCAGAACTTAAAGAAGGCTAACTTTGAAGTTATGAGGCGTGAATTGGCTGGGATGGATTGGCGAATGATACTTAAGGGGTTGACTGTGGATGGGCAATGGCAGACATTTAGAGACCGCATGGATGAACTACAACAATTGTACATTCATGTCTGGCATAAAAATAAAAAAGGGAAGGTGGCTCAACCGTGGCTATCAAGGGAAATCAGGGATAGTATTAAAGCCAAGGAAGTGGCATACAAATTGGCCAATAATAGCAGCGAATCTGGGGACTGGGAGAAATTTAGAACTCAGCAGAGGAGGACAAAGGGTTTGATTAGGGCAGGGAAAATGGAGTATGAGAAGAAGCTTGCAGGGAGCATTACGACGGATTGCAAAAGATTCTATAGATATGTAAAGAGAAAAAGGTTCATAAAGACAAACGTAGGTCCCCTACAGTCAGAATCAGGGGAAGTCATAACTGGGAACAAAGAAATGGCGGACCAATTGAACAAGTACTTTGGTTCGGTATTCACGAAGGAGCACACGAACAACCTTCCGGTTAAAAAAGGGGTCGGGGAGTCTAGTAAGGAGGAGGATCTGATGGAAATCCTTATTAGCCGGGAAATTGTGTTGGGGAAATTGATGGGATGGAAGGCCGATAAATCCCCAGGGCCTGATGGACTGCATCCCAGAGTACTTAAGGAGGTGGCCTTGGAAATAGTGGATGCGTTGACAGTCATTTTCCAACATTCCATTGACTCTGGATGAGTTCCTATGGAGTGGAGGGTAGCCAATGTAACCCCACTTTTTAAAAAAGGAAGGAGAGAGAAAAAAGGGAATTATAGACCGGTCAGTCTGACATCGGTAGTGGGTAAAATGATGGAATCAATTATTAAGGATGTCACAGCAGTGCATTTGGAAAGAGGTGACATGATAGGTCCAAGTCAGCATGGATTTGTGAAAGGGAAATCTTGCTTGACAAATCTTCTGGAATTTTTTGAGGATGTTTCCAGTAGAGTGGATAAGGGAGAACCAGTTGATGTGGTATATTTGGACTTTCAGAAGGCGTTCGACAAGGTCCCACATAAGAGATTGATGCGCAAAGTTAGAGCACATGGGATTGGGGGTAGTGTACTGACATGGATTGAGAACTGGTTGTCAGACAGGAAACAAAGAGTCGGAGTAAATGGGTACTTTTCAGAATGGCAGGCAGTGACTAGTGGGGTAACGCAAGGTTCTGTGCTGGGGCCCCAGCTGTTTACACTGTACATTAATGATTTAGATGAGGGGATTAAATGTATTATCTCCAAATTTGCGGATGACACTGAGTTGGGTGGCAGTGTGAGCTGCGAGGAGGATGCTGTGAGGCTGGAGAGCGACTTGGATATGTTAGGTGAGTGGGCAAATGCATGGCAGATGAAGTATAATGTGGATAAATGTGAGGTTATCCACTTTGGTGGTAAAAACAGAGAGACAGACTATTATCTGAATGGTGACAGATTAGGAAAAGGGGAGGTGCAAAAAGACCTGGGTGTCATGGTACATCAGTCATTGAAGGTTGGCATGCAGGTGCAGCAGGCGGTTAAGAAAGCAAATGGCATGTTGGCCTTCATAGCAAGGGGATTTGAGTACAGGGGCAGGGATGTGTTGCTACAGTTGTACAGGGCATTGGTGAGGCCACACCTGGAGTATTGTGTACAGTTTTGGTCTCCTAACCTGAGAAAGGACATTCTTGCTATTGAGGGAGTGCAGCGACGGTTCACCAGACTGATTCCCAGGATGGCGGGACTGACCTATCAAGAAAGACTGGATCAACTGGGCTTGTATTCACTGGAGTTCAGAAGAATGAGAGGGGACCTCATAGAAACATTTAAAATTCTGACGGGGTTAGACAGGTTAGATGCAGGAAGAATGTTCCCAATGTTGGGGAAGTCCATAACCAGAGGTCACAGTCTAAGGATAAGGGGTAAGCCATTTAGGACCGAGATGCGGAGGAACTTCTTCACCCAGAGAGTGGTGAACCTGTGGAATTCTCTACCATAGAAAGTTGTTGAGGCCAATTCACTAAATATATTCAAAAAGGAGATAGATGAGGTCCTTACTACTAGGGGGATCAAGGGGTATGGCGAGAAAGCAGGAATGGGGTACTGAAGTTGAATGTTCAGCCATGAACTCATTGAATGGCGGTGCAGGCTAGAAGGGCCGAATGGCCTACTCCTGCACCTATTTTCTATGTTTCTATGTGTCTATGTTTCTATGTAATGTGATTCTATTTACGGTGCACTTGGCTAAAGCTACACACTTTTGGTCTGGAGATGAGATCATACTTCTCACATTATACAATTTATTCTCATTGCATTTCACTAACTGCCCATTAGTCTGCGAACCCCAGACAGTCCTTTATAAAATTAGCTGTAAAATGAATCCGCTTGCCTGATCACTAAGCACAGCTGTTGAAGGAGACACATAAGAAAGGTGTGCCCGCTTCTGACCAGTGTTTTATGAGAGAAACTTGTGAATCAGAACCGATAATGTGATCAGCAAACCTCGACATCCAAACCCTTGCAGCTAACTTTAACAGCGACGAATGTGTAACAGACACGGGTAACAGGAACACGGTGTATCAGGACATAGCGGTATGTTACAGAATATCACAGGAACAAATGCTTCATCTCCAGCAGAAACAGATCACAATCTGGGCATTTCACAACCCAATGGTAGCCGGGCTATGAGAGGGGTTATTCAGGGATCCAAATCAGCTCAAATTACACCGCACACTGCGCGGCTACTAATGAGGAATAATGGAGACATTAGTTTAGACCAGGCGCAGAATTCTGTGAGAATATTAAAGAAGTGCAGCTGGCACTTCTCTGTGAGAATATTCAAAGCAATTAAATCTGTTTTAGTTACTTTGCGAATCTCACTCATCTCTCTGCAGTGTAGGGTGGGGCCATTAAACCTCACTCCAGTACTTCATGCTGTACTGATTAACGGGACTGGATGTCTAGAATGGTCTTTATTTGGAAATAGTTTACAGTCGATACCGTGTGGATCAATTCATTATTTTCCAATCCTATTTTATAAAATGGTGAGCATGAAATTTACGGACAATCATTCTCGAGATGTTATACCATGTAAAATGTTTCTTGTTTTAAAAGTGCTACTGAATAATTTAATGTTCAAACATTTAAATACGATCTTTCTCCCATTCTTGTTCACGCTAATCTGAACCACACAACTTTTGGCAGTAACCCAACCGACTGCCGTCAGCGAGCATCGAACACCAGTGTCATTTACATGAAGCATGTGGGGTTCTGTGCAGTCCATCAAAGGTCTGTTTTCTCACTACTGACCGCATACCTGGAAGCCAACTTTAAAACCTTTACATTATCAAAATACACATTTTTATACACATCTGCCCAGTAACAGTACTGGAGTTAAGTTTAATTTTTTTCGACATGTAAATGTGTGTAACTGTTCCCATATCCCAGGAAAGGAAATATATCCAATGTCTCAGATACAATGTCAGTAGTGGCAGTCAGCTGGAGTCTCAGTACCGCACATAACCCTGTAATAGATAGAGAGATAGAGATATAGAGATATATATAGATAGATAGATAGATAGATAGATAGATAGATAGATAGATAGATAGATAGATAGATAGATAGATAGATAGATAGATAGATAGATAGATAGATAGATAGATAGATAGATAGATAGATAGATAGATAGATAGATAGATAGATAGATAGATAGATAGATAGATAGATAGATAGATAGAAAGAGAGAAAGAAAGAAAGAAAGAGGGATCCCACATGGATCAGTGCTGGGTCTACGACTGTTCACATTTTCTATTAATGATTTAGATTTTGGAGTCGAAAACACAATTTCTAAATTTTCAAATGCACGAGTGGGGGGCGGGTCGGGGTTTAAATACTGTGGAACACTGCTACGAATTGCAAGAATGCATGAATTGACTAATTAATTTCAACACAGATAATTATGAGGTATTATGTTTTGGTAAGAAAAATAAGGTCACTTATCACTTATAAAATAAGAATCCTAGTGAGATGGAGGAACCAAAGTCTCTGAGAGTGCAAATACACACATCATTAAAAGTAGCAACACAATTAATAATACCATAAAAAGAAGGAAACATGCACGCGGGTTTATTTCTAGAGGGATAGAATTGAAAAGTGCAAAGGTTATGCTAAACTTGGTGATACCACATTTGAAGTACTTTGTACAATTGTGCCAAACCCACGCCCTTTCTCCGAAGCCCTGCATATGTTTCCATTTAGATATGTGGATAGTGCAGGGAAGTGCAGTTGAGGTAGAAGTTCAGCTATGATCCCGTTGAATGATGGGACATGCTCGAGGAACCGTATGGCCTACTCCTGCTCCCAATTCTTATGTTCTTATGTTCTGATTTTCTAGAAAATATGGTCCTTAGATACACAATCTCTCCTCATAGGACAGCCGCCGCCCCACCCCACCGACCCCTGCTACGCCATCCCAGGAATCAGGCTGATGCACCTTTGATGCACTCCCTCTAAGGCAAGTATATCCTTCCTTAGTTTAGGAGAAATAAACTGCACACAATACACCAGGTGTAGTCTCAGCAGCGCCCTATAGAAGTGCATAAAGGCTTCTTTGCTCTAATACTCCAATCCTTTTGCAATAAAATGTTGCTTACCATTTGCTTTCCTAATTGGTCACTTTGTCTCTATGTTAGCTTTCTGTGATTCGTGTACAAGCCCATCCAGGTCTTTCTGAGTAGCAACATTACCCACTTTCACAGCATCCAAAAAATATTCTGCGTTTCTATTTGTCCTATCAAAATGCGTAACTTCACACTTCTCCACATTATATTCAATCTGTCATGTCCTTGCCCACTCACCTACCTTGTCAATATGCCTTTGCGGCCTCCTTACTTGCTCCTCACTGTTTACTGTCCTACCTAACTTTGTTTTGTAAAGTACACTAATTTAAGTCATCTTTCTATACACGTGTAGAAGTACAAACAGTCTGTTTTTAGGTTTTTGATAGCTTATTTAATTTTATATTTTCTCCCATATTATCAGTTGCATGTGCATCTTTTGCAGAATTCTAATATCTTCCCAATTTTCGGGCTTACTACTGGTTTTGTCAACATTCTACGCAAGTTCAATTAATTGAATACCATCTTTAATTTCCTTTGTTAGCCACATTTGCACCATTTTTCCTGTCAGGTTTTTATTCATTATGGAAGTTTATCTAATCTGACGGCTCTGTATTATGAACTGAAGGTGAATTTGCAAAATCATTTTGCAAATTCCGCCCTTGATACTTTTTGATCATCTGCACCTCTTGTGGTTCGCTCTAAAAACAAATCCTCTGCGTAAACGTTCAAGTACGTTATAGTGGTTGGAATTGTGAATCATGTTTAAATTAAGCTCTGGGGCCTACAGCTGATATCCTTTATCAGCAGGTGGCGTCAGTGATCATATTGAAAGATGAGTCATGTGGAGACGGATGTTGCTGAGCATTTCAGTCACCATCTGCATTGTCAACACAAGTAATAGCATTTTAACAATATAATTAATGCTCAGATTACTTCTCAGTTAGTCAAATTTGAAAGGAGCATGTATCCTTCGAAATAATCTGAAGGGCAAAGAAAGATAGCATTATTTCAATGCACACTTTAGGAAGATTGTCGGGCTGTTGCCGAGGATGCAGAGGAGATTGCTGCAAGGCATGAGGGAGTTCAATTATGTAGACACGAGAGAGGATGGGATTATTCTTATTATAGCAGGGAATGCTTAAGGCGGGATTAACAGAGGTTTTCAAAATTGTGAAGGGGTTTCATAGTGTTGATAGGAAGGTAGGGTTTCCATCGGCAGGACTAACCAGAGGACAAAGATTAAGATGATTGATAAAATAAATAAAAGATGGGAGATAAGGAGATTTTTTATGCAGCGAGTTGTAATAACCTGGAATGTATTGTCTGAAAGGGTGATGGCAGCAGATTCAATTATAACTTTCAAATCGGGAAATGATATATATTTGAAAATGAAAGATGATCTGTGTAATAAAAAGAGAGACAGTGTCGAGGATAATATAAACAGAGACAGTGCCTGGCGTAATATAAACAGAGACTGGGCCGAGTGTAAAAAAACAGAGACAGCATTCAGTTTAATGTAAAAAGAGACAGGGTCAGTACTTAAGGAGGTGGCCTTGGAAATAGTGGATGCATTGACAGTCATTTTCCAACATTCCATTGAATCTGGATCAGTTCCTATGGAGTGGAGGGTAGCCAATGTAACCCCACTTTTTAAAAAAGGAGGGAGAGAGAAAACAGGGAATTACAGACCGGTCAGCCTGACATCGGTAGTGGGTAAAATGATGGAATCGATTATTAAGGATGTCATAGCAGTGCATTTGGAAAGAGGTAATATGATAGGTCCAAGTCAGCATGGAGTTGCGAAAGGGAAATCATGCTTGACAAATCTTCTGGAATTTTTTGAGGATGTTTCCAGTAGAGTGGACAAGGGAGAACCAGTTGATGTGGTATATTTGGACTTACAGAAGGCTTTCGACAAGGTCCCACACAAGAGATTAATGTGCAAAGTTAAAGCACATGGGATTGGGGGTAGTGTGCTGACATGGATTGAGAACTGGTTGTCAGACAGGAAGCAAAGAGTAGGAGTAAATGGGGACCTTTCAGAATGGCAGGCAGTGACTAGTGGGGTACCGCAAGGTTCTGTGCTGGGGCCCCAGCTGTTTACACTGTACATTAATGATTTAGACGAGGGGATTAAATGTAGTAAATCCAAATTTGCGGATGACACTAAGTTGGGTGGCAGTGTGAGCTGCACGGAGGATTCTATGAGGCTGCAGAGCGACTTGGATAGGTTAGGTGAGTGGGCACATGCATGGCAGATGAAGAATAATGTGGATAAATGTGAGGTTATCCACTTTGGTGGTAAAAACAGAGAGACAGACTATTATCTGAATGGTGACAGATTAGGAAAAGGGGAGGTGCAAAGAGACCTGGGTTTCATGGTACATCAGTCATTGAAGGTTGGCATGCAGGTACAGCAGGCGGTTAAGAAAGCAAATGGCATGTTGGCCTTCATAGCGAGGGGATTTGAGTACAAGAGCAGGGACGTGTTGCTACAATTGTACAGGGCCTTGGTGAGGCCACACCTGGAGTATTGTGTACAGTTTTGGTCTCCTAACCTGAGGAAGGACATTCTTACTATTGAGGGAGTGCAGCGAAGGTTCACCAGACTGATTCCCGGGATGGCGGGACTGACCTATCAAGAAAGATTGGATCAACTGGCCTTGTATTCACTGGAGTTCAGAAGAATGAGAGGGGACCTCAAAGAAACGTTTAAAATTCTGACGGGGTAAGACAGGTTAGATGCAGGAAGAATGTTCCCAATGTTGGGGAAGTCCAGAACCAGGGGACACAGTCTAAGGATAAGGGGGAAGCCATTTAGGACCGAGATGAGGAGGAATTTCTTCACCCAGAGAGTGGTGAACCTGTGGAATTTTCTACCAGAGAAAGTTGTTGAGGCCAATTCACTAAATATATTCAAAAAGGAGTGAGATGAAGTCCTTACTACTAGGGGAATCAAGGGGTATGGTGAGAAAGCAGGAATGGGGTACTGAAGTTGCATGTTCAGCCATGAACTCATTGAATGGCGTTGCAGGCTAGAAGGGCCGAATGGCCTTCTCCTGCACCTATTTTCTATGTTTCTATGTTTCTATACAGGGTCTAGTATAATATACAGAGGGACAAATTCTACTGTAATTTAAATAGAGACATGGTCTAGTGTAATATAAACAGGGATCGTGTCTAGATAATTATAAACAGATACAGTATCTAGTGTAATTGAAAACAGAGACAGGGTCTAGTGTAATATAAACTGGGGCAGGGTTTAGTACAATATTAACAGAGGCAGCGTCTAGTGTAATATAAGCAGAGACAGGGTGTAGCGTAATATAATCAGGGACAGAGTCTAGGGTAATATAAACAGGGACAGGGTCTAGGGTAATATAAACAGGGACAGGGTCTAGTGTAATATAAACAGAGACAGGATCTTGTGTAATATAAACAGAGACTGGTTATAATGTAATATAAACAGGAACAGGGTCTAGTGCAATATTAGATAGAAGTACAGATAGATGGATAGAAGTACGAATCGAATGACGAATGGACAGACGGACAGTCCGACCGACCAAACGACAGATAGACAGACGGATAGACAGTCTGAAAGACATGAAGATTTGCAAGGTTGGAATGTTGCTATCAAATTATTCTAGACATTCTGCGTGGTTAAATTACCCTAGACCCTGTTTAATTATAACTGCTGTGGACCATCTCTCTATTCAGATTGCACAAGGCCCTGTCTCAGTTATTACTGCACTAGTCTCGGGATCTATTTTATTACTGTAGATCCTGTCTCAGTTACACTGCACTAGATCCTGTCCCTGTTCATATTATGCAAGGCTCTGTATCAGTTATCACAGTACCTGACCGTCCGTTATAATACATTAGATTCTGTCACAGTTACTACTGAACTAGACGCTGCCTCTGTTTATATTACCATACACCCTATTTCTGTCAATATTTCACTAGTCCTTGTGCTGTTTATATTACACTGGACTCTGTCTCAGTTTACATTGCAATAGAAAATGTCAACGTTTATAATACAATAGATCATGTATTAGTTATTATTACAGCAAGATATCCTTTATTATGTTATGTTGAACCCTGACACAGTTTATATTATTCTAGCCCCTGTCTCTTTATAATAGATAGGCCCTGCCTCTGTTTATATTATACTAGACCCTGTCTCTGTTTATATTACACTAGCCCCTGTCTCTATTTTTATTCACTAGACCCTGTCTCAGTTTATATTATACTAGAACCTGTATTTTTTTTAATAAACTCGACACTGCCTCTGTTTATGTTAAACTAGACTCTGTATTTTTCATGTTACACTGGACCCTGTATCTGTTTATATTACACAAGACCCTGTCTCTTTTCATATTTCACGAGACCCTGTATCTGTTTATATTACACTAGACGCTGCCTCTGTTCATATTACACTAGACGCTGTGTCTGCTTATTTTACACTAGACCCTGCCACTGTATATATTACACTATATGCTCTCTCTGTCTATGTTACAATTGGACCTGTCTCGGTTATTACGACACTGCAGCTTGGGGTATAGATGTGTCTACATATTTCAAATTGAACAATCCGAGTGGCTGAGGGTCATAGGTCGCACTGATGTAGCTATGGCGACCAATTCACGTTGATGACGCTGCATTGTTGTGAACAATGATGTCACCCTTTGTTTACGTGTTGCTGACGTGAACATGTCAAACAGGCAAAAACGAAATGCAAGTTTCAGGAAGGTGCACTGATAATAACATTTTTCTGGGATAGTGATGTCACACTGTGCCATCAAACATTCCCAGGGCACGTACAGCGCGGGTCTATGCAGAGTAAAGCTCCCTCGATGTTGTCCCAGCAAACACTCCCAGCGCAGTTACAGCATGAGTCGAGAAACAGTAAAGCTCCCTCTACATCGTCCCATCAGACACTCCCAGTACAGGTACAGCACGGTTTAGATAGAGAGTAAAGGTTGTTCTGCACCGACCCATCAAACTCTCCCAGGGCAGGTACAGCACTGGTCTATGCAGAGTAAAGCTCCCTCCACATTGTCCCATCAAACACTCCCAGGGATGGTACAGCACAAGTTAGCTACAGAGTAAAGCTCCCTCTACCCCATCTGATCAAACACACCCAGGGCAGGTACATCAATGGTTAGATGCAGAGTAAAGGTCTCGCTACAGAGTCCCATCAAACATCCCCAAATCATTGAGTTCACACAATATATTTTATTATAATGCTGCCTCTCCGCACACCCACCAATTTGGTTTGAGGCCTGGAAATAGACCTTAGGGAACATTTGTGATAGACATTGACTTCGTATTGTGAGGTAAAGATAATGACGCATTCTTTAGAGGCAAGGCAGAAGGTGGGGATAGCAGAGAGAAGCAGAGAGGGAGGGGAAACAGGGAATTGCCACTAATGCATTTGAGCTGTCACTATATACGGTGACTAGAATCTTTCCCCATTCTGACCGTGGATATCATCGTTAATTTGTTCACCAATAACTGAAAGAAATCTCCGAAACATCAATTGTTGCTGGAATCCGTTGAGACATTAGCATTTCTCTCTCTGTTTATTTCTATTCTGTATTGATGAGGAAACATTTATTGTGTTTCTATCATTCACTATTCTAATCTGGGACTTCTATTTATGTGTTTATTTACATAAACACCTCACTGGTTTCCATGACGTGTTCATGGCAGCAAGACCAGATCCACAAAGTCATTAACTGATTAGTTTAACACACAGCACGGGTTTATTTTATGAATATTGACAGTTGGTATGAAGAAATGGAAATATATCCAGCAGTGACATCGGTTTTTGGTTTGTTCAATTAGAAGAGATGTGATTTATATCAAAGAGAAAATATTAAAATTAAAAATTCAATTCTGAATATTCTGCTCCCAAAGTCAGTGGAACTTCTCTGAACAGATCAGTAATTCACTGGATGTCCATTTAGCATAAGATTCCAGCCATGTAAACTAAACAAGTAAAAACTGCAACCAGAGGAGTAACCCATTGCAAAGTGTATTTAAATGTTGACATTTAGAAATAACTTTCACGACTTTCACGTCCTCGGACTGTCCAAAAGCACTTTACAATGAAGTACATTTGAAGTGTAGTCACTTTTGTAATGTAGGAAACGTGGAGGTAAATTGCGCACAGGAAGCTCCCACAAACGTAATGTGATAATAACCACAGAATCTATATTTTAGTGATGCTGGTTAATGGCTAAATATGTGTAATGGACATCGGGTTGAACTCCACTGTTATTTAAAATCGTACCATTCAATCTCTTACATCCAACTGTGAGGGAAGAGTCAGCAGATGTAACGTCTCATCCGAAAGACTGCACTACCGAGAGTATACCCCCTCCCCCACCCCGCCACCCCGGTACTGGTACCAGGAGTGTCAACCGAGATTATGTGCTCAGTCTTTGGAGAGGGGTTTGAACCCACAGCCTTCTCACTCAGAGGCTACTGAAATCCCATTGTAGCGGGGCTTTAGCACACCACAGCTTTATTTGTTAGATGTTGTAATTTAGTTCCGAGTGTCCAAAGTTCAGTGCCTGAGACTAGTCCTGCACAGTCGGTTTATTTCCCGGGGATAATGCTCTTATCTTGCCTGGGATGATATTCCGGCACTTGTAAAATGTGATTTCCATATCAAATCTTAGCGACTTCGCATCTGGATGTCCGTGAGGTGCATCAGTCGAGCAGCAGGAAACTGGGACGGTGCTCCTTAGATCCGAGAATGTTTAGGGTGATTTAATAGGGGTGATCAAAATTATGAGGAGCTTTAATCGAGTAAATAGTTAGAAATCTTTTCCACTGGTAGGACGTACATTAACCACAAGCCAGAGATTTAATATGTATCACTGCACTAGATCCTGTCCCTGCTGAGATTACACTAGATCCTATCCCTGTTTACATTACTCGAGACCCTGTCTCTGTTTATATTAACTTGGACCCCATCTCTCTTTATATTACACTAGATATTGTCTCTGTTTATAGTACACCAGGCCCTTTTTCTGTTTATATTACACGAGACCCTTTCTCCGTTTATATTTCACGAGACTCTGTCTCAGTTTCTACTCCACTACACCATGTCTCTGTTTATATTACACTAGACCCTGTCTCTGTTTATATTACGCTAGAACCTCTCGCTGTTTATGTTACACTAGACCCTGTCTCTGTTTATATTTCACCAGACCCTGTCTCTGTTTATATTACACTAGACCCTGTCTCTGTTTATATTACCCTAGAACCTGTCTCAGTTTATATTACACGACCCTGTCTCGGTTTATATTACACTAGACCCTTTCGCTGGTTAAGTTACACTCGCCCATATATCTCTTTATATTACACTAGAACCTGTTTCTTTTTATGTTAGACAAGGGCCTGTCTCTGTTTATCTTGCACTCGGCCCAGTCTCTATTTAAATCACTCTAGACGCTGGCTCAGTTATAATTCATTGCAACTTATCTATGCTTATATTAGGCCTTACATCTCAGATGGAATATTATGGGCAATTTTGTGCACCACATTTCCATAACGATGTACAGACATTAAAAAGGGTACTGAAGAGGTTTAACTGGTTGTTACCAGCGATGAGGGACTTCAATTAGAGAGTTCAAAAGTTAGAGCTGTTCTCCTGTAAAAGAGAAGTTTATCTAGCGACCTAATAGATGTCTTCAACATGATAACTAGTTTTCTAATGTAGAGGCAATATGATGGGGCATGTCTTCACCGAGAGGGTGGTGAAAAGCACTATATGAAATATTGGTAGAGGCAGGAATTCTCACCATATATAAAAGATTCTTGAATGTTCAGTTAATGTGTCGTAACCTGCAGGCTACTGAACACGAGCTGGAAAGTGGGATTTGGCAAGATAGCTCTTGGTCGACTGGCACTATACAATGAGCTGAAATGGCCTCCTTCCATGCTGTCAATTTCTAAGATTCTATGATATATTATATCGGCTCCCACTAAGCAGAGGTCCTAGATTTAAAAGCATTGGCATAAGATCAGGAGCGGAGAAAAGCAGAATTGGTTTTCACTCAGGGTCAGCAGAGGCACGATGGACCGAATAGCTTCCTTTAAGCTGTAATTGTCTGTGACACTATGAAATCAAAGCAGATTGTTTCTCAGCTTTTACTCCACTACACCATGTCTCTGTTTATATTATACTAGACCCTGTCTCTGTTTATATTACGCTAGACCCTGTCTCTCTTTATATTACGCTAGACCCTCTCGCTGTTTATGTTACACTAGACCCTGTCTCTGTTTATATTGCACCAGACCCTGTCACTGTTTATATTACACCAGACCCTGTCTCTGTTTATATTACACTAGACCCTGTCTCAGTTTATATTACCCTAGAACCTGTCTCAGTTTATATTACACGACCCTGTCTCTGTTTATATTACACTAGACCCTTTCGTTGGTTATGTTACACTCGCCCATATATCTATTTATTCACACTAGAACCTGTCTCTTTTTATGTTACACTAGAGCCTGTCTCTCTATATCTTGCACTAGGCCCAGTCTCTATTTAAATCACTCTAGACGCTGTCTCAGTTATTAATTCATTGCAACTTATCTCTGCTTATATTAGGCCTTAGACCTCAGATGGAATATTATGGACAGTTTTGAGCACCACATTTCCATAACGATGTACAGACACTAAAAAGGGTACTGAAGAGGTTTAACCGGTTGTTACCAGCGATGAGGGACTGCAATTAGAGAGTTCAAAAGTTAGAACTGTTCTCCTTGTAACAGAGAAGTTTAACTAGCGACCTAATAGATGTCTTCAACATGATAACTAGTTTTCTAATGTAGAGGAGATATGAGGGGACATGTCTTCACCGAGAGGGTGGTGGAGTCTGAAACGCACTATATGAAATATTGGTAGAGGCAGGAAATCTCACCATAATAAAAGATTCTTGAATGTTCAGTTAACGTGTCGTAACCTACAGGCTACTGAACACGGCAGGAAAGCTCTTGGTTGGCTGGCGCTATATAATGAGCTGAAATGGCCTCCTTCCATGCTGTCAATTTCTAAGATTCTATGATATATTATATCGGCTCCCACTAAGCAGAGGTCCTAGATTTTATAGCATTGGCATAAGATCAGGAGCCGAGAAGTGCAGAATTGGTTTTCACTCAGGGTCAGCAGAGGCACGATGGACCGAATAGCTTCCTTTAAGCTATAATTGTCTGTGACACTATGAAATCACGGCAGATTGTTTCTCAGTTTTTACTCCACTACACCATGTCTCTGTTTATATTACACTGGACCCTGTCGCTCTTTATATTACACTAGGCCCTGTCTCTGTTTATATTACGCTAGACCCTCTCGCTGTTTATGTTACACTAGACCCTGTCTCTGTTTATATTGCACCAGACCCTGTCTCTGTTTATATTACACCAAACCCTGTCTCTGTTTATATTACGCTAGATGCTCTCGCTGTAATAATGACACTAGACCCTGTCTCTGTTTATATTACACCAGACCCTGTCTCTGTTTATATTACACCAGACCCTGCCTCTGTTTATATTATAATTAGACCCCGTCTCTGTTTATATTACACCAGATCCTGTCTCTGTTTATATTACACGAGACCCTATCTCTGTTTATATTTCATTAGACCCTGTGTCTGTCTACATTACCCTCGACCCTGTCTCTGTTTACTTTACACTAGACCCTGTCTCTGCTCATGCTACACTGGATCCTGTCTGTGTATATAATATACCAGAGCCTAACTCTGTTTATATACCATGCCTCTGTATACATTGCATGAGACCCTACCTCTGTTTCTTTTACACCAGGCCCTGTCTCTGTTTATATTACCCTAGTCCATGTCTCTTTATATATTACAGTAGAGCCTGTCTCTGTTTACATTATACTAGACCCTGTATCTGTTATATTAGACTGGACCATGTCTCTTTATATATTACACGAGACCCTGTCTCTGTTTATTTTACACCAGATCCTGTCTGTGTTTATATTGCACTGGATCCTGTCTCGATTTATATTGCACTGGATCCTGTTTCTTTTTATATTACACTAGACATTGTCACTGTTTAAATTACCCTAGACCCTATCTCTGTTTATAATACACGAGATCCTGTGCGATTTTAAAAAGGAGACTGCAAAAAGCAGGAAACTATAGGCAAGTTAGCCTAACATCTGTCGTTGGGAAAATACAGGACTCCATTATTAAGGAAGCAGTAGCGAGATATTTGGAAATGCATAATTCAATTAAGCAAAGTCAGCATGGTTTTATGAAAAGGAATTCATGTTTGACATATTTGCTTGTGTTCATTGAGAATGTAACGATTAGGGTAGATAAGGGAGAACCAGTGGATGTGTTATATTTGGATTTCCAGAAAGCAATCGATTAGGTGCCACATAAAAGGTTCCTGCACAAGATAAAAGTTCAAGGGGTTGGGGCGAAAGTCTTAGCATAGATAGAGCTTTGGATAACTAACAGAAAACAGAGAGTCGGGATAAATGGGTCATTTTCCGGTAGGGAAACAGTGACTAGTGTGGTGCCGCAGGGATCGGTGCTGTGTCCTCAAATTTTACAATCTATTTTAATGCCTTGGATGAAGGGACAGAGTGTAATGTAGCCAAGTTTGCTGATGATAAAAAGATGGGTGGGAAAACAAATTGTGAGGAGGACACAGAATATCGGCAAAGGGATATATACAGGCTAAGTGAGTGGGCAAAAGTTTGGCAGATGGAGTATAATGTGGGAAAATGTGAGGTTATCCACTTTTGCTGGAAAAATTAGAAAAGCAAATTTTAATTTAAATGGAGAAAAATTGCTAAGTGCTGCAGGACAGAGAGACCTGTGTGTCCTTGTGCTTGAAACACAAAACGTTAGTATGCAGGTACTGCAAGTAATCAGGAAGGCAAATGGAATTCTGGCCTTTATTGCAAGGGGCATAAAGTATGTAAGCAAAGGAGGCCTGCTGCAACTGTACAGGGTATAGGTGAGGCCACACCTGATGCACAGCGTACAGTTTTCGTCCCTGTATTGAAGGAAGGATATACGTGCATTGGAGGCTGTTCAGAGAAGATTCACTAAGTTGATTCCGGATATGATGCGGATGACTTATGAAGATAGGTTGAGTAGGTTGGGCATATACACATTGGATTTAAGTACAATGGGAAGGGATCTTATCGAAACGCATAAGGTAATGTGGGCCTCGACAGGGTGGATGCAGAGAGGATATTTGCACTCATCGGGGAAAATAAAATTTGGGACATAGTTTTAGAATAAGGGACTGCCGATTTAAAGCTGATATGAGGAGGAATTTCTTCTCTCAGAGGATTGCAAATCTGTGTAATTCGCTGTCCCAGAGATCTGTGGAGGCAGGATCATTGATTATATTTAAGGCGGAGATCAGCAGATTTTTGAGCGATAAGGGAATGAACGGTTATGGGGAGCGGGCAGGGAAGTGCAGCTCTGTCCATGATCAGGTCAGCCTACACCTGCTCCTATTTCTTATGTTCTTATGTTCTTACGATTCTATGACAATGTTTACACTTGCAGGAGGGCTATTATCCGGAGGACACAGCTATTACTGCCCAAGACCATGCCTCAGGTTATATTGTACTAGGCACTGTCTTTGTTTTGATTTTATTAAGACCTGTCTCATTTATTACTGCACAGGGCCCTGACTCCGTTGATATTATATTAGACCCTGTCACAGTTATTTCTGCACTAGACTCTGTCTTTGTTTATATTAGATCAGAGCCTGTTTCTCTTTTTATTATATTAAACCCTGTCTCAGTTATTACTGCACTAGTCCAGTCTCTGTTTACATTACACAGAACCTTTCTCTGATTTCAGGGCTGTAGGCACGGACGCAGTTACCTTTCTGCTAAACAATGTTTCTCTTTATATTACATTCAACAGTGTCTCTGTTTATATTACATTGGGCCCTCTCTTAGTATTGACTGTACTAGGCCCGTTTTTTAAAAATTACGCAAGATCTTTCTGTTTCTATTGTACTAGAACCGATCTCTGTTAAATTACACTAGATCCTGTCTCTGTTTATATTACACTAGACCCTGTCTCGTTTATATTAAACTAGATCCTGTCTCTGTTTATACTATGCTCGACCATGTCACTGTTTATATTACTCTACATCCTGCCTCTGTTTATATTACACTAGACCCTGTCTCTGTTTATACTACGCTAGATCATGTTACTGTTTATATTGCACTATATCATGTCTCTGTTTATATTACACTAGACCACGTCTCTGTTTATATTACAAGAGATGCTGTCTCAGTTTCCATTATACTACAACCTGTCTCTGTATATATCACACTCGACCCTGTCTCAGTTTTTATTACACTAGACCATGTCTCTGTTTATAATACACTCGACCCTGTTTCTGGTTATATTACACTAGACTTTCTGTCTCTGTTTATATTACACTAGACCACGTCTCTGTTTATAATGCACTAGATACTGTCCGTATTTATATTACACGAGAACATATCTCTGTTTATATTACACTAGATCCTCTCTCGGTTTATGTCACATTAGACCCTGCCTCTGTTTGTATTAAACTCGAACCTGCCTCCGTTTATTTTACACTAGACGCTGCCTCTGCTTATATTACATTACACCCTGTCTCTGTTTATGTTACATTAGGCCCTATCCCTGTTTACAGTACACTGGACCATGTCCCTTTTTATATTACACTCAAATCTGTCTCTGTTTATGTTAAATTAGAACCTGTCTCTTTTTAAAGGCCTCTAGGCCCTGTCTAAGTTACCATTCTGCTAAACCATGTTTCTTTTTACATTACATTCAACGGTATTTCTGTTTATATAAAGTAGGGCCCTGTCTTAGTTATTACTGCACTAGACCCTGTCTTTTGCTATATATTACACGAGCCCATTTCCCTGTTTATCTTACACTAGACCCTGCCTATGTTTATATTACACAACGCCTGTCTCTGTTTATATTACACTAGAAGTTGTCACTGTTTATTTCATGCTAGATCCTGTCGCCATCTAAAAAAGGACGTAGACAAAAGCAGTAAACGATAGACCAGTTTGGCTAACATCTGTCGTTGGGAAAATGCTGTAGTCCATTATTAAGGAAGCAGGAACGGGCATTTGGAAAAGTATAATTCAATCAAGCAGAGTCAACATGGTTTTATGAAAGGGAAATAATGTTTGACAAATTTGTTGGATGTCTTTAAGGTTGTAACGAGCAGGCTGGATAAAGTAGAACAAGTGAATGCAGTGTATTTGCATTTCCAGAAGGCAATCGATTAGCTGCTACATAAAAGGTTCCTGCACATGATAAAATTTCACAGGGTTTGGGGGTGATATATTAGCATAGATAGAGTATTGGTTAAATAACAGAAAACAGAGAACTGACTTAAATGGGTCATTTTCCGGTTGGCAAATAGTGTTGTGTGGTGCCGCAGGGATCGTGCTGTGACCTCAACTATTTACATTCTATATTAATGACATGGATGAAGGGACTGAGTGTAATATAGCCAAATTTGCTGATGATAGAAAGATGGATGGGAAAGCAAACTATGAGGAGAATACAAAAGATCTGCAAAGCGATATAGCCAGGCTAAGTGAGTGGTCAAAATTTGGCAGATGGAATATAATGTGGGCAAATGTGATGTTATCCATTTTGGCAGAAAAAATAGAAAAGCAAATTCTAATATAAATGAAGAAAAATTGCAAAGTGCTGCAATACAGAGGGACCTGGGTGTCCTTGTGCATGAAACACAAAAAGTTAGCATGCAGTTACCGCAGATAATCAGGAAGACAAATGGTATGTTGACCTTTATTGGTACTGTACTAGACTCTGCTTATGTTAATATTGCACAGTGCCCTGCCTCATTTATTATTGCTCTTGACCCGGTGTCTAGTTATATTGCATTATGCCCTGCATCTGTTCATATTACACTGGGCCATGCCTCAGTTATTACTGCACTAAACCATGTCTCTGTTTATATTACACAATGTTCTCTCTGTTATACTGCATGAGAACACGTCTCTCTTCATAATACATTAGGCCCTGTCTCAGTTATTACAGCACTGCGCTGTGCCCCTTTTCATATAGTCTTATATTAAATACTATCTCATTTGTTGCTGCCCTCTGGTATGTATCTCTCATATTACATGAAACCTTGCCTCAGTTATAATGCACTAAGCAATGTCTATGTTTATACTACACTGGGTACTCTCCGTTATTACAATCGATACCATCTCTCTAGTTATATGACATTCGGCACTGTCACAGTTAATACTACACGAAACGACGTCTCCTCTTTATATTGCTGTAGGTTTTGTCTCTGTTAATAATGCATTAGACCATTCTTCTCTTTAAATTACACGATACACTTTCTCAATTAGTACTGAACTATGCCATGCCTCTATTCAATTAGATGACGGATGATCGACATCTTAACTCCATCGACCAGCTTTGGTTCCGTCACCCGTAATCTCCTAACCGAACCAAAATCTACCAATCAATCTCTGGCAGCAATTAGAAAATAATGCCTCTGCCTGTTATAGCTTTCCCTTTATGAAGGGATTTGATACGGTTAAAAGTGAGACAGTGTTTACACTGACAGGAGTGTCGGTAACCAGAGGATACATATTTAAGATCATTTGCAACAAAAAAACAGAAGGGAGATGTGGAGATGTTTTAATGTAGCAAGTGGTTCTGATCTGGAATGCAGAAGATATACACTATCGTTCGTTTTTATGAATAGAGATATAGGGTGCAAATGCAAGGAACATACAGTTAAGCATCTGTAAAATATTGGTTATAGTCCAGCTGGAGTATTGTGTTTAATTCTGAGAGCCACATTTAGGAAAGATTGAACGGCCTTGGAAAGGGTGCTTGGGGAATTTACTAGAATAGTACCTTGGATAAAATACTTCAATTCAGTGAAGACACTCGGGGCATTGAGATTGTTGTCATTAGAGCGGAGAAGGTTAAAAAGAGCTTTTACAAACATGTTCAAGACCGTGAATGATTCTGACACTTGAAATAAGAAGACAATTTTGCAGTGGCTGACGGGTCTGTAACAAGATGACACACATTTAAGGAATTGGCAAAAGAGCCCGAGGCGAAATGAGGAAAAAGAAATACACAATGTGCTGTTATGATCTAGAATACTCTATCTGATAGGGTGCTGCTTTAGGTAATAAATTTCAAAAGTGAATTGGATAAATAATTGAACTGGAAATAATGCAGGGTTATTGGGAAATAGCAGGGGTAGTGGGACCAATTGGTTAGCTGTTTCAACTCAGTCAGGGATAGGCACCAGAGAGCTGAATGTGCACGGTGTGTGCTGTATCATTCTTCCATTCTGCGATTCTATATCTACATCATCTCTCGGTTCATATTACACTAAGGCCCCTCTCGGTTTATAAAACACTTGTTCCTGCCGCAGTTATTATTGCACTAGTCAAGGCATTTTTTATATATCACGCTAAGACTTTAGAACACAAGAACATAAGAATATAAGAAATAGGAGTAGGAATAGGCCATTTGTCCCCTCAAGCCTGCTCTGCCATTTAATAAGTTCATGGCTGGTCTGATCATGGACACAGCTCCAATGCCCTGCCCGCTCCTCCTAACCCTTTAATCACTTATTGCTCAAAAATCTGTCCATCTCTGCCTCACATACATTCAATGACCCAGCCTTCACACCTCTCTGTTGCAGAAAATTACACAGATTTACAAGTCTCTGAGAGAAGAAATTCCTCCTCATCTCAGTTTTAAATGGCAGCACCTTATTCTGAGATTAAGCCTCCTAATTTTAGTTTCCCCTGTGAGTGGAAATGTCCTCTCTGCATCAACCTTCTCGAGCCCCTTCATTATGTTATAAGTTTCGATAAGATCATCTCACATTCTTCTGAACTCCAACATGTATAGGCCCAACCTACTCAACTTTTCTTCATACATCAATCCGCTCTTCTCCGGAATCAACCTAATGAACCTCCTCTGAAAAGTCTCCAATGCATGTATAACCTTCCTTACATTCGGAGAACAAAACTTTACGCAGTACTCCAGCTGTGGCCTCACCAATACCCTGTCGAGTTGTAGCAGGACGTCTCTGCTTTTGTACTCAATTCCCTTTGCAATAAAGGCCAACATTCCATTTGTCTTCCTGATTACTTGCTTTACCTGCATAGTAATATTTTGCGTTTCATGCACAAGTACACCCAGGTCCCTCTGTACCGCAGCACTTTGCAATTTATTTCCATTTAAATTATAATTTGCTTTCTCATTTTTTTCTGCCAAAGTAGATAATCTGAGATTTTCACCGTTATAATCCATCTGCCAAATTTTTGTCCACTCAATTAGCCTGTCTATATCACCTTGCAGATTTTTTTAGTGTCTTCATCACAATTTGCTATTGCACCCAAAATGTATTTTTACCCAACCACTTGAATGGCCCCATTAACTCCGTGTTGTGGTCAGTTTACTCATCCTCCCAGCAGTCCCTCTCTTGGTTATCGATGCCCTGGACCCTGTCACAGTTATTACTGCACTAGACCCAGTCTCTGTTTATATTACACTGGACCCTGTCTCTGTTTAATTAACACACGTCCCTATCTCTATTTATATTATACTAGACCTTGTCTCTATTTATATTACATTAGACCCTGCCCCTGTTTATATTACACCAGAACCTGTCTCTGTTTATATTACACTAGCCCCAGTCTCTGTTTATATTACACTAGACCCAGTCATGGTTTATATTACACAAGCCCCTGTCTCTGTTTATGTTACACTAGGCCCTGTCTCTATTTATATTACACTCGTCCCTATCTCAGTGTATATTACACTAGACTCGTTCCTTATTTATATTACACTGGACCATGGCTCTGTTTATATTATACTAGGCACTGTCTCAGTTATTCCTGCCATAGACCATGGCTGAAATATATTATAATAAATTCCTGTCTCTCTTCATGTTACTTTGGATCTTGTCTAAACTATTAGTGCGCTGGATCCTGTCTCTATTTCTTATACCATAGAACCTGCCTCAGTTATTACTGCACTTGCACATGCGTCTGTTACATAAGCAGACGATATGAAGAGAGATCGATAGATATTAATATAAATAAAGATGTGTATATGTGTAGGTGTGAGGATGCAATACTTTTTTGTTTGGAAGTATATGTTTAGATTTGTAAAAGCTATCAACACGTGTGTGCAATCTCTAATTGATCTGCTATTATGACGGTAATATTTGCGTTGCGAGGATGGGGTGAACCTTGTAACAATCTCCCAGAGATGGACTGGAATTGAGGGACAGGACGGAAGGTGTGCACTTTGAACTACTGGCAACATCCGTGTGTTGGAGGTTACTAAATCACAATGTGTTTTCCTGTGTCCATTTCTCCAAGTTCTTTAACATTAACGATTGTTTTTCATCCAGTATTTTCTATTTAGCTGTGACGTGACCCACTGAGTATGTCAGACAGAGCCTGGAACCGTGACCTCAGAGCACCGCCGGATGGGCGGCCGCAGGGTCCTAATATTCACCGGAAAAAAATTCTCACCTAGTGAAATGAACAACTGAAAAGAGAACACAAAAAGTGTTTGGTATATGTGTATGTGTGTTTGTGTATATGTACGTTTGTGTGTTTATGAATGTGTGTGTGTGTGTGTGTGTGTGTGTGTGTGTGTGCGTGTGTGTGTGTGATGTATGTGAGTGTGTACAAAACAATTGCAGACATTCATAATGTGTGCAAGTGCATTCCACAAAGATAAATGATTAGCTTCAGCCAATATTTTCCAGCATTTTACTTTATTCAAAATGCAATCACAGGTCGGTTAATAGCTTTAAAATGTATTGATAACCCATTCTCTTGCTTGATCTTGTTTAGAAAATAATGTCAATCTGACCATTCTGTTACCAGGTGACCATTTCTGTCAGCAGTATTCAGTGTGAAACGGGATTAAATCACACCTAGGATAATGAGCATCCAGACGCCAGTCTCTGCGCTTTATCGTCTTGTAATCACCTCATCATCACCCAGAAAACACTGATGTACTCCTTGAGGGAGCGCAGCCAAAGTTCACAAAACTGATTCGCGGGATGGCAGGATTGACCTATGAAAAAAGATTGGATTGACTAGCCTTATATTCGCTGGAATTTAGAAGAATGAGAGGGGATCTCATAGAATCATATACAATTCTGACGGGATTGGACAGGTTAGAAGTAGGAAGAATGTTCCCGATGTTGGGGAAGTCTAGAACTAGGAGTCACAGTCTAAGGATAAGGGGTAAGCCATTTAGGACAGAGATGAGGAGAATCTTCTTCACCCAGAGAAATGTGAACCGATGGAATTCTCTGCCACAGAAAGTTTTTGAGTCCAGTTAGTTGGATATATTCAAAAGGGAGTTAGATGTGGCCCTTACGGCTAAAGGGATCAGGGGGTATGGAGAGAAGACTGGAGTGGGGTACTGAAGATATATGATCAGCCATGATCATATTGAATGGTGCTGCAGGCTCGAAGGGCCGAATGGCCTGCTCTTACACATATTTTCTATGTTTCTATACTTCTATGGTTAGTGCACCTGTACCTGGCAGGAGGTTAATAAATCCGTAATTATCTGGCATTATTTCTCTCATTACACCAGATCCCGACCCCGTCGCAGGTTTTAGTGCACTAGACCCAGTCTCAGTTTATACGGTTTATGTGGTGGACTTCTAAAAGTTCTTTGATAAAGTGCCATAAAAATTTAAACCCATAGAATAAAGTGGACAGTGACAGCATGATATATGACAGAGTAGTGGTTACCAGTTATTTTTTGCTGGACTGGGGGAAGGTATACTGTGATATTCTGCAGCGTTTGGTACAAGGAACACTGCGTTTCTTCATTTATATTCATGACTTAGACTTAGGAGTACAGGGTAAAATTTCGAAATTTGCAGATGATACAAAACTTGCAAATACAGTGAACAGTGAGGAGGATAGTGATGACTTCAAGAGGACATAGACATGCTGATGAAAGGGTTGCACTCGTGGCAAATGAAACGGAGAAAAGTATGCAATTAATCACTTTTATAAGACGAATGAGGAGAGGAAAAATAAACCAAAGCGTACAATTCTAAAGGAGTTGCATGAACACAGTGACCTGATGGTATATGTGCACAAATCATTGAAGGTGGCAGGGCCGGTTGAGAAAATGGTCAAAAAAGCTTACATGATCCTAGGTATCAAAAATACACACATAAAGTACAAAAGAAAGGAAGTTATGATGAACGTTTATAAAACACTGGTTAAGCCTCACCTGGAGTATTGTGTCCAATTCTTTAGGAAGGATATAAGGCCTTAGAGAGGATTCAGAAAATATTTACAATTGTGGTTCCAGTGACACGGTACTTCGTTTAAGTGGATAGTCTGGAGAAGATGGAATTGTTCTCCTTGGAGCAGGAAGGTTGAGATGAGATTTCATAGAGGTGTTCAGAACATAATGGGACGAGACAGAGTAGATATCGAGAAACTGTTCCCATTGGTGGAAAGATCGAGAACAAAGGGCACAGATTTACGGTGATTAGCAGATTGGAAAACTGCAAATATAATGCCCCTATTGACAGGCTAAAAGCTGGTAACTATAAACCAGTTAGTCTAACAGCTGTGCTTGGGAAAATGTTGGAATCCATTATTAAAGAAGCAGTGGCAGAATATTTGGAAAATAAAAATTCGGTCAGGCAGAGTTGGCATGGATTTATGAAGGGGAAGTCATGTTTGACACATTTTCTGGAAATCTTTGAGGATGTAACACACAGGGTGGATAAAGAGGAACCAGTGGATGTGATGTGTTTGGGCTTTTAGAAGGCATTTGACAAGGTGCGACATAAAAGGTTACTGCACAAGATAAACATTGACGGGGTTGGGGCTGAAATTATAGCAAGGATAGAGGATTAGCTAACTGACAGAAAACAGAGAGTCAGGATCAATGGTTCATTCTAGGGTTGGCAATCAGTAAATATTGGGGTGCTGCAGGGATCAGTGCTGGGAACCCATCTGTATACAATCTACCAACTTTGAAGAAGGGATCGAGGGTAACATAGCCAAGTTTTATGATGATACAAAGATGGGAGAAAAAGCAATGGGTGACGAGGACACAAAAATACTCCACTACATCTCAGTAGACCATTCTCAAGTTTATTTTACCCTATCCATCACGTTAAATATTCCCTCCCTCCTCCAACGGTGCAGCATGCCTGCAATGATTAAAATCGCCAAGATGCTTTGCAGCAACTTCCCAAGACATCCTCGACAACCCTTTCCAGACCTGCGACCTCTTCCACCTGGAAGGGCAAGGGTAGCGTGGTCATGGGAACACCATCATCTCCATGTATCCCTCCAAATCACACATCAACCTGACTTGGAAACTTATTACCGTTCCTTCATAGTCGCTGGGTCAAATTCGTGGAACCCCCTCCCGAACAATGTGGGGGGTTCCATCACCACATGGACTGCAGCGGTTCAAGGTGGCAGCTCGGCCAATTCGGGATAGACCATCAATGTTTGCCTTGTCAGCGACACCCACACCCATATGCAAGGAGCGAATAAAGAAATGTCCCTGTATCAGTAATCCTGCACGGGGCCCTATCTCAGTTATTACTGCACTAGAACTATTAATATTGTACTCGGCCCGGGAGCAGATATTACTGGAATATATCATGTCTTTGTTCCTATTACACAAGACCCTGTCTCTGTTTATATTAAACTAGACCAGGACATGGATTGTATTACACTAGCCCCATCCTTTTACATTATTAAACAAGACCATATCTCTGTTTATATTCCACTGGACCCTGTCTCAGTTATTACTGCACTAAACTTTGTAACTTCCAGGCCAGGTTCAGCATGTGTTAGCTACATAATAAAGCGCCCTCTACACTGCACCATCAAACATTCCCAGGCCAGGGACAGCATGTGTCAGGTACAGAGTAAAGTGCCCTCTATTCTGCCCCATCACATACTCCCATGGCAGGTATAGCACGTGTTAGATACAGAGTAACGCTCACTGTACTATGTCCCATTACACACTCCCAGGGCAGGTATACCTTTAATCATAAACCTCCAGTATCACATTAGTGATGTTGCTGTACATGCTGACGAGAAGGAGTATTTCCCCATTCTTTCCGTTATATCATCTTTCCTTTATTCTAATAAAATTTAGTGAAATGTACCAAAAAACAATTGTTGCGAGTCTGTTGAGAGATTTGCATTTCTATCTATCTTTATTTCTATGCTGTTTTGGTGGGGAAACATTATTGTGTCTCTGTCGCTCAATACTCTAATCTGGGACATCTATTTATGTGATTATTTACATAAAGGCCTGAATGGTTCCTATGAATTTTTCATGGCAGCAAAATCATGACAACAGAGTCACTTATTGATTAGTCTCAACTCACAACAAGGGCATATTTTAAGAATATTGACTGTGGGTACACAGAAGTAGCAATATGTCGAACAGTGACGTTGGCTTCAGTTTTGTTTAATTAGAACAGATGTGATTTATATCAAAGGAAATAAATATTAAAATGAATAATTCAGTTCTGAAAGTTCTGCTGCTGAAATCAGTGGAACATCTCTGAACACGCTGCTATTCCACTGGATCTCCATTTTGTGGAAGATTAAACGCATTGAAACTAAGCAATTTCAACCGGTGACCATCAGTAATATCTGAGCGTTTCACGTATCGCAACTTCTATTTAAGAATGTTGACATTTAGAAAAGCTAGCATTTATATAGCGCCCTTCGTGACCTCATGATGTCCCAAATGCTTTACAGCCAATGAATTACTTTGGAAGTGTTGTATTTTTGGAAATGTGGCAACCATTCTGTGCACAGCAAGATCCCATACACAGCAATGAATAATGATCAGATGATCTGTTTTTCAGATGTTCTTTGAGGGACAAATGTTTTCCGTGGAAACCCTGGAGAACTCCTCAGCTGTTTAAGATAGTGAAATGAATCCTTTAAATCCACCTGAATGGGAAGATGGGGCATCAGCTTAATGTTTGCCCCAAAAGCCGGCAGCTCTGACCGTGCAGCACACCCTCAGTACTGGCATCGGTCATACGGCACATATTATGGCCTCAGGTCTCTGGAGTGGGGTTTAGTATCTGTGAACTTCTGAGTCAGAGGCGAGAGTGATCCCACTGAGCCGAGGCTTGAACATATCACAGCTTGTATTTTAAAATGTTGCCATTAAGTTCATCCTGCCTGAAGTTCAGGGCCTGAGCACAGTCTTACTCCGATCAGTTTATTATCATGCGTGAGGTCTCTTATCTTGTCCGGAATGTCATTTCCACATTGAGGTTTCCACTGGGTCTATATAAAAGTGCCAGCGATTCCACAAGGAACATCTGGAAGTGCCCGAGGCAGAAGGACTCACGGAACTTGAGTTTTACACTGTGTGAGCTGCAACATCAGAGCAGCTGAAAGCTAGGATTGTTCTCCTTAGAGCCGCGTAGGTTATGGGCCTCTTATTCGAGGTGCTCAAGAATATGAAGAGTTTTGATCGGGTAAAATGGGAGATACTCCATCACTCCCTCCCACTATCCTTCCCTCACACCACCCGTCTCTCCTTCCCTCCCACCCATCATCCCTCTCTCCCTCCATCCCTCCCACCCTCCACCCATCTCTCCTTTCCTCCCTCCCTTCATCAATCCGTCCCACCATCCCTGCCACCCTCCTTCCATTTCCAGTCCTCCATACCTCCATTGTTCCACACATCAATCTCTCCCTCCCGGCACCCATCGCTCCCACCGTCCAACCATCCCTCCACCCCTCCATCACACCACCCCGCCCATGCTCCACTCCTCCCTACCTCCATCCCTCCCTCAGCTCAGCCGATTCTTATTTTCCCTTTGCAGTGTTTCTGCTTCCAACGATGAGGATTCCTGAGCTGGAATGTTCTGCACCCAATTCCTCCACCAGGCTTTCATATATATTAATAAATAAGAGAGAGAGCGACAGCAAATCGATATATTTAACTGATGAGAAATAAAATGGTGACCTTTCCAGAGAGGGAGTTGGCTGGAAAAATGGCACTAGGTAGAAATTCGAGTTGGGGCAGTCGGGATAATTTTCCTTTATATAAATAAAAAAAAATATGGGTAACATCTTTAAAAATTGTTTTAAGTCATCGTCGAATTTCACTTCTCGTTTTCCCTCCCCATTCTCGCTGTTGAGGATGGGTCAGTGCCCGCCTGGAGCTTGTTGCCATTGTGTGTATGGTATGGTAGCTCGCAAGCTCTCGCTACATGGACAGACTTGGAGAAGCTGGGGCTGTTCTCCATACAGCAGAGAAGGGTGAGGGGAGATTCAGTAGATTGGTACCTGCATGAGGGACTTCAGTTAAAGTGGAGACTGGAGAAGATGGGATTGCTCTCCTTGGAGTGGGCAAGATTGAGGGCATATGTAATAGAATGGTACCAGGGATGAGGGACTTCAGTTAATGTGGTGAGACAGGAGAAGATGGGATTCCCCATTTAGAGGATGAAAGTCTAAGAGAAGATTTGATGGACGGTTTTGAAATCATCAATGGATTAGACAGAGTATATAAACAGAAACTGTTTCAGAGGGATGGCGATTGACAAAGGAACAAGAAGTTATATGTCGACGAAATTCTCTACCCAACCACGAATTAGGATTTAGAATGTACTGCATGATAGGGTGGTAGATACAGATTCAATAGTAGCCTTCAAAAGGAAATTGTGTAAATATTTGAAGGAGAAAAAATGCAGTGATATAGGGAAGGAGCTTGGGATTGACATTAACTGGATTATTCTTTGAAAGAGCTGCCACAGACTATATCGGCTGAATGGCCACCGTCTGTGCTGTACTAATCTATGAGTGACCATAACATGGTTGAATTTCACATTCAATTAGTGGAGGGTGGGGTGGGGGGAGCTGGTGGGTGAGAGTTGGTTCACAAACCAGCGTCCTAAGTTTAAATGAAGGATACTATGAGGGCAGAGTTGGCCAAAGTGGACTGGGAAAATAGATAAAGGGATGGGACAGATGATGAGCAGAGGCAGATATTTAAGGAGATATTTCATAACTCGAAACAAAAATATATCCCAATGAGAAGGCAACACTGCATGAGATAGGGATAACCATCCGTGGCTAACTAAGGAAATAAGGGAAGGTATCAAATTTAAGACTAGTGGGAGGTCAGAGGATTGGGAAACTTTTAAAAGCTAGCAAAGAAATAATAAATGATAAAGAGAGGGAAGATATATTATGAAAGTAAACTAGCACGAAATATAAAAACAGATAGTAAGAGTTTCTACAGGTGCATAAAAAGGGAAAGTTTGGCTAAAGTAAATATTGGTCACCGAGACAATGAGACTGGGCAATTAATTACGGAGACCAAGGAAATGGCAAAGTCGTTGAAGAAATATGTTGTATTTGTCTTCACGGTATAATACATTAAAAACATTCCAATAGTGGAACATCAATGGCTATAGGGAGGGAGGAAGTTATTACAATCATGATCACTAATGAAGTAGTACTTGGTAAAATAATGGAACTCAAGACGGACAAGTCCCCTGGAGCTGACGGATTACATCTTCGAGTCCTAAAAGTAGTGACTGCAGAGATAGTGAATGCTTTGGCTGTAATCTACCAAAATGTCCTGGATTCTGGGACGGGCCCAGCAGATTGGAAAATTGCAAATATAACGTCACAATTTAAAAATGAAGGCAGACAAAAAGCAAGAAACTATATGAGACGAACGTCAGCCATTGGGAAAAAAGTTGGAGTCCATTCAGGAAGCAGTAGCGGGACATTTGGAAAAGCATCATTCAATCAAGCAGAGTCAGCATGGTTTAATGAAAGGGAAATCATGTTTGAAAAATTTGCTGGAGTTCTTTGAAGATGTGACGAGCAGAGTGGATAAGGGGGGACCAGTGGATGTGGTGTATTTGTATTTCCAGAATGCATTCGATAAGGTGCCATATAAAAGGTTATTGCACAAGATAAAAGTTCACGGAGTTGTGGTTAATATACTCGCATGGATAGCGTATTGGCTAACTAGCTGATCGGTTAATCGGGATATTTGGGTCATTTTCTGGTTTGCAAACAGTGACTAGTGGGGTGCCGCAGGGATCGGTACTTGGTCCTCAACTATTAACAATCTATGGTAATGACTAGGATGAAGCCACTGAGTGTAATGTTGCCAAGTTTGCTGATGATACAAAGATGGGTGAGAAAGCAAATTGTGACGTCGACACAAAAATCTGCAAAGGGATTTAGACAGGCTAAGTGAGTGGGCAGAACTGTAGAGGATATTGTACGAGAGTACTGCGTAAGGTTTTGGTCTCCATATTTAAGGAACGATATAATTACATTGGAGGCTGTCCAGAGAAGGTTTACTAGGATGAGTCCGGAGATGAGGAGGCTGACTTATGAAGATAGGTTGAGTAGGTTGAGCCGGTACACATTGGAGTTCAGAAGAATGAGAAGTGATTTTACTGAAACATAGGATAACGAGGGGGCTCAACAAGGTGAATCCAGAGAGGATATTTCTTATTTTTTATGTACTTATATTTTTATATTTATATTGCACTGGGCACAGTAGCTGTTTATATTACACTAGACCTTGTCTTTATATTACACTAGACCCTGACTCTGTGTGTATTACACTGGGCCCTGCCTCTGTTTATATTACACTAGACCCAGTCTCCCTTCATGTTGCACTAGGTCGTGTATCATTGCACTTCAAAAGAAGTCCCAGCAGATTGGAAAACTGCAAATGTAAAGCGCCTATTTAAAAAAGGAGGAAGCCGGAAAGCAGGAAACTATAGACCAGGTAGCCTAAAATCTGTGTTTGGGAAATTGTTAAATAAGCTTTAGCAGGATATTTGGAAAAGCATAATTCGGTCAGGCAGAGTCAGCATAAATTTATGAAGAGGAAGTCATGTTTGCAAAAATTGCTGGAAATCTTTGAGGATGTAACGAACAGGGTGGATAAAGGGGAACTAGTAAATGTGGTGTATTTCGACTTCCAGAAGGCATTTGACATGGTGCCACATAAAAGGTTACTTCACAAGAGAAACCTTCACGGGGTTGGGTTTATATATTAGTATTGATAGAGGATTGTCTAATTAAAAGAAAACAGAGATTCGGGCTAAATTGTTCATTCTCGGTTTGGCAATCAGTAAATGGTGGCGTGCCGCAGGGATCAGTGCTGGGGTCCCAGCTATTTACAATCTATACTAACGAATTGAATGAAGGGACCGAGTATAACACAGAGAAGCTCGTTGACGATAGAAATATGTGAGGAAAAGCAATATGTAAGGAGGACACAAAATATCTGCAAAAGGACATAGACAGGCCATGTGAGTGGGAAAAACTTTGACAGATGGAGTATAATGTAAGAAAGTTTGAGATCATGCACTTTGGCATTACAAATCAAAGAGCAACGTTTTAATTAAATGAAGAAATATTGCCAAGTGCTGCAGTACAGCGGGACCTGGGGGTACTTGTGCATGAAACACAAAAGGTTAATATGCAGGTAAAGGAAGTGATCAGGAAGGTAAATGGAATTTTGGCCTTTATTACAAAGGGGATGGAGTATAACAGCAGGTTGGTCTTGCTACAGTTGTACAAAGTATTGGTGAGGCCACACCTGGAAAAATGCGTACAGCTTTGTTTTCCACATTTACGAAAGATTATACTTGCTTTGTAGGCAGTCCAGAGAATGTTCACTAAGTTGAATGCGGAGATGAGGGGCTTAACTGACGAGGAATGGTTGAGGAGGTTCGGCATCTACTCATTGGAATTCAGAAGAATGAGTAGTGATCTTATCGAAAAGGTGGCGACAGAGAGGATCTTTCCACTGATAGGGTAGACTGGAGCTCGGGGCATAATCTTAGAATAAGGGGCCGACCAGTTAACACTGAGATGAGGAGGAACTTCTTTTCTCAGAGGGTGTAAATCTGTGGAATTCATTGCCTCAGAGAGCTGTGGATTCCGAGAAATTGAATAATTTTAAGACAGAGATAGACAGTTTTTATGCGATAAGAGATTAATGGGTTACGGCGAGCACACAAGGAATTGGATCTGAATCCATGATCGGATCAGCCATGATCATATTGAATGGCGGAGCAGGCTCGAGGTGCCGTATGGCCGACTCCTGCTTCTATTTCTTATATGCTTATGGTTTTCTAATGTTACAATGTCTGTTTGTGTCGGCCTAGGCTCAGTGTGTCTCACTTCGCTCCGGTCTCAGATAGTTTTGGGATAAACTCGCACGCCAAGGAATGTATCTCTATTTATTGTAGAACAGACCCTGTCTTCGTTATTTGTGCACTTGACCATGCGTCTGTTAGATAGACAAAGATATATAGACGGTGGATAGATATTAATAAAAATAAAGATATTTATGTGTGTGGGTGGGAGGATGCAATACTTTTTTGGTTAGAACATAGGTTTCGTTTCACTAATAGGTAACAAGAGTTGTGGGCAATGTCAAATTGATCTGGTATTGTGTCTGTAATATTTGTGTGAGCGGATGGGGTGAACATTGTAACAATCTCCCAGAGATGGACTGGGATTGAGGGACAGGACTGAAGGGGAGCAATTCACTGCACTTTGCACTACTTAGTGGCACTCGGTGTGTTAAAGATTACTAATTCACACTTGTGTTGTCCTGTGCCAATTGCTCCCAGTTCTTTAATGTTAAGGATTGTTTTTCCTGCAGTATTTTCTATTGAGCTTTCACGTGACCCATTGATTGTGTCAGACCGAGCCTGGAACCGTGATCTCAGAGTACCGCCGGATGTGCGGCCGCAGGGTCCAAACATCCACCGGAATATAAATCATCTGCTTAAGACGAACAACTGAAAAGAGCACACACACAGTGTTTGCTGTCTGTGTGTTTGCTGTGTGTGTGTGTGTGTGTGTGTGTGTGTGTGTGTGTGTGTGTGTGTGTGTGCGTGTGTATGTGTGTGTGTGTGTTTGTGTGTGTGCGTGTGTATGTATGGGTGTGTATATGTACGTGTGTGTGTGTGTGTGTGTATGTATGCATGTGTATGTGTGTGTGTATGTATGTGTGTGTATATACGTGTGAGTGTCTGCATGTGTGTGTGTATATATGTGTGTGTTTGTGTGTGTGTGTATGTACAATGCACATCATTCATAAGGTGTGCAAGTGCATTCCACAAAGGTAAACTATTAGCTCCAACCATTATTTTTCAGCATTTTATTTTATTCAACAGCTAATTGCAGATCGTTTAATACCTTTAACATTTATTGATAACACATTGTCTTGCTTGCTCTTCTTTAGAAAGCGATGTCACACTGACCATTCTGTTATCAAGTTGACCATGTATGTCCGCAGTATTCAGTGGGAAAGTGGATTAAATCACACCGAGAATAATGAGCATCCAGCCACCAGTCTCAGCGCTTTATTGTCCAGTGATCACCTCACCATCACACAGAATCCGCTGATATACACGTCAAGTGTATGATTATTGGTGCAAGTGATGGTAAGCATGAAACTTCACCTGTACCTGGCATGAGGTTAATAAATCTGTAACTATCGGACTTATTGTCTCTCTCATTACGCCAGACCCCTTCGCAGTTTTTACTGCAGTAGACTCAGACTCAGTTTTTTTGGTTGATGTGATGGACTTCCAAAAGGCATTTGATAAAGTGCTTTGATAATATCCTTGCCAGCAAAGTTGAAACCCATAGAATATAAGGGACAGTGGCATCATGGATATGAAATTGGCTGAGTGACAGGAGTCAGAGAGCTGTGGGTTTTTTTTGGACTGGAGGGAGGTATACAGTGGTGTTTCGCAGCGGCTGGTTCTAGGAACATTGCTTTTCTTGATTTATATTCATGACCTGGATTCGGGTGTACTGGGCACAAGTTCAACATTTTCAAACGATTCAAAGCTTGGAAGTTTAGTGAACAGTGAGGAGAGGAGGATAGTGATGACTTCAAGAGGACAGCGACATGCTGGTGGAATAGACGGACACGTGGCAAATGAAACGCAGAAAAGTGTGAAGTTATACATTTTGGTAGGAAGAACGAAGAGAGGAACATTAACTGAAGGGTACAATACTAAAAGCTGTGATGAACGTAGGGACCTGGGGCTATATATGCAAAAATCTTTGAAGGTGGCAGGGCAGGTTGAGAAAGTGTTTTAAAAAACATATGGGATCCTGGGCTTCATAAATAGAGGAATAGAATATATAAGCAAAGAATTTATGATGAATCTGTGTAAAACACGGTTTCGACCTCAACCTATTACTGTGTCCAATTCTGGGCACCGTACTTTAGGAAGGATGTGAACGCCTTAGAGCGGGTGCAGAAAATATTTACTTGTGGTTCCAGGGATAAGGTACTGCAGTTATGTGGATAGACTGGAGAAGCTGGGGTTGTTCTCCTTAGAGCACAGAATTTTGAGATGAGACAAAATAGAGGTGTTCTGAATCATAAGGGGTCGAGACAGAGTAGCTGGAGAGAAACCGTTCCCATTGGCGGAAGGGTCGAGAACAGGATACAGATTTATGACAATTGCAGAACAACCTAAATTTACATGTGGAAAAATTAGGATCTGGAATGCACTGCCTGAAAGAGTGGTGGAGACAGATTCAATCATGGCATGGAATTGGATAAGTTCCTGAAGGAAGAACAATCACAGGGTTACCGGAAAGGGCAGGGGAGTGGATTAGCTGAAATACTCTTGCAGAGGGCGGCATGCTCTATACGGGCCGAATGACTCTCTTCTGTGCCATAATTCTATAATTCTATACACCAGGGACTGTCTCAGGTATTACTATGCGAGACCCTCTTCAAGTTTATATTACCCCAGCCACAACGTTAAAAATTTACTCGCTCCACCACCGGCGCACCATGTCTGCAGTGATTACTATCCACAAGGTGCATTGCAGCAACTCGCCAAGACATCTTCGACAGCACTTTCCAAACCTACGACCTCTTTCACCTAGAAGAACAAAGGCCGCAGGCTCCTGGGATCACAATCACCTCCAAGTCCGCCTCCAAATCACACACCATCTTGACTTGGAAATTTATTACCATTGCTTAATAATCGCTGGGTCAAATTCGTGGAACCCGCTCTCTAACACTGTGGGAGTGCCTTCACCACACGGTCTACAGCGGGTCAAAGGGGCAGCTCACAACCTGCTTCTCAAGACCTATTATGGATAGGCAATTAATGTTGGCTTTGATTGCACTGTCTGAATGATTGCTGAGACAGATTCAATCATGGCATGGAATTGGATATGTTCCTGAAGAAAGAACAATCACAGGGCTACGTGAAAGGGCAGTCGAGTGGACCAGCTGAAATACTCTTGCAGAGAGCGGCATGCTCTATATGGGCCGAATGACTCTCACCCCCGCATGACAGGAATGAATAAAACAATGTCCCTGTATCAGCAATTACTGCACTAGGCCCTACCTCAGTTATTACAGTAATAGAACTATTAATATTGTATTAGGCCCTGTCTCATATATTACTGGAATAGGCAATGCCTTTGATTCTATTACACAAGTCCCCGTCTCTGTTAATATTAAACTAGACACGGACGCTGTATATATTACTCTAGACCCATCATTTCACTTTACTAAAATAGACAATGTCTCTGCTTCTGTTAAATTTGACCCTGTCATCGTTATTAATGCACTAAGCACTGTAACTCACAGGTCAGGTACAGCATGTGCCAGATACAGAGTAAACCGACCTCTACACTGTCACATCGAACATTCCCAGGACAGGTACAGTACGGGTTAGATACAGAAAAATGGACTCTATACACAGTCCCATTAAATACTTACAAGGTAGGTACCGTACAGGTTACATACAGTGTAAAGCTCCCGCGACTCTGTCCCATCAAACACTCCCAGGGCAGGTGCAGCACGAGTCAGATCCAGAGTAAAGCGAGCTCTACACTGTCCCATCAAACACTGGGGCAGGAAGAGCACAGTTTAAATACTCCCAGGTAGTTTAATGCACAGGTCACATCTTGGTTAAAGCTCCCTCTACGCATTCCAATCAAGTTGATTCGAGGCGTAACATTAGGGTTCAAGGAAAACTTTTGTTAGATTTTAATATCTAGTTGTGGGAGATGGCCAATTATCCATTCTTGAGAGACAATAGGAAAAGTAGGAATAGGAGAGGGAGAGGATACAGGGAATCTCCACTTACACATTTGTGATGTTACTGTAGGCGGTGAATAGGATCTTTCCCCATTCTGTCCATGGGTATCATCTTTACTTTATTCTCCTATAATTTAGAGAAATGCCCCCCCAAAAAATTTCTACTGGAATCCGTTAAGAAATTTGCATTTATTTCTCTGTTTATTTCTATGCTGTGTTGGTGGGGAAACATTTAAATTGTTTCTGTCACTCAATACTCTAATCTGGGACTTCTATTGCTGTGTTTATTTACATAACCGACTCACTGGGTCCCATGAAATGTTCATGGCTGTAAATTCAGATCAACAGAGTTATTTATTGATGCGTCTCCTCTCACAACAAGTGTTTATTTTAAAAATATTGAAAGTTGGTACAACATTAATAGAAAATTCTCCCAACAGTGAGGTTTGCTTCAGTTTTGTTCAATTAGAACAGATGTCATTCATACCAAAGGAATATATAGTAAAATGAATAATTCAGTTCTGACAGCTCTACTGCCAAAATTAATGGAACATCTCTGAAAAGGCTGCTATTCCACTGGATCTCCATTTAGTGGAAGATTTAAACCATTGAAAATAAACAAGTAAAATGGGTGACCAGAGGAGTGTCCTACAATCACATTAATATCTGGGCTTTTCACATATCGCAACTTGTATTTACAAATGTTGACATTTAGAAACACCTTGCATTTATATAGTGACTTTCTTGACCTCATGATGTCCCAAATTGTTTTACAGCCAATGAATTACTTTGGAAGTGTGCTCACTGTTGTAATGTAGGAAACGCGGCAGCCAATGTGTGTGCAGCAAGCTCCAACAAAGAGCATGAAATATTGATCAGATAATTTGTTTTTCAGATGTTGGTTGAAGTGTAAATATTTGCACTGGTAACCCTGGAGAACTCATGTGCTCTTCAGTATAGTGCCATGAATCCTTTAAATCCAACTGAGCAGAAAGTTGAATCCTCAACTTATTGTCTGCCCCGAAAGACGTTATCTCTGACAGTGCAGCACTCCCTCAGTACTGGCGCCGGGCGTGTCGGCATAGATTATTGGCTCAGGTTTCTGGAGTGTGGATTAATATCTGTGACCTTCTGATTCGCAGGCCAGAGTGAACCCACTGAGCCGAGCCTTGAACATCTAACAGCGTGTTCTTTAAAATGTTCACATTCAGCTCATCGTGTCTGAAGTTCAGGGCCTGAGCCCAGTCTTATAGCGATCTATTTAGTTTCAGGGGCGAATTCTCTTATTTTGCCTGGGATGTCATTCTCACACTGGGATTTCCACTGGTTCGATATAAAAGTGACACCGACTCCGCAAGGAACATCTGGATGTGCCTTAGGTAGAAGGACTCACGGAACTTGAGCTGCACCATCAAAGCAACTGGAAGCTAGGATTGTTCTCCTTAGAGACGAGCACGTTATGGGCCACTTAATAGAGGTGATCCAAATCATGAAGAGTTTTGATGGGGTAAATTGGGAGATACTCCATCACTTCCCCCATCATCCCTCTCGCCATCCACCCGTCTCTCCTTCCTTCCCTCCCTTCATTCTTACCTCCGTACATACCTCCATCCCTACCTCTATCAAGCGCTCCCTTCCTGCAACCATCCCTCCCTCCCTCCGCCCATCCCTCCACCGTTCCATCACTTCATCCCTCCCTTGCTCCACTCCACCCTCCACTCTTTCCTCCCTCAGTCCAAACGATTATTATTGTTCCCTTTGCAGAGTTTCTGCTTCCATCGATGACGATTCCCCAGCTGGAATTTTCTGCACACAATTCCTTCAGCGGGTTTTCATATGTATTAACAAATAAGAGACAGAGCGATGGCAAATATATATATTGAAGCCCCCACCCGAAAAAAACAGACAAGAAAAAAAATGCTTACCTTTCAGGAGAGGTAGTTGGCTGGGGAACTGTCACTGGGTCGAAGTTCTGGCTGCGGCAGTCACGATATATTTCCTTTTTTAAATAAAAAAAATAAGTTAACAATTTTTTAAAAATTACAAGACATCGTCGGCTTTCAGCTGCTCTTTTTTCCTCGGCCATTTCGCTGTTGAGGACTGGCCAGCGCCAGCCTGGAGCTCGCTGCATTGTGTGTACGGGATGGTAGGACGCAAGCTCTCACTACGTGGCCAGACTTGGAGAAGCTGGGGTTGTTCTCCTTACAGCAGAGAAGGTTGAGGGGAGATTTACCAGATTGGTACCAGGGATGAATTACTGGAAACACTAGTTCAGCCCCAGCTAGAGTATTGTGTCTAAATTTGGGCACCATACTTTTGGTAGGACGTGAAGAATTCCGAGAGGATCTAGAAGAGATTTACTGGAAATGTATCAGGGATGGAGGATTGAAATTATATGGAGAGACTAGAGAAACTGGAGCTGTTGTCCTTAGACCAGAAAAGGTTAAGAGGAGAGGAGATTTAGTAAATGATAAGCACATAAGAACATAATAAAAAGGAGCTGGAGTCGGCCATACAGCCCCTCGAGCCTTTTGCGCCACTCAATACAATCATGGCTGATCTGACCATGGACTGATCTCCACTTCCCAGTCCGCTCCCCATAAACCCTTATCCCCTTATCGTTTAAGAAAAGATCAAATCTGTCTTAAATTTATTCAATATCCCACTTCCACAGCTCTCTGCGGCAGCGAATTCCACAAACTTACAACTCTCTGAGAGAAGAAATTTCTCCTCATATCTGTTTTAAATGGGTGCCCCCATTCTAAGATAGTGCCCTCTAGTTCTAGTCTGCCCCATCAGTGGAAACATCCTCTCTGCATCCACTTTGTCAAGCCCCTTCATAATCGTATACGTTTCGATAAGATCACCTCTCATTCTTCTGAATTCCAATGAGTAGAGACCCAACCTACTCAACCTTTCCTCATAAGTCAAACCCCTCATCCCCAGAATCAACCTAGTGAAACTTCTCTGAACTGCCTGCAAAGCAAGTAAATCCTTCTGTAAATACGGAAACAAAAACTGCACGCAGTATTCCAAATGTGGCCTCAGCAATACCTTATATAGGTGTAGCATGACTTCCCTGCTTTTATACTCCATCTCCTTTGCAATGAAGACCAAAATTCCATTGGCCTTCCTGATCACTTGCTATACCTGCATACTATCCTTTTGTGTTTCATGCACAAGTAACCCCAGGTCCCGCTGCACTGCGGCACATTGCAATCTATCTCCATTTAAATAATAATGCTGTTTATTTTCTTTCGGCCAAAGTGCATGACCTCTCATTTTACAACATCAGACTCCATCTGGCAATTGTTTTCTCACTTACTTAGCCTGTCTATGTCTTTTTGCAGATTTCTTGTATCCTCCTCACACACTACTTTTCCTTCCATCTTTTTATCGCCAGCAAGCTTGGCTATGTTACACTCAGTCCCTTATTCCAAGTAGTAAATGTAGATTGTAATTAGTTGAGGTCGCAGCACTGATCCCTGCGGCATGCCACTAGTTACTGGTTGCCAACTAGAGAATGGACCATTTGTCCCGACTCTCTGTTCTTTGTTCCAATCCTCTATCCATGGTAATATATTACCCCTAGCCCCGTGATCTTTTATCATGTGCAGTAACCTTTTATGTGGCACTTTGTCAAATGCTTTCTGGAAGTCCAAAGAACCCTATCCAATGGTTCCCCTTTATCCGAGAGGCAGCGGGAGTTCGTGGTCGCTGAGGCGTGAGTCCGGGGATCGGCAGAGGCCTATAAAAGGCCGCGAGAGGCAGCGGAAGTTCGTGGTCGCTGAGGCGTGAGTCTTGGGATCAGCAGCGGCTTATAAAATGCCGCGAGAGGCAGCGGGAGTTCGTGGTCGCTGAGGCGTGAGTCCGAGGATCAGCAGAGGCCTAGAAAGGCCGCGAGAGGCAGCGGGAGGTCGTGGTCGCTGAGGCGTGAGTCCGGGGATCAGCAGAGGCCTATAAACGCCGCGAGAGTTCGTGGTCGCTGAGGCGTGAGTCTGGGGATCAGCAGAGGCCTATAAAGACCGCGAGAGTCAGCGGGAGTCCGGGGATCAGCAGAGGCCTATAAAGGCCGCGAGAGGCAGCGCGAGTCCGCGGATCAGCACAGGCCTATAAATGCAGCGGGAGTTCGTGGTCGCTGAGGCTTGAGTCCGGGGATCAGCAGAGGCCTATAAAGGCCGCGAGAGGTAGCGGGAGTTCGTGGTCGCTGAGGCGTGAGTCCGGGGATCAGCAGAGGCCTATACAGGCGTACTTGTGCAGCTACAGGGAGAAGGAAAAAAAAGGAACATAAAGTTGACGTCACAGCCTAGGAGGTAAGTGATTGACTTCCGGTGTCCCTGACGACTATGTGTGTGGGAAGTGTATCCGCCTCCAGCTCCTGACGGACCGCGTTGCGGAATTGGAGCTGAGTGTGCATTAACTCTGGAGCATCCGCGATGCTGAGAATGACGTGAGTAGCACGTGTTGTGAGTTGGTCTTACCGCAGGAGAAGGTTCCACAGCCAGATAGGGAATGGAAGACCAGCAGGAAGAGTAGTGCAAGGAAGGTAGTGCAGGGGTCCCCTGTGGTCATCCCCCTGCAAAACAGATATACTGCTTTAGGTGCTGTTGGGGGGGATGACTCATCAGGCGAGGGCAGCAGCAGCCAAGTTCATGACACCGTGGCTGGCTCTGTTGCACAGGAGAGCACGAAAAAGAGTGGAAGAGAGATAGTGATAGCGGATTCAATTGTGAGGGGAATAGATAGGCGTTGCTGCGGCCGCAACCGAGACTCCAGGATGTTATGTTGCCTACCTGGTGCAAGGGTCAAAGATGTCTTGGAGCGGGTGCAGGACATTCTAAAAAGGGAGGGAGAACAGCCAGTTGTCGTGGTGCACATTGGTACCAACGACATTGGTTAAAAAAAGGGATGAGGTCCTACGAAACGAATTTAATGAGCTAGGAGCTAAATTAAAAAGTAGGACCTCAAAAGTAGTAATCTCGGGATGCTACCAATGCCACGTGCTAGTCAGAGTAGGAATCGCAGGATAGCGCAGATGAATACGTGGCTTGAGCAGAGTGCAGCAGGGAGGGATTCAAATTCCTGGGGCATTGGAACCGGTTCTGAGGAAGTTGGGGCCAGGACAAACCGGACGGTCTGCACGTGGGCAGGACCAGAACCAATGTCCTCGGGGGAGTGTTTGCTGGTGCTGTTGGGGAGGAGTTAAACTAAAAATGCAGGGGGATGGGAACCAATGCAGGGAGACAGAGGGAAACAAAAAGGAGGCAAAAGCAAAAGACAGAAAGGAGATGAGGAAAAGTGGAGGGCAGAGAAACCCAAGGCAAAAAACAAAAAGGGCTACTGTACAGAAAAATTCTAAAAGGACAAAGGGTGTTAAAAAAACAAGCCTGAAGGCTTTGTGTCTTAATGCAAGGAGTATCCGCAATAAGGTGGATGAAGTAACTGCGCAAAAAGATGTTAACAAATATGGTGCGATTGGGATTACGGAGACGTGGCACCAGGATGATCAGGGCTGGGAACTCAACATCCAGGGGTATTCAACATTCAGGAAGGATAGAATAAAAGGAAAAGGAGGTGGGGTAGCATTGCTGGTTAAAGAGGAGATTAATGCAATTGTTCGGAAAGACATTAGCTTGGATGATGTGGAATCTATAAGGGTAGAGCTGCAGAACACCAAAGGGCAAAAAACGTTAGTGGGAGTTGTGTACAGACCTCCAAACAGTAGTAGTGATGTCGGGGAGGGCATCAAACAGGAAATTAGGGGTGCATGCAATAAAGGTGCAGCAGTTATAATGGGTGACTTTAATATGCACATAGATTGGGCTAGCCAAACTAGAAGCAATACGGTGGAGGAGGATTTCCTGGAGTGCAGAAGGAATGGTTTTCTAGACCAATATGTCGAGGAACCAACTAGGGGGGAGGCTATCTTCGACTGGGTGTTGTGTAATGAGAGAGGATTAATTAGCAATCTCATTGTGCGAGGCCCCTTGGGGAAGAGTGACCATAATATGGTGGAATTCTGCATTAGGATTGAGAATGAAACAGTTAATTCAGAGACCATGCTCCAGCACTTAAAGTAGGGTAACTTTGAAGGGATGAGGTGTGAATTGGCTAGGATAGATTGCCGAATGATACTTAAGGGGTTGACTGTGGATGGGCAATGGCAGACATTTAGAGACCGCGTGGATGAACTACAACAATTGTACATTCCTGTCTGGCGTAAAAATAAAAAAGGGAAGGTGGCTCAACCGTGGCAATCAAGGGAAATCAGGGATAGTATTAAAGCCAAGGAAGTGGCATACAAATTGGCCAGAAATAGCAGCGAACCCGTGGACTAGGAGAAATTTAGAACTCAGCAGAGGAGGAGAAAGGACTTGATTAGGGCAGGGCAAATGGAGTACGAGAAGAAGCTTGCAGGGAACATTAAGGCAGATTGCAAAAGTTTCTATAGATATGTAAAGAGAAAAAGGTTAGTAAAGACAAACGTAGGTCCTCTGCAGTCGGAATCGGGGGAAGTCATAACCGGGATCAAAGAAATGGCAGACTAATTTAACAGGTACTTTGGTTCGGTATTCACTAAGGAGGACACAAACAACTTTCCGGATATAAAAGCGGTCAGAGGGTCTAGTAAGGAGGAGGAACTGAGAGAAATCTTTATTAGTTGGGAAATTATGTTGGGGAAATTGATGGGATTGAAGGCCGATAAATCCCCAGGGCCTGATGGACTCGATCCCAGAGTACTTAAGGAGGTGGCCTTGGAAATAGCGGATGCATTGACAATCATTTTCCAACATTCCATTGACTCTGGATCAGTTCCTATCGAATGGAGGGTAAACAATGTAACCCCACTTTTTAAAAAAGGAGGAAGAGAGAAAACAGGGAATTATAGACCGGTCAGCCTGACCTCAGTAGTGGGTAAAATTATGGAATCAATTATTAAGGATGTCATAGCAGCGCACTTGGAAAGAGGTGACATGATAGGTCCAAGTCAGCATGGATTTGTGAAAGGGAAATCATGATTGACAAATCTTATGGAATTTTTTGAGGATGTTTCCAGTAAAGTGGACAAGGGAGAACCAGTTGATGTGGAATATTTGGACTTTCAGAAGGCTTTCGACAAGGTCCGACACAAGAGATTATTGTGCAAAGTAAAAGCACATGGGATTGGGGGTAGTGTGCTGACGTGGATTGAGAACTGGTTGTCCGACAGGAAGCAAAGAGTAGGAGTAAATGGGTACTTTTCTGAATGGCAGGCAGTGACTAGTGGGGTACCGCAAGGTTATCTGCTGGGGCCCCAGCTGTCTACACTGTACATTAATGATTTAGACTAGGGGATTAAATGTAGTATCTCCAAATTTGTGGATGACACTAAGTTGGGTGGCAGTGTGAGCTGCCATTAGGATGCTATGGGGCTGCAGAGCGATTTGGATACTTTAGCTGAGTGGGCAAATGCATGGCAGATTAAGTATAATGTGGATAAATATGAGGTTATCCACTTTGGTGGTAAAAACAGAGAGGCAGACTATTACCTGAATGGTGACAGATTAGGAAAAGGGGAGGTGCAACGAGACCTGGGTGTCATGGTACATCAGTCATTGAAGGTTGGCATGCAGTACATCAGGCGGTTAAGAAAGCAAATGGCATGTTGGCCTTCATAGCGAAGGGATTTGAGTACAGGGGCAGGGAGGTGTTGCTACAGTTGTACAGGGCCTTGGTGAGGCCACACCTGAAGTATTGTGTACAGTTTTGGTCTCCTAACTTGAGGGACATTCTTGCTATTGAGGGAGTGCAGCGAAGGTGCACCAGACTGATTCCAGGGATGGTGGGACTGATCTACCAAGAAAGACTGGATCAACTGGGCTTGTATTCACTGGAATTCACAAGAATGAGAGGGGACTTCATAGAAACGTTTAAAATTCTGACCGGTTTCGACAGATTAGATGCAGGAAGAATGTTCCCAATGTTGGAGAAGTCCAGAACCAGGGGTCTCAGTCTAAGAATAAGGGGTAAGCCATTTAGAACTGAGATGAGGAGAAACGTATTCAACCAGAGACTGGTGAACCTGTGGAATTCTCTACCACAGAAAGTTGTTGAGGCCAATTCACTAAATATATTCAAAAGGGAGTTAGATGGAGTCCTTCCTATTAGGGTGATCAAGGGGAATGGCGAGAAAGCAGGAATGGGGTACTGAAGTTGCATGTTCAGCCATGATCTCATTGAATGGTGGTGCAGGCTAGAAGGGCTGAATGGCCTACTCCTGCACCTGTTTTCTATGTTTCTATGTTTCTATCCACCCTGTTCGCTACATACTCAACGAACGCCAGAAAATTTGTCAAACACGACTTCCCCTTCATAAATCCATGCTGACTCTGCCTCACCGAATTTTGTTTTTCAAATGTCCTGCTACTGCTTCTTATTTAATGGACTCCGACATTTCCCAACCAATATTAGACCCAAGCATGAGGGACTTCAGTTAATGTTTAGAGACTGCAAAATATGGGATTGTTCTCCTTGGAGGAGCGAAGTCTAAGAAGAGATTTGATAGAGCTGTTTAAAATCATCAACGGTTTAGATAGAGTAAATAAATATAAACTGTTTCAGATGTATGGTGATTAACAAAAGAACCAGAGGCGATATTTGGACGAAGTTTTCTATGCAACCACTGGTTAGGATTTGTATTGTATTGCCTGATAGGGTGGTAGATACAGACTCAATCGTTTCCTTCAAAAAGAAATTGTACAAATACTTGAAGGAGGAAAAAAGCAAGGGATATAGGGAACATGTAGCCAAGAAACTTACAAACTCGAATTTTGCTGTGCAACTCGAGGTGTCCACCGACATTAGTGATAAATGTTAGCATTTGCTCGCTTCATTCATGAAAACGAGATATTTAACCGATTTCTCTGCTGAATAGAACTCCCGGAAAATACTAGAGGTGAAGACATATTTGATTCCGTGAATTCTTATTTAGAAGACTTGAACATTTCATGGGACTCATGTGTTGGAATCTGCATGGACGGTGTTCAGTCTATGGTGGGATTTGTCAAAGGATTCATTACGCTTGCAAAAAAACATAATTCAAATATATTATTCACCCAATGCTTTTTGCATAGAGAAGCACTTGTTACAAAGACATTACTGCTAGAATTAAAATCTGTGTTCGATCAAGTTGTTAATATCATAAATTGTATGAAATCAAGACCTTTAAAAACTTGCATGTTTAAACAGCTCTGCAAAGTGATGGATGCAGAGCACGAATATTTACTTTTGCATACAGAGGTAAGATGGCTTTCAAGGGGAAAAGTCTTATGTCGTGTATTTGAACTTAAAGAATAATTGTCAGTATTTTTTGAAAAAGAAGGAAATGATACATTTTGCAAATACCTTAAGAGTGAAATGTGGTGTGCTAAGTTGGCATATTTGGCAGCAACAGTTAATTTTCCAAACAGCGTTAATACCAGTATGCAAGGGCGAAACATTCTCACCTCTACAGACAAGCTATTAGCTTTTCAGAAAAAACATTTCTACCTAGAAAAAGAGAGCAACAGAAACAAAATCTTGAAATGTTCCCTTTGATACCAAATCACAGTGTTAAAAAGGTTGCACCTATTGTGATAGAGCATTTGGCATCACTGGAAGACAACATCAAAAAATATTTTCCATCTTTGGATGTAGAGAATATGATTGGGTAAGAAATCCATTTTCTCCAACTAGCACGTCAGATGTTAATTTTACATTGCAAGAAGAAGAAAAATTGACTTCCATTTCGACAGACCACAGCCTTAAAATGAAACCTTCAGATATGTCTCTTGATGCAATCTGGATTTCTATTAAAGAAGAATATCCTGCAATATTAAAAACAGCTTTGATAATTCTGATGCAGTTTTCAACATCTCTGCGAATTAGGATTCTCAACTCTTACGAATATCAAATGCAAAAAAAGGGAAAAACTTAGCGAACTTGAACACGAAATGAGAGAGGCCTTATCGGTTATACGCACTAATATTAGTGACATATCCAAAAAAACGTCAGGCACAAGTATCATATCAAAATACTAATTAATCTATAATTAACGTGAGGAATTATTATTATAGTTTATTATTTTATTGTTACATTCAGAATAAAAAATAATTAATAACATACATGTGTACAATGTTGTATATCTTCATATACTGTGATTAATAAAATGTTTTTTAAATTTTCTGAAACTTGCTTATTTAACCTTTGTGTTCACCTTTTAATCCCTTCAAGTGTGCCACCAAAAATTCTAGTATACAAAAGTGCGTCGCTAACACAAAAAGGTGGAGAACCACTGGTTTAGATAGAGTAAATAAATAGTACTTGATTCAGATGTAAGGTGATTGACAAAAGAACCAGATGCGATATTTGGACGAAACGTTCTATGCAACCACTGGTTAGGATTTGGGTTGTACTGCCTGATAGGGTGGTAGATATAGATTCAATAGTTGCCCTTAAAAGGAAAGTGTACAAATACTTGAAGGAGGAAAACATGCAGGGATATAGGGAAAGTGCGCGGGAGTGGGGCTAACGGGATTGCTCTTCGAAAGAGCCGGCGCAGACTCTATGGGCTGAATTGTCACCTTCTGTGCCATACTAATCTATCAGTGACCAGAACACGGTTGAATTTCAAATTCAGTTGGAGAGTGCGAGAGTTGGTTCTCAAACCACTGTACAAACCTTAAAAAAAGGAGGCTACAAAGGTCTGAGGTCAGTAATTGCTAATGCGGACTGGGAAAATAGATAAAAGTATGGGACGGTTGATGAACAGTGGCAGACATTTAAGTAGATATTTCATAATTCGCAACAAAAAGATATCCCAATGAGAAGGTAAGACTGCAAGAGAGGAGATAACCATCCGTGGATAACTAAGGAAATAAGGGATGGTACCAAATTGGAAACAAAGGCATACAGTCTGGCCAAGACTAGTGGGAGGCCAGAGGATTCGGAAACTTTTAAAAGCCAGCAAAGAACAACTTAACAAATGATAAAGTGAGGGAAGATAGGTTATGAAAGTAAACTAGCGCAAAATAGAAAAACAGATAGTAAAAGTTTCTACAGGTACATTACAAGCAAAAGTGAGGTTAACGTAAATGTTGGTCAATTAACGGATGAGACTGGGGAATTAAGAATGGAGAACAGGGAAATGACAGAGACGTTGAACAAATATTTTGTATCGCTCTTCATGGTAGCAGACACTGCACACATCCAAATTGTGGAAAATCAAGGGGCTATATGGAGGAAGGAATTTATTACAATCTCTATCATTAATGAAGTCATACTCGGTAAAATAATGGGACTAAAGGCGGACAAGTCCCCAGGGCCTGATGGGTTACACCCCATGATCCTAAAAGAAGTGGCTGCAGAGATAGTGGCTGCATTGGTTGTAATCTACTAACTTTTCTTAATTCTGCGGCGGTCCCAGCGGATTGGAAAACTGCAAATGTAGTGACCCTATTTTAAAAAAAAATAGGCAGACAAAAAGCAAGAAACTATAGACCAGTGAACGGAACATCTGTCATTGAGACAATGGTGGAATCCGTTAAGGAAGCAGTAGCGGGAAATTTGGAAAAGCAAAATTCAATCAAGCAGAGTCAGCGGAGTTTCATGAACGGGACGACATGATTGAAAAATTTGCTGGAGATCTTTGAGGATGAAACGAGCAGGGTTGATTAGGGGGATCCAGTGGATGTGGTGTATTTGGATTTCCAGAAATCTTCGATATGGTGCCACATAAAAGATTACTGCACAAGATAAAAGTTCTCGGGGTTGAGGGCAATATATTGGCATGGATAGATGGTTGGCTAAATAACTGATCGGAGGATAAATGGGTCAATTTCCGGTTGGCAAACAGTATCCCGTGTTGTGCCGCAGGGATCGGTGGTGGAACCGCAACTATTTTCAATCGATAGTAATGAATTGGATGAAGGGACCTAATGTAATGTAGCCAAGCTTTGAGACGATAAAAAGAAGGGTGGGAAAGAAAATTGTGAGGAGGGCACAAATAATCTGTAAAGGGATATGGATAGACTAAGTGAGTGGGCAATAATCTGCAGTATATTGCTGAAGCCACATCTAGAGTACTGCATCCAGTATTGGTCTCTGTATTTAAGGAAGGATGTACCTGCATTGGAGGCTTTCCAGCGAAGGTTGATTCGGGAGATGAGGGTGTTGAATTATGAAGATAGTTTGAGTAGGTTGGGCCGATAGACATTGGAGTTCAGAAGAATGAGAGATGATCTTATTGCACATTATAAGATAATGAGCGTACTCGACAATGTGAATGCAGAGAGGATACTTCCATTTATAGGGGAAAATAAAACTAGAGGACATTGTCTCAGCAAAACTAGCTGCGCATTTAAAACTGAGCTAACGGGGAATTTCTTCGCTCAGAGGGATGTAAATCTATGGAATTCTCAGCCCCAGAGAGTTGTGCAGGCTTGGCCATTGAATATATTTAAGGCGGAGATAGAAAAGTCTTTGAGTGATAAGAGAATAAACGGTTATGGGGATCGGGCAGCGAAGTGGAGCTGAGTCCATGATCAGATCAGCCATGATCTTATTAAATGATGAGCAGGTTCGAGGGGCCAGTGGCCGACTCCTGTTCCTATTTCTTATGTTCTTTTGTTTACATTACACTCGGCACTGTTTCTCTGAAATTGCACTAGACACTGTCTCTGTTTATATTACACGAGACCCAGTCTCTCTTAAATTACACTAGACCCTGTCTCTGTTTATATTACACTAGACCCTGTCACTGTTTAATTACACTAGACCCTGTCTCTGTTTGTATTACACTAGACACTGTCTCTGTTTATATTACACTAGACCCTGTCGCTGTTTAAATTACACTAGACCCTGTGTCTCTTTCCGATATGATAGACTCTGTCTCCCTTTGTTACACTAGGCCCTTTGTTAGACTGGGCCATGTATCCGTTGATTTCACAAGACAATGTCTGTTTGTGTCAACCGAGGCTCAGGGTGTCTCATTTTCTCCTCGGTCCCAGATAGTTTTGGGATGAACTCCCTCTCCAAGGATTATATCTCTATATATTGTACAACAGACCCTGTTGTAAGTTATTTCTGCCATGCGTCTGTTAGAGAGACAGAATATGTATAGACGGTAGATAGATAGTAATATAAATAAGATATTTATGTGTGTGGGTAGGAGGATGCAATACTTTTTTTTGGTTGGAACACACGTTTAATTTCGTTAATAGCTATCAAGAGTTGTGTGTAATGGCGTATTGATCTGGTATTGTGTCGGTAATACTTGTGTTCAGAGGATGGGGTGAATCTTGTAATAATCTCCGAGATAGACTGGTATTGAGGGACCGGACTGAAGGTGAGCAATAATGCATTTTACACAACTTAGTCGCAAACTCTGTGTTAAAGGTTACAAATTCACACTTGTGTTGTCCTGTGCCAATTGCTCTGTTATTTAATGTTAAGGGTTGTTATTTCTATTGAGCTTTCACTTGACCCACTGATTGTGTCAGAGAGAGCTTGGAAACGTGATCTCACAGCCCCGACGGATGGGCGGCCGCAGGGTCCCAATATCCACCGGAGTTCATTCTCTCATCTGGTTAAGACGATCAACAGAAAAGAGAACACAGTGTTTTCTATATGTGTATGTATATGTGTATGTGTGTACGTGTGTGTGTGTGTGTTTATGTGCATGTTTGTATGTGTGTGTACAAATTAGAATGTGTGCAAGTACATTCCACAAAGAAAAATGATTAGCTTTTCAGCATTTTATTTTATTCAACAGCTAATTGCCGATCCCTTAATACCGTTAACATTTATTGATAACACGTTGTCTTGCACGCTCTACTTTAGAAACTGATGTCACACTGACCATTCTGTTATCATGGTGACCATGTCTGGCCACAGTATTCACTGGGAAAAGGAATTAAATTACACCGAAGATAATGAGCAGCCAGCCACCAGTATCTGCGCTTTATTGTCCAGCAATCATCTCAGCATCACACAGAATCTCCTGATTTCCACCTCAAGTTTATGATGATTGGTGCAAGTGAAGGTAAACATGAAACTGCACCTATATCTGGCATGAGGTTACTAAATCTGTAATTACCTCACTTATTTCTCTCATTACTGCACTAGACCCAGGCTCAGTTTATATCGTTGATGTGGTGGACTTACAAAAGGTGTTTGATAAAGTGCCTTGATAATATCCGTGCCAGCAAAGTTGAAATTCATAGAATAAAAGGGTGAGTGGCAGTCTGGATATGAAATTGACTGAGTGATAGGAATCAGAGAGTAGTGGGTTTTTTGGACTGGACGAAGGTATACAGTGGTGTTCTGCAGCAGTTGGTATGAGGAATACTACTTTTCTTGATTTATATTCATGACTTAGATTGTGTAAGGGCATAATTTCAATATTTGCAGATGACTCATAGCTTGGAAGTATAGTGACCAGTGAGGAGAGTTATTATAGACTTTAAAAGGACATAGTTTTGCTGCTAGAATAGACGAATACATGGAAAATGAAACACAGAAAAGTGTGAAGTGATACATTTTGGTAGGAGGAACGAGGAGAGCCAAAATGAACCAAAGGGTACAATTCTAAAGGGTGTGCTGAACACAGAGACCTCAGGATATATGTGCATAAATCATTGAATGTGGCAGGGCAGATTGAGAAAGTGGTTTAAAAAGCAGATGGGATCATGGGCTTCATAAATAGAGACATAGAATACAAAAGCAAGGAAATTATGATGAATAAGTATAAAACACTGATTCGGCCTTAACTGGAGTATTGTGTCCAATTCTGCGCACCGCACTTTAGGAAGGATGTGAAGTCCTTGGAGAGGGTGTAGAAAAGATTTACGTGTGGTTCCAGTGATAAGGTACTTCGGTTATGTGGTCTAGTCTGGAGAAGCTGGGGTTGTTCTCATTAGAGCAAAGAAGTTTGAGATGAGATTTGATCGAGGTGTTCAGAATCAAGGGGTCCAGACAGAGTAGCTGGAGAGAAACTTTTCCCATTGGCAGAAGGGTCGAGAACAGAGGACACAGATTTAATATGATTGGCACAATCAAAGGCGACATAAGGAAAACGTTTGTATGCAGCGAGTGGTTATGATCTGAAATGCAATGCCTGAAAGGGAGGTGGGGGGAGATTAAACCATGGCATTCCAAAGGGAATTGGATAAGTACTTGAAGGAAGAAAATTCACTGGGCTATGGGAAAGGGCGGAGGACTGGACTAGTTGAAATACTCCTGCAGAGAGCGACACGGGCTATATGGGCCAAATGGCCCTCTTCTGTGCTGTAACCATTCTATGATTCTATAATACACCAGGTCCTGTCTCAGTTATAACTACACAAGACACTGTTCCAGTTTATATAACCACACATACCATGTTAAATATTCACTCCCTCAACCACCGGTGCACCATGTCTGCAGTGATTACTATCCACAAGATGCATTGCAGTAACTCGCCAAGACATCTTCGGCAGAACTTTCCAAATCTACAACCTCTTCCACCTAGAAGGACAAGGGCAGCAGGCTCATGAGAACACCGTCATCTCCACATAGCCCTCCAAATCACACAGCATTCTAGTTTTGAAATGTATTATCTTTCCTTCATAGACACTGGGCCAAGTTCTTCAACACCCTCCCTAACACTGTGAGTACCTTCTTCACACGGTCTGCAGCGGTTGAAGGTGGCAGCTTACCAACTGCTTCTCAAGGCCAATAGGGAAAGACAACAATGTTGGACTTGCCAGCGACACATACACCCACATGTCAGGAACCAATAAGCAATGTCCCTGTATCAGTCGTTAAATGCTAGCCACTACCTCCGTTCGTATTGCACTTGAACTACCAATATTGTACTAGGCTCTGTCTCAGATATTAATGGAATATGCCATGCTTTTGTTCCTCTTACAAAAGACCCTGTCTCTGTTTATATTAAACTAGACAAGTACATTGCTTATATTACAGTAGCCCCATCCTTTCACATTGCTGCATTAAACCATGTTTCTTTTTATATTAGACTAGACCCCATCACCGTTATTACTGCACGAGACCATGTCTCTCTTTATATGACACTACACGTTATGTCAGTTATTACTGCTCTAGACCCTATAACTCCCAGGGCAGGTACAGCATGTGTCAGATACAGAGTAAAGCTCCCATTATACTCTCCCATCACACATTCACAGAACAGTAACAGCACGGGTTAGATACAGTGTGATGCTCCCTCTAAACTGTCACATCACACACTGCCAGGACAGGTATAGTACGGTTTAGGTGCAAAATAATGCTCCCTCGACAACATCCCATCAGAAAACACCCAGGGCAGGTAAAGCATGCGTTAGATAGAAGAGTAAAGATCCCTCTAAACTCTCCCATCAAAAACTCCAATGTCACTTAATGCATAGGTCACATTTTGGACTAAAACTCCCTCTGTGCACTCCAATCAATTTGGTCCGAGGCATATCCTTATGGTTGAGGGAAACCTTGTGTTACATGTTGACATCTAGTTGTGGGGAAATGTCAATGACCTATTCTTGAGAGATAGGAGGAAAATGGAAAATTGAGAGGCAGATGATAGACAAATCTCCACTATCACCTTTGTGATGTTGCTGTACATGCTGACGAGAAGCAATCGTTCCCCATTCTGTCCGTGGGTATCATCTTCACTTTAATCTCCTATAATGTAGAGAAATGTACCAAAAAACAATTGTTGCTGGAATCTGTTGAGAGATTTGCATTTCTCTCTGTCTTTATTTAAGTGCTGTGTTGGTGGGGAAACTTTTATTGTGTCTCTGTCGCTCAATGCTCTAATCTGGGACTTCTATTTCTGTGTTTATTTACATAAACGGCTCACTGCTGGTCATGAAGTGCCCATGGCAGCAAAATCAGATCAACATAGTCACTTATTGATTCGACTCAACTCACAGCAATGAATTATTTTAAGAATATTAACAGAAGTAGAAATATGTCGAACAGTGACGTTAGCTTCAGTTTTGTTCAATTGCAACAGATGTGATTTATATCAAAGTGAATAAATATTGCAATGAATAATTTAGTTCTGAAATGTCTGCTGCTGAAATCAGTGGAACATCGCTGAACAGGCTGTTATTCCACTGCATTTCCATTTAATGGAAGATTTAAATAACTGAAACTAAACAATTTAAACCAGTGACCAGAGGAGTGCCGACAATCACAGGATTATCTGAGCATTTCACATATCGCAACTTCTATTTTGAAATGTTGATATTTAGAAACACTTTATATTTATATAGCGCCTTTCATAATCTCATGATGTCCCAAAATGATTTACAGACAATGAATTACTTTGGAAGTGTGGTCACTGTTATGTACGAAACGTTGCAGCCAATTGGTACACAGCAAGATCCAGCAAACAGCAATGAAATAATGATCAGATCATCTATTTTTCAGATATTGGTTAAGGGATAAATATTTGCGCTGTAAACCCTGGAGAACTCCTCTACACTTCAATATAGTGCTACGCGTCCTTTAAATCCACCTGAGTGGGAAGACGGGGACTCAGTTTAATGTCTGCCCCAAAAGACATTGCAGCACTCCCTCAGTACTGGCACCAGACGTGTCAGCATAGATTATTTGCTCAGGTCTCTGGAGTGGGGTTTAGTATCTGACCTTCTGAAGCAGAGGCGAGAGTGATCCCACTGAGCCGAGGCTTGAACATATTACAGCATGTATTTTAAAATGTTGCCATTCAGCTCATCGTGTCTGAAGTTCAGGGCCTGAGCCCAGTCTTACTCCGGTCTGTTTATTATCAGGGGCGAGTTCTCCAATCTTGCCTGGGATGTCATTTCCACACTGGTATTTCCAATGGGTCCATGTAAAAGTGTCAGCGATTCCGCAAGGAACAGCTGGAAGTGCCTGAAGCACAAGGACTCACGGTTTACACTAGTTTTACACTGTGTCAGATGCACTATCAGAGCAGCTGGAAGCTGGGACTGTTCTGCTTAGAGCCAAGCAGGTTATGGGCCACTTAATAGAGGTGCTCAAAATCGTTAAGAATTTTATTCGGGTAAATTGACATATACTCCATCACTCCGTCCCTCCAGTCCTCCCATGCTCCACCCGTCTCTACTCCACTCCCTCCCTTTATCGCTTCCTTCCTCCATCCCTTCCACCCTCCACCGGTCTCTCCTTCCCTCCCTCCATCAATCTCCCCCTCCCTGCACCCATCCCTCCCTCCCTCCGTCCATTCCTCACCCCTCCATCACGCCACCCCTCCCTTGCTCCACTTCTCCCTCCCTCAGCCCAACCGATTTTCTTTTCCTTTCCAGTTTTTCTGCTCCCATCGATGAGTATTCCTCAGATGGAATTTTCTGCACCCAAGTCCTTCACCGAGCTTTAATATATATTAACAAATAAGAGAGAGAGCGATGGCTAATATATATATTTAATACCACCCCCCCAAAAAAAAACCTGACAAGAAATAAAATGGCAACCTTTCCGGAGAGGGAGTTGGCTGGGGAACTGGCACTGGATAGAAATTCTAGACAGGGCAGTCAGGATATTTTTCCGTTATGTAAATAAAAAAATTAAAGATAATAATTTTACAAATTGTTTTAAGACATCGTCGACTTCAGCCGCTCATTTTTCCTTCCCTTTCTCGCTGTTGAGGACGGGCCATTGCCCCCTGGAGCTCGGTGCCATTCTGTGTACCGGACGGTAGCATGCAAGCTCTCGCTATGCAGACAGATTTGGAGAAGCTGGGGCTCTTCTCCTTACAGCAGAGAAGTGTGAGGGGAGATTTACCAGATTGGTACCAGGGATGAATGACTATAAACACGAGTTCAGCCCCAGCTGGAGTATTGTGTCAAATTCTGGCCACCATACTTTAGGAAGGACGTGGAGACTTTCGAAAGCGTGCAGAAGAGATTTACTGGAAATGTATCAGGGATGGGGATTAAAATTATGTGGAGAGACTGGAGAATCTCGGGCTGCTCTCCTTACAGCAGAGAAGGTTGAGAGGAGAATTAGTAAATTATAAGAACCTAAGAACATAAGAAAGAGGAGCAGGAGTAAGCCATACGGTCCCTCGAGCCTGCTGCGCTGTTCAATAAGATCATGGCTGTTCTGATCATGGACTCAGTTCCACTATCGCGCCCGCACCCCATTAACCAATATCCCCTTATCATTTAAGAAACTGTCTATTTCTGTCTTAAATGTGTTCAACGTCCCAGTTTCCACAGCTCTCTGAGCAGGGAATACCACAGATTTACCACCCTCAGAGGAAATTTCTACTCATCTCAATTTTTCATGGGCGACCCCGATTCCAAGATCATGCCCTCTAGTTCCAATCTCCGCCATCAAAGGAAACATCCTCTTTGCATGCACCTTGACAAGCCCCCTCATAATCTGATACATTTCGATAAGATCACCTCTCATTTTTCTGAATTCCAATGAGGAGCGGGCCAACCGACTCAACCTTTCCTCATAAGTCAACCTCCTCCTCCCCAGAATCAACAGAGTGAACCTGCTCTGAATTGTCTCCAAAGCAAGTTTATCCTTTTGTAAATATGGAAACCAATACTGCACGCAGTATTCCAGGTGTGGCCTCACTAATACCGTATATAGCTCTAGCAAGACTTCCCGCTTTTATACTCCATCCCCTTTGCAATAAAAGCCAAGATACCATTGGCCATCCTGATCACTTGCTATACCTGCATACGATCCTTTTGTGTTTCATGCACAGTATCCCCACGACCCGCTGTACGGGGGCACGTTGCAATCTTTCTCCATTTAAATAATATCTTGCTGTTTGATTTTTTTTCTGCAAAGTGCATGACCTCCCACATTCCAACATTATATCCATCTGCCAATTTTTTCCCATTCACTTAACCTGTCTATGTCCTTTAGCAGATAGTGTGTGTCCTCCTCACACATTGCTTTTCCTCCAATCTTTTTATCGTCAGCAAATTGGCTACGTTACACTCAGTCCCTTCTTCCAAGCCGTTAATGAAGATCGTAAATAGTTGGGGTCCCTGCACTGATCACTGCAGCATTGCATAGTTTCGCGTTGCAAACCAGAGAATGAACCATTTATCCCGACTCTCTGTTCTCTGTTAGTTAGCCAATCCTCTGTCCATGCTAATATATTACCCCCAACCCCGTGAACTTTTATGTTATACATAGAAACATAGAAACATAGAAAATAGGTGCAGGAGTAGGCCATTCGGCCCTTCTAGCCTGCACCGCCATTCAATGAGTTCATGGCTGAACATTCAACTTCAGTACCCCATTCCTGCTTTCTCGCCATACCCCTTGATCCCCCTAGTAGTAAGGACCTCATCTAACTCCTTTTGGAATATATTTAGTGAATTGGCCTCAACAACTTTCTGTGGTAGAGCATTCCACAGGTTCACCACTCTCTGGGTGAAGAAGTTCCTCCGCATCTCGGTCCTAAATGGCTTACCCCTTATCCTTAGACTGTGACCTCTGGTTCTGGACTTCCCCAACATTGGGAACATTCTTCCTGCATCTAACCTGTCTAACCCCGTCAGAATTGTAAACGTTTCTATGAGGTCCCCTCTCATTCTTCTGAACTCCGTTGAATACAAGGCCAGTTGATCCAGTCTTTCTTGATAGGTCAGTCCCGCCATCCCGGGAATCAGTCTGGTGAACCTTCGCTGCACTCCCTCAATAGCAAGAATGTCCTTCCTGAGGTTAGGAGACCACAACTGTACACAATACTCCAGGTGTGGCCTCACCAATGCCCTGTACAACTGTAGCAACACCTCCCTGCCCCTGTACTCAATTCCCCTTGCTATGAAGGCCAACATGCCATTTGCTTTCTTAACCGCCTGCTGCACCTGCATGCCAACCTTCAATGACTGATGTACCATGACACCCAGGTCTCTTTGCACCTCCCCTTTTCCTAATCTGTCACCATTCAGATAATAGTCTGTCTCTCTGTTTTTACCACCAAAGTGGATAACCTCACATTTATCCACATTATATTTCATCTGCCATGCATTTGCCCACTCACCTAACCTATCCAAGTCACTCTGCAGCCTCACAGCATCCTCCTCGCAGCTCACACTGCCACCCAACTTAGTGTCATCCGCAAATTTGGAGATACTACATTTAATCCCCTCATCTAAATCATTAATGTACAGTGTAAACAGCTGCGGCCCCAGCATAGAACCTTGCGGTACCGCACTAGTCACTGCCTGCCATTCTGAAAAGTACCCATTCACTCCTACTCTTTGCTTCCTGTCTGACAACCAGTTCTCAATCCATGTCAGTACACTACCCCCAATCCCATGTGCTCTAACTTTGCACATCAATCTCTTGTGTGGGACGTTGTCAAATGCCTTCTGGAAGACCAAATACACCACACACACTGATTCCCTTTTATCCACTCTGTTCGCTGCATACTCAAAGACCTCCAGCAAATTTTTCAAACATGACTTCACCTTCATAAATCCAAGCTGCTTCTGCCTGACCGAATTTTGCTTTTCCAAATGTCCTGCTACTGCTTTGTTTATAATGGAATCGAACATTTTTCCAAGCAAGATTAGTACGAGGCATTAGTGACTTCAGTTAATGTGGAGGGAATGGAGAAGATGGGAATGTTCTACTTGAAGGAGAGAAGTTAATGTGGAGATTTGATCGACGTGTTTAAAATCATCAAGGGTTTAGATCAGTGGTTCTCAACCGGTGTTCTGCGGCACATTGGTGTGCCGTGAACCCTTCACAGGTGTGCCGGCAAATTGTGTAAAAGTATGGTGGACTTTAGCTGATTTCTCAATGAAACACAAACCATTTCACTCTGAAACAGAAGGAGAGGGGGAGAGAGAGAAACAGACAGACACATATGTCATTTACCTATATGTATGACGCCACTGCTGTAGCAAACATTGCCACTATTGACAAATAACTATCTATTTATCTCTACTATTATCATAAAAACTATGTTCTAGAGTTGTACAAGTAATAATGACAAGAGATATCACACAAAAACAATTTAAATGTCCATACTCAGAACAAAGTCCATTCGCAAAATATGTTTCCTTTGAGTACTCGACACCACACACCCCCACCCCACCACCCCATCTCTCTCATTCCCTTACTCCCTCCCATTACTGATAGAGAAATGCGAGTGCCTACCATCGACTGAGACGGTGTGTGTGTGTGTATGTATAAGCGTGTGCTTGTGTGTGTATGTGCGTCTGTACCAAAGCCTACCCAGAGGGGCAGTTGGGCCATGGCCACGCCCAATCCAAAATAATAGTATTAAATTATTCATGTGAAAAGCTTAAAATGTCATTATTATATTGGATGAAAGAAATGAAAGAAAAGTCTAACACATATGCAGGAAAACGTGTAGTTTTCATAATAAAATGTCAAAACCTATTTAATTGCATTTAACCACATTCTTATTTATATTTTGATATTTTTGTTCATTGATGTGCAGCTTGATGTGTGGCCGGGACTGGCGGCATCTTTGACGCTTTTGACCTGATATAGCACCAATTAGCGGCTCCTTTGATGCAGGCCACATCCAATTTGACCTGATCTCGCCATCCAAGCGGTTACTTTGATTTCTGAGCGTTTGCTTTTAGCATATTTTGACGACAGTCAAAATCAAAACTTCCTGTTCAACTCTAGGTTCATTTCTGTCTGGACTTCTGGAGTTTGGAAATTGGAAGACTCAGTTCGTATCTGTCTGAAGTTTGGATCATTCAGAAGAACAAAGTTTGTCTCCCCAATGGAAAATTCATCATAAGAAAACGTAAAAAAGAGCAAGGAAATATCAATGACAATGCCACTACAAGTAGCGGTAGTAGGCCTACAACCAACGCCAGTACAAGTGGCGCTGAACCGAATCCTAAAAAATCCAAAATTCATCGTCGATATATCGAGGATTATTTGAGGTTCGGTTTTTCATGGACAGGAGAAGAAGAATGCCCCATTCCATTGTGTGTTTGTGCGGCCAAAAACTGTAGAACAGTGCAATGGTTCCCAGCAAATTGAAACGTTATTTTACTATGAAACATGCACATCTTTCAACAAAAGATCAGAGTTATTTTAGGAGATTGATTGCGACGCAATCAAAACTAGTGAAATATTTTGAAAGAATGTTAAGATGTCAGGTAAGGTTCGAATTGCTTCTTATGAAGTTGCTGAATTAATAGTGCAGAGCATGAAGTCTCATACTGTAGCTGAGTCACTTATTTTGCCTGCATGTCGTAAAATTGCCAAAATAATGCTTGGTGATGCAGCGGAACAAGAAATTGCAAAAATTCCGCTGTCTGACGATACAATTTGGAGAAGCATAAATGAAATATCACCTAACATTGAAGAACATATAGCCAAGAAACTTACAAACTCGAATTTTGCTGTGCAACTCGACGTGTCCACCGACATTAGTGATAAATGTTAGCATTTGCTCGCTTCATTCATGAAAACGAGATATTTAACCGATTTATGTGTTGAATAGAACTTCCAGAAAATACTAGAGGTGAAGACATATTTGATACTGTGAATTCTTATTTAGAAGACTTGAACATTTCATGGGACTCATGTGGTGGAATCTGCATGGACGGTGTTCAGTCTATGGTGGGATTTGTCAAAGGATTCATTACGCTTGCAAAAAAACATAACCCAAATATATTATTGACCCAATGCTTTTTGCATAAAGAAGCACTTGTTACAAAGACATTACTGCTAGAATTAAAATCTGTGTTCGATCATGTTGTTAATATCATAAATTATATGAAATAAAGACCTTTAAAAACTTGCATGTTTAAACAGCTCTGCAAAGTGATGGATGCACAGCACGAATGTTTACTTTTGCATAGAGGTAAGATGGCTTTCAAGGGGAAAAGTCTTATGTCGTGTATTTGAACTTAAAGAATAATTGTCAGTATTTTTTGAAAAAGAAGGAAATGATACATTTTACAAATACCTTAAGAGTGAAATGTGGTGTGCTAAGTTGGCATATTTGGCAGCAACAGTTAATTATCCAAACAGCGTTAATACCAGTATTCAAGGGCGAAATGAACACATTCTCACCTCTACAGACAAGCTATTAGCTTTTCAGAAAAAACATTTCTACCTAGAAAAAGAGAGCAACAGAAACAAAATCTTGAAATGTTTCCTATGATACCAAATCACAGTGTTAGAAAAGGTTGCACCTATTGTGATAGAGCATTTGGCATCACTGGAAGACAACATCAAAAAATATTTTCCATCTTTGGATGTAGAGAATATGATTGGGTAAGAAATCCATTTTCTCCAACTAGCACGTCAGATTTTGATTTTACATTGCAAGAAGAAGAAAAATTGACTTCCATTTCGACAGACCACAGCCTTAAAATGAAACTTTCAGATATGTCTCTTGATGAATTCTGGGTTTCTATTAAAGAAGAATATCCTGCAATATCAAAAAAAGCTTTGATAATTCTGATGCAGTTTTCAACATCTCTGCGAATTAGGATTCTCAACCCTTACGAATATCAAATGCAAAAAAGGGAAAAACTTAGCGAACTTGAACACGAAATGAGAGAGGCCTTATCGGTTATATGCCCTAATATTAGTGACATATCCAAAAAAACGTCAGGGACAAGTATCATATCAAAATACTAATTAATCTATAATTAACGTGAGGATTTATTATTATAGTTTATTATGTTATTGTTACATTCAGAATAAAAAATAATTAATAACATACATGTGTACAATGTTGTTTATCTTCATATACTGTGATTAATAAAATGTTTTTAAAATTTTCTGAAATTTGCTTATTTTAACCTTTGTGTTCACCTTTTAATCCCTTCAAGTGTGCCACCAAAAATTCTAGTATACAAAAGTGTGTCGCTAACACAAAAAGGTGGAGAACCTTTGGTTTAGATAGAGTAAATAAATAGAAATTGATTCAGATGTAAGGTGATTGACAAAAGAACCTGAGGCGATATTTGGACGAAACGTTCCATGCAACCACTGGTTAGGATTTGGGTTGTACTGCCTGATAGGGTGGTAGATTTAGATTCAATAGTTGCCCTTAAAAGGAAAGTGTACAAATACTTGAAGGAGGAAAAAATGCAGGGATATAGGGAAAGTGCGCGGGAGTGGGACTAACGGGATTGCTCTTCAAAAGAGCCGGCGCAGACTCTATGGGCTGAATTCTCACCTTCTGTGCCATACTAATCTATCAGTGACCAGAACACGGTTCAATTTCAAATTCAGTTGGAGAGTGCGAGAGTTGGTTCTCAAACCACTGTACAAACCTTAAAAATAGGAGGCTACAAAGGTCTGAGGGCAGTGGTGGATAAAGCGGACTGGGAAAATAGATAAAAGTGTGGGACAGTTGATGAGCAGTGGCAGACGTTTAAGGAGATATTTCATAACTCGCAACAAAAATATCTCGCAATGAGAAGGCAAGACTGTATGTGTAGGGATAACCATCCTTGGCTAACTAAGGAAATAAGGGATGGTATCAAATTGGAAACAAAGGCATACAATGTGGCCAAGACTAGTGGGAGGCTAGAGGATTGGGAAACTGTATAAAGCCAGCAAAGGACAGCTAAACAAATTATAAAGAGAGGGAAGATGGATTATGAAAATAAACCAGCACGGAATATAAACACAGATAGTAAGACTTTCTGCAGGTACATAACAAGCAAAAGAAATGCTGAACTAAATGTTGGTCACCAAGAGGATCAGACTGGGGAATTAATAATGGAGAACAGGAAATGGCAGACACGTTGAACATATATATTGTATCGGTCTTCACGGTAGCAGACACCAAAAACATCTAAATAATGGAAAATCAAGGCACTACATGGAGGGAGGAAATGATTACAATCACTATCACTAAGGAAGTAGTACTAGGTAAAATAATGGGACTTAAGGCGAACAATTCCCCAGGGCCTGATGGCTTACATCCAAAGGTCCTGAAAGAAGTGGCTGCAGAGATGCTGGATGCATTGGTTGTAATCTACCAAAATTCCTTCGTTTCTGGGGCGGTCCCAGCGTATTGGAAAACTGCAAATGGAGTGCCCCTATTTAAAAAAAAAATAGGCAGACAAAAAGCAAGAAACTATAGACTAGTGAGCCGAACATCTGTCATTGGGAAAATGCTGGAGTCCATTAAGAAAGCAGTCGCGGGACATTTGGAAAAGCATAATTCAATCAAGCAGAATCAGCATGGTTTCATGAACGGGAAATCATGTTTGACAAATTTGGTGTAGATCTTTGAGGATGTACCGAGCAGGGTGGATTAGGGTGAGCCATTGGATGTAGTGTATTTGGATTTCCAGAATGCATTCGATAAGGTGCCACATAAAAGTTTACTGCACGGTAAACGTTCACGGCGTTTGGGTTACCATATGGATAGAGGATTGGCTAACTAACAGATCGCAGAGTCGGGATAAATTGGTCAATTTCCGGTTGGCAAACAGTAACTCATGGTGTGCCGCTAGGTTCGGGGCTGGAACCTCAACTATTTACAATCAATAGTAATGACTTGGATAAAGGGCTGCAGCGTAATATAGCCAATATGCAGATAATACAAAGATAGATGCGAAAGAAAATTGTGAGGAGGACACAAAAAATCTGCAAAGGGATATGGACAGACTAAGTGAGTGGGCAAAACTGTACAGGATATTGATGATGCCACACATAGAGTACTGCGTCCAGTTTTGGTCTCCGTATTTAAGAAAGGATTATCTGCATTGGAGGTATTTCAACGAAGATTGATTCCGGAGATAGGTTGAGTAGGTTGGGCGTATGCACATTGGAATTCAGAAGAATGAGAGGTCATCTTATTGAAACTTATAAGATAATAAGGGTGCTCGACAAGGTGGATGCAGAGAGGCTATTTCCACTCATAGGGGCAAATAGAACTAGTGGACATATTCTCAGAATAAGGAGCCGCCCATTTAAAACTGCGATGAGGCGGAATTTCTTCGCTCAGAGTCTTGTAAATATGTGGAATTCGCAGCCCCAGAGATTTGTGGAGGCTAGGTCATTGAATATATTTAAGGTGGAGATAGAAAGGTCTTTGAATGATAAGAGAATAAAGGGTTATGGGGATCGCGCGGAGAGTTGGAGCTGAGTCCATGATCAGATCATCCATAATAGTAAGTTGCAGAGCAGGATCGAGGGACCAGGTCGTCTACTCCTGCTCCTATTGCTTATGTTCTTTTGTTTACATTACACTTGGCACTATCTTTGTTGAAATTACACGAAACCTTGTCGTTGTTTAATTACATTAGGCCCTGTCTCTGTTGATGTTACACTAGACCTTGTCTCTCTTCAGATTGCACTGCGCCCTGTCTATCTTTATATTACACTCGACCGTGTCTCTGTTTAAATTACACTAGACCCTGTCTCTGTTTAAATTACACCCTGTCTCTGTTTATATTGCATTAGACCCTGTCTCTGTTGATATTACACTGGGCCCTGTCTCTGTTTATATTAAACCAGGCCCGTTCTCTCTTTATATTACACAGGACCCTGTTTGTCTTTATATTACACTAGACCCTGTCTCTTATTATATTATACTGGGCCCTGTCTCTCTTTATATTACTCTAGGCCCTGCCTCTCTTTTTATATTGCATTAGGCCCTGTCTTTGTTTATGTTACACTAGACCCTGTCTACCTTTAAGTTACACTAGGCCCTGTCTCTGTTTATATTACAGCTGTCCCGGTCTCTCCTTATATTACACTGGACCCTTTCTCTCTTTATATTACACTTGGCCCTGTCTCTCTTTAAATTACACTGGACCCTGTCTATCTTTATATTGCACTCGGCCCTGTCTCTGTTTATGTTACACTAGATCCTGTATCCCTTTATTTTACACTAGACCCTGTCTCCCTTTATGTTACACTCGACCCTGTCTCTGTTTATATTACACTGGACCCTTTCTCTCTTTATATTACACTAGACCCTGTTTCTCTTTATATTACACTAGACCTTGTCTCTTATTATATTATACTGGGCCCTGTCTCTCTTTATATTGCACTAGGCCCTGTCTCTGTTTAGATTGCACTAAACCCTATCTACCTTTATGTTACACGAGGACCTGTCTGCCTTTATGTTAAACTGGGCCATGTATCCATTGACGTCACAAGGCAGTGTCTGTTTGTGTCAACCGGGGCTCAGTGTTTCTCACTTTTGCCTCAGTATTAGATAGTTTTTGGATACACTCCCACTCCAGGGACTATATCTCTATTTATTGTACAACAGACACTGTTGTCAGTTACTTCTGCACGCAGTCATGCGTCTGTTAGATAGACAGAAGCTACATAGACGGTGGATAGATATTAATATAAATGAAGATATATATGTGTGTGGGTGGGAGGATGCAATACTTTTTTCGATGGAACATACGTTTAATGTCGTTACTAGCTGTCAAGAGTTGTGTGCAAAGTACTTTAGATCTGGTATTGTGTCGGTAATATTTGTGTTGAGAGGATGGGCTGAATCTTGTAACAATCTCCCAGAGATGGACTAGGATTGAGGGACAGGATTGAAAGTGAGCAATTCACTACACTTTGCACTACTTAGTGGCACTCTGTGTGTTAAAGGTTAATAATTCACACTTGTGTTGCACTGTGCTCATTTCCCCCAGTTATTTAATGTTAAGGAGTGTTTTTCCTGCAATATTTTCTATTGAGCTTTCACGTGACCCACTGGTTGTGTCAGACAGAGCCTGGAACCGTGACCGCACAGCACCACCGGATGGGCGGCCGCAGGGTCCTAATCTCCACCGTATACCTTCACATTATGACGATCAACTGAAAAGAGGAGACACAAAATGTTTGCTATATATGTGTGTGTGTGTGTGTGCGTGTGTGTTTGTGTGTGTGTATGTGTGTGCGTGTGTGTGTGTATGTGCAAATTTATGTGTGTGTGTCTGTGTGTGTGTTAACAAATCATAATATGTGCAATTGCATTCCACGAAGATAAATGATTATCTTCAACCATTATTTTTCAGCATTTCATTTTAATGAATAGCTATTTGCAGATCGTTTAATACCTTTAACATTTATTGATACCATATTGTCTTGAATACTCTGCTTTAGAAAGTGATGTCACGCTGACCTTTCTGTTATCAAGGTGTCCATGTCTATCCACAGTATTCAGTGGGAAAGGGGATTAAATCACACCGAGGAAAATGAGCAGCCAGCCACCAGTCTATGCACTTTATTGTCCCCAGTGATCACCTCACCATCACACAGAATCCACTGATATGCACCTGCCGTGGGTGATGATTACTGCAAATTTTCTTAAACATGAAACTGCACCTGTACCTGGCTTGAGGTTAATAAATCTGTAAATAGCTGACTCATTGTTTCTCTCATTACACAGACACCGTCGCAGTTTTTACTGCAATAGACCAATTCTCAGTTTATATCGTTGATGTGGTTGACTTCCAAAAGGTGTTTGAAAAACTGCCCTGACAATATCTTGGCCAGCAAAGTTGAAGTCCATAGAATAAAAGGGACAGTGGCAGCATGGATATGAAATTGAATGAATGACAGGAATCAGAGAGCAGTGTTTTTTTTGTACTGGAGGAAGGTATACAGTGGTGTTCTGCAGCAGTTGGTGCTAGGAACACTGCTTTTCTTGATTTATATTCATGACTTAAATTTAGGTGTAATGGCACTTTTTCAAATTGCAGATGACTCAAGCTAAAGTGTATAGTGAACAGTGAGGAGGATAGTGAGAGACTTCAAGAGGACATAGAGATGCTGGTGGAATAGACGGACACGTGGCAAATAAAAAGCAGAAAATTGTGAAGTGATACATTTGGTAGGAAGAACGAGGAGAGGCAAAATAAACTAAATGATACAATTCTAAAGGATGTGACGAACACAGAGATCTGGGGGTATATGTGCACAAATCATTCAATTGGCAGGACAGGTTGAGTAAGTGTTTTAAAAAGCAAACTTTATCCTTGGCTTCATAAATAGAGCCATAGAATACAAAATCATGGAAACGATGATGAACCTGTATAAAACACAGATTAGGCCTCAACTGGAGTATTGTGGCCAATTCTGGGCACCGCGCCTTAGTAAAGATCTGAAGGCTTTAGAGAGGGTGCAGAAAATATTTACATGTGGTTCCAGGGATAAAGTACATTGGGTATGTGAATAGACTAGAGAAGCTGGGGTTCTTCTCCTTAGAGCAGAGAAGGGTGAGATGAGATTTGATCGAGCTGTTCAGAATCATAAGGGGTCTAGACAGAGTAGTTGGTGAAAAACTTTTCCCATTGGCGGAAAGGTTGAGAAAATAGGACACAGATTTAAGGTGATTGACAGAAGAACCAAAGGCGATATAACGGAAACATTTTAATGTTGTGAATGTTTAGAATCTGAAATGTCGTAGGGGCAGATTCAATCATGGCATTGCAAAGGGAATTGGATAACTACATGAAAGAAGAAAATTCACAGGGCTACGCGAAAGGGCGGGGGAGTGGAGTGCTGAAATGCTCTTGCAGAGAGTGGCACGAACTATATGGACCGAAAGACCCTCTTCTGTGCTGTAACCATTCTATGATTTTATAATACACCAGAGCCTGTCTCAGTTGTTAGTGAACTAGACACTGTTCCAGTTTATATAACCCCACACACCAAGTTAAATATTCACTCCCTCCACCACCGGCGTACCATGTCTGCAGTGATTACTATCCACAAGATGCTTTGCATTAACTCGACAAGACATCTTCGACAGCTCTTTCCAAACCTACGACCTCTTCCAACGAGAAGGGCAAGGGCAGCAGGCTCATGAGAACACCATCATTTCCACGTACCTGTCCAAATCACACACCATCCTGACTTGGAAATGTATTATCGTTCCTTCATAGTCACTGGGTCAAATTCGTGGAACCCTTCCCTAACAATGTGCAAGGACCTTCATCACACGGTCTGCAGCCGATCAAGGTGGCAGCTCATCACCTGCTTATCAAGGCTAATTATGGATAGACCTCAATGATGGCCTTGCCAGCGACACCCACATGCCAGGGACCAATTAACCTACTAATATTGTACTCGACACTCTCTCGGATATTACTGGAATATGCCATGCCTTTGGTCCAATTACAAAAGACCATGTATCTGTTTATATTAAACTCGACAAGGACATTGTTTATATTACATTAGCCCCATCTTTTCACATTACTGCACTAGACCATGTCTCTGTTTGTATTAGACTAGACCCTGTCACCGTTATGACTGCATTAGGTTATGTCCTTGTTTATATTAAGCTAGACGCTGTCTCAGTTATTACTGCTCTAGACCATGTAACTCCCAGGGCAGGTACAGCATGTGTCAGATACAGAGCAAACTCCCTCTATCCTGTCCCATCACACCCTGCCCGGGCACGTACAGCACGGTTTAGACACAGAATAATGCTCCCTTTACAAAGTCCCATCAAACAATCCCAGGGCAGGTACAGCACTCGTTAGATACAGAGTCAAGCACACCCTACAATGTCCCATCAAACAATATCAGGGCAAGTACAGCACGGGTTAAATACAGAGTACAGATCCCTCTACACTGTCCCATCAAATACTCGCATGCCACTTAATGCACAGTTCACATTTTGGATTGAAGCTCCCTCTGTGCACTCCAATCAATTTGGTCCGAGCCATATCCTTCTGGCTGAGGGGAATCTTTTGTTATCTGTTGATATTTATTTGTGGGGAAATGTCAATGAACAATTCTTGACAGATGGAACAGAAAATGGAAATAGGAGAGGGAGACGATACATGTGATGTTGTTCTATATGCTGACGAGAAGGAATTTTTCCCCATTCTGTCCGTGGGTTTCATCTTTACTTTATTCTAATATAATTTAGTAAAATGCACCAAAAAACAATTGTTACTGGAATCTGTTGAGACATTTCCATTTCTCTCTATCTTTATTTCGATGCTGTATTGGTGGGGAAACATTTATTGTGACTATGTCGCTCAATACTCTAATCTGGGACTTCTAGTTCTGTGTTTGTTTACATAAACGCCTCACTGGTTACCATGAAGTGTTCATGGCAGCAAAATCAGAACAACAGAGTCGCTTATTGATTAGTCTCAACTCATAACAATGGCTTATTTTAAGCATATTGACAGTGGGTACACATAAGTAGAAATATGTCGAACAGTGACGTTGGCTTCAGTTTTGTTCAATTACAACAGATGCAATTTATATCAAAGGGAATACATATTAAAATTAGTAATTCAGTTCTGAAAGTTCTGCTGCTTAATCAGTGGAACATCTCTGAAGAGGTTGGTATTCCATTGGATCTCCATTTAATGGAAGATTTAACCAACTGAAATTGAACCAGTTTAACGAGTGAGCAGAGGCGTGTTCGACAATCACAGTAATATCTAAGCTGTCGCATATCGCAACTTGTATTTTGAAATGTTGACATTTAGAAATACCTGGCATTATGTAGCGCATTTCATGACCTCATGATGTCCCAAAGTGATTTACAGCCAATTAATTACTTTGGAAGTGCGGTCACTGTTGTAATGTAGGAAACATGGCTGTCAATTGGTGCACATCAAGATCCCGCAAGCAGCAATGAAATAATGATCAGATAATCTATTTTTCAAATGTTGGTTGAGGGATAAGTATTTGCGCTGAAAACCCTGGAGAACTCCTCTACTCTTTAATATAGTGCCATGAGTCTTTTAAAGTCAACCGAGTGAGAAGATGGGCCTCAATTTAATGTCTGCCCAGAAAGACGGCAGCTCTGGCCGTGCAGTACTCCCTCAGTACTGACAACGGGCGAGTTGGTGTAGATTATGGATCAGGTTTCTAGAGTGCTTTTAGTATCTGTGACCTTCTGAGTCAGAGGCGAGAGCGATCCCATTGAGCCGAGGCTTCAACAGGTCAAAGGTTGTATTTTAAAATGCTGCCATTAAAATCATTGTGTCTGAAGTTCAGGGCCTGAGCACAGTCTTACGCTGCTCCATTTATTATCAGGGGCCTGTTCTTTTATCTTGCCTGGGATGTCATTCCCACACTGGGATTTACACTGGGTCCATATAAAAGTGTTAGCAATTCCGCGGGGAACATCTGTAAGTGCATGAGGCAGAAGGACTCACCGAACCTGAGTTTTACACTGTGTGAGCTGCACCCTCAGAGCGGCTGGAAGCTGGGACTGTGCTCGTTAGAGCCGAGCAGGTTATGGCCCACTTAATAGAGGTGTTCAAAATGGTGAAATGTTTTGATCGGGTATAAGGGGAGATACGCCATTACTCCCTCCCACCCTCCACCAGTATCTCCTTCTCTCCCTCCCTTCATCCCTCCCTACATCAATTGCACCCTCCCTTTCCCCAACCCTCCCTCCCGTTATCCCTCGCTCCAACCCTGCTTCACTCCACCCCGCCCTTGATCCACTCCTTTCACCCTCCATCCATCCCTCAGCCCAAACGATTCTTTTTTTCCCCTTTGCAGTGTTTCTGCTTCCATCGATGGGGATTCGTCAGCTGGAATTTTCTGCAGCCAAATCCTTCACCGGGATTTCATATATTTTAAGAAATAAGAGAGAGAGCGATGCTAAATCTATACATTTAATCCCTCCACCCTCCCCTAAAAAAGTGATGTGAAATAACATGTTGACCTTTCCGTAGAGGGAGTTGGTTGGAAACTGGCGTTGGGTAGAAATTCTAGTTGGGGCAGTCAGGATATTTTTACTTTTTTTAAATAAAAAAAATAATTTTTTACAAGACATCGTCGACTTTCAGCTGCCCTTTTTTCCACCCCCTTCTCGCTGTTGAGGACGGACCAGTTCCCGCCTCGATCTCGCTGCCATTGTGTATGTGGGATGGTAGGACACACGCTCTCACTACGCGGACAGACTTTGAGAAGCTGGGGCTGTTCTCCTTACAGCAGAGAAGGGTGAGGGGAGATTTACCAGATTGGTACCAGGGATGAATGACTAGAAACACGAGTTCAGCCTCAGCTGTAGTATTGTGTCCAATTCTGGGCACCACACTATAGGAAGGACGTGAAGTCTTTCAAGATGGTGCAGAAGGAATTTACTGGAAACGCATCAGAGATGGGCGATTACAAATATGTGGAGAGATTGGAGAAGCCGGTGCTGTTCTCATTAGAACAGAAATGATTAAGAGGAGATTTAGTAGATTAGTACCTGTACAAATAATTTCATTTAATGTGGAGAGACCGGTGAAGATGGGATTGTTCTCCTGAAGCAGAAATGGTTAAGTGGAATGTAGTAGATTAGTATCATGTATGAGAGACTTCAGTTAATGTTGAGTTGAGGTCGAAGACCAGCCATGCTCTTCCTGAATGGCGGAGCAGGCTTGAGGGGCCGAAAGACCTACTCTTGCTCCTAATTGTTATGTCCTTATTTTCTTAAACTGAGACAGTGTGTAGTGCAATATAACTCAGACAGGACCTAGTGTAATATAAACCAGGTCATGAATTTTATTAACCGAGAAATATCTGTTTCAGTAATATTTGATATAGAGACTTATGTAATATAAACAGATATATGGTCAGATATAATTTAAATGAAATATATTCTGGTGCAGAAATAACTGGTACTGGGCCATGTGTCATATAAACAGGCACATGGGCCAGTACAATATAAACTAAGACCAGGTTAAGTACACTAATAACTTAGACAGTTATGCCCTGCTGAAGTTACACTGATCGAGAGAATCCCTCTGTTAAAAGTACAGTAGGACATGTCTTAGTTTTTGTTGCAAAGGAACTTGTCTCTGTTTATGTTACAGTAGGTCCAGTCTCTGTTTATATTACAGTCGACAATATCTCACTTTATATTACAGTAGACAAGTGCTCAATTTATAATACACTGGACAATATCTCTGTTTATATTACACTAGACAATGTCTCAGTTTATATTACACTCGACAATGTCTAAGTTTATATTACAGTAGACAATGTCTCAGTTTATATTACACTAGACAATATCTCTGTTTATATTATACTAGACAATGTCTCTGTTTGTATTGTACTAGACAATGTCTCTGTTTATATTACACTAGAAGATTTCTCTATTTATATTACGCTAGAGAAGGTGCATGTTTACATTGTCCTGGAGAATGTTTCTGTTTATATTACACAAGACAATCTCCCTGTTTACATTACACGAGACAATGTCTCAGTTATTACTGCACCAGACCATATCGCTGGTATCTTCCACTAGGTCCTGTCTCCGTTAGTACTGTACTAGACTCTGTTTCTGTTAATATTGCACAATGTCCAGCCTCATTCATCATTGCACTTGACCCGGTCACTAGATATATTACAATATGTTCTGCATCTGTTCATATTACACTGAGCCATACCTCAGTTATTACTGTACTAAGCCATGTCTCTGTTTATATTACACAATTTTCTAGTGTAATATAAACAGAGACATTGTCGAGTACAATACAAACAGAGACATTGTCTCGATCAGTGTCTCTTTATATTACACTAGGCTCTGTCTCAGTTATCGCTGCACTAGAACCATGCATGTGATTAACTTACAATCAGCCTTGTCTCAGTTTACATTACACGATGCCCTGTCTCAGTTATTATTGTTATGGACCGTGCCTATGTTCATGTCGTCTTAGGTTAAGTACTGTCTCCTTTATTGCTGCACTCGGCTATGTATCTCAAATATTACACGAAATCTTACCTCAGTTAAATTGCACGAGGCAATGTCTATGTTTATAGTACACTGGTCACTCTCAGTTATTATAATCTATACCATGTCTCTATATATGTTACACTAGGCACTGTCGCAGTTTTTACTATACTAGACGATGTTTCCTCTATATATTGCTCTAGGTGTTGTCTCTGTTATTAATGGATTAGAACATTCCTCTGTTTAAATTTCACGATACGCTTTCTCAATTAGTTCTGAACTATACCATGCCTCTACTCAATTCGATGACGGATGATCGGCATCTTAACTCCATCGACCAGCACTGGTTCCATCACCCGTAATATCCTAACCGAAACAAAATCTACCAATCAATCTCTGGCAGCAATCAGAACATAATGTATCTGCCTGTTATAGCCTTCCCTTTATGTAGGGATTTGGTAGCTTTAATAGTGAGACACTGTTTACACTGACAGGAGTGTCGGTAACCAGGGGGCACAGATTTAGGATCCTTTGCAAAAAAAAACAGAAGGGACATGAGGAGATGTTTTAATATAGCAAGTTGTTCTGATCTGAATTGCAGAAGGTATACACTGTCTTTCGTTTTTATAAATAGAGATATAGATGCAAATGCAAGGAACTTATTGCTAAGCATCTGTAAGGCATTGTTTATTGTGAGCGCCACATTTTAGGAACGATTGAACGGCCTTGGAAAGGGTGCAGTGGAAATTTACTAGAATAGTACCTTGGATGAAAGACTTCAGTTAAGTGAAAACACTCGGGGCATTGGGATTGTTGTTATTCGCGCAGAGAAATCTAAAGTGAGCTTGATAAACATGTTCAAGATCGGGAATGGGTCTGACACTATAAATGCGAAGATAATGTTTCATTGGCTGACCGGTCTGTAACCAGAGAACACAGGTTTAAGCAACTTGGCAAAAGAGCCAGAGGCGAAATGAGGAAAAAGAAATACACAACGAGCTGTTATGATCTGGAATACACTACCTGATAGGGTGCTGGAAGTAATTCCGGAAATAAGTTTCAAAGGGGAATTGGGTAAATAATGTATTTGAAAAAATTCAGGGATATTGGGAAAAAGCAGGGGAAGTGGGACTAATTGATTAGCTGTTTCAGCTTAGTGTCAGCACAGGCACAACTGGGCTGAATGTGCACGTTATCTACTGTATCATTCTTCGATTCTGTGATTCTATAACTACATCATGTCTAGGTTCATATTACACTAAGACCCGTCTCTGTTTATAAAACACTAGATCCTGCCGCAGTTATTATTGCAATGGACAAGGAATATTTTTAAATCATGCTAGGACTAAGAATATAAGAACATAAGAAATATGAGCAGGATTAGGCCATTTGGCTCCTCGAGCCTGCTTTGCCATTTAATCATGGCTGATCTGATCATGGACCCAGCTCCACTTCCCTGCCCGTTCCCCATAACCCTTTATTCCCATATCGCTCTAAGATCTGTCCATCTCCGTCTCACATATATTCAATGACCCAGCCTCCACAGCTCTTTCTGGCACAGAATTCCACAGCTTTACAACCCTCTTAGAGAAGAAATTCCTCCTCACCTCAATTTGAACTGGGCAGCCCCTTATTCTGAGAATACGCCCCATAGGTTTAGTTTCCCCTATGAGTGGAAATATCCTCTCTGCATGCATCTTGTCGAACCCCCTCATCATCTTATATGTTTCGATAAAAACACCTCTCATTCTTCTGAATTCCAACAAGTATAGGCCCAACCTGTTCGACCTTTCTTCATAAGACAACCACCGCATCTTCGGAATCAACCTAGTGAACCTGCTCTGAACAGCCTCCAATGCAAGTATATCCCTCCTTAAATGCGGAGACCCAACCTGTAAGCAGTACTCTAGGTTTGGCCTCACCAATACAGTGTACAGTTGCAGCAGGACATCTCTGCTTTTATACTCTATCCCCCTTGCAGTAAAGGCCAACATTCCATGTGCCTTCCTGATTATTGCTGTATCTGCATACTAACTGTTTGCGTTTCATGCACAAGGACCCCCAGGTCCTTCTTTACCGCAGCACTTAGCAATTTTTCTCCATTTAAATTATAATTTACTTTTTTAGTTTTTCTGCCAAAGTGTGCCAAATTTTTGCTCACTCACTTAGCCTGTCTATATCATCTTACATATTTTTTTAGTGTCTTCCTCACAATTTGCTTTCCCACCCAACAGTTCGTTTTATTCCCCCCACTTGAATGGCCCCCTTACCTCGGTTCTGTGGTCAGTTTACTCATCTACCCTGTAGTCCCTGTCTTGCTAATTGAGGCCCTGGACCCTGTCACATTTAGTACTGCAATAGACCCAGTCTCTGTTTATATACACTCGACCCTGTTTCTGTTTATATTACACTAGTCCCTGTCTCTGTTTTTATCACACTACACCGTTCACTGTTAATATTATATTAGACCCTGTCTCAGTTTAATTTGCACAAGGCCCTGTCCCTATTTATATTACAGTATACCCTGTCTAGGTTTATATTACACAAGGCCCTGTCCCTGTTTATTTTACAGTAGACCTTGCCGCTCTTTATATTACACTCGGCTTTGTCCCTGTTTATATTACACTATACCTTGTCTCTCTTTATATTACACTAGACCCTGTCTATGTTTATATTACACTAGCCCCTATCTCTGTTTATATTACATTACACCCTGTATCCGTTATTCCTGACATAGACCATATCTGAAATATATTAAATTATACCCCGTCCCGCTTCATATTGCACCAGACAATGTCTAAAATATTAGTGCACTGGACGCTGTCTCTATTTATTATACAACAGACCCTGCCTCAGTTATTTCTGTACTTGACCATGCGTCTGTTACACAGGCAGAAGATTTAAAGAGGAATCGATAGATATTAATATAAATAAAGATGTATGTGTGTGTGGGTGTGAGGATACAATGCTTTTTTGGTTTGAAGTATATGTTTCGTTTTGTTAACAGCTATCAACAGCTATGTGCAATTACTAATTGTTCTGGTATTGTGTCGGTTATATTGGTGTCGAGACGATGGGTTGAATTTTGTAACACTCTCCCAGAGATGGACTGCAATTGAGGGACAGGATTGAAGGTCAGCGATTCACTGCAGTTTGCACTACTTAGTGGCACTCTGTGTGTTAAAGGTTCCTAATTCACACGTGCGTTGTTCTGTGCCAATTGCTCCCTGTTCTTTAATGTTAAGGATTGTTTTTCCTCCAGTGTTTGCTATTTAGCTGCCACGTGATACATTAATTGTGTCAGATAGAGCTAGGACCGTGACGTCACAGCACTGTCGGATGGGCGGCCGCGTGGTCCTATCATCCACCCGAAAAAATGTCTCAACTGGTTAAGATGTACAACTGCAAAGAGTATGTGTGTCTGTATGTGTGTGTATGTGTGTGTACAAAACACGTCATTCATAATGTATGCATTCTACAAAGATAAATGATAAGCTTCAACCATTGCTTTTCAGCATTTTATTGTATTCAAAATGCAATTGCAGGTCGTTAATACCTTTACCATTTAATGATAACCCATTGTCTTGTCAGCTCTTGTTTAGAAAGTGTTGTCAGACTGATCATTCCTTTACCAAGGTGACCAAGTCTGTCTGCAGTATTCAGTGGGAAAGTGGATTAAGTCACACCGAGGATAATGAGCAGCCACCCACCTGTCTCTGCGCTTTACTGTCCAGTGATCACCTCACCATCACACAGATGCTCCTGAGATTTACCACAATGTGTAAGTGATGGAAAAATTAAAATGCACCTACACCTGGCATGAGGTTAGCAAATCTGTAATTATCTAACTTATTGCTTCTCTCATTAAAACAGACCCCGTCGTAGTTTTTACTGGACAAGACCCTCAGTTTATATGCTTGATGTGGTCCACTTCCTTACCAGCAAAGTTGAAGCCAATAGAATAAAAAGGACAGTGGCAGCATGGATATGAAATTGGTTGAGGAATCAGAAGTAGTTTTTTTTGGACTAGGGGAAAGTATACAGTGGTGTTCCGCAGCGACTGGTACTCGGAACTCTGCTTCTTTTGATTTATATTCTGACATGGATTTTGGTATATGGGGCACAATTTCAAAATTTTCAGATGACTCAAAGCTTGGAAGCACAGTGAACAGTGAAGAGGATAGTGATGACTGCAAGAGGACATAGATGTGCTGGTGGAATGGATGGACACGTGTCAAATAAAAGGGAAAACATTTTGAAGTGATACATTTTTGTAGGAAGAAGGAGAGGCAAAATAAACGGAAGAGTAGAATTCTAAAGCGCGTGATGAACAGAGCTACCTGGGGATATGTGTTCACAAATTATCTAACATGGCAGGGCAGGTTGAGAAAGTGGTTTAAAAATCATACGGAATCCTGGGCTTCATTAATAGAGGCATAGAATACAAAAGCAATGATCAACCTGCATAAAACACTGGTTAGTCCGCAACTCAGTATTGTGTCCAAATCTGGACTCCGCACTTTAGGAAGTATGTGAAGGTATTAGAAAGACTGCAGAACAGATTTACGTGTGTTTCCAGGGATAAGGTTCTTCAGTTTTGTGGATAGACTGGAGTGGCTGGGATTGTTCTCCCGAGACCAGAGAAGTTTGAGATGAGATTTGAGAGAGGTGTTCAGAATCATTCCGGCTCTAGACAGAGTAGCTGCCGAGAAACCGTTCCCATCGGCGTAAGATTCGAGAACAGAGGACACAGATTTAAGATGATTGGCAGGAGCACCAAAGGCGACGTGGGGAAAGTGTTTTAAAGCAGCGAGCGGTTAGGATCTGGAATGCACTGTCTGAAAGGGTGGTGGAGCCAGAGTCAATCATGGCATTGCAAATGGAATTGGATAAGTAGCTGAAGGAAGAAAATTCACAGGGCTGCGGGAAAGGACGTGGGAATAGACGAACTTAAATACTCTTGCAGAGAGCGGCACGGGCTATATGGGCCCAATGGCACTTTTATATGCTGTGACCATTCTATGATTGTATAATACACCGGAGCCTGCTCAGTTATTACTATACTAGACCCTGTTCCTGTTTATATTACGTCATCGATTAAAAAGTCACTCCCTCAACCACCAGCGGACCATGTCTGCAGTGAGTAGTATCTACAAGATGCATTGCAACAACTCGCCAAGACATCTTCGACAGCACTTTTCAAACCTTCGACCTCTTCCGCCTAGAAGGACAAGGGCAGCGGGCTTATGGGAACATCATCACCTCCACGTAACCCTCCAAATCACACACCATTCTGACTTGGAAATTTATTACGGGTTCCTTCATAATTGTTGGGTCAAATTTGTGGAACCCCCTCCTTAACACTGTGGGAGTACCTTCACCACACGGACTGCAAGCGGTTCACGGTTGCAGTTCAACACCTGATTTTCAAGTCCAATTCGGGTTAGGCATTCAATGTTGGCCTTGCCAGCGACACCCACATGCCAGGTATGAATAAAACACTGTCCCTGTATCAATAATTACTGCACTAGGTCCGACCTCAGTTATTACTGCACTAGAGCTACTAATACTGTACTATGCCGTGTCTCAGATATTACTAGAATATGCCATGCCTTTGTTCCTATTAATCAGGATCATGTCATTTGGAACACTGATATATACATATCTCGAACTGTGACGTTGTCTTCATTTTTGTTCAATTAGAGCAGATGTCTTATATATCAAAGGGAATACATTGCAAAATGAATAAGTCATTTCTGAACATTCTGCTGCTGAAATCAGTGGAACATCCCTGAACAGGCTGCTATTCCACTGGATCTCCATTTATTGGAAGATTTAACCCATTGAAACTAATTAAGTTAAAACAGATATTACTGGAATATGCCATGCCTTTGTTCCTATTACTCAGGATCATGTCTCAGATTATAATAAACGAGACAAAGACACTGTTTTTATTACACTAGCCCCATTCTTTCATGTTAAAAAACTAGGCTATGCCTCTGTTTATATTAAATTAGACCCTGTCTCAGTTATTACTGCACTATACTCTGTAACTCACAGGGCAGGTACAGCATGTGTCAGAAACAGAGTAATGCTAACGCTACAACGTTCCATCAAACACTCCCAGGGCAGATACAGCTCGGGTTAGATACAAAGTAAAGCTCTCTCCACTGTCCCATCAAACATTCCCAGGGCAGATACGGCACGGGTTAGATACAGAGTAAAGCTCTATCTACACAGTCCCATCCAACACGCTAAGGGCTGGGACAGCACGGGTTTGATGCAGTGTAAAGATCTCTCTACATTATCCCATCAAAAACTCCCAGATCATTTCAAACACATGTCACATTTTGGAATAAAGCTCCCTCTGCGCACGATCATCAACTTGGTTCGAAGCATTTCAGTAGGGCTTATTTGTTAGATGTTGACATCTTGTTGTGGGGGGAACGCCAATTATCCATTCTTGAGAGACAAGACGGAAAGTGGAAACAGGGGAGGGAGAGGATACAGGAAATCTCCACTGTCACATTTGTGATGTCACGATATACGGTGACTAGAATCTTTCCCAATTCTGTCCGTGGGGATCATCTTTACTTTATTCTCCTATAATGTAGAGATGTATCAAAAAACAATTGTTGCTGGAATCTGTTGAGAGATTTGCTTTATTCTATCCTTATGTCTATGCTGTGTTGGTGGGGAAACATTTATTCTGTTTCCGTCATTCAATACTCTAATCTGGGACTTCTATTTCCGTGATTGTTTACATAAACGACTTACTGGTTCTCATGAAGTGTTCATGACAGCAGAATCAGATCAACAGAGTCAGTAATTGATTAATTTCAACTCACAACAAGGAATTATTTTAGTAATATTGACAGTTGATACAACATTAATAGAAATATGTCGAACAGTGACGTTTGCTTTAGTTTTGATCAATTAGAACAGATTTGATTTTTATCAAAGGGAATAAATATTAAAATTAATCATTCAGTTCAGAAAATTCTGCTGCCAGGATCAGTGGACCATCTATGAATAGGCTGCTATTCCACCGGATCTCCATTTAGTGGAAGATTTAACCTTTGGAAATTAAACAAGTTAAAACAGTAACCAGAGCAGTGTCCTACAATCACTTTAATATGTGAACTTTTCACGTATCGCAACTTGTATTTTCAAATGTTGAAATTTAGCAACAGCTTGCATTTATATATCGCCTATCATGACTTCATGTTGTCCCAAAGTGCTTTACAGCCAATGAATGACTTTGTAAGTGTGGTAACTGTTGCAATGTAGGAAATGGGGCAGCCAATTTGTGCACAGCAAAAGACCAGAAAAAGCAATGAAATAATGCTTAGATAATCTATTTTTCAGATGTTGGTTGAGGGTTACATATTTGACCTAGAAACCCTGGAGAACTCCTCTGCTCTTTAATAGAGTGCCATGAGTCTTTTAAATCCAACTGAGTTGGAAGTTTGGGCCTCAGTTTAATGTCTGCACCGAAAGCTGGCGCATCTGACCGTGCAGCACTACCTTAGTACTGGCACTGGGCATGTCGGCATAGATTTTGTGCTCAGGTCTCTGGTGTGGGTTTCGTATCTGTGACCTTCTGAATCAGAGCCGAGAGCGATCACACTGAGCCGAGGCTTGAACATATCACACCTTGTATTTTAAAATTTTGCCATTCAGCTCATCGTATCTGAAGTTCAGGGTCTGACACCAGACTGACACCGATTTATTATCAGAGGCCAGTTCTTTTATTTTACCTGGGATGTCATTCCCACACTGGGATTTACAGTTGATACATATAAAAGTGTCGGCGATTCTGCAAGGAACATCTGGTAGTGCCCGAGGCAGAGGGACTCACGGAACCTGAGTTTTACCCTCTGTGAGCTACACCATCAGAGCAGCTGGAAGCTGGAACTGTTCTCCTCAGAGCCGAGCAGGTTTGGGCCACTTAATCGAAGTGTTAAAAATAATGGAGAGTTTTGATCGGGTAAATTGGGAGATACTCCATCACTCTCGCCCACCTTCCTCCCACCCTACACCCGTCTCTCCATCCCTCCCTCGCTTCATACCTCCCACCCTCCATACCTCCATCACTCCCTCAATCAATCGCTCCCTACCTGTACCCATCCCTCCCTCCCTCCATCACTCCACCCCTCCCTTGCTCCATTCCTCCCTCCCTCCAGCATTCTCTCAGCCAAGTGATTCCTATTTTCCCTTTGCAGTGTTTCTGCTTCCATCGATGAGGATTCCTCAGCTGGAATATTCTGCACCCAATTCCTTCGCCGGGCGTACATATATATTAACAAATAAGTGAGAGAACGGTGGCAAATATATATAGTTAACCTCACACCATTAAAAAAACTGACAAGAAATAATATTGTGACTTTTCCAGAGAGGGAGTGGGCTCGGTAACTGGTACTGGGTAGAAATTCTAGTTGGCGCAGTCAGGATATCTTTCCATTTTATAATTTTTTTTAAAAGGTAAGAATAAAAAAAAATGTTTTAATACATCGTCGACAATTCTGAGCATCACACTTTAGGAAAAATCTGAAGAATTTCGAGAGGGTACAGAAGAAATGTATTGGAAACACATCAGGGATGGGGGATTAAATTAGGTCGAGAGACTGGATAAGCTGTGGTTGTTCTCCTTGGAGCAGAGAAGGATAAGAGGTGATTCACGAGATGAGTAACAGGCATGAATGAGTTCAGTCATTGTGGAGAGACAGGAGAAGATGGGATTCTATTCCTTAGAGGAGAGAAGTAAGAGGAGATTTGATAGACGTGTTTAAAATCATCAAGGGTTTAGATAGAGTAAATAAATAGAAACTGTTTCAGGTGTAAGGTGATTGGCAAAAGAACCAGAGGCGATATGTGGACAAACTTATTTATGCAACCACTGGTTAGGATTTGGAGTGTACTCCCTGATAGGGTGGTAGATACAGATTCAAGATTATCTTTCAAAATGAAATTTTATCAATACCTGAAGGAGAAAAATGCAGGGATATATTGAAAGAGCGGGAGAGTGAGTCTATTTGATTGCTCTTGGGAAGAGCCGGCTCAGAATCTATGGCCTGATTTGACACTGTCCGTGCTGTACTAATCTATGGGCCCGAGTTTGGTCAAACCTGAATTCCGCCCAAGTACCGTTGAACGGGCTGCTAAGATCCTCACGGTGCAGTGTGGAAGTTTGGTGGAAAAATGGGAAAAATAATGCCCAGTGGAAAAAAATTGGCCTTACACACCGATTACAGGCAGCAGCGTGCCGTGGTTCGGATTCTGGCTGGTAAATGCGATCCTTGGCAAAGAAATGCCGACGATAGAATCCAGCCCATGGAGGGGGCAACGGGAAAAAACATTTCAACAAATGAAATGGAAACTATTACAAATCGTTCAGAGGACCAACAAAATGGCAAAAAAATAAATGAAGAAAACAAGTGCACTAACCTTTTCTTGCAAGTCTCCATACTCACCGTTCAGGTAAGAAATGCCTACACGCAGCAGTCTCTTCTGCTGCCAGAACGGAGGACTGGCTGGACCAATCTCGGGAGGGAGCGGACGGGAAGTGTTTTGTCGGAGTTGCGACCTCACCAAAATCGATCGGAGAGGAGAGCATGCAAAATACAGGGAGAGCGTGGAGAAAACGCGGTGGCAGCTGGCAATAAGTCCAAAAAATTCGGGCCCTGTGATTCTGTGAAAATGTTACCACGTGCAACAGGGGCATTAAACAGAGGGCACAGCTATGACTGCACAAGACCATGTCTCAGTTTCTAGGCACTGTCTCTGTTTATATTGTATTAAGCCCTGTCTCTGTTTAAATTACACTAGACACTGTCTCTGGTTATATTACACTGGGCCCTGTCTCTGTTCATATTACACACGACTCTGTCTCTGTTTATATTACACTAGATCCTGTCTCTGTTTATGTTACACTCGACCCTGTCTCTGTTTATATTACACTAGATCCTGTCTCTGTTTATATTACACTGGGCCCCATCTCTGTTTATGTTACACTAGACCCTGTCTCTGTTTATATTACACTGGATCCTGTTTCTGTTTAAATTACACTAGAACCTGTCTCTGTTTATAATACACTAGATTCTATCTCTGTTTATATTACACTAGACCCTGTCTTTCTTTATATTACACGAGACCATGTCAATGTTGATATTACACTACAACCTGTCTCTGTTTATATTATACTGGATCCTGTCTCTGTTTATATTACACTAGACTCTGACTCTGTTTATATAACACTAGTCCCTGACACTGTTTATTTTACACTGCAAGCTCTCTCTTTTTATATTATACTGGACCCTGTCACTGTTTATATTACATTAGACCCTGTCTCTGTTTATATTACACTAGGCCCTGTCTCTGTTTATATGACACTAGATCCTGTCTCTGTTTATATTAAATTGGGTCCTGTATCTGTTTATATTACACAAGACCCTGTCTCTCTTTAGATTACACAAGACCATGTCAATGTTGATATTACACTACAACCTGTCTCTGTTTATATTATACTGGACCCTGTCTCTATTTATATTACACTAGACTTTGTCTCTGTTTATATAACACTAGTCCCTGTCACTGTTTATTTTACACTGCAAGCTGTCTTTGTTTATATTATACTGGACCCTGTCACTGCTTATATTACATTAGACCCTGTCTCTGTTTATAATACATCAGATTCTGTTTCTGTTTATATTACACCAGACACTGTCTCTGTTTATATTGTCCTCGACTCTGTCTCTCTTTATATTACATTAGACGATGTCTCTGTTTATTTTACACTAGACCTTGTCCCGGCTTATATTACATTAGACCCTGTCTCTGATTAAATTACACTAGACCCTGTCCCTTTTTATATTACACTAGATCCTGTCCCTGTTTATATTACACTAGACCTTGTCCCTGTTTATATTACATTAGACCTTGTCCCTGTTTATATTATACTAGACCCTATCTCTGTTTATATTACATTAGACATTGCCCCTGTTTATATTACACTATCCCTATCTCTGTTTATATTACACTAGACCCTGTCTCTGCTTATATTACACGGGGTCATGTATTCATTGCACTGCACAAGACAACGTCTGTTTGTGTCAGCCAAGGCTCAGTGTATCTCACTTTCCCCTCGGTCTAAGTTAGTTTTGCGATAAACTCACAATCCAGAGACTTGAGCGCAAAGTCCAGACACATCAATCCTGGTGCCAGTATTGAGTGATTGCAGCACTGTCGAAGTTGCCGACTTTGGGTTGAGAAGTTAACCCGAGGCCCCATCTGCCCCTCAGATCAACTTAAACGGTCCGATGGCATGATTGTGCAGAAGAGCGGGTGATTTTTCCCCAGTGTCCGGTTCAATAACTTCCACTCAACAAACAATACTGAGAAAACCGATTATCTTCGCATTGATCATTTGCAGTTTGTGGGATCTTGCTGCCATGTTTCTCACATTACAACAGTGACGAAACTTCAAGGAATTTCATTGGCGGCAAAGCGCTTTGGGACGTGCTCAGGTGGTGAAAGTGGCTGTGTAAATGCAAGTCATTCTTTCTTATTGATGGGTGCATTTTATTTTGAATAATCTTCAAATGATGCATTTCCACGCTGAGGAAGGAGTAATATCAGCACATGGACAGCAACACACACATCAATGTGTTCCACACACATCAGCATGATCCTCACACACATCAATGTTAATTGCATACATAAATTTGTTCCACACACACATCAATGTGTTCCATACACAGACATCAATTTGTTCCACACACACACATCAATGTACTCCACACACATCAATGTGCTCCACACATATATCAATGTGCTCCACACACACATATATCAATGTGCTCCACACAGACATCAATCTGCTCCACACACACACATATCAATGTGCTCCACACACATCTGAATGTGCTCCACACACACACATATGAATGTGCTCCACACACACATCAATGTGCTCCACACACATACATATCAATGTGCTCCACACACACATCAATGCGCTCCACACAGATACATCAATGTATTCCACACGCACACATAAATGTGCTCCTAAACACATCAATGTGCTCCACACACAATAAATGGTGTTAAAATGTTGGTAATTAACAAAAGCGAAAGTCCAGTTATTCAAGGGGCAGTCAAGGAATGAGTTGAGGCTAGCTCATTGAATGTATTCAAGTCACAGATAGATAGATTTTTAACCAATAAGGGAATTGAGGGTTACCGGGAGCGGGCGGGTAAATGGAGCTGAGTCCACGGTCAGATCAGCCATGATCTTGTTGAATGGCGGAGCAGGCTCGAGGGGATAGATGGCCTACTCCTGTTCTTAATTCTTATGTTCTTATGTTCTTATGTATTAAATAAATTATTTTACGCTGGGTGAGCGAGAGGTGTTAATCAGTATGTCCAAATAAGTCCCTTCCCTTCCTCATATTGTAGCATATAATCTTATTAGCTCACTGTGCAGAAATAGGCCATTTGGCCCATCGCATCCTTACTGGACCTCTACTGGAATAACCGAAATCTAATTATGATGGTCCGCTCTTTCTGCATAGCTTGGTATCATACTTGCTTCAGACAATTTTTCCACCTTCCTCTTGAAAGATGTTCTGATGAAGGGTCATCGACCTGAAACGTTAACTCTGTTTCTCTCTCCTGCCTGACCCACTGAGACTTCCAGCCTTTTCTGTTTTTGTTTTAGTCCTTAAAACATGTAGCGGCCTTTCTCTCAAAGAGTGCCTCACGCGCATAACCTCTCTCCTCTTTGCCCCAGACTTAACAAATCTCCTCTCTGCCTTTCTCTCTCAGACATCACCTAACTCACACAACCTCTCTCCTCTCTCTGAAGCGTTAAGTCTGTTTCTCTCTCCACAGATGCTGCCTCACCAGCTGAGATTTAAAGTGTTTTGTGTTTTTATTTTGTCACTTAAAAGATGTAGTGGCCTTTGCCTCAGAGAACACCTAACGCACTCTACCTCTCCCCGATCTCTCCCTCTCTGTCTCTCAGACAGCATCTAAATTACCTAAAACCGACTATTTTCCAATAGCACTGTTTGGGGTAAATTCATTTTTATCTCCCCTCTTTTATCCCAGTGATCACATATTGTCCATCGCGCTCGTTAGTGAACGTGTTAAACCCCCAAAAAAGTTCTTCGGTTTTAATCGTTAACGTGAGAATGGAGGTGAATGCAATATTGAGATGAAGGGCAATCTGTGCTGTGGGTCTTGGTGCTGTCAGGGTGAGGCCTCCCTCACAGACGGGAAGCCTGTTCATGGTGATAACATCAAACTGACGCTATTTCAGTCTCAGGCAACACAACTTCCTGTTTCTGTGCTGCCGGCTCCAAACCGCACATCTCACTTCTGGGCAGTAAATAAACGCAGGGGTCGCAATCTGGTGGAAACATCTGACAAGGAGACCTATATCTGGCCAGGGAGTCGGTGCAGAGCCACGCATTGCGGTGACATTTGCAAATGAGGCTGTTGTTCAGAGTGTCCATTCTGGAAATGACTAGCGGTGTGTGTGGATCAGTCACTGAGCTCCCTCTGCTCTCTGAAGCCGGGAGCTGGTCACTCACTCCCTTTCATTTGATATGGTGATGTTTTTCTTTATGCAGCGAGTTGTTGTGAAATGGAACACACTGCCTGGCAGGGTGGTGGAAGCAGATTCAGTAATAACTCTTGAATGGGAATTGGACAGATACATGAAGGGAGAACATCACAGGGCTATGGGGAAAGAGCAGGGGAGGGGGACTAATTGGATTGCTCTTTCAAAGAGCCGGCACAGGCACGATGGGCTGAACGGACTCTTTCCGTGATGTATCATTCTGTGATTCTACTTCTCAGCTTTTATCTCCCACCATCTCATTTCTCCTCTTTTTAAGTCTCTTTCTCTCTTTCTCAGTCTTTCTGGGTTTCAGACATTAAAGTTTAGACTACAGAAGTGGGCCGAATACTGCAGCTGGGGCCGAACCTGTGATTTATAAACCTTTAGCAATAACGTCCTTGCTTTAGATTGGAAATTGGGGGCAAAATAATCTGGTATGTTCTCCCAGTGGAGTTTCTGTCCCTTCTGGAGAAGGTACTGAACCGATTGCTTTCACACAAGAAACTCCCTTTGTTGCGGTTAAACTAAGAGCCCTGGGAGTCATTTTCATCATCACGCTCGGGCGGTAACCCTGTCGCAGGATCCATCACCTGTAATAAAAACATAAGAACATAAGAAATAGGAGCAGTTGTAGGTCAAAAGGCCCCTCGAGCCTGCTGCACCATTTAATACCAAGGGTCTGCAGGTTTTCTCAAGGCCTCAAAGGGGCTCACATCAACTTTCAGCTTTCAGTCCTCTTCCACCCTTGTATTTTCATACCAGACCTCGCTTCTGTTGTGATCTCTTCCCGATGTTATTCTTAAACCAGATTCCATTTCTTCTCTTGTAACACCACACTCCCCGCCTCTATTAGACAGGAACATAGGAACACGAGGAGAATGGTCTGCCCCTCGATCCTGTATCTATAGCCAATTACATAAGAACGTAAGAAAACGTAGCAGGACTAGGGCATGCGGCCCCTCAAGCCTGCTCCGCCATTTAATATAATCATAGCTGATCCGATCAGGGACTCAGCTCCACTTCCCTCCCCGCTCTCCATAACCCCTTATTACCTTATCAGTTAACAAACTGTCTATCCGGTCTTAAATTTATACAGTGACCCAGCTTCCACAGTTCTCTGAGATAGCGAATTGAACAGATTTACAACCCTCTGAGAGAAAAAGTTCCTCCTCATCTCAGATTTAAATGAGCGGCCACTTATTATAAAATTATAGAATCATAGAAAATAGGTGCAGGAGAAGGCATTTGGGCCCTTTGAACCTGCACAACCATTCAATAAGTTCCTGGCTGATCATTCTCCTCAGTATCCCGTTCCTGCTTTCTCTCCATACCCCTTGATCCCTTCAGCCGTATGGGACATACCTAACTTTCCCTTGAATATATCCAATGAACTGGCATCAACAACTCTCTATGGTCGAGAATTCCACATGTTAACAACTCTCTGAGTGAAGAAGCTTATCCCCATTTCAGTCCTAAATGGCTTACCCCTTATCCGTAACTTTTGTCCCCTGGTTCTGGACTTCACCAACATCGGGAACATTCTTCCTGCATCCAACCTGTGCAGTCCCGTCAGAATTTTACATGTTTCTATGAGATCCCCTCTCATCCTTCTAAACTCCAGTGAAACAGGCTCAGTCGACCCAGTCTCTCCTCATATGTCAGTGCTGTCAACCCGGGAATCAGTCTGGTGAACCTTCGCTGCACTCCCTCAATAGCAAAAACGTCCTTCCTCAGATTAGGAGAACAAAACTAAACACAATATTCCAGGTGAGGCCTCTCCAAGGCTCTGTACAACTCCGGTAAGACCTCCCTGCGCCTATACACAAATCCTCTAGCTATAAAGGACAACATACCATTTGCCTTCTTCACCGCCTGCTGTGTCTGCATGCAAACTTTCAATGACAGACGTACCATGGCACGCAGGTCTCGTTGCAACTCTCGTTTTCCTGATCCCCTGCCATTCAGATGATATTCTGCCTTCGTGTTTTTGACACCAAAGTGGATAACCTCACATTTATCCACATTATACTGCATCTGCCGTGCACTTTCCCACTCACCTAAACAGACCTAGTCACCCTGACGCCTCTTAGCATCCTCCTCACAGTTCAAACCGCCACCCATCTTCGTGTCATCTGCAAACTTGGAGATAGTACACTCAATTCCTTCATCTAAATCATTGATGTATATTGTAAATTGTTGGGGTCCCAGCACTGAGCCCTACAGCACCCCACTAGTCATTGCCTGCTATTCTGAAAAACACCCGTTTATGCTGAAACTCTGCTTCTTAAACAGTTCTCTATCCACGACAGTACATTACCCCCCAATACCATGCGCTTTAATTTTGCGTCACAATCTCTTGTGTGGGACCTTGTCAAAAGCCTTTTGAAATTCCAAATTCACCACATACACTGGTTCTCCCTTGACTACTCTTTGTTACATCCTCGAAAAATTCTAGAAAATTTGTCAAGCATGATTTACCTTTCCTAAATCCATGCTGACTTGAACCGATCCTGACACTGCTTTCCAAATGCGCTGCTATTTCATCTTTAATGATTGATTCCAACATTTTCTCCACTACTGATGTCATGCTAACCGGTCCATAATTATCCGTTTTCTCTCACCCTCCTTTGTTAAAAAGTTGTATTACATTAGCTACACTCCAGTCCATAGGAATTGATCCAAAGTCGATAGACTTTTGGAAAATGATCACCAATGCACCCACTATTTCTAGGGCCACTTCGTTAAGTACTCCGGGATGCAGACTATCAGGCCCCGGGGACTTATCGGCCTTCAACGCCATCAATTTCCCTAACAATTTCCAGGCTAATAACGATTTCCTTCAGTTCCTCCTTCTCACTAGACCCTCGTTCCCGCAATATTTCATGAAGGTTATTTGTGTCTTCCTTCTTGAAGACTTAACCAAAGCATTTGTTCAACTGGTCTGCCATTTCTTTGTTCCCCATTATAAATTCACTTAAATCTGACTGCAAGGGATCTACTTTTGTCTTAACTAATCTTTTTCTCTTCACCTATCGATGGAAGCTTTTGCATTCAGTTTTCAGTTCTGACAGAAAACCCGAGTTCTCGTTCTAGTCTCCCCTATTAGTGGAAACATCTTCTCTGCATCCACTATGTAAAGCCCCCCATAATCCTATATGTTTCGAGAAGATCACCTCTCATTCTTCTCAACTCCAATGAGTTGAGGCCCAACCTACTCAACCTTTCCTCATAATCAACCCTTCATCTCCGGAATCAACCTTGTGAACCTTCTCTGAACTGCCTCCAAAGCAAGTTCATCTAGTCGTAAATATGGAAAACAAAACTGCACAAAGTATTCCAGGTGTGACCTCACCAATACCCTGTACAACTGTAGCAAGATTTCCATGCTTTTATACTCCATCCCCTTTGCGACAAATGCCAATATTCTATTGGCCTTCCTGATCACTTGCTCTACTTGCATACTAATATTTTGTGTTTCTTGCACAAGTGCCCCCTGGTCCCGCTGTACTGCGGCAATTTTGCAATTTTTCTCCATTTAAATAATAACTTGATCTTTGATTTTTTTTCTGCCAAACTACAACTAAAGGGCAAAATCTTAAAATAAGGGGCAGCCCATTTAAAACTGAGATGAGGAGGAATTTCTTCCCTCAGATGGCTGTAAATCTGTGGAATTCGCTGCCTCAGAGAGCTGTGGAATCCGGATCATTGAATGAATGTAAGACAGAAATATACAGTTTCTAAAACGATAAGGGAATAAGGGGTTATGGGGAGCGGATAGGGAAGTTGACCTCAGTCCATGATCGCTTCAGCCATGATCATTTTCAATGGCGGAGCAGGCTCGAGGGGCCGTAAGAAAATAAGAAATAGAAGCATGAGCAGTCTATTTGGCCCCTCGAGTCTGCTCCACCATTTAATAAGATCATGGCTGATCTGCTGCTGGGCTCAGTTTCACTTCCCTGCCCGCTCCACATAACCCTTCACACCCTTACTCAAAAATCTGTCGAACTCCACCTTAAATATATTAAGTCGTAGCAGGATATTTAGAAAATCATAATTGCAATCAAGCAGCATAAGCTTGGTTTTATGAAAGGGAAATCGTGTTTGATAAATTTATTAGCGTTCTTTGAGGATATAACGACCAAGGGTGGATGAAGGGGAACTGGTAGATGTAGTGTATTTGGAATTCAAAAGGCATTCGATAAGGTTGCACATAAAGGTTACTATCCAAGATAAGAGGTCATAGTTTTGGGGGTAATATGGATGGAGGATTTGCTAACTAACAGAAAACAGGGTTGGGATAAAAGGGTCATTTTCAGGTTGGCAACTGTAACTAGTGGGGTGCCACAGGGATCAATGCTGGAGCCGCAACTATTTACAATCTATATTAATGACTTGGATTAAATGACAGTGTAATGTTGGCAAATTTACTGATTACACAAAGCTGGGTGGGAATGCAAGTTGTGAAGAGGACACAAAGAGTCTGCAAAGGGATATAGACAGGCTCAGTGAGTGGACAGAAAAATTGGCAGCTGGCTTATAATGTGGGAAAATGTGAGGTTATCAACTTAGGTAGGAAGAATAAAAAAGCAAAGTATTGTTTAAATGGAGAGAGACTACAGAATGCTGCGTGATAGAGGTATTTTGGGGTCCTTGTACATGAAACACAAACAGTTAGCATGTAGATAGAGCAAGTAATCTGGAAGGCAAATGGAATGTTGAGCTTTATTGCAAGGGGGATGTAGTATAAAAGTAGGGAAGTCGTGCTACAATTGTACAGGGTGTTGGTGAGACCACACCTGGAGTATTGCGTACAGTTTTTGTCTCCTTATTTAAGAAAGTACATACTTGCATTGGAGGCAGTTCAGAGAAGGTTCATGTGGTTAATTCCTGAAATGAAAGTGTTGCCTTATCAGTAAATTGTGAGCAGGTTGGGCCTGTACTCATTGGTGTTTAGAAGAATATGAGGTAATCTTATTGGTGAATATACAATTCTGAGGGGGCTTGACAGGGCAGATGCTGAGAGGATATTTCCCCTGCTTGGGGAATCAAGAACTAGGCGGCATAATTTCAGAATAAGGGGTCACCCATTTAACACGGAGATGTGGAGGAATTTCTTCTATCAGAGGGTCGTGGATCTTAGGAATTCCCTACCTCTGAAAGCTGTAGAAGCTGGGACATTGAATATATTCAAGACTGAGACTGACAGATTCTTGAACTACAGGGGAGTCAAGGGTTCGGGGTACAGGCAGTAAAGTGGAGTTGAGGCCAATATCAGGTCAGCCATAAGCTGATTGAATGGCGGCGCAGTCTTGAGGGGCCGAATGGCCCACTCCTGCTCCTAGTTCTTATGTTCTTATATAGCAAACACTTCGTGTGTGTTTTTTTTGTTCCTCTCAACAAACTGAGAGCTGTTGAAATCAGTGGACATAAGTCCCTGCGCATGCCCATCCGTCGGTGCTGTGAGGTCACGGTTCCAGGCTCTGTCTGACACAATCAGTGCGTCATGTGAAAGCTGAATGGAAAATATTGCAGGAAAATCAATCCTTAACATTAAAAACTGTGAGCAATTGGCACAGGGCAACACAAGTGTGTATTAGTAACATTTAACACACAGAGTGCCACGAAGTAATGCAAAGTGCAGTGAATTGCTCACCTTCAGTCCAGTCCCTCAATCCCAGTCCATCTCTGGGATATTTTCACAAGATTCACCCCATTCGCGCAACACAAATATTACCGTCACAATACCAGATCAATATGACATTGCCCAATACTGCTGATAGCTGTTAACAAGAATAAATTTGCTCCTAAGTAAATAAAAATAATTACATCCTCTCACTCACGCAAATATATATTTTGACGATTATCAATATCTATCTATCATCTGTCTCTCTACCTTACAGAGACAGGGTCTAGTGTAATATAAACAGAGACATGTTGTAGTGCAGTAATAACTGAGGCAGGGTCTCGTGTGATATAAACAGGGACAGGGTCTAGAATAATATAAAGAGTCAGGGTCTCGAATAATATAAAGAGACAGGGCCTAGTGTAATATAAACAAAGACAAGGCCTTGTGCAATATAAACAGAGATACGGTATAGTGTAGTAATAACTGAGACAGTTACTGCTGTATAATAAATATAATTTTGCTGTAATCACTGAGGTACTGCCTAATGCAATCTTTTTTTATTTCTTCGTCATGGGGTCTGGATTTCACTGGCAAGGCGAGCATTTATTGCCCATCCCTACATGCCCTTGAGAAGGTGGTGGTGAGCCGCCTTCTTGAACCACTGCAATGCGTGTGGTGAAAATACTCAGTGCTGACTTTGTTCTAGCGGTTTGATACAACTGAGTGGCTTGCTGGGTCATTTCAGCGGGCAGTTAAGAGACCCTTGCTGTGGGTATGGAGTCACATATAGGCCAGACCGGGTAAGGATGGCAGATTTCATTCCCTAAAGGACAATCCGGTAATTTCATTGTCAGCATTACTCATACTAGCTTATGATTCCAATTTTATATTCAGTTAACTGAATTTAAATTCGCCCTGCTGTTGTGGCTGGATTTGAAATCACGTCTCTGGATTATTCTTCTTGATCTGTGGATTAGTCCAGTAACATAACCACTATGCTACCGCACACTGTATAAACAGAGTCATGTTATATGGCGGTAATAACTGAGACAGGTTTTCTTGTAAGTTAAACAGAGAGAGAGTGTTTCGTGTAATGTAATCAGAGACAGGGTCTAGTGTAATGTAAACGTCTATGATTCTATCACCACCTCTCATCATTTTAATCACCTCAGTAAATGTAACTAAGACACAGCCTTGCATAATATAAAAATATGTATGGTCTAGTGCAGTAATAACTAGGACAAGGTCGAGTGCAAAATGAACAGCAGGTTATGCTGTAAAAGATTTCACACATGGTCTAGGGCAGTAATAACTGAGACAGGGCCCAGTGTAACTTAAACAGAGACAGGGTCTAGTGTAATATAAACAGTGTCAGGGCCTAGTGTAAAATAAACAGAGACAGGGTCTAGTGTATAATAAACAGAGACAGGATCTAATGCAATATAAACAGAGTCAAGGTCTAGTGTATTAAACCAGAGACAGGGTCTAGTGGAATATAAACTGAGACAAAGTCTAGTGTGATGTAAACGTCTAATGATTCTTTCACCACCTTTCAGAATTTAATCACCTCTTAAAATCAACTTTTAACCTTCCCTGCTCAATCCCAATTTCTCTAGTCTCTGCATAACTGAAATACCTCATTCCTGGTAGAATTCTAGTCGAGGATGACTTGCTTCCACTCTAATAGTGAGTTATCGGGTGACTGGAGAGTCCGATGCGGGACCTACATTCTATGTCGCTGGTGGTTAGACAGTGGTTGAAGGAAAGGGTGGGTGGGGAGTCTGGTTTGCGTCATGCTCTTTCCGCTGTTCACACTTGGTTTCTACATGCTCTCGGCGATGAGACTCAGCGCCCTTCCGAATGCTCTTCTTCCATTTAGGGTGGTCTTTGGCCAGAGAGTTCCAGGTGCTGGTGGGGCTGTTGCACTTTATCAAGGAGGCCTTGAGGGTGTCCTTGAAACGTTTCCTCTGCTCGCTTGCCGTGTTGAAGCTCCACGTAGGAACCGCTGTGTCATGCCCCACAACGCTTCCGAGAGCTCCGCGCTCCTCCAATACTTGACTGTTGAGCATCCCTGATTTTAATAACCCCACCATCGCCATGCCTTCAGCTGCCAAGACCCTAACCTCTGGAATTCCCTCCCTAACACTCTCCACCTGTCTTCCCTTCTTTAAGAAGCTCCGTAAAACCTACTCTTTGATCAAGCTTTTGATCACCTATCCCAATATCTCATTCTGTGACTCGGTGTCACAATTTGTTTGATAACACTCCTCTGAAGTGCTTTTAGGGCATGAAGTTGCCCCAATTCTGAAGGGATGGGACAGGTTAGCTGCGGGTAAAATGTTCCCGATGTTGGGGAAGTCCAGAACCAGGGGACACAGTCTTAGGATAAGCGCTAGACCATTTAGGACTGATATGAGGAGAAATTTCTTCACTCAGAGAGTTGTTAACCTGTGGAATTCCTGCCACAGAGAGTTGTTGATGCCAGTTCATTGGATATATTCAAGAGGGGGTTTGATATGACCCTTACAGCTAAGGGGATCAAGAGGTATGGAGAGAAAGCAGGAAAGGGGTACTGAGGTGAACGATCAGCCATGATCTTATTGAATGGTTGTGCAGGGTCGAAGGGCCGAAAGGCCTACTCCTGCACCTATTTTCTATGTTTCTATGTTTAATCTGTTCTGCACCGTCTTCAAGGCCGTGACATATTTCCCAAAGTCTGGACTGAAATTAATTCAATCTCTATTGTTCCATTAGATTAATTATAAGGATTCTTTCTCTCTTAAAATTGGACAGAGCAGTAATCTGAGTATTAGTAATTATTAATTGATAAAGACGATATAATTTGTTCTGACAATGCAGCTGGTGACTTGTCTGCTCAGCAACAGCAGCCTCTGCATGATTCCTGTTTCAATAAGCTCATTCTCGCCACCTGCTGATCATGTACAACTACTGCAGGGGCCAGAGTTTTTTAAACATGTTTATTTAATTCCACATACAACAACTTGCATTTTCCCAGTGACGTTCGCCCAGAGGAGTTTCTCAGAGCAAACCACAAGAGGGCCAAGAGATGAGGGGAAGTTAAGGGAGAAAGGACACAATTCGTGTTATCAATTCTCAGGAGGTTTTCATGGAAAGGTGTGAAGCTATATACGAACATAAGAATTAGGAGCAGGAGTCGGCCATAGGGCCCCTCGAGCCTGCTCCGCCATTCAATAAGATCATGGTTTATCATCGACCTCAACTCCACTTTGCTGCATTATCCCCATATCTCTTGATTTTCCTACAGTCCAAAAATCTATCTATCTCAGCCTTGAATATACTCAACGACTCAGCATCCATAATCCTTTGGATTGAGAATTTCAAAAATTCACAACGCTCTGAGTGATGGAATTCATCCTCTTCTCTGTCTTAAATGGCCAACCCGAAACAATGCCCTCTTGTTCTAGACTCTCCGGCCTTGGGGAAACAATTTATTCGCATCTAACCTGTCAATACGTTTCAGAATATTGTATCTTTCAATGGGAGCATCTCTCATTCTTCTACACTGCAGAGAGCACAGGCCCATTCTATACAATCTCTCATCATAAAACATATCTCTCATCCCAGGATTCAATATAGTAAACCTCCGTTGCACGACCAGCAAGGCAAGTATATCCTTCCTTAGTTAAGGAGACACAAACGGCCCAATGCTCCAGGAGTCTGGAGTGCAGGTCCAAATATCTCTGAAGGTAGCAGGGCAGGTAGATAAGGTCGTTAAAAAAGTAGATGAAATACGGGCCTTTATTAGTCGTAGCATAGAATATAAGAGCAGATATGTTATGCATTAAATCTATAAAACACTAATGAGGCCACAGTGAGAGTACTGCATTCAGTTCTGGTCACCACATTACAGGAAATATGTGATTGCACTAGAGAGGGTATAGAGGAGATGAACGAGGATGTTGCCTGGACTGGAGAATGTTACCTATGGGGAAAGATTAGATAGTCTGGAGTTGTTTTCTTTGGAACAGAGCAGGCTGAGAGGAGATTTAATTGACGTGTACAAGATTATAGAGGGCCTAGATCGAGTGGATAGGAAGGAGCTATTTCGCTCAGCAGAGTGCTCAATAACCAGGGAGAATAGATGTAAAGTAATTAGTAGAGGATTCGAGGGGATCGAGGAGAAATACTTTTCATCCAGAAGGTGGTAGGAGTCTGGAACTCACTGCCTGAAGGGAGGTAGAGGCAGAAACCCTCATCTCATTGAAAAATACCTGGATATGCACTTGAGGTGCTGTAACCCACAGGGCTATGGACCAAGAGCTGGAAAGTGCGATTAGGCCGAATGGCTGTTTCTCGGGAGGCAGAGACACGATGGGCACAATTGCCACCCTCTGTGTTGTAAACATCTATGATTCTGTCACAACCTTTCATCATTTTAAACACCTCTATTATATCATCCTTTAACCTTCCCTGATCAATCCCAGTTTCGCTAGTCCCTGCATAACTGAAATACCTCATTCATGTCAGAATTCTAATTAACCTCTTATGCACCATCTTAAGGCCTTGACATACTTCCCAAAGTCTGGATTGAAATTAATTCCATCTCTATTGTTCCGCCAGATTCATTCTAAGTATGCATGCTCTCTTAAAATTGGACGAGCAATAATATCAGTATTAGTAATTATTGATTGATAACAATTATACAACTTGTTCTAACAATTCAGATAGTGACTTATCTGGTCAGCAGCAGCAGCCTCTGCATGAATAATGTTTCAATAAGCTCACCTTCGCCATCTGCTGATGATAAACATCTACTGCTGGTGCCAGAGTTTTTTTTAAACATGATTATTTAATTCCACGCACAATAACTTGCATTTTCCCAGTGACGTTCATCCAGAGGAGTTTGTCACAGCTAACCACAAGAGGGCCAAGAGATCAGGGGGAGTTAAGGGGGAAAGGACACAATTCGTATTATCAATTCTGAGGAGGTTTTCATGGGAAGGTGTGAAGTTATATGGAACATAAGATTTAGGAGCAGGATTAGGTCATACGGCCCCACGAGCCTGCTCCACCATTCAATCACATCATGGCTGATCATCAACCTCAACTCCACCTTGCTGAATTATCTCCATATCACCTGATTCTCCTACAGTCCAAATATCTATCTATCTCAGCCTTGAATATACTCAACGACTCAACATCCACAGTCCTTTGGATTGAGAATTTCAAAGACTCACAACGCTCTGAGTGATAGCATTCATCCTCTTCTCTGTCTTAAATGGCCCACCACTTATCCTGAAACTATGCCTTCTAGATGTAGACTCTCCAGCTAGGGGAAACATCCTCTCAACATCTAACCTGTCAATCCCCTTCGGAATCCTGTATCTTTCAATAAGCACACCACTCATTCCTTTAAACTGCAAAGAGCAGTGCCCATTCTATACAATCTCTCATCATCCAGGATTCAATCTAGTGAACCTCAGTTTCACCACCACCAAGGCAAGTATATTCTTCCTTAGATAAGGAGACCCAAACTGCCCCAGTACTCCAGGACCTTGGAGTACAGGTCCACAGATCGCTGAAGGGTGCAGGCCAGATAGATAAGGTGTTTTAAAAATGAATACTGAATACGTGCCTTTATTAGTCATGGCATAGAATATAAGAGCAGCGAGGTTCGGCATTAACACTATAAAACACTCGTTCAGCCACAGTGTGCAGTTCTGGTCACCACATTACAGGAAATATTTGATTGCACTAGAGAGGGTACAGAGGAGATTGAAGAGGATGTTGCCAGGACTGGAGAATTTTTGCCACGAGGAAAGATTGGACAGGCTGGAGTTGCTTCCTTTGGAACAGGAGAGGCTGAGGGGAGATTTAATTGACGTGTACAAGATTATTGTCGTGGGAAAATTATTGGAAAAAGTCCTAAACGACAGGATGAATCTTCATTTGGAAAGGCAAGGATTAATTAGGGACAGTCAGCACGGATTTCTTCAGGGAAGATTGACCCTCTTGGTTACCTCCTCAAAAAATACAATCAGTTTCCACGTGGTAGACTGGTCATGAAGTTTAAAGCCCATGGCAGCTAGGGAAAAATGGCAAGTTGTATCCAAAATTGGCGAGGAGGTAGGAAGCAAAGGGTAATGATTGATGGATTTTTTTTGACTGGAAGGATGTTTCCAGTAGGTTTCCGCCGTGCTCAGTACTGGGTCCCTTGCTTTTTGTGGTACATATCTGTGATATATGTGGATTTGTATTTACTCAGTACAGCAACCAGAGGGCTCATTCCCCGGAGTCGCAAGGCATCCCATCATCCCTTGGAAGCACAACTATTTATGAAGGCTTCACAGGTTGGTGAGGCACTCTGCAATAAAAGACTAAGGTCACACTTTACTTTGAGCTCACAGTTTTCAATCTGACTCTTTCTCCATACACTACAACTGGCGATGAGATACAGTTAGCAAACCCAAAGATGCAGGGAACAGTGTGCATCCTGGAGAAATTTTCGCAGGGAGATGATTGGGAGACTTTTGCCGAGCGACTCGACCAATACTTCGTGGCCAACGAGCTAGATGGGGAAGAGAACGCTGCCAAACGAAGGGCGATCAACTTCACCCTCTATGGGGCACCAACGTATGGCCTCATGAAGAATCTGCTCGCTGCATCGAAACCAACGGAGAAATCATGTGACGATTTGTGCACACTGGTCCGAGAGCATTTGAACCTGAAAGAAAGCATTCTGATGGCGACGTACAAGTTCTACACCTACAAAAGATCTGAAGGCCAGGAATAGCGATTCATCTCGCCGAGCTAAGACGCCTTGCAAGACATTGCGAATTTGAAGGACATTTGGAGCATATGCTCAGAGACTTTTTCGTACTTGGCATTTGCCACGAAACCTTACTTGGCAAACCTTTGAGTGTAGAGACACCAACTTTGAGTAAGGCCATAGTGATAGCCCAGGAGTTCATCGCCACCAGTGACAAAACTAAGCAAATCGCTCAGCACACAAGTGCTGCTACAAGTACTATGAACAAAGTGATGTTTTTTTCGAATCGGAACGTACAGGACAGGTCACACATTCCTGCAGCTACACGTCGGCCGATGTCTCCGAGTCACCCATCAAGCGTGATGAATGCAAGGCCAATAACACCTTGTTGGCACTGCGGGGGTGATCATCGTTTCCATTCATGCCGTTTCAAAGGATACGTTTGCAAGGGCTGTGGAAAATTGGGACACCTCTAACGAGTGTGCAGGCGAGCTGCTAAGCCTTCTAAACCTGCAAACCATCACGTTACAGAGGAGGATCATGAAGAAACAGAGCTTCAGATAGAGGAGGCAGAGGTACATGCGGTAGACACATTCACCACGAATTGTCCCCCCGATAACGCTGAATGTTGAACATAATGGACTCCCGGTGTCAATGGAGCTGGACATGGGCGCAAGCCAGTCCAATATGGGCAAAACGACTTTTGAAAGATTGTGATGGAACAAGGCCTCAAGGCCTGTCTTAACTCCAATTCGCACGAAACTAAGAACGTACACAAACGAACTGATTCCTGTAATCGGCAGTGGTATCGTAAAGGTCTCTTATGATTGAGCGGTTCACAAGCTACCACTCTGGTTGGTATCGGGCGATGGTCCCACGCTGCTCAGCAGGAGCTGGTTTGGAAAGATACGCTGGAACTTGGATGACATCCGAGCGCTATCACCCGCTGACGACACTTCCTGTGCCCAGGTCTTAAACAAATTTCCTTCGCTGTTTGAACCAGGCATCGGAAAACTACAAGGAGCAAAAATGCAGATGCACCTAATTCTGGGGGCGCGATCCATCCATCAGAAGTCGAGAGAAGTACCGTACATGATGAGAGAAAGGGGAGAGATCGAGCTTGACCGGCCACAAAGAGAGGGCATCATTTCACCGATCGAGTTCAGTGAGTGGGCCAGTCCTATTGTCCCAGTCCTCAAGGTGGATGGAATCGTCAGAATCTATGGTGATTACAAAGTAACTATCAATCGTTTCTCCCTGCAGGACCAATACCAATACCAAAAGCCGATGACCTCTTTGCAACCCTGGCGGGAGGAAAGACCTTCACGAAGCTGGATCTGACTTAAGCCTACATGACGCAGGAACTGGAGGAATCAGCAAAGGCCCTCACCTGCATCAACACGCACAAATGTATTTTTGTTTATAACAAATGTCCATTTGGAATTCGATCAGCGGTGGCGATATTCCAGAGAAACATGGAAAGTTACTGTAGTCGGTCCCGCACACCGTGGTCTTCCAGGACGAAATCTTGGTCATAGGTCGGAACACAGTCGAGCAGCTGCAGAACCTGGAGGAGGTTCTTAGTCAACTCAACCGTGTGGGGCTCAGGTTAAAACGCTTGAAGTGAGCGCAATCGAGAACGCAGTGAGGCCACAGAACGTGACGGAGCTGCGGTCGTTTCTGCGACTCTTGAACTACTTTGATAACTTCTTACCGGGTCTCATCACCCTGCTAGGACCACGACATGTCTTCCTACGAAAAGGAGGCGAATGGGTTTGAGGCAAAAGCCAAGAAAATGCCTTTGTAAAAGCGAGAAAATTATTATGCTCAAACAAATTGCTCGTGTTGTATGATCCATGTAAGCGTTTGGTACCGGCATGTGTGTATCGGGTGTGTATTGCAACAAGCTAATGATTTTGGGAAACCGCAATTGGTTGCTTATGCATCCAGGCGTCTGTCTAAGGCCGAGAGAGGCTACAGCATGATTGAAAAATAAGTGTTAGCGTGTGTCCATGGGGTGAAAAAATGCAGCAAAACCTGGTTGGGCTAAAATTCGAACTTATGTCCCTGTTTCTCGAGAGTAATGGAATAAATACCAACGCATTGGCGCGCATCCAGAGATGGGCGCTCACGTTGTCAGCATACATTTACGCTATTCGCCACAGTCCAGGCACGGAAAACTGCGCTGATGCTCTCAGTAGGCTGCAGTTGCCCACCACGGGGGTGTAAATGTTGCAGCCCGCAGATCCAACAATGGTAATGGAAGCATTTGAGAGTGAGCAATCACCCGTCTCTGCCCAGAAGATCAAAACTTGGACAAGCCAGGACCCCTTATTATCTCCAGTCAAAAGCTGCGTGCTTCATGGGTGCTGGTCCAGTGTCCCAGTGGAAATGCAGGAAGAGATAATGCGATTCCAGCGGCGCAGAGATGAAATGTATATACAGGCAGACTGCCTTCTGTGGGGCAATCGACTAGTGGTCCCCAAGAAGGGCAGAGACACCTTCATCAATGACCTTCACAGTACCCACCCAGGCATCATAATGATGAAAGCGACAGCCAGATCGCACATGTGGTGGCCCGGTATCGATGTGGATTTAGAGTCCTGCGTTCACAGATGTAATACATGTTCGCAGTTAAGCAATGTATCCAGGGAGGCGCTCCTGAGTTTATGGTCTTGGCCCTCCAAACCGTGGTCTAGGGTACAGGTCGACTATGCAGGCCAGTTCTTGGTTAAAATGTTCCCTGTGGTTGTAGATGCATACTCCAAGAGGATTGAATGTGAGATAATGTTGGCTAGCACGTCAGCTGCCACCACTGAAAGCCTGCGGTCCATGTTTGCCAATCACGGCTTACCCGATGTTCTGGTGAGTGACAACGGGCCATGTTTTACCAGTGCTGAGTTCATAGAATTCAAGACCCGTAACGGGATCAAACATGTCACATCTGCCCAGTTTAAACCAGCGTCCAACGTTCAGGCAGAGAAAGCAGTGCAAACCTCAAGCAAGGCTTGAAGAGGGTAACTGAAGGCTAACTGCAGACTCGCCTATCCCGAGTCCTGCTTAGCGACTGCACACGTCCCCACTCACTCACTGGGATCCCACCTGCTGAACTGCTCATGCAAAGAGCACTTAAGACAAGGCTCTCGTTTGATCTACATGAACAGGTAAAGAGCAGGCGGTTTCAACAAAGTGCATACAATGATAGCGCAAATGTGTTGAAGTCAATGATCCTGTATTTATACTAAATTATGAACAAGGTCCAAAGTGGCTTCCCGGAAATGTCGTGGCCAAAGAGGGGAGCAGTGTGTTTCAGGTCCAACTTACAAATGGTCTCATTAAACGGAAACACTTGGACCAATTCAAATTCACATTCACGGACTACCCTGAGCAACCCACATTGGACCCTACTTTTTTAGATCCCCCAACATACACACCAGTGACGGCCGACACCACGGTTGACCACGAAGCAGAGCCCATCACCCACATCAGCCCTGCAGAGCCCAACACACGAGGCAGCCCAGCAAGGCCAGCTGCACAGAGCCCAGCGAGGGCCCAACAAATGATTCATCAACACCAGCTTTCACACCGAGACGATCAACCAAGGTAAGAAGGGACCCAGATCGACTCACATTGTAAATAGTTACCCTATTGACTTTGGGCGGGAGTGTTGTTATATTTGTGGACTTGGATTTACACTGTACAGCCACCAAAGGGCTCCTTACACGGAGTCCCAAGGGAGCACAGGTATTAAAGAAGACTTCACGCGTTGGAGAGCCGATCTGGTGACCTGCAATGAAAGACTAAGTTCGCACTTCATTTTGAGCTCACAGTGTTCAGACTGACTCTTTCCCCATACACTACAATATCAACGATTTTGATTTGAATATAGGGAGTGTGATTAAGAATTTTGCAGACGACACTAAAATTGGCTGTGCAGTTGATAATGAACAGGAAAGTCATGTGCTGCAGGAGGATATCAATCTACTGGTCAGGTGGGCAGAGCAGTGGCAAATGGAATTTAATTCAGAGAGGCGTGAGCTGATGCACTTTGGGTGAGCTAATAAGGAAAGGATATAAACATTAAGCGGTAGACCACTTAATAGTGTAGATGAACAAAGGGACCTTGGAGTGCTTGTCCACAGATGCCTGAAAGTAGCAGGCCAGGTGGATAAGGTGGTCAATAAGGCATACGGAATGCTTGCTTTATTGGCCAAGGCATAGAATATAAGAGCAGGGAGGTTATGCTTAAAGTGTATACTACTTTGGTTAGGCCACAGCTGGAGTACTACGTGCAGTTCTGGTAGCTATGTTATAGGAAGAACGTGATTTCTGATTTCACTGGAGAGGGTGCAGGTGAGATTTACGAGGTTGCTGCCTGAAATGGAGAATCTTAGTTATGAGGACAGATTGGATAGGCTGGGTTTGTTCTCATTGGAACAGGGAGGTTGAGTGGAGACCTCATTGAAGTGTACAAAATATTGAGGGGCCTGGATATAGTGGATAGTAAGGGCCTATTTCCATTGGTGGAGCAATCTATTACGAGGAGGCATACTTTTAAGATGGTTGGTGGAATGTTTAGAGGGGATTTGAGAGGGGGGCATTTTTACACAGAGTGTTCTGTGGATCGGGAACTCTATGCCTGGAACAGCGGCGGATGCAGAAAACCTCTCCACTTTTAAGAGATGGTTGGATGGGCATTTAAAGTGCCGTAATCTGCAGGGTTACAGACCGAGAGCTGATAGCTGGGAGTAGACTTGATGACCTTTTGGTGGAGGGAGCAGATATAATGGTAAGTACTGCAGGGAACAGAATTCGGCCAAGATGATCTCTCAGAATAATTTCGATCGCTTGGATGGGTCAGAGAGTAATTTTCCCAGATCTATTCTTCCTAAATTGGCCTGGGTTTTTATCTGGTTTTTGCCTCTGGTTTTGAGATCACATGGCTCCGGTTGGGGTGGAGTGTAGATTGTTTCAGTATAAGGGGTGTCGCAGTTGTGTGGAGCGGACTGGTTGAGTTGGGTGCTCTTTGTCTTTCTGTCATTGTTCATAGGTTTATATGTAAATTTTGTGCTGCTGACCAAGGCCTGTGTAGTTCTTTGTCGATCGGCGTGGACACGATGGGCCGAATTTGCCTCCTTCTGTGCTAGAATTTCTACGTTTCTATTTTTCTAGTATAAGGTGCTTGGATAGAGTTGCTAGGAAGGAACTAATTCCCTGAGCAGAGTGGTCAATAACCTGGAAAAATAGATGTAAAGTAATTGCTGGAAGGATGAGAGGGGATGGAGGAGAATTCCTTTTCATCCAGAGGGTGGTGAGGGTCTGTAACTCATTGCCTGAAAGGGAGGTACAGGCAGAAATTCTCATCTCATTGAAAAATAACCTGCATATGCACTTGAGGTGCCTGAACATACAGAGCTATGGACCAATGGAACGTGTGATTAGGCCGGATCGCTGTATTTCGGCCGGCACGGACATGATGGGCACAAAGACCTCCCTCTGTGTCGTAAACCTCGATGATTCTGTCACAACCGTACATCATTTTAATCACCTTTATTAAATCATCCTTTTACCTTCTCTGCTCAATTCCAGTTTCCCTTTCGCTGCAAACTGAAATACCTCATTCCCGGGAGAATGCTAGTAAATCTTTTCTGCACCATCTTCACGGCCTTGACATACGTCCCAAAGTCTGGTTTGAAATTAATTCAATCTCTATTGTTCTATCAGATTAATTATAAGGATGCATGCTCTCTTAAAATTGGACTGAGCAGAATTCTGAGTATTTGTAATTATTGATTGATAACTATTACATAACTTGTTCTGACCATGCAGACAGTGACGTATCTGCTCAGCAACAGCAGGCTCTGCATGATTCCTTTTTCAATAAGCTGACTGTCGCCTCCTGCTGATCAAAACATCTACTGCAGGCGCCAGAGTTTTTTGAACATGTTTATTTAATTCCACATACAACAACTTACATTCTCCCAGTGACGTTCACCCAGAGGAGTTTCTCAGAACAAACCACAAGAGGGTCAAGAGATCAGGAGGAGTTAAGCGACAAAGGACACAATTAGTGTTCTCAATTCTGAGGAGGTTTTAATGGGAATGTGTGAAGTTATATAAGAACATAAGAATTAGGAATAGGAGTAGGCCATATGGCCTCTCGAGCCTGTTCCACCATTCAATAAGATCATGGTTGATCATCTACCTCAACTCCACTTTGCTGCATTATTCCCATATCCCTTCATTATCCTGCAGTCCAAACATCTATCTACCTCAGCCTTGAATATACTCAACAACTCAACATCCACAGGTCTTTGGATTGAGAATTTCAAAGATTCACAACGCTCTGAGTGATGACATTCATCCTCTTCTCTGTCTTCAATGGCCCAGCCCTTATCCTGAAACTATGCCCTCTAGATGTAGACTCTCCAGCCAGGGGAAACAACCTCTCAGCATCCAACCTGTCAATCCCCCTCAGAATAACTTAGCTTTCAATGAGATCTGAATTGCTCATTCTGTGTTTCTAGAATTGGATCTTAAGCAACGCTTGCAATAAAACACAAGCAAAATAGTGCGGGCGGGTGGGAGCGGGTGATTAATAACTGCGGGTAGACCGCGCCACACGATTTATAAAGTTGGAGAACAGCCTCAAGGCCTGAAAGTGAACCAGCGGCTCGGTCTATGTTCCAACCGACGGCGCCCGTGAGGCTTTTTATTGGTGACAGACCCGTTACGAACAGCCATCTTGGTGCAGGAAAGAGCGAATGGTTCCCCTTGCAGTGCGGCCATCTTGCTACTGGAACAAAGCGTGGGCGGGGTTTAGTGTCCCAGTGACTCGGCGATAAATTCATTGACTCATTGATTTTGTTCTCACTCTGCTCACAGCGGGTGAAGAACTGAAACCAACCAGAGCAGAGGGAGGGAGAAAACTGGAAGTGCAGGAAAGAAATGTCGGAGATGGTGCGATGGGTTTGGATTTCAGCACAGGGAGGAAGGAGAGTGTGTGGGATGGGGATTTACAGGTTTGGGGGAACAAGAGAGGAAAGAATGTTCCATAGAAAAGAGAATTGTCTGTTCTGAATTTCTATCCTGTCCTAACACTGATGTATTTTGTAAACTCCTTTTACAGGGTATTAGTAGGAGAGGATTTGTAGACAGGGAACTCGAACCAAACATCGCGTCAAGATCTGATAGAGTCACTCGATTAATCAGGACCTGAATATAATCGGCTTGTGAATGTGGAAGGAGAAATATTTGTGTGTTCTGTCTGTGAGAATCCTGGAATGTCACATCCTGAACTGTTCTGTCCAGGAATCTGAAATAAAAACAGAAAATGCTGATAATCACAACGGGTCAGGCAGCAACTTTGGAGAGAAACAGCGTTAACGCTTCAGTTTGATGACCGTTCCTCAGAACTCTCTTCAGAAAAGAGTTTACAATAAAATTAATAAACTTTTCCTTCAATCCTAAATTGATCTTTGGTACAAAATCTACAATTCAGTGTCTGAAAGGTTTCACTGATGCACATCTCCAATTAGAAAGTGCTTATTAATCCTTGCTGACAATGCTTACTGACTTATATATTACACATAGCGGCCCCTAAATTATCCACCAGAAAGAAGGGAAATGGGAACTGGTGAAGAATCAATGTCCCAAATGTTGCCCCTCTGTCTGGGGCAGTAATCTTCTCGGCACGGGAATAGAAACATAGAAACACAGAAAATAGGTGCAGGAGTAGACCATTCGACCCTTCGAGCTTGCACCGCCATTTAATGAGTTCATGGCTGAACATGCAACTTCAGTACCCCATTCCTGCTTTCTCGCTTTACCCCTTGATCCGCCTAGTAGTAAGAACTACTTCGAACCCCTCTTTGAGTATATTTAGTGAATTGGCCTCAACAACTTTCTGTGGTAGAGAAATCCGCAGGTTCACTACGCTCTGGGTGAAGAAGTTTCTTCTCATCTCGGTCCTAAATGGCTTACCCCTTATCCTTAGACTGTGACCCCTGGTTCTGGACTTCCCCAACATTGGGAACATTCTTCCTGCATCCAACCTGTCTAAATCCGTCAGAATTTTAAAAGTTTCTATGAGATGCCCTCTCATTCTTCTGAACTCCAATGAATACTAGCCCAGTTGATCCAGTCTTTCTTGATATTTCAGTCCCGCCATCCCGGGAATCAGTCCGGCGAACCTTCGCTGCACTCCCTCAATAGCAAGAATGTCCTTCCTCAAGTTAGGAGACCATACTGTACACAGTACTCCAGGTGTGGCCTCATCCCTGCCCCTGTACTCAAATTCCTTCGTTATGAAGGCCAACATGCCGTTTGCTTTCTCAATCGCCTGCTGTACCTGCATGCCAATCTTCAATGATTGATGTACCATGACACCCAAGTCTCGTTGCACCTCCCCTTTTCCGAATCTGTCACCATTCAGATAATAGTCTGTCTCTCTATTTTTACCACCAAAGTGAATAACCTCACATTTATCCACATTATACTTCATCTGCCATGCATTTGCCAACTCACCTAACCTATCCAAGTCACTCTGCAGCCTCATAGCATCCTCCTCACAGCTCACACTGCCACCCAACTTAGTGTCATCCGCAAATTTGGAGATACTACATTTAATCCCCTCGTCTAAATCATTAATGTACAATGCAAACAGCTGGGGCCCCAGCACAGAACCTTGCGGTACCCCACTAATCACTGCCTGCCGTTCTGCAAAGTACCCATTTCTACTACTCTTTGCTTTCTGTCTGCCAACCAGTTCTCAATCCACGTCAGCACACTATTCCCAATCCCATGTGCTTTAACTTTGCACATTAATCTCTTTTGTGGGACCTTGTCGAAAGCTTTCTGAAAGTCCAAATACACAACATCAACTGGTTCTCCTTTGACGACTCTACTGGAAACATCCTCAAAAAATTCCAGAAGATTTGCCAAGCATGATTTACCTTTCACAAATCAATGCTGACTTGGAACTATCATGTCACCTCTTTCCAAATGCGCTGCTATGATATCCTTAATAATTGATTCCATCATTTTAACCACTACCGATGTCAGGCTGACTGGTCTATAATTCGCTCTTTTCTCTCTCCATTCTTTTTTAAAAAGTGGGATTGTATTGGCTACCCTCCACTCCATAGGAACTGATCCAGAGTGTATGGAATGTTGGAAAATGACTGTCAATGCATCCGCTATTTCCAAAGCCACCTCTTTAAGTACTCTGGGATGCAGTCCATCAGGCTCTGGGGATTTATCGGCCTTCAATCCCATCAATTTCCCCAACATAATTTCCCGACTAATAAGGATTTCCCTCAGTTCCTCCTCCTTACTCGACCCTCTGACCCCTTTTATATCCGGAAGGTTGTGTCCTCCTTAGTGAATATCGAACCAAAGTTCTTGATCAATTGGTCTGCCATTTCTTTGTTCACCGTTATGACTACCCCTGATTCTGACTGCAGGGCACCGATATTTGCTTTAGTAACCATTTTCTCTTTACATATCTATCGAAGCTTTTGCAGTCCGTCTTAATGTTTGCTGCAAGCTTCCTCTCGTACTCTATTTTCCCTGCCCTAATCAAACCCTTTGTCCTCCTCTGCTGAGTTCTAAATTTCTCCCAGTCCCTGGGTTCGCTGCTATTTCTGGCCAATTTATATGCCACCTCATTGACTTTAATAATATCCCTGATTTCCCTTGATAGCCACGGGTGAGCCATCTTCCCTTTTTTATTTTTACGCCAGACAGAGATATACAAATGTTGTAGTTCATCCATGCGGTCTCGAAATGTCTGCCATTGCCCATCTACAGTCAACCCCTTTAGTATCATTCGCCAATCTATCATGTCCAATTAACGCCTCATACCTTCAATGTTACCCTACATTAAGTTCTGGACCATGGTCTCTGAATTAACTGTTTCGTTCTCCATCCTAATGTAGAATTCCACCATATTATGGTCACTCTACCTCAAAGGGCATCGCACAACGAGATTGCTAATTAATCCTCTCTCGTTACACAACACCCAGTCGAAGATGGCCTCCCCCCTAGTTGGTTCCTCGACATATTGGTCTAGAAAACCATCCCTTATGCACTCCAGGAAATCCTCCTCCACCGTATTGCTTCCAGTTTGGTTAGCCCAATCTATATGCATATTAAAGTCACCCATGATAACTGCTGCACCTTTATTGCATGCACCTCTAATTTCCTGTTTTATGCCCTCCCCAACATCACTGCTACTGTTTGGAGGTCTGTACACAACTCCCACTAACGTTTTGTTCCCCATTGGTGTTCTGCAGCTCGACCCATATAGATTCCACATCATCCAAGCTAATGTCCTTCCTAACTATTGCATTAATCTCCTCTTTGACCAGCAATGCTACCCCACCTCCTTTTCCTTTTATTCTATCCTTCCTGAATGTTGAATACCCTTGGATGTTGAGTTCCCAGCCCTGATCATCCAGGAGCCACGTCTCCGTAATCCCAATCACATAATTTTTGTTAACATCTATTTGCACAGTTAATTCATCCACCTTACTACGGATACTCCTTGCAGTAAGACACAAAGCCTTTAGGCTTGTTTTTTTAACACCCTTTGTCCTTTTAGAATTATGATGCAGTGTGGCCCTTTTTGCGTCTTGCCTTTGTTTACTCGACCGTCCACTATTGCTTTTTACCTTTCTACCATCTGTTTCTGGCTCCATATTACTTCGCCCTGTCTCGCTGCATAGGTTCCCATCCCCCTTCCATATTCGCTTAAACACTCCCGAACTGCATTAGCAAATGTTACCTCTAGGACACCAGTTCCAGTCCGGTCCAAGTGCAGACTGTCCCTTTTGTACATGTCCCACTTCCCCCAGAACTGGTTCCAATGTCCCAGGAATTTGAATCCCTCCCATTTGCACCACTGCTCAAGCCACGTATTTATTCTAACTATCTTGCTCCCTCTACTCTGATTAGCACGTGGCACTGGTAGCAATCCAGAGATTCCTACCTTTGAGGTCCTACTTTTTAATTTAACTCCGAGCTCCCTAAATTCAGCTTGTAGGAACTCTTCCCGCTTCTTACCTATATCGTTGGTACCTACATATAGCCTCACAACTGGCTGGTCACTCTCCCTCTCCAGAATGCTTTGCAGCCGCTCTGAGGCATCCTTGACCCTTGCATCAAGGAGGCAACATACCATCCTGGAGTCTCGGTTGCGGCCGCAGAAACTCCTATCTATTCCCCTTACAATAGAGTCCCCTATCACTTTAGCTCTCCCACTCTTTTTCCATTATTTCTGTGCAGCAGAGCCACCCACGGTGCCATGAACCTGGCTGCTGGTGCCTTGCCCTGGTAAGTCTTCTTCCCCAACAGTATCCAACACGGTATATCTGTTTTGGAGGGAGATGACAGCAGCAGCACTAAAGTCCTGCTCTTGCCTTGTCTGTTGGTCACCCATTCACTAACTATCCTAACCCTTACCTGCGGTGTGACCAACTCACTAAATGTGCTATCCACAACATTCTCAGCATCGCGCATGCTCCAGAGTGAGTCCATCCGCAGCTCCAATGCCGTCATGTGGTCTGTCAGGAGCTGCAGCTGGACACACCTCCTGCACACATAGTAGTCAGGGACACGGGAAGTGTCCCTGATTTCCCACATAGCACAGGAGGAGCATGACACGGGTCCGAGCTCTCGTGCCATGACTTAACCTTTAAATTAATTTACATACTAAAATTTACTGAAACACCAAACAGCTACTTAGTAGTTCGCTGCCAATTAAACCAATCTAAACGTCAGTCTAAACGAGAGTTATACTTACCAGTCGAACAGCCAAACATTTACCAGCTTGGCTGTGACGTCACCTCTCAATTTGGCACCCCTCTATCTTTGTCTGCAGCTGGTTGGGCTGGTCTCTGGGCCTCCATCTCATACCCTCGCACTCCTTATCAGCTGTTCTAGTGTCAGCACTGGTAGAAAAAACAAGAGAAAACAGCACCAGCCACCCCAACTTGCCCGAACTCACCCACTTACCAAATTCACAAATGCCACTCTATGCTGATGCACTCCGTGCTCTGCACGAACTGCCTCTTTTTAAACTGTATCTAGGTCAGATGACTCACTACTGGTCCGTCGTTTACAGAACTGATTTTAACTAGCTGCTACTTGCCTCCTACTGGAGAGTTACCTTGGTTTTCTCTGCCTAAACCTGAAAGATCTAACTTTTCACTTTTAAATTAAACTGCTACTTGAGACTAACAATTTATTCCAACGTTCAAATGGTTTCAAGAGTATAACCCGTCAATCTCACCCACTTACCAAACTCACAAATGCCACTATATGCTGTTGCACTCCGTGCTCTGGTGACAAGTCCAATCCAAGTAACGGGCTGAGTTTAATCCTTCTGTGGGTGTGGGGTTGGTTTATATGAGAAAGGAGGCGATTGGTGTCAGTGAGTGTGGGGCTGGTTCATTTCAGACAGGAGGGGATTCGTGTCATTGACCGTAGAGCTGGTTTATATCAGACAGGAGGGAATTGGTATCAGTGACTGTGGGGTTGGTTTATATCAGACAGGAGGAGATTGGTGTCAGTGACTGTGGGGTTGGTTTATATCTGACAGGAGGGGATTGGTGTCAGTAACTGTGCGGTTGCTTGATATCAGACAGGAGGGTATTGGTGTCACTGACTGTGGGGTTGGTTTATATCAGACAGGAGGGGATTGGTGTCAGTGACTGTGGGGTGGGTTTATATCAGACAGGAGGGGATTGGTGTCAGTAAATGTGGGGTTGGTTTATATCAGACAGGAGGGGATTGGTGTCAGTGACTTTGGGGTTGGTTTATATCAGAAGGAAGGGGGTTGATGTCAGTGACTGTGAGGTTGGTTTATATCAGACAGGAGGGGATTGGTTTCAGTGACTGTGGGGTTGGTTGATATCAGACAGTAGGGGATTGGTGTCAGTATCTAACCCCGTGCTGTACCTGCCCGCGGACTGTTTGTTGGGGCAGTGTATATGGAGCTTTGCTTTGTATCTAACGCGTGCTGTACCTGCCCTGGTAGTGTTTGATGTGGCAGTGTAGAGGGAGCTTTATTCTGTATCTAATCGGGTGCTGTCAGAGTCCTGGGAGTTTTGATGGTGCAGTGTAGTGGGAGATTATCTCTGTATCTAACGCCGTGCTGTACCAGCCCTGGGATGTCTGATGGGACAATGTAGATTGATTTTTACTCTGTCTCTAAGCCTATGCTGTACGTGCCCTGTGAGTCTTTCATGGGACAGCGTAGAGGGAGCTTTACTCCATATCTAACACGTGCTGTACCTACCCTGGGAGTATTTGATGTGGTAATGTCGAGGGAGTTTTACTCTGTATCTAACCACGTGCTGTACCTGCCCTGGGAGTGTTTGACGGGATAGTGTCGAGGGAGCTTTACTCTGTATCTAACCCCGTGTTGTACATACCCTGGGTGTGTTTGCTGGGGCAGTGAAGATGGAGCTTTACTCTGTATCTAACATTATCCACCCCTCAGCCGCCAGTTCCCGGTTCTCCTGCATCGTTCCAGCCCGAAGCTCAAAAAAGCGGCCCCATGGCAAACTCCAGGACAGGAAGTGAATCATGGAAATTCTGCAAATAAACGCACATTGGTGATTAGTTGAGGAGAGTCGCTCACCAAAATTACAGAGCGAAAACTTATAGTGGAGGACAGAGTATTGGGAAGAGGAATGGAGACAGAGTCGGCACCTTCAGGGGCGGAGAGGGAGGGGAACCAGTGAGTGTTGAACTGAACCCAGTCAGAGTCAGTACCTTCAGAGGAGGGGAACCAGTGAGTGTCGAACTGAAGCCAGCCAGAGTCAGTACCTTCAGGGGAGGGGAACCAGTGAGTTTAGGACTCCCCGCTGCGAATGGTGGAATATTTTTCAGGCAGTATAAATGATTAAAGCTCTTTCCACAGTCATTGCACTGGAACATTCTCACTCGGGTGAATGTGCGTGTCTCGGTGATTTTCCAGTCACACTGATGTTGAAATATTTTCCCACGAACAGAACAGGCAAACATTTCTCCTTCCACATTCAAAGGCTGATGATATTCAGGTCCTGATCAATCGAGTCACTGTCAGATCTTGATATGATGATTGATTTCAATTTCTCGTCTGTAAATCCTCCTCTTCTAACACCCTGTAAAAGGAGTTTACAAAATTCCAGGATAGAAAATCGAAACAGACATTTCTAGTTCCTATGGAATATTCTTTCCTCTCTCGTTCCCACAAACATGTGTTCCAATCAAACTAGAATAAGGTAAAATAAGCAACAAAAGCAAAGTGAATCTTCCCAACTAAACCTGAATGTAATTCCCAGTGTGTATGAGACCCTCCATACCCTGAGGTACCACTGGTCGCAGAAGGCATTAAGGAACCAGTGCACAACGCATGCTCTCTCTCCAGGGCCATCCGGCACTGACAATACAAAATACCACAAGAATTTGGCACAGGAATAGGCCATACGGCCCCTCGAGCCTGCTCCGCCATTTAATAAGATCATGGCTGATCATTGACCATAACTCCACTTTCTTGCCCTCACTCTATATCTTTTGATATCCCGACATTCCAAAATTCTACCTATTTCACTCTTGACTATATTCAACACCTCAGCACCCACAGTCCTTTCGGGTAGAGAATTCCAAATATTTGCAAACCTCTGAGTGAGGGCATTCCTCCTCATCTCAGTCTTATATGGCCTACCCCTTATCCTGAGACTATGCCTCCTAGTTCTAGCCTTTCCAGCTGGAGGAAACAGCCTTTCGGCATCCACCCTTTCAATCCCTCTCAAAATCGTATCTATTTCAATGAATCACCTCTCGTTCTTATAAACACCAGAGAGTATTGGCCCATTCTGCTCAATCTCTCCTCAGAGGAGAAACCCCCATCCCGTTAATCAATCTGACAAACCTTCGTTGCACTCCCTCAGATTAAGGAGACCAAAACTGTGCATTTACTGCAGGTGTGGCCTCACCAGCGCCTTTTACAATTGTAGCAAGACTTTGTAATTCTTGTACTCCAACCACCTGGCAATAAAGGCCAACATGCCTTTCTAATTGCTTGCTGGAACTGCATGCCAGCTCTCTGAGTTTCCTGTGCGAGGACACCTAAATCTCTCTGAACACTAACATTTATTAGTTTTTCACCATTAACAAAATATTCTGTTTTTCTATTCTTGCTAACAAAGTGAATAACCTCACATTTCCCCACATTATACTCCATCTGCCACCTTACTGCCCACTCACTTAACCTGTCCATATCCCTCTGCAGCGCTTTGTGTCCTCCTCACAACGTACTTTCCCTTCTGGCTTTGAATCGTCAGCAATCCTGTATACAATGCACTTGGTCATTAATATAGACTGTAAATAGTTCAAGTAAAGCGCTGGCACCCCACTAGTCACAGCCTCCCAACTGGAAAATGACCCGTTTATCCCTACTCTCTGTTTTCCATCCGTTAACCAATCCTCTATCCATACTAATATATTACCCACAACTCCATCAGCTCTTCAGTTGCATTTCATGTGGCACATCAAATGCTTTTTGGAAATTCTAAAATATTACATCCACTGGTTCCCCTTCATCCACCCTGCTAGTTACATCCTCAAAAAATTAATAACAGTATTAAACACGATTACCTTTCATAGACACTGCCTAATCATACCATGATTTTCTAAAAGCTCTGTTACCACTTCTGTAGTCATGGATTCCAGCATTTTCCCAAGGACTGATGTCAGGTTAACTGTTCTGTAGTTTCCCGTTTTCTCTCTCCCTCCTTTCTTGACCGTGGAAGAGAGGCAGGCAGCTAAAGTGATCCACCTCTGGGCCCCGCCCACCCCGGACCTACAAGTTGCTGTTTGAGCCAGGCCCAAGAGCAGGTCCAGGAGAAGATCCTCCGTCTTACCCACCCCGCTCTGCACCAGGCGGACAAAGATTAGGAGCACGGGGCTAAAGTGTAACCAAGAGTTGAGGAGCAGCCCCTTCGGGTTACTATTCAGGGTCTGCAATCTCTCACACTGAATATATACATGGCCCATGGACTCCTCTAGGCCACGAACATCACAAGCGGCCTGGCAATAAGGTGAAGCCGAAAAACAGCGCGTATGACAGATGTCAGGTCGAGAATACATCTGAGAGATCTAAAGGTTTATGTGCACAGATCGTTGAAGGTAGCAGGACAGGTTATGAAAGCAGTTAAAAAAACTTACGGGAGCTTGGGCTTCATGAATAGAAGTATAGAGTACAAAAGTGTGGAAATTAAGGTGAACATGTATAAAACATTCATTCGGCCTCAACTAGAGTAGTGTGTCCAATTCTGGGCACCGCACTTTAGGAAGGATGTGAAGGGCTTAGAGAGGGTGCAGAAAACATGTACGATCATGATTACAGGGATGAGGGCCTTCAGTAACGTGGATAAACTAGAGAAGCTGGGGCTTTCTCCTTAAAGTAAAGAAGATTTGATAGAGGTGTTGAAAATCATGAGGAGTCCGGACAGAGTAGTTAGAGGAAAACTGTTCCCATTGGTGGAAGGTTAGAGAACCAGAGGACACAGATTTAAGGTGATTGGCAAAACAACCACAGGCAACATGAGAAAAACATTTTTACACAGCGAGTGGTTAGGATCTGGAATGCACTGCCTGAAGGGATGGTGGACGTTGACTCAGTCACTGGTTTCAAAAGGGAGTTAGATATGTATCTGAAGGAGATAAATTTTTCGGGCTATAGGGAAAAGGCAGGTGAGTGGCACTAGCTGAAGTCCTCTTGAAGAGAGCCGGCACGGATTCGACAGGCCGAATGGCCTCCTTCTGTGCTGTAACCATTCTATGATTCTAACGAGGCCCAGCTGTATCTCACCACCACTTCTCTCGACCCCTCCACAGTATCTAAATTGACAGACTGCTTGTACAACATCCAGTAACAGGTGAGCAGAAATTCTCTCCAATTAAATATTGGGATGACTGAAGCCATTGTCTTTTGTCCCCATCACAAACTCCATTCACTCGTCGCCGACTGCATCCCTCTCTCTAGCATCTGGCCGAGACTGAACGAGACTGTTCGCAAACTTTCACCCTGAAATGAGCTTCCGAGCACATATCCGCACCTTAACCAAAACCGCCTATTTCCACCCCCATAACATTGTCCGTCTCCGCCCCTGCCACAGCTCATCTGCTGCAGAAGCTCTCAACCATGCCTTTGTTACCTCTCGACTTGACTATTCCAACACACTCCTGGCTGGCCTCCCATGTTCGACACTAAGTAAACCCGAGCTCATCCAAAACTCTGCAGCTCGTGTCCTAACTCGCACCAAGTCCTGTTCACCCATCATCCATGTGACCGACATTGGCTCCCTGGTATGCAACTTATCAATTTCAAAATTCTCAGCTTATTTACAAATCCCTCCGTGGCCTCGTCCCTCCCTATCTCAGTAATATCCTTCAGCCTCAAAAGCCCACCCCCTCCCCATATATCTGTGCTTCTCAAATTCTGCCCCCTTGAGGATCCGTAATTATAATCACGAAACCATCGGTGGTCCTGCCTTCTGCTGTCTAGGCCCAAAGCTCTAGAACTCCTTCCCTCTGCAGGTAGGAGGTTTAGAGGGGATTTGAGGGGAAATGTCTTCACCCAGAGACTTGTGGGGGTCTGGAACTCACTGCCTGAAAGGATGGTAGAAGCAGAAATACTCAGCACATTTAAAAAGCACTTTGATTTGCACTTGAAGTGCCGTAAGCTACAGGGCAAGGGACCAAGAGCTGGAGAGTGGAATTAGGCTGCATAGCTCTGTTTCGGCCGGCACGGACACGGTGGGCTGAAATGGCCTCCTTCCGTTCTGTAAATTTCTATGATTCTATGATTCTAAATCTATGATTCTAAATGGGCAGGGTTTAAACTAAAATGGCAGTGGAATGGGAATCTGTGCAGGGAGGCAGAGAGAAATAAAAAGGCGGCAGAAGCAAAAGATAGGAAGGAGAAAAGCAAGAGTGGAGGGCAGAAAAATCAAGGGCAAAAATCAAAATGGGTCGACAAAAGGGCACACTACAACATAATTCTAAAAGGACAAAGACTGTTAAAAAACAAACCTGAATGTTCGGATTCTCAGTGCGAGAAGCATTCGTAATAAGTTGGATCAATTGACTGCGCAGATAGCTGTTAACAGATATGATGTAATTGGGATTATGGAGACATGGCTCTAGGGTAACCAAGGCTGGGAATTCAACATCCAGGGATAATCAATATTCAGGAAGGACAGACAGGAAGGAAAAGGAGGTGGGGTAGCGTTACTGGTTAAAGAGGAGATTAACGCAATAGTAAGGAAGGACATTAGCGTGGATGATGTTTTATCTATATGGATACAGCTGCGAAACACCAAAGGGCAGAAGACATTAGTGGGAGTTGTGTGCAGACAATCAAACAGTCGTAGGGAGTTTGGGGATGGCACCAAACAGGAAATTAGGGACACGTGCAATAAGGGTACAGAAGTTATCATGGGTGACATTAAGCCATAATTTGATTGGGCTATCCAAACTGGTAGCAATACTGTGGAGGAGGATTTCCTGGAGTGTATCATCACCATAGGCAGTCCCTCGAAGCGAAGATGACTTGCTTCTGCGCCAAAAAGGTTTGAGTTCACAGGTGTTTCAATGAAGGTCCTAATATTCCAAATCCCGATCTACACTTTGGAAGGTGTACGATGCCTGTGGTTGGATGTTTTTAACGTGTGATGGCCGTTGCACACCAGCCACCACACAGGCTTGATAGAGCTAGGTCTTGGTCCAGTGGCAATGATTACCTCAGACGACTGGAGACCAGCTCTGCTGCACGGACCTAGCGTGCACGCATATAGCAGTGTGGGCAGGTCCATGCTGCCTCTGGGCACTCGCCTCTTCTGGGCCCCAGATTAACGCCTCTCCTGGGCCCGGGTCACTTCCCTCTACAATCTATTGCAGCTCCTTGGCCCCTCGTGCTGTGCCTGCTCGCACTGTAATGAGCGACCTGGCTTCACAACCGTCGACCTCCTGCAGTGGTATGCCACCGCCGCTCGCAGTTACCTCTGATGGCCCCGGCCTGCTGATGGTCTTGCAGGCCGGGACCGCGCTGCCGCACCCTGCTCCCTTTAATGCAGCCTTTCAATCACAGTAAATCCTCTAGAGTATATAAGGGATGGTTTTCTAGACCAACATGTCGAGGAACCAACTGGAGAGCAGGCCATCCTTGACTGGCTGATGTGTAGTGAGAGAGGATTAATTAGCAATCTGGTCGTGCCGGGCCCCTTGGAGAAGATTAACCATAATATGGTATAATTCTTTATTAAGATGGCGAGTGACACAGTTAATTCAGAGACTAGGATCCTGAACTTAATGAAAGGAAACTTCGACGGTATGAGACGTGAACTTGCTCGGATAGACTGGAAAATGATACTTAAAGGGTTGACGGTGGATAGGCAATGACAGACATTTAAATATCACATAGATGAACTTAAACAATTGTACATTCTGTCTGGAGTAAAAATAAAACAGGGAAGGTGGCTCTACCGTGGCTAGCAAGGGAAATTAAGGATAGGGTTAAATCCAAGGAAGATGCATCTAAATTGGCCAGAAAAAACAGCAAACCTGATGACTGGGAGAAATTTAGAATTCAGCTGGGAGGACCAAGGGTTTAATTAGGATTGTCCTGAAGGAGAGAGGCTGGAGGTCAAGGTTGATGACATTCTGTGCTGACCCTTGACCTCCCTTGCTCCCCAGTGCAGACCAGGAGAGGTTGCACATTCCAGCTGCTCACTGTGGGGGTTGTCAGCTGACGCAGGCTGGGCTGCTGGTGGGCAGACTGTAGTTAAACTCACTGCCCTGGGCTCCTTCCACTGGTCATTGTCCACTCACCACAGCAGCAAAGGCCAAGTCTGCAAAGGGACTATGATGTCCCCAACGTTGAATAGGCTGCCAACAATCACTGCATACCCTCACACATTGGCCCTTTGGATGGGCACTGGAAAGCAACCAGTGACTGTGGAACTGCTCACTGTGGAGGAATAGGAGGGTATGTTGATAGGGTGAGAGGAGGGTCGTGTGGCATTTAAACCCCGACGTGGACCAGTTCGGCCAAATGGCTTGTTCCTGAGCTGCACGTTCTAAAAATACCGTGAAAGGTCAAATCAAGGGTATCAGCAACAACAAAAACAAAACTTGTATTTATATAACGCCTTTAATGTGTGAAACGTCACAAGGAATTTCACAGAATAATATCAGACAAAAAACTTGACACCAAGCCACATAAACAGATATTAGGACAGGTGACCAAAAGCTTGGTCAAATACATGGGTTTTAAGGAGCATCTTAAAGGAGGAATGAGTGGCGGAGAGGTTTAAGGAACGAGTTTTAGAGCTTGGGGCCAAGGCAACAGAAGGTTGTGCGATGATCATCAGGGATGCTCAAGAAGGCAGAATTAGAGGAGCGCAGATATCTCAGGGATTGTGGGGCTCTGGAGGAGATTACAGAGATAGGGAGGAGCGAGGCCATGCAGGGATCTGATAACAAACATGAACATTTTGAAATCGAGGTATTACTTAACCGGGAAGTATGTAGGTCAGCGATGCTCCCCCAGCATTCTAGGCACACACACCTTCCCTCGTTCACCTGGCCCTTGCTGGTTGCGATATTTCATCCTGTGTCCTCGCTTACAATTGCTTCTGCAAGAAAAAAAACAAAAGGAAAAACATCACCGCTCTGTGAGAGGTCTTCCCTCCACAGGTCAAACTTAGGTTATCTGAATTAGATTTCCCGTCCCGAATGCTTGAGCAGGAACTCCTATCTATTTAGCTCGTAAATTTTATTTTCACAAAAACCTGTGTCCTGCCTTTGTGATTTAACAATAGAAAAGGTATCTGCAATGCGTTTACAGCAAGTCTGTTATCTTCCCCCTCGAGCAGTCTGTCGCGGAAGATAACACATGGCTCCAAATCATTCATTCCAAGCATTTGTTTTTCAAGTCTTAAGTTCAATTTTGTTACCATGCTGTGGCATTCAAGATTCATTACTGCATATATAAGAAGTTGAACATTACTGGAGTTCTTCTCTTTTTTTCCAGCAAAGTTCAAGGTCGGTAACACCTTGAAGTTATTTCCATTTTAAGCAACCCTCTTGGTAATCTTGCACCATCATCATCATCTTCATAGGCAGTCCCTCGAAACGAGGATGACTTGCTTCCATGCCGAAAAGGGATGAGTTCACAGGTGTTTCAATGAAGGACCTAATATTCCAGATCTTTAACTACATGTTGAAGGGTGGAAGATGCCTGTGCGTGTAATAATTTATCTCTGTGCAATTGATTAGCAAATATTAAGAATGATGTGCTTTATATACACACACACACACATATATACATACACGCATATATACATAGACACACATATACATATATATATATATATATACATAAAGGGACAGGGACTCCACTTTCTCTGCCTCTTTATAATTAAAGGGACAGTCCAGTTTATCTTGTGTCGGAGGACTTTACGAACTGAGCTACCATTACCAGTCGCTCCCTTTTGTACTGTGCAATGATTGTAAAGCTATTTCAGTGACTTGAGCCATTCTAAAATGTCTCACTGTTTTTGATGATCTATTTCACTTGCTTGTCTAATTTGGAAAGATTTCAGAATTGTGCATTGAGTCGAAGGTTTCCTTTACAGGTGGAGTCAAATTTGTTTCAAAATAGTCTATTCCCACCCTTCCCCAACACCCCCCCCCCCAAATTTTAGAACACTGCAGTACTGACTGGGAAGGTCCCAAGTTCGATCCTTGATCTGGGCTGTTAGTTGAGCTCAGCCAAGGCAGCAGTTCACAGGTTATAATTGTCCTCAGTGCAACTGGGAAGTGTGTGGATGTCATTTGAGGACAGGAGTTGAGGCTGTGATGCCTACCACAGTGGAAATCCTGCTGATACTCACAGAATCGACTGACCGTGTGGCACTAGAGGTTACCTATTGTTTGTGGAATTGTACCGCGCCAGATTCAGCACTTTCTGGAGATAATAAAGCTCAGGCGATTAAATGAATGTTGATTTTAGACAGTAAATGTCTAGAATAAGGAACTTAGGAGGGACAGGAGGGGACAGAATGTTCCATAGAATCTAGAATTGTCTATTCTAAATTTATATCCTGTACTTAAAGTAACAACGTTTGTAACCACCATTTATTTTCAGGGTATTAGAAGGGGAGGATCTGCAACTGCGAAACGCAATCCAGACATCGCGTCAAGATTTGACAGATTCCCCGGATTGATCAGGATCATCTTATCATCAGCCTTTTTAAAAACACCAATCACAGCGGGGAGAAACAGGACACATGTTCTGTGTGTGGATGCTCCTCCAACCAATCGTTCAGCCTGTGAGACTCGTGCGCCCACCTGACTCAACACTAAATGTGGGGACAGTGGGAATGGATGCTGTTGTGCATGGAAAGAGATTCAGTCGCTCATCTCACCAACTGCCATTCGAGGAGATAGATAACAGACTTTCTCCTGTGAATATAGAGCTGGGTTATTGGGCCGTGATGTGTTCACTTATTCATCTTGGTGAATCTAAACCTTTGCCAATTATTTCATGTGATCAGTTTACATGTACATATTTTTTTTTAAATGCATTTGCTGAGTGGATTCAAATTTAAATTGAAACCAGGTTTTCAGGCGGGGTGCTCCATTCACACATCGAAGGTGAGAGAGATGCTGCGGGACACACGCTAAGTCCAGTATCTGAAAGTGATTAACAGACTGGGAACTTGTCCCGGTGAGTAACTGATGGTATGAGAACTGTAATAATCCAGAATTAGAAAGGAGAAAAGGCCCAAAATGGTGCAGTCAGTAACAAGACATCAATTAGTCCCCTCTTATCTTGGAGATATCAAATATCGACACACTGTGTTATTTGAAACATGAAAATATTAAACTCTAGCCCAGTTATAGGTTATTCACATCAACAGAAACAAACCCCAACTGCTACAACAAACATGATTCAATCAGGATGCGATTACCAGCAGCAGAAACAATAGAATCCAACCCCTGCAGTCATTTGTGAACTAGCTGGTATCTCAGCAGGTTGGATGACTGAATGAATCCCTTCCCACACTCAGAACAGGAGAACGGCCTTTCCCCGGTGTGATTTTGCTGGTGTGTCAGCAGGTGGGATGACTGAGTGAATCCATTCCCACACTCAGAGCAGCTGAACGGCCTCTCCCCAGTGTGACTGTGACGATGCATTTCCAGCTTACAATGTTGGGTTCAGTTCTGCATCCGCTGTGCGCAGAGTGAGAATAAAATCAATGAGCTGCTGATTCTCTCCGCTGGACAATGGGTCTTTTGTGCTGGCCCAATAGGGTGAGACGGGCTGGCCCAATAGGGTGAGCCCAGGCTGGCCCAATAGATGAGTCCGGGCTGGCCCAATAGTGTGAGCCGGGCTGGCCTAGTAGGTCGTGCCCAGGCTGGCCCAATAGGTGAGCCCGGGCTGATCCAATGAGGTGAGCCTGGGATGGCCTGGGCCAGGTGGGCGTGGGCTAGCCCAATAGGGTGATCACGGGCTGGCCCAATAGGGTGAGCCAGTTTGGCCCAGAGTCACCAGACAACAAACACCAGAACAACAAGTTTCCCTTTCAGGGGCCACTGACCTGGGCACAAACATGTGGTCCAATAAAACTGACAGACACCCTGAAGCCCCGCCCACCCATTTTCCCTGCCGTGTCGAAACTCCGAATAGAGCACTTGCTGCAGGAGGCTTGTATTGGGAATATGGATAGCTGAAATTGTAAAGTACACTCCATAACGCCTCATGGTTGACCTTGTCAAAGGCCTTAGTCATGTCAAAGAATGTTGAACCAAACCCTCAGTCACTGACACCAAGTTCCTCCCATGTGATATAAACCAACCCATGTCACTGACAACAAGTGAACTGGGAAAATATATTAGAGGGTAAGACTGTAGAAATGCAATGGCAAACATTTAAGGAGATATTTCATAACTCTTAGCAAAGATTTATTCAAGTGAGAAATAAAGATGCTAAGAGAAGGATGAGCCATCCCTGCCTAACTCAGGAAGTAAAGGATGGTATCAAATTGAAAAAAGGCATAAAATGTAGCGAATGACAGTGGAAGGCCTGAGGATTGGGAAATTTTTAGAAACCAGCAAAGGACGACGAAAAAAATGATAGAGACAGTGAAGATAGCAGATGAGAGCAAATTAGCAAGGAATATGGAAACAGAAAATAAGAGCTCCTACAGGGATATAAAACGGAAACGAGCAGCTGAACTAAACGTTGGTCCCTTAGAAGATGAAACTGGAGAATTAATAATGGGAAACACGGAAATGGCAAACAATTTTAAAAATAATTTTGAATCGGTCTTCAAGGTAGAGGGCACCTAAAAACTTCCCAATAGTTGCTAACCAAGGAGCTATTGCGGGGGGCGGGGGAGCGGGGGAGCAATCACTTTCACTAGAGATCAAGTACTAATCAAACGAATGGGACTAAAGACGGACAAGTCCCCTGGACTTGATTACATGCATTCTAGGGTCTGAAAAAAGTGGCTGCAGAGATAGAGGGTACATCGGTTGTAATCTAACAAAATTCCCTAAATTCTGGCGAGGTCCCAGTGGACAAGAATACCGCAAGTGTAACACCCCTAATTAAGAAAGGAGTGAGACAGAGAGCAGGAACCTATAGACCAGTTAGCCTAGCATCTGTCAGTGGGAAAATACTGGAGTCCATCATTGAGGAAAAGTAGCAGGACATTTAGAGAATCATATTGCCATCAAGCAGAGTCAGCATGGTTTAATGAAAGAGAAATCATGTTGTCAAATTTCCTGGAGTTGTTTGAGGATGTAACGAGCGGAGTGAATAAAGGAGACCAGTTGATGTTGTATATTTGGATTTCCAGAAAGCATTCCATATGGTGCTACACAAAAGGCTATTGCACAAGCTAAGAACTCATAGGATTGGGGGGTAATGTATCACCGTGGATGGAGGATTGGCAAACTAACAGAAAACAGAGAGTCGGGATAAATGGATATTTTCAGGTTGGCAAACTGTAACTAGTGGAATGCCACAGGGATCAGTGCTGGGGCCTCAACTATTTACAATTTATATTAATGACTTGGATGGAGGGACCGAGTGTAACATAATCAAATTTGCTGATGATACAAAGATAGTTGAGAAAGCAAGCTGTGAGGAGGACGCAAATAATCTACGAAAGGATATAGCAAGGCTCAGTGAGTGGGCAAAATCTGGCAGATGGATTGTAATGTGTTAAAATGTCAGCTTATCCCCTTTGGTAGTACAAATTAAAAAGCAAATGATTCTTTAAATGGGAACGATTACCAAATGCTGTAATACGGAGGGATCTGGGGGTTCTTGTACATGAAATGCAAAGATTTAGCATGCAGATAGAGCAATAATCAGGAAAGCAAATGGTATGCTGGCCTTTATTGAAAGGGGGATGGAGTACAAAAGTAGGGAAGTCCTGCTACAAATGTACAGGGCGTTGGTAAGACCACACCTGGAGTACTGCACGCAGTTTTGGTTTGGACTTGACTCCATTCCCGTGCCAGGGGTTTTGCTACACCAGATGGGGGACACCATTTGCGGACACTGATTCCCCACCAATTTCCATTCCCCTTCTTTCTGGTGGATAATGGAGCGGCCGCTGTGTGTAATGTGCAAGTCAGTAAGAATTGTCAGCAAGCTCTTTCTAATTGGAGATTATATTCAGTACAAACGTTTACATTATTGTAGATTGTGTACCAAAGATCAAGATAGGATTAAAGTAAAAGTTCATAATTTTATTGTTGAGAGTTGCTGAGTTAAGGGGAAAGATAACACACACAGTTTTTAAATGGGCACTGCAGCCCCGAGAACACAATCAGCAATATATCCAGAATATTAAGGTCCAGCCCAGTTTCAGGGTTATTATTAGCAGAAACAAACCCCAACTGTTAGATTGAACATGGTTCAGTCGGGATGTGATTAACAGCAGCAATAACAGCAGATTCTAACCCCTTGAGTCACTTGTGAACTCGCTGGTATGTCAGCAAGTTGGATGACTGAGTGAATCCCTTCCCACACTCTGAGCAGATGAACAGCCTCTCCCCAGTGTGACCTCGCTGGTATGTCAGCAGGGTGGATGACTGAGTGAATCCCTTCCCACACTCTGAGCAGGTGAACAGCCTCTCCCCAGTGTGACCTCGCTGGTGTGTCAGCAAGTCGGATGACTGAGTGAATCCCTTCCCACACTCAGAGCAGGTGAACGGCCTCTCCCCAGTGTGAACTCACTGGTGTGTCAGCAGGTGGGATGACCGAGTGAATCGCTTCCCACACTTAGAGCAGGTGAACGTGTTCTCCCATGTCTGAACACGTTGGTATTTCAGCTGGTGCGATGATGCAGTGAATCCCTTTCCACACAGAGAGCAAATGAATGGCCTCTCCCCAATGTGACTACGTCGATGAATTTCCAGTTCTGACGGCGATCTGAGTGCCTTCCCACAGTCACCACATTTCCACGGTTTCTCCGTGGTGCGGGTGTCCTTGTGCATCTCCATGGTTGGTCGATCAGTTGGCCCTAACCCATATGCACAAAACGTTTACAGTTTCTCGGTGCTTTATATGCTGCGATGTTTTCTTCAGGATGTGTAACTGGTTAAAGCTCTTTCCACAGTCCGTGCACTGGAACACTCACTCGGGAGTGTGTGTCTCGGTGCTTTTCCAGTCACACTGATGTTTGAAATCTTTTCCCACAGGCAAGACAGACAAACATTTCGCCTTCTACTTTGAAAGGCCGATGATATTCAGGTCCTGATGCATCGAGTGACTCTGTCAGCTCTTGACATGATGTTTGGTTTGTGTTTCCTGTCTGAAAATCTCCACTTCTAATACGCTGTAAAAGGGGATAACAAAACTCATCGCTGTCAGTACAGGACAGAAATTCAGGAGAGACTCATCTAGTTTCCATGAAACATGCTTATCTCCCTTGTCCTTCCAAAGCTATAAATCCCTGTCCCACACGTTGTCCCACATGCTGTGCTGAAATCCAAATCAACACAAATTTCTAGACAGTTTCTCCTCTACTCCCAGTTTTCACTACCAATTTTGGTTGGGTTCAGGTTTACACTCACTGGTTCCCCTCCTTCTCCTTCCCAGAATGTGCTGACACTGGCTGGGTTCAGTTCTACACACACAGGTACACTTCCTTCTCCGAAAGGTGCTGACTCTGGCTGGGTTCAGTTCTACACTCACTGTTTCCCCTCCCCTGAAGGTGCTGACTCTGGCTGGGTTCAGTTCTACACTCACTGATTCCCCTCCCCTGAATGAGTTGGCTGTGGCTGGGTTCAGTTCTACACTCACTGGTTCCCCTCCACTGAATGTGTTGACTGTGGCTGGGTTCAGTTCTACAATCACTGGTTCCCCACCCCTGAAGTTGCTTAATCTGGCTGGGTTCAGTTCCAGACACTGATATCATTCACTTTGTACCTGCACCAAGATGGCCGCAAATGGCACTGTGCTACTAACTGAATCAAGATGGCGGAGCGCTGAACCTGACTTCCTGCACCGCCGTTAGCCTGGACCTTTGAATTGGAATAAGCCCCGAAACTGCAATCGCCGATATTCTGGTTACTATTCCGGGCTTGCCGCGGGTACCGGTTGTTGATGATGCCTCCCTTACTCCCCGGTGGTCCATTATTCCCCTTCGTCTCAATGAAAAGGACACTTCTGTGGAGCCTGCCCGAAATGTGTCTCCTCCACTATTACACGCACCGCGCATACTCCAAACACAGCCAGGACCAGCACGGGCGCACTGAGCTCCTGTCGTCTGAGTGCGGCACATTCTCCCCTGCGGGGCATGCTGGGTACATAAGACCATGAGAAATAAGAGCAGGAGGGGGCCACACGGCCCCCGGAGCCTGCTCCCCATTCAATAACATTGGACGGGACAGTCTAGGGGGGCTTTACTCCATATCTACCTGTGCTCTACTTGCTGTGGGTGTATTTGATGCGACAGTATAGAGGGAGCTTTACTCTGTATCTAACCCATGCTGTACCTGCCTTGGGAGTGTTTGATGGGACAGTGTAGAAGGAGCTTTAACCTGAATCTAACCAATGCAGTACCTGGTCAGGAATGCTTGGGGCAGGATTGAGGAAGATATACTCTGTATCTAACCTGCTTTGTACCTGCCCTTGCAATGTCTGGTGGGAGAGTATTGAGGGAGTTTTAATCTGTTTCTAAGCAAGGCAAATATATCCTTCCTTAGATAAGGCGACCAAAACTGTGCAAAATTCTAGAGCGATTAGAGAGAGAATTACACTGTATCTACATTGTGCTGTAGCTGTCCTCGGAGTGTTTATTTCGACAGTGTAGAGGGAGCTTTACTTAGTGTATAACCAATGCAGTACCTGCTCTGGGAGTGTTTGATCGAACAGTGTAAAGGGAGATTTATTTTACATGTAACAAATGCTGTATTTGCAGCGGAATTGCTGGGTCAGGGTAGAAGGAGAATGTACACCGTGTAACCTGTGCTGTACCTGTCCTGGGAGTGTTTGATTGGGCAGTGTAGAGGGAGCTTTACTCTGTATCAAACCACGTGCTGTACCTTCACTTGGAGTGTTTCATGGGACAGTGTCGAGGGAGCTTTACTCTCCATCTAACCCGTGCTGTACCTGCCCTGAGAATGTTTTGTGGCAGGCTTGAGGAAGATATACTCCATGTCTAACCTGTACTGCACCTGCCCTGGGACTGGTTAATGGCAAAGTGTAGAGGGAGCTTTACTCTGTATCTAAACCAAGTTGTACCTGCCCTGGGAGTATTTGGGATATTGTAGTCTGAGATTTACTCTGCATCAACCCTGATAGTGTTTGGGACAGGATGGAGTGAGATTTACTCTGTATCTAACCCGTGCAATACTGGTAGTTCTGATATCAGTAGTCGTGAAAATGGTAAAATCTATTATTAAGCACGTTGTAAGTAATAACACGATTGCGCAGAATGAACACGGATTTATGAGAGGGAAATTGTACTTGACAAATCTGTTAGTATTTCTTGAGGTTGTCACTCGCAGGATAGAAAAGGGCGAACCACTTGATGTGGTTTATTTAGATTTACAAAAGGCATTCAATGAGGTGCCACACAAGGGATTATTAAACAAAATTATCGCTCGTGAGATTAGGGGTAATATATTAACAAGGATTGGTTAACGGTCAGAAAACAGAGTAGGAATAAACAGGTGATTTCTGGGTTGGCAGGCTGTAACTGGTGGGGTGCTGCAAGGATCGGTGCTTGGGCCCCAGCTATTCACAATCTATATCAATAATTTGGATGAGGGAACCACATGTAATATATCGAAGTTTGCTGAGGCTACAAAGCTAGTTGGGAATGTAAGTTGTGAGGAGGATGAAAAGAGGTATCAACGGGATATACACAGATTCAGTGAGTGGGCTAGAACATGGCAAATGGAATATAATGTGAAGAAATGTTAAGTTATAAACTGAGAGTAAAAATAGAAAGGCAGAGGATCTTTTTAAATGGTGAGTAATTGGGAAATGTTGGTGTTCAGAGGGACCTGGGGGTTCTTGTCCACAAATCGTTAAAAGTTTATACGCAAGCAATTAAGAAAGCAAATGGTATATTGGCCTTTATTACAAAAAGATTTGAGTATAAGAGTAAAGACATCTTACTGCAATTATAAAGTGCTCTGATGAGACCAACCTGGAGTATTGTGTACAGTTTTGGTCTCCTTACGTAAGGAAAGATAAACTTGCTATGGATGGAGTGCAATGAAGGTTCGCCAGACTGATTTCTGGGATGGGAGGATTGTCCTTTGAGAGATTGAGTAGACTAGGCCTATATTCGCTCTCGTACAGAAGAATGAGAGATGAGAGGCGACGCCCACATCCCATGAACGAATTTTTAAAAAGAGATGTGAGGTGTTTAAATTTGATCAAGGACACCAGCCAAATTATTAGAGACACTCCCTGTCCTTCAGGACCTGTGTCCAGGGGTGAAGCTGATGGGTTTATCTGATCATCTTTGGATTAAATGTTGTGCTCATTAAGCTGAGCACCTCGTGCTAGCATCAAACACTCTCCAGTCGGGCACAGCACGGGTTAGATACAGAGTGAACCCATCGGTCGCTCCCCGACACAGATACTGAGGGACAAGGAGTGTCTGGGACAATGACATTTCGCACTCAATAAGGTATAAATTGATCCTGTACCTCTCCCATTAATCCTGGGCTTCACACGGGTCAAATCCTGCTCCTGTTTCTCTTCCTGTAACAGCACTGAGCTCAACCCAGCCCAAAATGATCAGGGCTCAGGGAGGTTGGTTGTTAGGCACTGCAGTGATGTCATAAAGCAGGGCCATAAGCCCAGCTGGTCCTCTCCATGTCCCTTTAAAGGAGGGGAACTGGGACATCTTGTCTCACACATCCCACTGTTCATACTGAGAATCACCGGGGAAGGCCCAAGGCCCAGTGTGTGGAACACAACCAAGGGGGAAAGAGGAGGAGAGACGGGGAGGTAAATCAAGGAGAAGGGACTAAGGGCCACCAAGCTTCAGTTTTAGAGCCTGTAACTTCAGGAGGGATCAGCGAGTTGTGTAGTTTCAGGATCAGAACAAGGAGCAGATGGGGAGACTGGTGTGGATTCCAGCAGAGTGAGGATGTAGGTGGAGGGAGATTGTGTCGGGTTAGGGGTGTGGGAGGGACAAGAGAGGAAAGGTTTAGAGGAGCAATTACTGCAGCAGTGTCCATCAATAGTGAGAGAGAGAAGGTTGGGTCAGAGTGGGCCCTGGACAGGCCAGTAAACTGTTCGTTTACTGTGACCAGCTTTCCTTCTGACACAAATAGCCTCCTGTAGGCCAGTGACACAAACAGCCCATTAAACGCCCAATGTCCTTTCGTCTGGTGAGGTCTCCCTTTGTGAAACATGGGTTGTTGTTAAAGCTTCTCATTCTGACTCGCTCACAGTGAGACAGTATCCACTGTCCCTTTTATTCCATGGGCTTTATCTTTGCCGGTATTGGTAACACGCCCGGGATCACGAAACACAAAACCCAGTTTGTTAATCACTTTCAGCTACTTGACTTCGTGTATGCCCGACAGCATCTCTCTCGCATTCAATGTGTGCATAGAGCATCACGCCCGCAATGCTGGTTTAAGTTTATTTCCACGCATCAAATCTATTTTAGAAAAGCCTGAATGCCAATAAGACACTGTTCAGGTGCGTGTGTGCTGCTGGTTTGCCTGGCATTTTGCCTGTAATGGAAAATAACTGAACATTTCTCCCAGTGTAACCTTTGCTGTAATGAAATGTGCCTTTTAATAAGCCTCACGTCCTTGCTCATGTCTGCTGCAATTGTGTAGAAAGAGGATGTGTGATGAGATGGTCTTTGTATTGAGATGTGAAACAAGGAAACGGTATCTGTGTGTGGCAGTGACACAGCCTTGTGGTCACAGGGCAGAACCATGCACTGATATCCTTCTGCTTATGGTTTGAGCAGGGTTAGTTCATGAATGCTCAAGCTAAGAGGTGCCAGGCATTGGGAGCAGCGGCAGTAAATAAAATCTAAATGCAAATTCCGATGTAGTTTATCTTCATTTATTCGTATTTTAATGGCTTTTGCTGAATGTGTCCCATGCCAAGTGACAGGATATTGGATCAGGCCCACCCTAGAAAATGAGTTTGACACCCTGAGGTAGACAATGTCAACTGAATTCCCCCATCCACAACCTGACAACTTCTTTACAAACTCAAGCTAGTTTGTTAGACATGACCTTGTTTTCCGGAATCAAGGTTCAGTATCTCTAATGGCCCCTTCACTTTCCCCATGATGGAAAACAGCATCTCTCAGGATCCCTTCAAGCACCTTCCCAGTGATCGAGGTCACGTTGATGGGCCTTCAGTTCCCGAGCTCTGACTTGTGCAAAATTGCAAAATGGGAACTACATGTGCTACCTTCCAATCTCAGGGAACAACCCATGAATCTACTGAGCTGTTGGCGATATGGGCAAGAGGCTGGCAGAGCACCCATCCCATCTCTTTTAGCACCTTGGGTAGATATCATCCACACCTTACACTGTCAAGATTAACCTGCACGGGTTGCTGTCAGTGAAGAGAGATGAGAAAGAACAAAGTGCAATTTTTCCCCTCTCAGTATGACCCTGAAGGAATGTGTCCATGCTAAAGTTCTTCCCCCATATGATCCTCCCCCCAGTTTGTCTTCTCTGAGCTCCAGACAGGTGATGCTAAACACTCGGGTGGGAAAGAGAAAAATCTACAGCAATGTGTTGAAAGCAACACGAATGTATTTGTCTGCATCCCAAATATTAACCTCCAGTCCAGTTACAAGAGTTTTCATCAGCGGAACCAACCCCAACTGTCAGAATGAACATGGTTCAGTCGGGTTGTGATTAACATCAGCAATAACAGCATAATCCAACCCCTACAATCATTTGTGAACTCGCTGGTGCCTCAACAGGTGGGATGACTGAGTGAATCCTTTCCCACACGCAGAGCAGGTGAACGGCCTCTCCCCAGTGTGAATTAGCTGGTGCCTCAACAGATGGGATGACCGAGTGAATCCCTTCCCACACTCAGAGCAGGCGAATGGCCTCTCCCCAGTGTGAGCTCGCTCGTGCCTCAACAGGTGCGATGACTGAATGAATCCCTTCCCGCACTCAGAGCAGGTGAACGGCCTCTCCCCGGTGTGAATTCGCTGGTGTGCCAGCAAAATGGATGACTCATTGAATCCTTTCCCACACTCAGAGCAGCTGAACGGCCTCACCCCAGTGTGAATTCGCTGGTGTGTCAGCAGGGCGGATGACTGAGTGAATCCCTTCCCACACACAGAACAGGTGAACGGTCTCTCCCCAGTGTGAATTCGCTGATGTATCAGCAGGTTGGATGACTGAGTGAATCCCTCCTGACACTCAGGGCAGGTAAACGGCCTCTCCTCAGTGTGAACTCGCTGGTGTGTTTCCAGCTGGGACGGGTAGTTGAAACGTTTCCCACAGTTCCCACATTTACACAGTTTCTCCCCAGTTTGACTGCGCTTGTGTCTCTCCAGGTTGGATGATCGGCTGAAGCCTTGTCCACACACAGAGCATGTGTACACTTTCTCCCCGCTATGAACAGTGCTTTTTACATCCATAGTTGCTGGATGATATTCCATTCCCGATGAATCGAGTGACTTCGTCAGATGTTAATGTGATGTTTGGTTTGAGCCTCCGGTTGATAAATCCTCCCCTTTTAATATCCTGTAAAGTAAATTTCAGTCAAAAAAAAGGGTGGATGAGAGAGAACCCACAAAAGCACAAAGGCACTTTGAGAAATTGAGCTTAATGAACTTGGTAATTTGTGGGGCCAGCACTAGAAATAGTAACCATGAAAACTGCCAGTTTGTGGTAAAACCCAACTGGTTTATCAATGTCCTTCAGGAAAGGGAACCCACCTCCATTGACAGCCCAGCATGGGAATTGTTGGTCCCACTGGGCCCAGAAATACTGGGGGTGAAACCCAGAAGCTTTTCCTCCATCTCCACTTCAGCTCAAACAGATGCAACAAACAGACCCACACAGGAGGCCAGGTATCCAAAGCGTCTTTCCATCATTTGCTGCATAGTTGAGAGGGGATTTATTCTAAATTGCCCGAGATTTGTAGACATGAGATTCTAGATTTTACATAAGAACATAAGAACATAAGAATTAGGGACAGGAGTAGGTCATCTAGCTCCTCGAGCATGCTCCTCTATTCAACAAGATCATTGCTGATCCGGCCGTGGACTCAGCTCCACTTACCCGCCCTCTCCCCGTAACCCTTAATTCCCTTATTGGTTAAAAATCTATCTATCTGTGACTTGGACACATTCAATGAGCTAGCCTCAACTGCTTCCTTGGGCAGAGAATTACACAGATTCACCAATGTCTGGGAGAATAAATTCCTTCTCAACTCGGTTTTAAATTGGCTCCCCCGTATTTTGAGGCTGTGCCCCCTAGTTCTTGTCTCCCCTACCAGTGGAAACAACCTCTCTGGCTCTATCTTGTATATCTCTTTCATGATTTTAAATGATTCTATAAGATCTCCCCTCTTCTATCTGAACTCCAACGAGTAAAGACCCAGTCTACTCAATCTATCATCATAAGGTAACCACCTCATCTCCGGAAACAGCCTAGTGAATCGTCTCTGTACCCCATCCAAAGCCAGTATATCCTTCCTTAAGTAAGGTGACCAAAACTGCACGCAGTACTCCAGGTGCGGCCTTACCAATACCCTATACAGTTGCAGCAGGACCTCCCTGCTTTTGATCTCCATCCCTCTCGCAATGAAGGCCAACATTCCATTCGACTTGACTTCCTGATTACCTGCTGCACCTGCAAACTAACTTTTTGGGACCCTCTGTACCTCAGCATGTTGTAATTTCTCCCCATTCAAATAATATTACCCTTTACTGTTTTTTTATCCAAGGTGGATGACCTCACACTTTCTGACATTGTATTCCATCTTCCAAACCTTAGCCCATTCGCTTAACCTATCCAAATCTCTTTGCCTCTCTGATTCCTCTACACAACCCGCTTTCCCACTAATCTTAGTGCCATCTGCAAATTTTGTTACACTACACTCTGTCCCCTCTTCCAGGTCATCTATGTATATTGTAAACAGTTGTGGTCCCAGCACCGATCCCTGTGGCACACCACAAACAACGCGAAAAGGACCCATTTATCCCGACTCTCTGCTTTCTGTTCGCCAGCCAATTCTCTATTGAAGCTAATACATTTCCTCTGACTCCGCATACCACTATCTTCTGCAGTAACCTTTTGTGTGGCAATTTATCGAATGCCTTTTGGAAATCTAAATACACCACATCCATCGGTACACCTCTATCCACCATGCTCGTTATCTCCTCAAAGAATTCCAGTAAATTAGATAAACATGATTTCCCCTTCATGAATCCATGCTGCGTCTGCTTGATTGCACTATTCCTATCTAGATATCCCGCTATTTCTTCCTTAATGATTTTGCTTTGTACAGGAATCCAGGTATGCGATTGGAGCATGGGCAGGAACATTGGAACGGCACAGGTACAGCAGGCGATGCGGCAAGCAGCAGAGGAGTGGTAAGGTCAGGGTGGAGTTGCGCCGGGAGTTCGGGCCTGAGAGATTGCGGCCCACAAGAGGCGAGAATTCGGGGCTGAGAGATTGGGGCCAAGGAGAGGCAAGAGTTCGGAATGGAGAGATTGGGGCCAAGGAGAGCCGAGAGTTTTGAGAGGAGAAATTGGGGCCAAGGAGAGGCTAGAGTTCAGGGCGTAGAGTTTGGGTCCCACGAGAGGTGAGAGATCGGGGCAGAGAGATTGGGGCCCACAAGAGGTAAGATTTCGAGGCTGAGAGATTGGGGCCAAGGAAAGGCAAGAGTTCGGAATGGAGAGATTGGGGCCAAGGAGAGGCGAGAGTTCGGGGAGGAGAGATTGGGGCCAAGGAGAGGCTAGAATTCAGGCGGAGAGATTGGATCCCACGAGAGGCGAGAGATAGGGGCGGAGAGATTGGGGCGCACAAGAGGCGAGAGTTCGGGGCTGTGAGATTGGGGCCAAGGAGTGGCAAGAGTCCTGAATGGAGAGATTGGGGCCAAGGAGAGGCGAGAGTTTGGGGAGGAGAGATTGGAGCCAAGGAGATGCGACATTTCGGGGAGGAGAGATTGCAGCCAAGGAGAGGCTAGTGTTCAGGGCGGAGAGATTGGGGCCCACAAGCGGCGAGAGTTCTGGGTGGCGACATTGGGCCCCACGAGAGGCGAGACTTCGGGTGGAGAGATTGTGGCCCTCGAAAGGCGAGAGTTCGGGGCGGAGAGATTGGGGCCCACGAAAGGCGAGAGTTCGGGGTGGAGAGATTGGGCCCCACAAGAGATGAGAGTTTGGGGTGGAGAGATTGGGGCCACAAGAGGCGCGAGTTCGGGGCCCGGAATAGGTAAGGGTCCAGGGACAGCATGGGCCAGAGCACACTACGATCTATGGGCAGTACAAGTATGTGCACCAGGTCTGCGCAGCAGAGCTTGGTCTCCAGTCGTCCTGGTTAACCTTTGCCACTGGACCAAGACCTCACTCTGTTCAGCCCGTGTGGTGGCTGGTATGCAACGGTTACCCACGGTAAAAGAATCAACACACAAGCATCTTCCACACTTTAATATGTAGTCCGGGACCTGGAATATCAGGTCTCATCGTGAAACATCTGTGAACTCATCCGTTTTGGTGTGGAAGTGGGTCATCATCGATTCAAGGGACTGGCTAATTCTATACTGTACAGGAGGCCAGGGAGTGACTTCCGCATTCAGTGCCCACCCTGATACGGAGCAGCTGGGAATTGCTGGACATGGTGTTGCCCGGGGCCTGAGAGCCGCACTCAGTGATGCATGGAGACTGGTGCATGGGCCTGGGAGCCACACTCGGTGCTGCCCGGGACTGAGAGTCACACTCAGTGTTGCCATGCGCCTGAGAGCCACACTTGGTGATGCTGATGCCGTGCTCGCTCCAATCAGTCCCCGGGAGCCTCTCCGCACAGGGGCGTGCTCTCCAGGGACCAGCACTACCCACGTTGCCCCCGTGCTGATGGAGATAGGGCGTATTCCGACGGGCGGAGTACTCTGGAAAAGATCAGCCGCCATTGTCACGGATGGAATGGCACAGGAGGCCGTGCAGCCCATCCTGTCTGTGCCGGCTCTTTGGTGGAGCTGTTCAATGAGTCTCACTCCTTTACTCTTTACCCATTGCTTGGTATATTTTTCCCAGCAAGTATTTATCCAATTCCTTTTTAAAAGTTGCAATTCAATCTGCTTCCACCACTCTTTCAGACAGTGCAATCTGGATCATAACAATTTGCTGAGTAACAAATGATCCCACATCTCAACTCTCGTTACTTTGCCAAGCATCGGAAGTCTGACTCCTTTGGTTACCTACCCTAATGCCACTGGAAACACTTTCTCCATATTTACTCTATCTAAATCGTTCATAATTTTGTACATCTCCATCAAATCTTTTTTTACCATTTCCTGCTCTCTGGAGAAATCTTCACCAGGCTCTCCACATCACGGAAGTCTCATCTCCCTGGCACCATTCCTTCTGCACCTTCTCTAAAAGCTTGCCATCATTAAGAAAGTTTGGAGCCCAAACTTGAACACAATTCTCCAGCTGAGGCCTAACCAGTGTTTTATAAAGGTTTAGCAAATTAAACATCAAATGCTGATATTTCTCTGATGTGTTTAAAGGGCGAGGTCCAGCTATTCAGTTGGATGTGTCAATGAGACTGTGAACCTAAAGAAGTGCATTTAGAGTGGAGAGCCAGGACATGCTGTGTAACCGGGCGCAAACACTTCTGCACAGCCCACACATCACTTGTTTCCCATTTGGCATGAAAGTAATGTGTTAATTGCAACAATTCATTTGATTTGATTTCAAATAGTTTAGGATAGAAATTGAATCATGGTTCTATGATTTTTCCCCAACTCAGATTCAAGGCCTCAATTTTTCTCTTCATCTGTGTACAGTCACAGGTTTCCAAACCTGAGACTGTACATTGGGATTCCAATCCTGGTACTGTACATGGGGATTCTAACCCTGGGAGAGTACTTGGGCATTCTAGCACTGGGAGAGTAAATGGGGATTCTAACCCTGGGACCATACGTGGGGGTTCTAACCCAGGCACTGTAAATGGGGATTCTAACCCTGGGACTGTACATGGGGATTTTATCCCTGGGCGAGTATGTGGGCATTCTCACCTTGGGAGAGTACATCGGGAATCTAACCCTGAGATTGTAAATGGAGATTCTAACGCTGGCATTGTATATGGGCATTCTGACACTGCGTATGTACAGAGGGATTCTAACCCTGGGACTGTACATGGGGATTCTGACCCGGGGACTGTACATGGCGTCCAGGCATTCGGAACCCTTTCAGAGATGACTGAGCCTCTACTTCCCCGCAGTGCTCCAGGTGTGGTCTAGCCAGGGCTTTGTGCAGCTGCAGAGGGATGGCAGCACCCATGGAACAGTACGAAGGCAGGTAGCTTACGACTGACTTTCATTTTAAACTTTTAATCAACTTGGGAAAACTTTTAAAACTTCAAGAGAAACTTTTAAACAACTGGGGAAACTTTTAAAACCTCTGGAGAAAATTTTAAATAACTTGGGAAACCTTTTTTAAAACTCCGGGAGAAACTTTTATAACTTCTGAAGAAACTTTTAAACAACGTGGGGGAACCTTTAAGAATAATTTTCTTTTAAAAATGTTTTATTAAGCAATTGAATACTGTACCCCAATCTAAATAGAAAATAGTTCGGTGTGTTTTATTAGCATCATTTTCAGCCATTTGAAACCAGCTTACTCACGACGACGCCCAGCAAGCAGGTGTGCCTCCGACCTGGCGAATGCGACATCACCCGGCCGCTCCTGCGGCGGGCCTACATCCCTCGAGCAGCGGGTTTTCGTCCCTCCAGCAGCGAGCCTACATGTCTCTCCTCGTCGACGGCTGGACACCCCCTTCCCCACTGGTGGCCTGGCTATGATTCTTTCACCCTCCTACTGCTTGCTGACCTCCCACTTGGAACTCCAGCAGACAACTGACTTCCTAATGCCTGCCCCCAACCAAGCCTCGGAACACTTACCAACAAGGGTGCTACTCAGCGCCGAGCTTGCAGCCAACAATTTGCCTTCGGCAATTAGGCTCATACAGAAGTGTCTGGTCTCCAGTCGTCTAGGATCCCTTGCCACTGGACCAAGACTTTGCTCAGCTATGCCACCCTCTGTTAAAAGAACTCACACACAGGCATCTTCCACTCTGTTAACATGAAGTTATGGACCTGAAACGTCAGGACTCCCATTGGACAACTCCAACAGCAACAGGCCAGAATGCCGCACCACCATAGTTGCCCGGGAACTTAGAAGCTTTGACAGCGACATCGCCACCCTAAGTGAGTTCCGGCAGGCAGGGGAAGGCTAGCTCAAGGAACAAGATGGAGGTTACACCTTTTTCTGGAAAAGAAAACCAGAGGAATAACGCCATCTTCATAAAGTCGGCTTCGCCATCAAAATGAGCTGGTCGACAACTGCAAAGACACCCCCTGTGGGGTTAACGAACGCCTCTTGACTCTTCATCTCACACTACCCCGGAACCAATGTGCAACAGTCATCGGTGCGTATGCCCCAACACTGGATGCAATGGATGAGAACAAAGAGGGTTTTTATTCTAACCTCGAAACATCCCTGTCCTGTGTCCCCGCAGGTGACAAACTGATCCTCCGAGGTGAGTTCAATGCCAGGGTCGGCAAAGACACAGCCCTCTGGGGAGGCGTGATTGGCAGTGAGGGGGTAGGGAAAGCCAACTACAGCAGTATCCTACTCCTGACAAAATATCAAGAACATGAACTTCTCATCACCAACACCTTGTTCCGCCAGAGGGAAAAATGCAAGGCATCGTGGCAACACCTTTGCTCCAAACGCTGGCACCTACTCGACTATGTCATCATCCGAGCCAGGGATCGCAAGGATGTGCGAATCACCCACGTCATGACAGGAGCTGATGACTATTGGCCGGATGACCGCCTGACAGATCATCGACATTAAACCCAAAGTGGAGGGGACAGCAGAAGCAGTGCCGCAAGAAAGTCAATGACGGGGCACTTAAAGACCCAGCCCTGTACAGCCAACACTTCACAGCTAACCTGACGTGCCTTGATGACGCTGAGATGCTGAATGCCCACAGTGCTTGGTCTGCCCTCCAGATCTCATAACCATTGCCTGTGAAGTGACACTTGGTCATTCAACCAGAACACACGAGGACTGGTTTGATGAGAATGATCAGAGATCCAAGAACTTATATTTGTTCGGCTCAAGCAACAACCCAACTAAGGAGCAGCAACGCAACACTACAGGCGGCTCAAAGCTGAGGTCGAACAAAAAAACCTGGCACCTAAAGAACAGGTGGTGAATGGAGAAAGCACAGGAGATACAATAACTGGCCAACAGCCATGATGTGCGAGGAATCTTCATGTCAGTCAAGGCCATCTATGATCAAACTCCTAAGGCCCCACCCCACTGCTGGCCAAGAATGTGGAAACACTCATCAAGGACACCAAGGTTGTCAAGGCCCGCTGGAAGGAGCACTTCGAAGATCTCGTCAATCGAAATTCTGACTTTGACTCGAGTGTTCTCGACTCCATCCCGCAGCATGCGTCCCGCCCCCACTTCAGTGAAACACCAACGTTGCATGAGGTAGGAAAAGCCATAAGACAGCTCAAGAACAACAAGGCTACGGGAGCGGATGGAATCCCTACTGAGGCGCTAAAGCATGGCGGAGATGTACTGTTGACATGGATACATGACCTCATCGCTCTCATCTGGAGGGAGGAGAGCATGACAGGAGATCACAGAGATGCAGTGATCGTCACCATCTTTAAAAAAAGGGGGCAAGTCCAACTGCAGCAACGACAGAGGAATCTCCCTGCTAATCAGCCACTGGGAAAGTTTTAGCTAGAATCCTCTTCAACCGTCTTCTCCCTGTGGCCGAGGAGCTCCTCCTGGAGTCACAGTGCCCCACGGGGCACATCGGACATGATCTTTGCAGCGCAACAGCTGCAGGAAAAATGCAGGGACCAGCGCCAGCCGTGATACATGGGCTTGTTCAACCTTACAAAGGGATTTGACACTGTGAACCATGAGGATCTATGGAGCGTCCTCCTCCATTTCGAATGCCCTCAAAAATGTGTCAACATCCTTTGCCTGCTCCATGATGACATGCAGGTGATAATCCTTACCAACGGATCCATTACAGACTCAATCCACGTCCGGGCCAGGGTCAAACAGGGCTGCGTCATTGCTCCCACCCTCTTGTCAATCTTCCTCGTTGCCCTGCTCTACCTCACATTCCGCAAATTCGCGGCTGGAGTGGAATAAAATTACAGAACCAGCAGGAAGCTGTTTAATCTTCGCTGCTTCCGGGACAAAGTCCAAGATAACCCCAACCTCTGTCGCTGAGCTACAGTACGTGGACAACACCTGTGTCTGCACACAGTCTGAGGCTGAACTCCAGGATATAGTCGACGTATTTACTGAGGAACACGAAAGCATGGGACTTACGCTAAATATCCGAAAGACAAACATCCTCCACCAGCTAGTACTCAATGTACAACACTGCCACCCAGTCATCAAGATCCATGGCGCAGCCCTCGACAACATGGACCATTTCTCATACCGCGGGAGCGTCTTATCAACAAAAGCAGACATTGATGAGGAGATTCAACACCACCTCCAGTGCGGCAGTGCAGCCTTCAGCCGGCGGAGGAAAAGAGTGCTCAAAGACCAGGCCCTCAAAGCTACCATCAAGCTCATGGTCTACAGGGCTGTAGTAATATCCACCATCCTGAATGGCTCAGAGGCACGGATCATGTACAGTAGACACCTCAAGTCTTTGGAGATATATCACCAATGAAGTCTCCACAAGATCCCACAAATCTCCTGGAATGACAGGCGCACCAACATCAGTGTGCTCGTCTAGGCTAACATCCCCAGCTTTGAAGCACTGACCACACTCCATCAGCTCCGCTGGGCAGGCCACACAGTTTTCATGACAGACAGGAGACTCCCGAAGCAAGTGCTCTTTATGGAGTTCCTTCATGGCAAACGAGCCAAGCGTGGGCAGCGTAAACGTTACAAGGAAACCCTCAAAGCCTCCCTGATAAAGTGCGACATCCCCACTGACACCTGGGAGTCCCTGGCCAAAGACCGCCCTAAGCGGAGGAAGTGCATCCGGGAGGGCGCTAAGCACCTCGAGCCTCAATGCAAAGAGCATGCAGAAATCAAGCGCAGGCAACGGAAAGAGTGTGCGGCAAACCAATCCTGCCCACCCCGTCCCTCAACGACTATCTGTCACACCTGTGAAAGAATCTGTGGCTCTCGTATTCGACTGGACAGCCGCCAATAAACTCAGTTCAGGAGTGAAAGCAAGTCTTCCTCGATTCCGAGGGACTGCCTCTGATAATGATGAGATGGGGATTCTAAGCCTGGGACTCAACATGGGGATTCTGGCCCTTCTCTGTTACAATTATGCAGGACTTAAACCACAAGGTCGGTACTAAGCATCGTCTTTTGGGGAGATGGTGAGAAATTCGAGGTGTGGAGAGTGAGAATAAAATATCTAAGACAGTCCTTTTCCCACTGGGACCCGGTTGGAAACAGACACTGTCATCGCTCACTTTGTTCCTGAACTAAGATGGCCGCGCATGCGCGATGCGACTCACGGAGTCAAGTTGGCCGAGCGCTGAACCAGCCTTCCTGCACGAAGATGGCCGCCGTTAGCCTGGGCCTGTGACTGGGAGAAAGCCCCAAAACTGCAACCGCCGGTATGCCGGTTATTATTCCGGGCTTGCTGCGGGCACCGGTGCTTTATGAACCCTCCCACGCGACCCGCTGGTCCACTGCTCCCCTCCACGCGCTCAAATGGAGCCCTTCTGTTGAGGTCATGTTGACCGTTTCTCCTTCGCCACTACATTCGCCGTGCATGTTCCAAAACCAGCCACGAGACGCGCCTGCGCACTGAAGTCCTGTAGTTTGAGTTCGGCACCTTCTCTCATCGCCGAGAGCATGCAGAAAACAAGCGAAGGTAGTGGAAGGAGCATCTGGCAAACCAGACTCCTCACCCAGACTTTCCATCAACGACTTTCTGTCCCACCAGTGACAGTGACTATAATTCCCATATTGCACTGTACAATCACATGAGAACTCACTTTTAGAGTGGAAGCAATTCTTCCTCAATTTCGAGGGATTGTCTATGATGATGATGATGACGCTTAGGAGATAGTAATTCTCTGAACACCACGAGTCTCAACGCTGAGAGCAGGCAGAAATCAAGTGCAGGCAGCAGAAAGAGCGTGCACAAACCAGTCCCACCCACCCATTCCCTCAACGACTATCTGTCCCATCTGTGACAAGTCAGTGGCTCTCGTATCGGACTGTTCAGCCACCAAAGAACATACTACAGGAGTGGAAGCAAGTCTTCCTTGATTCGGAGGAACTGCCTATGATGATGAGTAATTAACTTAGAAATCGTTATTGACAATATAAGTGTCACGGGACTGGCCCTTATCCATTTCTTGCCTTTAAGCTCATGCAGACGAGTCACAAAACTGCCTCACAAACTGATCATTCAAAGAACCTTATTTCCTGCTAGTCTCATTTCCTCCCTTCTTCCACATCTCTACAAATCTCACCGAACATTTAATTAGTGACATTAGATTTTGGTATTTTGGAACAAGAACAGACGGATACATTTGCTGCGCTGGTTACATCAAATTATCAGCCTGTCTGAAAAGTGCTTCTGACAATAACCTATTACAAAATTGAAAAAAGTAGAAAAGCAAATTATAATTTAAATGGAGAAGAATTGCAAACTGCTGCAATACAGAGGGAGTTGGGGGTCCTTGTGCATGAAACACAAAACGTTAGTATGCAGGTACAGCAAGTAAACAGAAAGGAAAATGGAATGATGATCTTTATTGCAAGGGGGATGGATTATAAAAGCTGAGAAGTCCTGCTACAACTGCACAAGGTATTGGTGAATCCAAACCAAGAGTACTGCATACAGTTTTCATCTCCGTATTTAAGGAGGAATATGCTTGCATTGGAGGCGGTTCAGAGAACGTTCATTAGGTTGATTCCAGTGATGAGGTGATTGGCTTATGAAGATAGGTTGAGTAGGTTGGGCCTATACTCATTGGAGTTCAGAAGAATGAGAGGTGATCTTATTGAAAAATATAGAAAAATGAGAAAGCTCGACAATGTTCTTGCAGAGAGGATATTTCCACTCATAGGGGAAACTAAAACTAGGGGGCAAAGTCTCAGAATAAGGGGCCGCCCATTTAAAACTGAGATGAGAAGGAATTTCTTCTCTCAGCGGGTTGTAAATCTGTGGAATTCTCTGCCCCCGAGAGCTGTGGAGGCTCGGTCATTGAATATATTTCAGGCGGAGATACATAGATTTTTCAGCAATAAGGGAATAAAGGGTTATGGGGAGCAGGCAGGGAAGTGGAGCTGAGTCCATGATCAGATCAGCCATGAGGGGCCAGGTGGCCGACCCCTGTTCCTACTTCTTATGTTCCTGTACCAGGCCCCACCAGTCACCCTTTGATTCCACCGTCATATCTTCATCCATTACTCAGCTTTTGCCCCCACTAGAGCTGGTTTCAACATCATGACCATTGCCCACACTAAGACTCCCTAATTCGCGAATGGTGCACAAACGCTAGCATGGACTGATTATTCCGAATGGCCCATTTGTGTGCCGTATATCCTATGTAATTTTGTAGTCTCTGTGTAAGTGGTCCCTGGAATTGGTGCCTCAGGGTAAGTGGTCCCTGGATTTGGTGCTTCAGTGTAACTGGTCCAAGGATTTTGTGTCTCAGTGTAAGTGGTCCCTGGATTTGGTGTCTCAGTGTAAGTGGTCCCTGGATTTGCTGTCACAATGCGAGTAGCTTTTGGATTTGTTGTTGAAAGCACCTCGTCACTGGGACTGAGCGCAAACCCGCAGCCCAGCATTGCATTCAGCACAGAATAATCCCACTCAGTCTATTCCCAATTAACACGGTCCACATTAATTCAACAGAAACAACCCAGTGCCCACAAGTAACTGCTGTCCCGCGTTTAACTTCAGTGAAACACGCAATTCTAAACATTTTACAATAAAAATGAACCGCATCAAAGCACAACAGAAGTGATTAATTTCAGTAAATCCCCCTCACTCATACACCGCCTTCACCTCGACTCTTCAACTCCCTCTCCAAATACAACTCCTCACCCCAGCTCCTCTTTCACCCATACAATTTCATTTTTACCATCACTTGCAGCAATGATCCACACTGAAGGTAAATCTCAGGAGCTTCTGTGTGACGGTGCGATGATCACTGGACAATAAAGCACAGAGATGGTGGGGAGAGGGGGAGGGGGAGGGGCTGCTCATTATTCTCGATGTGATTTAATCCGCTTCCCCACTGATTACTGCAGACAGACATGGTCACCTTGTAACAGAATGGTCAGTGTGACGTCACTTTTTGAACAAGAGTACACAAGACAATGTGTTATCAATAAATGGTAAAGTTATTAAACACCCCGCAATTGCATTGTAAACAAAATGGAAATAAATTGTTGGAAAATAATTGGTGAAGATATTTATTTATCTCTGTGCAATTGACTAGCAAACATTAAGAGTGTCATGTTTTGTTTACACACACACATAAATATATATATATATAGCAAAGACTTTGTGTGTGCCCTTTTCAGTTGTTCTGCTCAACCCGACCATTATTACGATGTAGATTATAGGACCCTGCGGCAGCCCATCCGGCGGTGCTTGCTGAGTCAGGATATCAAGAGACCGTGCGCTGTTCCTCCTCCCACTGCCTGGGGGAATGGGGCAGATATTTAAAGGGACAGGGACTCCCCTTTCTCTGCTTCTTTATAGTTAAAGGGACAGTCCAGTTTATCTTGGGGTGTCGGCGGACTTCACCAACCGAGCTCCCATTGACAGTCACTCCCTTCTGTACTGTGCAGTGATTGTAAAGCTGTCCATTTCAGTAACTTGAGCATTTCTAAAATGTCTCACTGATTTTGATGATCCAATTGTATAATTTGGAAAGAGTCCAGAATTGTGCAGTGTGACGAAGATTTCATTTAAAGGAGGAGTAAAATTTGTTTCAAAATATTCTGTTCCAACCATTCCCCAACTCCCCAAATTTTTGAACTCTGCAACACTGACTGGGAAGGTTCCAAGCTTAATCCTTGATCTGATTTGTTGGTTGACCTCAGCCAAGGCAGCAGTTCAGGGGTTATAATTGTCCTCAATACCATTGGGTTAAATAAGAGTAATAATCAGCCACTGCCCCTGCTCTTCAGACCGATTAAGTGACGTCAACTGGGAAGTGTGTGGATGTAATTTGAGAACAGGATTTGAGGCTGTGATGCCTACCACAGTGGGAATCCTGCTGGCACTCACTGTATCGACTGACGGTGAGGCACGAGAGGTTTTCTAATGTCTGTGGAATTGCACCCAGCCAGATTCAGCACTTTCTGGAGATAATACATCTCAGGCGATGAAAGGAATGTTGATTTTAGAGAGTGAGGATGGAGGGTAGAGTCTTGAATAAGGAATTTACAGCTGAGGGGGGACAGGAGAGGACAGGATGTTCTGTAGAATCTGGATTAGTGTGTTCTGAATTTCAATCCTTTACTTAAAGTAACAACGTTTGTAACCACCATTTGCAGGGTATTAGAAGAGGAGGATCTGTAGCTGGGAAACTCAAACCGGACATCACGTCAAGATTTGATAGATTCCCTGGATTGATCAGGATCACCTTATCATCAGCCTTTGTAAAAACACCAATCACAGCGGGGAGAAACAGGACACATGTTCTGTGTGTGGATGTACCTTCTACCAATCGTTCAGCCTGTGAGACTCGTGCGCCCACCTGACTCAACACTGTAAATGTGGGGACAGTGGGAATCGATGCTGTTGCACGTGGAAGTGATTCAGTCGCTCATCTCACCAATTGACATTCGAGGCGTTAGATAACAGACTTTCTTCTGTGAATATAGAGCTAGGTTATTCGGCTGTGATGTGTTTACTTATTCATCTAGTTGATTCTAAACCTTTGGCAATTATTTGATGTGATTGGTTTAGAGAGAGATACTGTGGGGTGTTGTGGAAAAATATTTCCGTGACTGTATAATATATAAAGAGAGGTTTATTAAATCGGAGACAAAGCTTTGTGAGAAGTGTTAGATACCCCTGTCTCTGAAGCAGCTTCTCAATTTGATATCTCCAGTGAGGTTCTTTTATCGTACAAATTACGTCACTTTACATCACGTGCTTTAGCACTAATCCTTAAGTCCAATCATCGCATTACAAGGTTTACAAAGCTTTTCATACAATTACTGTCCAAGGCTGAGCTCTTGATATAAACCAGCCTCGCATTGTGACAGGAATTATATACATACAAGAGGACTAGTTCCCCTTTAATCAACAAAAAAACAAGTGGCAGGCTTTTTGGCACCGGTATAGACAAACATACCACCACTTATCTCTCCAGTCGTTCATTATCTCACTTTCCTATCTCCATAAATCAAGTTCAGCATACCTTGAAGTTTAACTGTGTTTTTGTGTATAAAGCACATTGCATCAGTATTGTCCCTTACAGAATTCATTCAAGTGGAAAATAAAAACAAATGTTTGGTCACGTATACTAGTCAAGTATATGTCCAAACATCCGCTCCAACAATATTGCCCCTTCTGGTCCTGGAGTATGTTCACGAAATCCAGATGACCACAATGATAGTAGCATGGTGTCATATATTCGTCCTTTGGGGTATGTTACTTCCCTGATGTTCCGTATGTCCACCTTGCCTGTAGCTCCAGGCTACCCTTCAAAGATAGTGGTCGGTGTCAACATCGTCTGTTTCTTCATCCTTGGTGTCTTCAGGTATTTCCATCAGGTGTGCTGCTGCTTCTTCGGCGATTACACTGGCTACTGGATCAGTCGGGCCATCATAACTTTACAGCAGATGTTAAAACACCCGATAATCAGACAGCAAGTAATTATTCTTACAACCAGAATAATTACTCCATGCATAAGATAGGACCCCAGGATTCCCCCAACAGCCAGTCAAACCAGGCAGATCCTCCTGCTGTCGTGGATAACTTCTTTACCTCCCTTCTTATGTGATCAGCGAGGTTGGTTATATTTTCTGAATTATCGGGAATGTAAGCGCAAAATTCAGCTCCAATTAAGGCACATGTGCCCCCACTTTGTGCTCGTATCTAGGGCCATTCGGTTCTGGAGTACCATTGTGCGTATGGCTACCATTTCAGCCTTTATGCCCTCCATTGCTTCAGCAGTGTCGCTAACTATCTGTTCCAGTACCCTCTCTAGGTTACGTAATTCATCCATGGTGCGTCCTATCCCGAATGGGAGCATCATAACCCCAAAAAGTCTCTCTACCGGGGTACGAGCTCGTCTTATTCTACCTGGTTTCTGTACTTCTGCTAAAGTACGTACCCGTCTGACAAAGGGGACCACATATCACAAATAACAGGAGCCCCTCCAGTTCTGAGGCAACCAGGGGTAGGCCTTGTGCCCGCACACAAATTAAGTGCCATTATATGCAGTTAGATTCGATCCCAATCTCTCTCTCTCAGCCCCCGTCGCCACCTAATCTTAGGGTTCCAGTCCTGGCTACTTGTCTGATTCTTCAAACCCTCCATTTCAAGGAATCCCTGGTTTATTGTTTCGCTGTCTATGTTCCACCTGGTGAGGTTAAAGTATTGCGTACAATTGCTATATCCTGCTCAAAACCTGTTTCCTCACCAGTCAGGTTTCTAGTGAAACAAATGTCAGCGGTATGCCTTCCAACTCGAGGTGTTGGTCAAAACCATGAACGGGGGTCGTACCGACCTATTGTATTCCGGCTGGTACCATCCGTCAATGCATCCAAAAGGTAACCCCCCCATCTCCACGTTTCTTTATTACCCACTCCGCTACTTCTGAAATGATGAGGGAGATTGACCTCAAACGGATGCGTCCTTTGCTATGTATGGGGATGTGCGAACATACCCAGCAACTAGAAAAGTTCCCATTTTGCGCATAAACATAAGACATGTACAAAAAGCTATTCACATGAAAATCTCGTTTCGGTCTAGCTAGCAGGCCGGACCAAAAATGAACTATGATAATCGCTCCGATCGCAATATATAGCTTCATCTTATTACTCTGTCATTAACAAATAGTCAAAGGCAAAATGGTCATATGGCTTGCTTGAAGAATCTCTCGCTGTCAATCTGTAAATAGACAAACAACAACAACTAATACGTGTGCTAAACGGCTGGTTCAAAAACCTTAAGCTGGGTCCAATGCTTCCATTGTCCGTTCCCTTTAACGTCGATGCAGGCCCAAGTGTCCACGCTGATTATAACCTCATATGGTCCTATCCATTTTGGGGCAAACCCCAGTTTTCCCGAGAGGACCCTTACCATAACGTGACTTACCGCCAACGGGACTTCAGGGAGCTTTGTAAACTCTGCTTCCGCGTCTCTTTCTTCCTGATTGTCCCTAACTAATTTACACATCCCTTTTAATTGAGTACTTAGTTCCAAAACATACCATTTTATTTTGTCTTTTAATGGGCCGACATCGGCCCCACCTGTTATGATGTTTTCTGGTAATTGCATCGCCCTTCCTGTCATTAGTTCATAAGGGGTTAATTGGGTTGTCCGGTTTGTCGTGGCTCTTAATTTCATCAATATGATGGGTAATACTTCCGTCCACGTTTTTTCTGACGTTTGCATGGCCTTTGCCAGCGCTTTCTTAAGGGTATGGTTCATGCGCTCTACCATCCCAGAACTCTGCGGGTGGTAGGGGATGTGGGATTTTTGTTTTATGCCCATCAGCTGGCATATTGTTTTTACAATCTTCCTGGTGAAGTGGGTGCCTTGGTCAGAATATCCTTACCACTGTTGAGGCAGTGCAATCACGTGTGGGCAAAGCTTCCACCCACCGGGTAAATTGATCTATAATCACTAGGCAATATCTTTTTTCCATGGGATGGGGGCAAAGGACCGTTGCAATCAATTTGTACGTGTTCCCATGGCCCCCGGTGACGGAGCTGGTCTCCCAATTTAATTTTAATGGGCCGGCCATGAACTATATTGTGCGCACGTAACACATTGATGGCAATGTTTGGTGATATCTCTCCCCATCCCTTTCCACCACCAATCTCTCCCAAGACTCCCGGTCATGGCCTCTCATCCTGAATGAGACAGGCCATGCTGCAACTCCAACAAGGTATTCTGTATGCATTCAGGCGCCATTACCTTGTTTTTTCATCTCCAAACGTTATCCTTCTCTTGCGTTGCGCCCTGCTTTGTCCACATACATATTTCCTCCTCAGAAGTGTCCTGGTGTAGTTTCTCAATACTTATCTGTTCGTCTCGGGCCCCAGCGGCACTGATTTAATTTTAATAATTTAAAATCATTATCAATGGAGAGTGTTTTTTACCTCTTCAAATTCTTTTTTTTTTCCCATTAAACCAATATCTTTTTCACAGCGGATATCAACTGGTATTTATTAAGTTATGTCTTTCTCCATCGCAAACACCCACTTTTTTTTCCAGCACCTAATTAGTGCATTACGTCTTTTTTTTAGATCACCTTTCTTCAAATTAGGTTTTGTATTTAAAATCATCAGACAATCGAAGACACTTTTTCTTTCCAATCGTTCAATTTGTTTATTTTCAAAGTTGCGTCTTTATCTTTTTCTTTTCTAAACTGCTAAAGCTTACTGTTTTCGCCTTTTTCAAAAGTCCCTTTTACACCTTCACAGATAGCTCACTACTCGCCCAGGAGTTTGACCTGATCCCTGAAGGTATTTCTAGATTTAAACCTTTTATATTTTTTACTAAGCTAGAAGCTTTTGTGTCAAGGTTTTACACAAAGAAAAATGGGAGCGTTTTAAAAGGCATTCTTTATCTCATTCTCGACTAAGTGTATGTCTTTCAACCCAATTGCATGTTTTCTTTCGACAAGTAAGTGAGCGTGTCAAATAAATTCTTTATATTTTTACTACCAGGACCATGTATTTTTTATCTTTTATTCAACAAACTTATCCTTTGTGCATTCCCTAGCTCCGTAACGTATCATCCAAATATATCCACACCTGCGTTTCTAACTTAAAATGTAATACCATAGGTTCACACTTTCTTAAACTTCCCCTATACAGGACAACATTACGAAGGGTTAAAAAAAACTTTCACTCTGTTTGGAAAAGGTGGGTGGAGCTAAAACAGTCAGCCACTCCATACCTTCCCACACAGACTTTTCATTCATTCCGCAGTGAAAATCACTCAAGTATTCTCATTCAAAATAGACATTCACAAAAGTCTCTCTTCGTTCAACAAAGCTTAAGTCTGGCCAGTTCTATTTTTGGATCCATATGTCACTTAAGATAGTCACTATCAACTTTCTTATGTCATTATGTAATTACGCAAGTTACAATTAATGATAGGAATTAATTAATGACCCGGGCAGCCCGCGTTTTACATTCCCTTCCTTACCTTCCATGTTCGCCAGTATCGGACGTTTCCCTTTGTTTCTGTAATACTCACTGCCACGACGACTCTGTGGAGACCCTTTGTCGTCGCAACAAAGCTAGAGTGTTTCCTTACCAGCGGAGTTTCGGCTCTAGGTTGGAGTGATCAGCTCCCTTCTGCACCGACCTTATTTACTAAAGGGACAACTCAAACTGGTTAGTCAGCTTCCTCCTGCTATCTACTTACTCGTATCTTATACACTATCCCGTTGTGCTCATGCACCTCTCTCTCAGTCTCTAACACCAGATTCCAGATACTGTCTGAAGTGATCACGTCTGATCGGACAGTATCCTGTTTGTGACGCCATTTTGTTGTGGAAAAATATTTCCGAGACTGTATAATATATAGAGAGGTTTATTAAATCGGAGACAAAGCTTTGGGAGAAGTGTTAGATACCACTGTCTCTGAACCAGCTTCTCAATTTGATATCTCCAGTGAGGTTTTTTATCTTACAAATTACGTCACTTTACATCACGTGCTTTAGCACGAGTCCTTAAGTCCATTCATCGCATTACAAGGTTTACAAAGCTTTTCATACAATTACTGTCCAAGGCTGAGCTCTTGATATAAACCAGCCTCGTATTGTGACAGGAATTATATACATCCAAGAGGACTAGTTCCACTTTTATCAACAAAAAAATAAGCGGCAGGCATTTTGGCACCTGTATAGACAAACATACCCCCACTTATCTCTCCAGTCGTTCATTATCTCACTTTCCTATCTCCATAACTCAAGGCCAGCATAACTTGAATTCTAACTGTGTTTTTTTATATAAAGCTTAATGCATCAGTATTGTTCCTTCCAAAATTCATTCAAGGGGAAAATCAAAACAAGTGTTTGGTCCCGTATACTAGTCAAGTATATGTCCAAAAATCCGCTCCAACAGGGGCACACACTCAGTCCAGTATCTGAAAGTGATTAAGAGACTGGGTTTTGTGTTTAGTGATCCCGGGCATGTTTCTGACACCTTTGCTCGCTACCAAGGCAAGGAGAGGTACTCTGGAAGGTATGAGGAACAGGGAGTAACCAAAGATATGAGACTGAAATAATGTCGAGTTAGAAAGTAGAAAATGCACAAAATGGTGCAGTCGGTAACAGGAAATAACTTAGACCCCTTTTATCTTGGCGACATCAAATATCGACACACTCTGTCATTTAAAATATCAAATTATTAAACTCCAGCCCAGTTCTAGGGGTTATTCACATCAGCAGAAACAAATTCCAACCAACACAAGAAACAAGATTCAGTCAGGAAGTCATTAACACCAGCAATAACCGCAGAATCTAACCCCTGCAGTCACTTGTGAACTCGCTGGTGTGTCAGCAGGTTGGATGACTGAGTGAATCACTTCCAACACTCAGGGCAGGTGAACGTCCTCTCCTCAATGTGACTGTGATGATGCATTTCCAGTTTACAACGTTGGGTTCAGTTTTGCACCCGCTGTGCACAGAGTGAGAATAAAATCAATGAGCTGCTGATTCTCTCTGCTGGACACTTCGTCTTTTGTGCTGGTCCAATAGGGTGAGCCTATGCTGCCCCAATAATGTGAGCCCGGGCTGGCCAGTAGGCTCAGCCTGGGCAGGCCCAAAAGAGTGCAATTGAGTGGCCCAATAGGGTGAGGCCGTGCTGGCCCAAAAGTGTCAGCCCGTGCTTCCCAATTGGATGAGCCCATGCTGGCCCAATAGTAAGATCCTGGACCAATGGTGAGTCGGGCTGGCCCAGAGACACCAGGCAACAATCAGCACAAGAAGACTCCCTTTCAGGGGCCACTGACCTGGTCACAAACATGTGGTCCAATCAAACTGACAGACAACCTGAAGCCCCGCCCAACCATTGTCCTTGCTGAAAAAGCCACACATGCGCCGCGAGACCCACCCAGACCAAGATGGCGGCCGCTCAGCCCGCTCTCCCACTCCCCACCCTGACCAAGATGGCGGCCGCTGAGCCTGCTCGCCCCGCCCTGACCAAGATGGCGGCCGCTGAGCCCGCTCTCCCACCCCCCACCCTGACCAAGATGATGGCCGCTGAGCCTACTCCACCGGACGCTCATTGACCGTGTCTGTAACCGGTGGGTAAACACGGGGTCTACAGGCTGTATTTGGGGCCTGGGGACGAGCCCGGGTGTGTGTGAAGCGGATGGTGCGGAGTGTTGTCTCTCGGGCCTGGGCACACACTTGGGCTGTGAGACCCCTCTCACTCCCATGGTTTATTAACCCAGGAAACTATAGGTTCTGCACTTTGTGATTTACAAGCGGCAAGCTCCGCCCCCTCCTCGCCCGAATCATTCCATGCAGGTGGTGAAGAGAAATAGGACTTGGGGAAGGCACTTCGGCTGGGGGAGGAATACATTGGGACAGGGGTAAGCCACATCGGCTGTGGGAGGGATACATTGGGACTGGGGTAAGGCACATCGGCTGGGGGAGGGATACATTGGGACTGGGTTAAGGCACTTCAACTGGGGGACTGATACACTGGCACTGGAGTAAAGCACTTCATCTGGGGGAGGCATACACTGGGACTGGGGTAAGGCACTTCAACTGGTGGAGGGATACACTTGGACTGGGGTAAGGCACTTCGACTGGGGAGGGATACACTCAGACTGGGGTAAGGCACTTCAACTGGGGGAGGCATATACTGGGACTGATGTAAGGCACTTCAACTGGAGTAGTCATGCACTGCGACTGGGTTAAGGCACTCCAACTGGGGGACTGATACACTGGCACTGGAGTAAGGCACTTCATCTGGGGGAGGCATACACTGGGACTGGGGTAAGGCACTTCAACTGGTGGAGGGATACACTTGGACTGGGGTAAGGCACTTCGACTGGGGAGGGATACACTCAGACTGGGGTAAGGCACTTCAACTGGGGGAGGCATATACTGGGACTGATATAAGGCACTTCAACTGGAGTAGTCATGCACTGCGACTGGGGTAAGGCACTTCAACTGGGGGAGGGATACACTGGGACTGGAGTAAGGCACTTCGGCTGATGAGGGATAGACTGGGACTGGGGTAAGGCACTTCAACTGTGGGAGGGATGCACTGGGACTGGAACAAGGCACTTCAACTGGGGGAGGCATACTCTGGGACTGGTGTGAGGCACTTCAACTGGGGGAGGCATACATTGAGACTGGGGGAAGGTACTTCAACTGGGGAGGGATACACTTGGACTGGGGTAAGGCACTTCGGCTGGGGAGGGATACACTGCGACTGGGGTAAGGCACTTCAAATGTGGGAGGGATATATTTGGACAGGGACAAGGTACTTCAAATGGGGGAGGCATACACTGGGACTGGGGTATGGCACTTCAACAGAGGGAGGGTTACACTGGGACTGAGGTAAGGCACTACAGCTAGGGGAGGCATATACTGGGATTGGGGAAGGCACTTTGGCTGAGGAGGCATGAACTGGGACTGGGGTAAGGTACTTCAACTGGGGGAGGGATGCACTAGGTCTGGAATAAGTCACTTCAACTGCGGGAGGCTTACACTGGCACTGGGGTAAGGCACTTCAACTGGGGGAGGGATTCCCTGCGACTGGAGGAAAGGCACTTCAACTGTGGGAGGGCTACACTGGGTCTGGAATAAGTCTCTTCAAATGGGGGAGGCATAAACTGAGACTGGGCTAAGGGCACTTCAACTGGGGGAGCGATACACTGAGATTGGGGTAATGCACTGCGGTTGGGGGAGGCATGCACTGGGACTCGGTAAGGCACTTCAGCTGGTGGAGAATATACTGGGACTGGGGTAGGGTACTTCGGCTGGGGGAGGCATGCACTGGGATGGGGGTAAGGCATTTCGGCTGGGCAAGGCATGCACTGCGACTGGGGTAAAATACTTTGGCTGGGGGTGGCATGCACTCACTCTGGCAAGGCACTTCAGCTGGGGGAGGTTTGCACTGGGCCTGGGGTAAGGCACTTTGGCTGGGATAGGCATAAACTGCGACTGGTTTTAGGCACTTTGGTTGTTGGAGGCATATACTGAGACTGGGACAAGGCATTTTGGCTGGGAAAGGCATGCATTGGCACGGGTGTAAGGGACTTCGGCTAGCAGAGGTGTGCACTCGGACTGGAGTAAGGCAGTTCAACTGGTGGAGGCATACACTGGGACTGCGGTTAGGCATTTCAACTGGGGAGGGATACAGTGGGACTGGGGTAAGGCACTTTGGCTGACGGAGGCATGCATTTGCACTGAGAAACGCTACTTCGGCTGGGGGAGGCATATATTGTGACTGTGGTAAGGCACTTCGGCTGGGGGACGCTAACACTGGGACTGGGCTAAGGCACTTCAACTGAGGGAGGGATAAACTGGGACTGGGGTAAGGTACGTCGGCTGGGGGAGGCATTCACTTGGACTGCGTTAAGGTACTTTGGCTGGTGGAGGCTTGCACTGGGACTGCGGTAAGGCACTTCGGCTGGGGGAGGAATATACTTGGACTGGGGTAAAGCACTTCAGCTGGGGGAGGCATGAACTGTGACTGGGATAAGGCACTTCGGCTGGGGGAGGCATGCACTGTGACTGGGATCAGGCACTTCGGCTGGGGGAGGCATGCACTCTAACTGGGGTAAGGCACTTCAACTGGGGCAGGGATATATTGGACTGGGGTAAGGCACTTCAACTGAGGGAGGGATACACTGGCACTGGGGTAAGCCACTTCAACTGGGGGATGCTAATACTGGGACTGGAGTAAGACACTTCAACTGGTGAAGGCATACACTGGGAATGGGCTAAGGCTCTTCAACTGGGGGAAGGATACACTGGGACTGGGATAAGGCACTTCGGTTGGGGGAGGCATGCACAGCGACTGGGGTAAAATACTTTGGCTAATGGAGGCATGCACTCACACTGTGACAAGGCACTTCGGCTGGGGGAGGCATGCACTGGGACTGGGGTTAGGCACTTCGGCTGGGAAAGTCATAAACTGCGACTGGTTTAAGGCACTTCGGTTGTTGGAGGCATATACTGGGACAAGGTAGTTTGGCTGGGAGAGGCATGCACTGGCACGGGTGTAAGGGACTTCGGCTGGCAGAGATGTGCACTCGGACTGGAGTAAGGCACTTCAACTGGTGGAGGCATACACTGGGAATTCGGTTAGGAATTTCAACTGGGAGAGGCATGCACTGGGACTGGGGTAAGGCACTTCAATTGTGGGAGGATACACTGGGACTGGAACAAAGCACTTCAACTGGTGGAGGGATACCTGGGACTTGTGTAAGGGTACTTCAAATGGGGAAGGCATGCACTGGGACTGCGGTAAGGCACTTCAACTGGTGGAGTGATACACTGGGACTGGGGTAAGGCACTTTGGCTTGGAGAGGCATTCACTGGGACTGGTTTAAGGCACTTTGCCTGGGGAAGCATATACTGGGACTGGGGTAAGGCACTTCGGCTGGGGGACGCATGTACTGGGACTGGGTTAAGGCATTTCGGCTGGGGGAGGCATATACTGAGACTGGGGTAAGGCACTTCAACTGGGGCAGGGATACACTGGACCGGGGTAAGGCACTTCAACTGAGGGAGGGATACACTGGCACTGGGGTAAGCCACTTCAACTGGGGTAAGCTAAAACTGGGACTGGAGTAAGACACTTCAACTGGGGCAGGCATAAACTAGGACTGGGCTTAGGCACTTCAACTGGGGGAGGGATCCACTGGGACTGGGATAAGGCACTTCGGCTGGGGGAGGCATGCACTGGGACTAGGCTAAGGCACTTTGGCTGGGGAAGGCATATACTGGGATTAGGGTAAGGTACTTCGGCTGGGATAGGCACAAACTGCGACTGGTTTAAGGCACTTCGGTTGTTGGAGGCATATACTGGGACTGGGACAAGTTACTTCGGCTGGGAGAGGCATGCACTGGCACAGGTGTAAGTGACTTCGGCTGGCAGAGATGTGCATTCGGACTGGAGAAAGGCACTTCAACTGGCGGAGGCATACACTGGGACTGCGGTTAGGCATTTCAAATGGGGGAGGCATGCAGTGGGACTGGGGTAAGGCACTTCGGCTGGGGGAGGCATATACTGGGACTGGGGTAAGGCACTTTGGCTGTGGGAGGCATATACTTGGACGGTGGTAAGACACTTCGGCAGGGAGGAGAAATGCAATGGGACTAGTATTGGGCACTTCTGCTGGGTGAGGCATGCACTGGGACTGGAGGAAGGCATTCAGTTGGGGGAGGCATATCTTGGGACTGGGGTAAAGCCCTTCTGCTGGGGGAGGCATGTATTGGGACTGCGGTAAAGCACTTCGGCTGGGGGAGGCATATCTAGGAACTGGGGTAAAGCACTTTGGCTGGGGGAGGCATATCTTGGGACTGGGGTAATGCACTTCGGCTGGGGGAGGCATATCTAGGAACTGGGGTAAAGCACTTCGGCTGGGGGAGGCATATCTTTGGACTGGGGTAATGCACTTCGGCTGGGGGAGGCATGCACTGGGATGGTGGCAAGGTACTTTGGCTGGCCCTTGCTATCTTATGGGGAGCTCTGTCCTCTGTCGCTTCAGGAAGTCAAAGTGGATTGAGTTACAATTTGCAAAGTCAGTGAGACCTTGGGATGGGCGGTTCCAGTTACACATTCCAGTGAAATCTCAGGGTGTAGCTTATCCTCCAAGGGACCAATCATAGACAAAGGGTGCGGCGTGGCGGCCATTTTGGCAGTACAAATAAGCGTGTTCTTTATTTACCCGCTCCCTCCCTCCGCCTGTCTCTCACCTGCTGACTCACCCACTGTGCATGCTCAGCTCACACTGCCCGGCTGATTGACGGTAGCTCCCGACCAATAGGGAGAGTGGGGGCGGGGCTGGAGGACCAGGCAGGCGATTGATTCTCCAACCAATCACAGTGTGCGAGAGGTGGGGCTTGCCATCCCCGCAGTGGGCGGGGCTGGGTCTGGATCTCGCTCATTGGCTGAAACTCTGCCCCATTGTTGAAACTAATGTCCCTCAAACTCCAGGAGGAAATGGGACATTTCTGTCGTGGCTTTAAACAGATGGAACTCTGTGGGGTGGAGGAAACATTGCAGCATTTGGTAGTGACATGGATTCATTCAGGCCAGACAGCGGGGATTATTTCTGGAAATAACACAGTGTAGTTGTTTCTGTTGAAACAGATGAAACCCTGTCGTTGTGGAGCAAGCACACTTCTCGTGTCCTGGTCAATCACGTGTGCAACAAATGTCATCATGGAAGTAAAGGATGGTATCAAATTGGAAAAAATGGCAGATAATGTTGTGAAGGACAGTGGAAGGCCAGAGGATTGGGAATTTTTAGAAACCTGCAAAGGACGACTAAAAAATTAAAAAGACAGAGAAGATAGCAGATGAGAGCAAATTAGCAAGAAATATAAAAACAGACAATAAGAGCTTCTACAGGGATATAAAAAGGAAACGATTATCTAAGTAAACATTGCTCGCTTAGAGGATGACATTGGAGAATTACTATTGGGAAACACGGAAATGGCAGAGATTTTGAACGAATATTTTGTATTGGGCTTCACGGTAGAGGACACGAAAAACATCCCAACAGTTGATAACCAAGGAGCTACTGCGGAGGGGTAGTGGGGGGGATGACTTAAAACAATCACTATCACGACAGATTAAGTGCTAATCAAACTAATGTGACTAAAGGTGGACAAGTCCTCTGGACCAGATGGCATACATCCTCGGGTCTTAAAATAATTAGTTGCAGAGATAGTGCATGCATTGGTTGTAATCCACCAAAATACACTGAATTCTGGAGAGGTCCCAGTGGACTGGAAAATTGCAAATGTAACACGCCTATTCAAGTAAGGAGGGAGACAGAGAGCAGGAAACTATACATCAGTTAGCCTTCCATCTGTCAGTTGGAAAATCCTCGAGTTCATCATTAAGGAAGTACTAGCAGGCCATTTAGAAAATCATACTGCAGTTAGGCAGAGTTAGCATGGTTTTATGAAAGGGAAATCATGTTTGACAAATTTGCTGTAGTTGTTTGAGGATGTGCGAGCAGAGTGGATAAGGGAGAACCACTTGATGCTGTATATTTTGATTTCCAGAAAGCATTCAATAAGGTGCCACACAAAATATTACTGCACATGCTAAGAGCTCACGGGGTTGGGGATAATATATAAGCATAGATAGAGGATTGTTGAACTAACAGAAAACAGAGAGTCCGGATAAATGGGTCATTTTCACGTTGGCAAACAGTAACTAGTGGGGTGCCGCAGTGATAATTACTGGGGCCTCAACTAATTACAATTTATATCAATGACTTGGATGAAGGGACCGAGTGTAACATAGCCAAATTTGCCGATGGTACAAAGATAGGTGGGAAAGCAAGTTGTGAGGAGGACGCAAAGAATCTACAAAGGGATATAGATAGGTTCAATGAGTGGGCAAAAATCTGGCAGATGGACTATAATGTGGTCAAATATCAGGTGATTTCATTTGGTAGGGAAAAAAAAGCAAATTATTATTTAGATGTGGACGATTATAAAATGCTGTTATACAGAGAGATCTGGGGATTCTTGTATATGAAACTCAAAATGTTTGCATATAGGTACAGCAATAATCAGGAAGGCAAACTGAATGCTGGCCTTTATTGCAAAGGGGATGGAGTCTAAAAGTAAGGAAGTCCTGCTACAACTGTAAGATCACACCTGGGCTACTGAGCACAGTTTTGGTCTCGACTTGTCTCCACTCTCGTGCCGAGAGGATTGATACACCCAGATGGGAACAACAACATTTGGGTACACTGATTCCCCACCAATTCCCATTCCCCTTCTTTCTGGTGGATATGGAGGGGCCACTGTGTGTAATGAGCAAGGCATTAAGAATTGTCAGCAAGCTCATTCCAATTGGAGATTTTATTCAGTGGAAACTTTCACACACTATTGTAGATTTTGTACCAAAGATCAATTTAGGATTAAAGTAAAAGTTCATAATTTTATTGCAAACTAAATTTCTGTTGAGAATTGCTGAATTAAGGGGAAAGATAACCAACAGTGTTTCTTAAATGGACACTGCAGCCCCGAGAACACAATCAGCAATATATCCAGAATATTAAAGTCCAGCCCAGTTACAGGGTTATTAACATCAACAGAGACAAACCCCAACTGTCAGAATGAACATGGTTCAGTCGGGATGTGATTAACAACCTCAATAACAGCAGAATCCAACTCCTGCAGTCACTTGTGAACTCGCTCGTGTTTCAGCAGGGTGGATGACTGAGTGAATCCCCTTCCCGCACTCCGAGCAGGTGAACGGCCTCTCTCCAGTGTGAAATCGCTGGTGTGTCAGCATGTTGGATGACTGTGTGAATCCCTTCCCACATTCAGAGCATGTGAATGGCCTCTCCCCAGTGTGAACTCCCTGGTGTGTCAGCAGGTGGGATGAACAAGTGAATCCCTTCCCACACACAGAGCAAGTGAACGGCCTCTCCCCAGTGTGAATTCGCTGGTGTGTCAGCAGGATGGATGGCTGAGTGAATCCCTTCCCACACTCCGAGCAGGTGAACGGCCTCACCCCAGTGTGAACTCGCTGGTGTGTGAGCAGGTTGGATGATCAAGTGAATCCCTTCCCACACTCATAGCAGGTGAACGGCCTCTCCCCAGTGTGAACTCGCTGGTGTTTCAGCAGGTCAGATGATGCAGTGAATCCCTTCCCACACTCCGAGCAGGTGAACGGCCTCTCCCCAGTGTGAACTCGCTGGTGTTTCAGCAGGTCAGATGATGCAGTGAATCGCTTCCCACACTCAGAGAAGGTGAATGGCCTCTCCCCAGTGTGACTGTGTTGATGAATTTCCAGGACAGATGGTGATCTGAATCCCTTCCCACAGTCCATACATTTCCACGGTTTCTCCATTGTGCTTGTATCCGTGTGACTCACCAGGTTGGACGATCAGTTGAAGCCTCGCCCACACACACAACACGTTTACAGTTTCTCCCCGCTGTGAATGGTGCGATGGTTCTTCAGGCTGTGTAACTGGTTAAAGTTCTTTCCACAGGCAGTGCACTGGAACACGGTGCTTTTCCAGTCACACAGATATTTGAAATCTTTTCGCACAGACAGAACAGACAAACATTTCTCCTTCCATTTTCAAAGGCCGATGATATTCGGGTCCTGATGAATCGATTGACTCCATCAGATCTTGACACGATGTTTGGTTTGTCTTTCCTGTCTGAAAATCTCCCCTTCTAATACGCTGTAAAAGGAGATAACAAAACTCATCACTGTCAGTACAATACACAAATTCAGGATAGACACATCTAGTTTCCATTGAACATTCTTTCCTCTCTTGTTCTTCCAGAGATGTAAATCCCTGTCCCACACATTGTCCCTCCTGCAGCGCTGAATTCCAAACCAACACACATTTCTAGCCTGTTTCTCCTCCACTCCCAGTTTTCACCACCAATTCTGGTTGGGTTCAGTTCTGCAGTCACTGGTTCCCGTCCCTCTCCTCCCCTGAACGTTCTGACTGTGGCTGGGTTCAGGTCGACACTCACTGGTTCCCTACTTCCCCTGAAGATGCTGAGTCTGGCTGTGTTCAGTTCCGGACTCACTGGTTCCTCTACCTCTGCTCCACTGATGGTGCGGTCTCTGGTTAGGGTCATTTCTATAATCACTGGGTCCTCTCCGTCCCTCCCCTCTTTCCCCACCACTGAAGATGCTGACTCTGGCTGGGTTTAGTTCGACAGTCACTGGTTCCCCTCCCCTGAAGGTACTGACTCTGGCTGGGTTCAGTTCCAGACTCACTGGTTCCCCTCACCTGAAGGTGCTGACTCTGGCTGGGTTTAGTTCTACATTAACTAGTTCCCCTCACCTGAAGGTGCTGACTCTGGCTGGGTTTAGTTCTACACTCACTGGTTCCCCTCCCCTGAAGGTGCTGACTCTGGCTGGGTTCAGTTCTCCACTCACTGGTTCCCAACACCTGATGGTACTGATTCTGGCTGGGTTCAGTTCTACACACACTGGTTCCCCTCCCCTGAAGGTACTGACTCTGGCTGGGTTCAGTTCTGCACTCACTGGTTCCCCTCCCCTGAAGGTACTGACTCTGGCTGGGTTCAGTTCTACACTCACTGATTCCCCTCCCCTGAAGTTGCTGACTCTGGTTAGGATCAGTTCTACACTCACTGGTTCCCCTCCCCTGAAGGTACTGACTCTGACTGGGTTCAGTTCTACACTCACTGGTTCCCCTCCCCTGAAGGTGCTGACTCTGGCTTAGTTCAGTTCCAGACACTGACATCATTCACTTTGTTCCTGCACCAAGATGGCCACGCATGCGCTGTACTGCTCAGTAAATTAAATTGGCGGCGTGAACATGCCTTCCTGCACCAAGATGGTCGCCGTTAACCTGGGCCTGTGACCGGGAGAAAGCCCAAAAGCTGCAACCGCCGATATTCCGGTTATTATTCCGGGCTTGCGGCGAGCACCGATTGTTTATGAAGCCTCCCCAGCTCCCCGCTTGTCCATTACTCTGCTCCGTCCCGCTGAAAAGGACACTTCTTAGGAGCCTGTACAAAACGTGTCTCCTCCGCCATTACACGCACTGTGCATGCTCCAAACACAGCGAGGGCCCGCGCCTGAGCACTGAGCTCCTGTAGTCTGGGTGCGGCTCATTCTCCCCCCGGGGCATGCTGGGTACATATGACCATGAGAAATAGGAGCAGGAGTGGGCCACCCAGACCCCCGGGCCTGCTCCCCATTCAATAAGGTCATGGCTGGTCTGATCACAGACTCAGTTCCACTTCCCTGCCCACTCCCAAGAACCCTTTACTCCCTTATCGCTCAAAAATCTGGCTATCTCCACCTTAAATATATTCAATGACCCAGCCTCCACTGCTCTCTGGTGCAGAGAATTCCACAGATTTACAACCCTCTGAGAGAAGAAATTACTCCTCATCTCAATTTTAAATAGGTTGAAGAGAAAGATTGCATTTGTGACTAGAACACTATTTACTGTGATTGCATTGGGCACTGAACCATGTTCATTCTGGCAGCTCTTGTTTGTTTCTGGGTATCTTAATAACCTCTATACCTAAACATAAGAACATAAGAAATAGCAACAGGAGTAGGCCATACGGCCCCTCTAGCCTGCTCCGCCATTCAATAAGATCATGGCTGATCTGATCATGGACTCAGCTCCACTTCCCCGCCCGCTCCCCATGCCCCCATATTCCCATATCATTTAAGAAACTGTCTATTTCTGTCTTAAATTTATTCAATGGCCCAACTTCCACAGTTCTCTGAGGCAGTGAAGTCCATGGATTTACAATCCTCAGAGAAGAAATTGCTCCTCATCTCTCTTTTAAATGGGCGGCCCCTTATTCTAAGATCATGCACTCCAATTCTAGACTCCCCATTATCAGTGGAAACATCCTCTCTGCATCCACCTTATTAAGCCCCCTCATAATCTTATACGTTTTGATAAGATCACCTTTCATTCTTCTGAATTCCAGTCTGTAGAGGCCCAACCTACTTCATCGTTCCTCATAAGTCAAACCCCTCATGCCCAGAATCAAGCGAGTGAACCGTCTCTGAGCTGCCTCCAAAGCAAGTATATCCTTTCATAAATATGGAAACCAAAACTGCACGCAGTATTCCAGGTGTGGCCTCACATATAGCTGTAGCAAGATTTTCCTGCTTTTGTACCCTATCCCTTTTGCAATAAAGGCCAAGATACCATTGGCCTTCCTGATCACTTGCTGTACCTGCATACTATCCTGTTGCATTTCATGCACAAGTATCCCCAGGTCCTGCTGTACTGCAGTACTTTGCAATCTTTCGCCATTTAAATAATATGTTGCTCTTTGATTTTTTCTGCCAAAGTGCATGACCTCACACTTTCCAACATTATAGTCCATCTGCCAAATTTTTGCTCACTCACTTAGCCTGTCTATGTCCTTTTGCAGATTTGTTCAGTCCTCCTCACACATTGCTTTTCCTTCGATCTTTGTATCATCAGCAAACTTGGCTATGTTACACTCAGTCCCTTTTTCCAAGTTGTTAATACAGATTGTAAAGCTGGAGATTAATACCCTCTATAAATGTTGAATAAATTATCTTTGTTTCAAATACAGTTTGTTGAATATTTGATTCCTCCATGATCAGACGAGATTAATTGATGTTCTGTTACGGACTGTTCCCTTTTAGGGCTTTTTCTTAATCTAACTTATAGCACTTCTTATCTAGTTCGCTTTCTAGCATATCAAACTCCAAACTTGTTCCATTTGCATACATGAGTTGTGGTTGTAATAGACTTAACTGCAGTGTCCCACTTTAAACTCAGCTGAAATCTTTTGAACCACCCCTTTATTGAACTGTCTTGCATAATATTTGAAATCCGTTATTTTCTCGAACAGTTAACCTGTTTTTGAAACCAATTGAATATTAAAAACTCATCCACACATTTTGCACGTGATAGCCTGTGAAATATTCTGATATTTGTAATCATCATTACCACAAGCTCCGTTCCCTAGTGACCGACTCCATCCCTCTCCCCAACTTCTGTCTGAGCCTGAACCAGACTGTTCACAACCTTGGTGACATACTTAACCCTGAAATAAGTTTTTGACCACATACCACAAAATAACTAACAATGCCTATTTCCACCTCTGTAAAATCGCCCATCTCCGCTCATGCCTCAGCTCATCCACTGCTGAAGCCCTCATCCATGCCTTTTTTTACTTCTGGACTTGACTATTCCAATGCACTCCTCCCACATTCTGACCTACATAAACTAGTGTTGATCCAAAACTCGGCTGCCCATGTCCGAACTCGCACCAAGTCCAGCTCACCCATCACCCCTGTGCTCGCTGACCTACATTGGCTTCCAGTGAAGCAACGCCTTGATTTCAAAATTCCCGCTCACACTGCCTCCACAACATGCCCACGCCCGCCGCTCCCGCCCATGAGATATCAGTCTTTCTGAGTATCCCCCGATTATAATTGTTCAACCATTGGTGGCTTTTGTGGCTGTGCCTTCTGTTGCCCAGCCCTCAATTCTGGAACATCCAGCATAAACATTTCTGTCTAACCCCTGCTGTACCTGCCCTGGCAGTTTTTGATGGGATAGTGTAGAGCACATTTTTCTCTGTATCTACTCTGTGCTGTATCTTCGCTCAGAGTGTTTGACGGGACAGTGTAGAGTGATTTTTACTCAATATGTAACACGTGTTGTTCCTGACCTGGGTGTGTTTGATGGGAAAGTGTAGAGGGAGATTTACTCTGTATCTAACCTGTGCTTTATCTACCCTGGGAATGGTTAATGGGACAATGTAGAGGAATATTTACTTTGCATTATAACACTTTCTGTACCTGCCGTGGAGTGGCTGATAGGACAGTGTAGAGGGAATTTTCTCTGTATCTATCATTTGTGTACTTGCCCTGGGAATGTTTTCTGGGACAGTGTAGAGGGAATGTTACTCTGTTTGTACCCAGTGCTGTACGTGCCCAAGGAGTGTTTAATGGACAGTGTAGAGGGAGTTTTACTTTGTATCTAACCCGTGCTGTACCTGTGATGGGAGTGTTTGATAGATCAGTGTAGAGGGAACATTCCTCTGTATCTAACCTGTGTTGTACCTGCCCTGGGAATGTCTGGTTGAACATTATAGAGGGAGATCTCCTCAATATCTAATAAATGCTGTATCTGCCCTGGAATGCCTGGGATGTTAGAGGGAGATGTACTCTGTGTCTAACCTGTACTGTACTTGCCCTGGGAACTGTATAGCGGAAGCTTTGGTCTGTATTTAATCCATGTTGTACCTGCCCTGGGAGAGTTTGATGGGACAGTGTATTGGGATCCTTACTGTGTATCTACTCATATCCGTTATACCCCTTGGAGGACGAAATGTGCACTGTGACTCCGGGAGGAGCTCCTCAGCCGGAGTGACTGGAGTGCATCATCACCCCCAGCAACCAAATTTTAATTTGATTTAAGTTTACTGTCCAAAGTTTAATTGGTTTATTTTGTTGGTTATAGTGCCCCCCCACCCCCCCACCCTCCCGCCCCAGCTTTAATCAGGGGGCACTTGATTTACAGATCAAAAACAAAATAGTTGTGCTTTACCTGCCCTGGGATTTTTTTATTGGAACAGTGTAGAGGGAGAAATTACTCTGTAATTATCCCGTGCTGTTCCTGCCTGGAGTGTTTGTGGGACATGTACTCCATATGTGCTGTACCAGCCCTCGTCTGTTTGTTGCGACAATGTTGAGGGAGCTTTATTCTGGATATAACCCATGCTGTACCTGCCCTGGGACTGTTTAATGGGACCGTGTAGAGAGATTTACTCTCTGTTTAAACGGTGCTGTACTTCACCTGAGAGTATTTAATGTGGCAGAGTAGAGTAGCGGGAGCTCTACACACTGTATCTAACCCATGTATCACATCATGGGCCAACCCAACCTGCGAGAGAACATCTCCACAAGTTGGGGCTATAAAAAGAGATCGACCAATGGGCTCTAGGATATCGTGGGCCACCCCAACCTGCGAGACAACATCTCCACAGGTTGGGGCTATAAAAAGAGATCGACCAATGGGCTCTAGGATATCGTGGGCCACCCCAACCTGCGAGAGAACATCTCCACAGGTTGCGGCTATAAAAAGAGCAGGAGCGAGCCACTGCAGCTTCAGTGTGAGCTGACACAAATGTGTGACGGCTTCGAGGTAGATGACTGGGTGACATCATCAAGCCCCAGATTGCCATTTGGATTGCCATGAGCAGGAGCATCGGCAGGGCCCTGGTACAGCAGAGGAACATGGAAGGTTGTGCTGGACTTGTGACGAGTGATCGGGGCAGAGGAGTGATGAGGGAGCATGCCTGAGATTTGGTGAGTGATCGTGATGGAGGTTTAGCGAATGTTTGGTGCAGAGATGGGGCAGGAGATTGTGGCGGAGGTGCGGCGAGTGTTTTTTTGGAGGAGGAGTGGAAAGAGATCGTGGCGGAGGTGAAGCGAATGTTTGTGGTGGAGGAGTGGCGAGAGATCGTGGCGGAGGTGCAGCGAATGTTTGTGGTGGAGGAGTGGAAAGAGATCGTGGCGGAGGTGAAGTGAATGTTTGTGGTGGAGGAGTGGCGAGAGATCGTGGCGGAGGTGCAGCGAATGAGGGTACCGGGTGCAAAAGAGGCGAGAGCCCAGGGGCAGCACGGACCAGCCCACACTGTTATATTTGTGCACACTAGCTCCGTACAGCAAAACAGGTCTCCAGTAATCCAGATTAACCCTTCCCACTGGACCAATCCTAGCTCTGTCATGCCCGTGTCGTGGCTGGTGTGCAACGGTCACCACACGTTAAAAAAAACCCATCGGCATCTTCCACCTCCTCAATTGGAGGTCAGGACTGGAACATTGGGTCCTTCATTGAAACATCTGTGAACTCATGTGGAAGCAAATCATCCTCGTTCGAGGGGCCAGCTATGATCATCTAACCCGTGCTTTACCTGCCCTGGGCTTGTTCAGAACAGTGTAGAGGGAGCTTTATTCTGTATCTATCACATGCTGTAGTTTCCTCTGGCACTGACTCTCAATGGGGTACAGTTCCTTTGGCACAGCTTTACTGTATATTTAATTCGTGCTGTACCTATCCTGGGAGTATTTGATAGGATAGTGTAGAGTGAGCTTTATTCATTATCTAACCAATGCAGTATCCACTCTGGAATGCATGGGACAGGTTGAAGGAGATATACTCCATATCTCACCTTGGAATGTCTAGTGGGATAGTGTTGAGGAAGCTTTACTCTGTATCTAAGCAAGGCAAGCCTATCCTTCCTGAGAGAAGGAGACCAAAACAGTGCATAGGACTCCAGGTGTGGTAAGGGAGTGAATGGTTCTGGGGAGCGGGCAGGGAAGTGGAGCTGAGTCTGTGATCAGACCAGCCATGACCTTATTGAATGGGGAGAAGGCTCAGGGGTCCGTGTGGCCCACTCTTGCTCCTATTTCTCATGGTCTTATGTACCCAGCGTGCCCCACGGGGGAGAATGTGCTGCACCCAGACTATAGGAGCGCAGTGAGCATGCGCTGTGCGTGTAATGGCGGTGGCGACACATTTTGTACAGGCTCCTCAGAAGTGTCCTTTTCAGCGGGACAGAGCGGAGAAATGGACCAGCGGGGAGCCGGGGAGGCTTCATAAAAAAACGATGCCCGCTGCAAGCCCGGAATAATAACCGGAATATCGGCGGTTGCAGTTTCGAGGCTTTCTCCCGGTCACAGGCTCAGGCTAACAGTGGCCATCTTCATTCAGGAAGGCAGGCTCAGCGCTCCGCTATTTTGATTCAGTGAGTAGCAGAGCGCATGTGTGGCCATCTTGGTGCAGGAACAAAGTGAATGATGTCAATGTCTGGAACTGAACCCACCCAGAGTCAGTACCTTCAGGGGAGGGGAACCAGTGAGTGCAGAACTGAACCCAGCCAGAGTCAGTACCTTCAGGGGAGGGGAACCAGTGAGTGTAGAACTGAACCCAGCCAGAGTCAGTACCTTCAGGGGAGGGGAACCAGTGAGTGCAGAACTGAACCCAGCCAGAGTCAGCACCTTCAGGGGAGGGGAACCAGTGAGTGTAGAACTGAACCCAGCCAGAGTCAGTACCTTCAGGGGAGGGGAACCAGTGAGTGTAGAACTGAACCCAGCCAGAGTCAGTACCTTCAGGGGAGGGGAACCAGTGAGTGTAGAACTGAAACCAGCCAGAGTCAACACCTTCAGGGGGGGGGGGAATCCAGTGAGTGTAGAACTGAACCCAGCCAGAGTCAGTACCTTCAGGGGAGGCGGGGGGAAGAGAGAGGGGATAAAAGTTCACTGGTTTGGGGGTAATATATTAGCATGGATGGAGGATTGGCTAACTGACAGAAAACAGAGAGTCAGGATAAATGGTTGTTTCTCGAGTTGACAATCAGTAACTAGTGGGGTGCCGCAGGGATCAGTGCTGAGACTCCAACTATTTACAATCCATATTAATGACTTGGAAGAAGGGACCGAGTGTAACAAAGCCAAGTTTGCTGATGATACAAAGATGGGAGGAAAAGCAATGTGTGAGGCAGGGACACAAAACCTGCAAAAGGACACAGACAGGCTGAGTGAGTGAGCATAAATTTGGCAGATGGAGTATAATTTTGGAAAGTGTGAGGTCAGGCACTTTGGCAGAAAAAAATTAAACAGCAAGTTATTGTTTAAATGTTGAAAGATTGCAAAGTGCTGCAGTACAGCAAGACCTGAGGGGACTTGTGCATGAAACACAAAAGGATAGTATGCAGGTGCAGTAAGTGATCAGGAAGGCCAATGGAATCTTGGCCTTTATTCCAAATGGGATGGAGTATAAAAGCAGGGCAGTCTTGCTACAGTTGTACAGGGTATTGGTGAGGCCACACCTGGAATACTGCGTGCAGTTTTGGTTTCCATATTTATGAAAGAATATACTTGCTTTGGAGACAGTTCAGAGAATTGTCACAAGGTTAATTCCAGGGATGAGATAGACAGGACAGAGAGAGGTTGTTTCCACTTTGCAGGGAGACTCGAACTTGGGGGCACAGCCTCAAAATATGGGGGAGCCAATTTAAAACCAAGTTGAGAAGGAATTTCTTCTCCCAGAGGTTTGTGAAACTGTGGAATTCTCTGCCCAAGGAAGCAGCTGAGGCTAGCTCATTGAATATATTCAAATCACAGATAGATAGATTTTTAACCAATAAGGGAATTAAGGGTTATGGGGAGCGGGCGGGTAAGTGGAGCTGAGTCCACGGCCAGATCAGCCTTGATCTTGCTGAGTGGCGGAGCAGGCTCGAGAGCCTAGATGGCCTGCTCCTGTTCCTAATTCTTATGTTTTTATAATTCTTATGTTCTTATGTTCTTATTAATGTTGGGGAAGTCCAGAACCAGGGGTCACAGTCTGGGGATAAGGAATAAGCCATTTAGGACCGAGATGAGGAGAGACTTCTTCACCCAGAGAGTGGTGAACCTGTGGAATTCCCTGCCACAGAAAGTTGTTGAGGCCAATTCACTAAATATATTCAAAAAGGAGTTAGATGTCGTCCTTACTACTAGGGGGATCAAGGGGTATGGCGAGAAAGCAGGAATGGGGTACAGAAGTGGCATGTTCAGCCATGAACTCATTGAATGGCGGTGCAGGCTCGAAGGGCCGAATGGCCTACTCCTGCACCTATTTTCTTTGTTTCTATGTATCTATGAGGGGGTTGACTTATGAGAAAAGGTTGGGGTTGGGCCTCTACTCATTGGAATTCAGAAGTATAAGGGGTGATCTTAACGAAATGTGTAAGATTATGAGGGGGCTTGACAAGGTGGATGCAGAGAGGAATTTCCACTGTTAATGGGGAGACGAGAACTATGGGGCATAATCTAAGAATAACGGGCCGCCCACTTAAAAGAAGAAATTTCTTCTTGGAGAGTTGTGGATCTGTGGAATTCACTGCCTCGGAGAGCTGTGCAATCCGGGACATTTAATAAATTTAAGACATAAATAGACAGATTCATAAACGATAAGGGAATAAGTGGTTATGGGGACTGGACCTGAGTCCATGATCGGATCAGCGATGATGGTATTAAATGGAGGAGCAGGCTCGAGGGGCCGGATGGGCTACAGCTGCTCCTATTTCTTATGTTAACCAGTGAGCGCAGAACTGAAACCAGACAGATTCAGCATCTTCATTGGATGAGAGGGGAGCCAGTGAGTGTAGAACAGATTCCAGCCACATTCAGCACCTTAAGGGGAGGGGACCAGTGATTGTAGAATTTGTTCCAGCCAGAGCCAACACTTTTAGGGGAGGAGAGGGAGGGGATCCAGTGAGTGTGGAACTGAACCCAGACAGAGTCAGCACCTTCAGGGGAGGGGAACCAGTGAGTGTAGAACTGAACCCAGACAGAGTCAGCACCTTCAGGGGAGGGGAACCAGTGAGTGTAGAACTGAACCCAGCCACAGTCAGCACCTTCAGGGGAGGGGAACCAGTCAGTGTGGAACTGAACCCAGCCAGAGTCAGCACCTTCAGGGGAGGGGAACCAGACAGTGTAGAACTGAACAAAGCCAGAGTCAGCACCTTAAGGGGAGGGCCAGAGGGCAACCAGTGATTGTCGATGAAGTAGGATTTTAGAATCTCACTGTCGAAAGACCCTGGCAATAGTCAATGTAGGTCAGAAGCAAACCCGGTTGCCCCAGCAACAGGAGGATGGAGCTGTAATAATAAAGTACATCGCATACACTGTTCCAAGAAATCGCATAGGACAGGATGTTCGGCTGCGAGAATGTAAACCACAGTCGGCTGAGACTGCGAGATGTGCACTTCTCTGTAAATGTCACAAACATTGTGGTTGAGATGTACAAACCACACAATTTGAGCAAAGTTGTATCAATGCACTGTCAACACCATGTTTTAGATGCAATGTTAAATGTCATGAAACTTTGCGTCGGGCCGAGCAGGTGTGTCTCTGATCAAAATAGGTCAATGTCGCTGTAAAACTGAACCCAGCCAGAGTCAGTACCTTCAGGGGAGGTGAACCAATGAGTGTAAAACTGAACCCAGCCAGAGTCAGCACCTTCAGGGGAGGGGAACCAGTGAGTGTAGAACTGAACCCAGCCAGAGTCAGCACCTTCAGGGGAGGGGAGAAATGGTAGGAAGGGGAAGCATGGAGTATAGAACTGAACACATCCACAGAAGGTACCTTCAGGTTCACTCCCTGGTTCCTCTCCTGTCTGGTGTAGAAATCCCCTCGGCACAGGAATGGAGACAAGTCCAGACCAAAACTGTGCGCAGTACTCCAGCTGTAGTCTTACCAATAACCTGTACAGTTGTAGCAGGACTTCGACTTTTATACTCCGTCCCCTTGCAATAAAGGCCAGAATTCCATTTGCCTTCCTGATTACTTGCTGTACCTGTATACTAACTTTTTGAGTTTCATGTACAAGAACCCCCAGATCCCTCTGTGTAACAGTATTTTGTAATCATCCATTTAAATAATAATTTGCTGTATTATTTTTCCTACCAAAAGGAGATAACCTGATATTTTACCACATTGTCGTCCATCTGCCAGATTTTTGCCCACTCATTGAGCCTGTCTATATCCCTTTGTAGATTCTTTGCGTTCTCCTCACAACTTGCTTTCCCACCTATCTTTGTATCATCAGCGAATTTGGTTGCGTTACACTCGGTCCCTTCATCCAAGTCATTATCAATTATAAATAGTTGAGGTCCCAGCACTGATCCCTGTGGCACCCCACTAGTTACAGTTTGCCAAACTGAAAATGACCCATTTATCCCGACTCTGTTTTGTGTGTTACCCAATCCTCGATCCATGCTGATGTATTACTGACAACCCCGTGAGCTCTTAGCCTGTGCAGTAACCTTATCGAATACTTTCTGGAAATCCAAATATACATCATCAACGGGTTGTCCTTTATCCACTCCGCTCGTTACATCTTGAAACAACTCCAGCAAATTTGTCAAACATGATTTCCCTTTCATAAAACCATGCTGACTCTGCTTGAGTGCAATATGATTTTCTAAATGTCCTGCTTCTACTTCCTAAATGATGGACTCCAGTATTTTCCCATTGATAGATGGTAGGCTAACTGGTCTATAGTTTCCTGCTTTCTGTGTCCCTCCTTTCTTAAATAGGGATGTTACATTTGCAGTTTTCCAGTCCACTGGGACCTCTCCAGAATTCAGGGAATTTTGGTAGATTACAACCAGTGCATCCACTATCTCTGCAGCCACTTCTCTTAAGACCCTGGGATGCATGTCATCAGGTCCAGGAGACTTGTCCACCTTTAATCCCATTAGTTTGCTGAGTACTTTATCTCCAGTGATAGTGATTCTTTTGAGGTCCCCAACCCCCACAATAACTCCTTTAACAACTATTGGGATGTTTTTAGTGTCTACTGTGAAGACCGATAGAAAATATCTGTTCAAAGTCTCTTCCATTTCCGTCTTTCCCATAATCAATTCTCCAGTCCCATCTTCTAAGGGACCAACGTTTACTTTAGCTACTCGTTTCTTTTTTTACATACCTGTAGAAGCTCTTACTGTCTTTTTATATTTCTTACTAGTTTGATCTCGTATGCTATCATCTCTGTCTTTCTTATTATTAGTCCTCCTTCGCTGGTTTGTAAACATTTCTCAATCCTCTGGCCTACCACTGTCCTTCTCAACATTGTATGCTTTTTTTCCAATTTGATACCATCCTTTACTTCCTTACTTCGCCAGGGATGGTTCATCCTTCTCTTAGCATCTTTGTTTCTCTGCTGAGATTATGAAATATCTCCTTAAATGTTTCACAATGCATTTCTACAGTCTTACCCTTGAACATATTTTCCCAGTCCACTTGGTGTCAGTGACAAGGATTGGTTTATATCACATGGGAGGAGATTGGTGTCAATGACTGTGGGGTTAATTCAACCTTCTTTGACACTGTCAACCGTGAGGGATTATGGGGTGTACTTTTCAAATTCGGCTGTCCTCAAAATTTGTCACCATCCTCCACTTGCTTGGTGATAACATGCAAGCTGTGATCCTGAGCAATGGATCCACCACAGACCCAATTCATGTACGGACCGGGGTGAAGCAAGGCTGTGTCACTGCACCCACGCTCTTCTCCATTTTCCTTGCTGCATTGCTACATCTCACCGTCAGTAAGTTTCCCGCTGGAGTGGAGATAATCTACAGAATAAATGGGAAACTGTTCAACCTCCATCACCTTCAGACCAGATCCAAGGTCGTGCCATCCTGTGTCATCGAATTACAATATGCAGATGATGCTTGTGTCTGCGCTCACTCAGAGGATGAGCTCCAAACCATCGTCAACACGTTCACCGTAGTGTCTGAGAGCATAGGCCTTACACTAAACATCTCTGTAAAAGAAAGGTGCTCTATCAACCTATCCCCACCACACAGCACTGCCCTTCACCCCCACCCCACCCCGGATGATCAAAATCCATGATGAGGCCTTTGGCAAAATTGTCCATTTTGCATACCTCGGGAGCCTACTGTCAACAAGGGCACATATCAATGACTAGGGCCAACACCACCTTCCGTGTGCCAGTACAGCCTTTGGTCGCCTAAGGCATAGAGTGTTTGAAGACCAGAACCGTAAAACCGGCACAAAGCTCATGGTCTACCGAGCAGTAGTGATACCTGCCCTCAGACACACTTCTCAGAGATGGACTATGTACAGCAGGCACATCAAAGCACTGGAGAAATAACATCAACGCTGCCTCCGGAAGATCCTACTAATCCATTGGCAGGATAGACGCACCAACGTCTGTTCTCTCACAGACCAACATCCTCAGCATTGAAGCATTGACCTCACTCGATCAGCTACGATGGATGGGACACATCGTCCACATGCCCGATACGAGACTCCCAAAGCAAGCACTCTACTTGGAGCTTCAACATGGCAAGCGAGCCCGGGGGGGCCGAGGAAACGCTTCCTTGAAGTTCAACATCCCCACCGACACCTGGGAATCCCTGGCACAAGATCGCTCAAAGAATAATCCGTGAGGGCGTCGAACACTTCGAGTCTCTCCACCTGGAGCAAGCGGAGACCAAGTGCTTACGGCGGAAGGAGCACACGACAACCCAAGCACTTCAACAAACCGGCACTTCAACCAACGTACTTTCAACCACCGTCTGTCCAACCTGCGACAGAGACTGTAGCTCACGCATTGGACCTAACAGACATCTGAGACCTCATTTGTAATGTGGAAGCAAGTCATCCTCGACTCCAAGGGACTGCCTATGATGTTGGTTGGTTTATATCAGACAGGAGGAGATTGGTGTCAGTGACTGTGGGGTGGGTTTATATCAGACAGGAGGGGATTGGTGACATGGAATCATAGCAGTTTACAACACAGAAGGAAGCCATTTGGCCTAGTGTGTCTGAAAAAGAGCTATCCAGCCTAATCCCACTTTCCAGCTCTTAGTTCATAGCCTTGTAGGTTACGGCACTTCCAGTGCATATACAAGTACTTCGGTAAATGCGATGAGGGTTTCTGCCTCTACTTTCAGGCAGCAAGTTCGAGACTCTGGAGGTTATGCTCGGACTGTGTAAAACACTAGTTAGACCACAGCTAGAGTATTCGCACAGTTCTGGTCACCACAGTGCAGGAAATATGTCTTTGCACTGGAGAGGGTACAGATGAGATTTACAAGGATGTTGCCTGGACTGAAGAATTTTAGCTGAAGAATTTTAGATGGGGTGGTGTTATTTTCTTTGGAATAGAGGCTGAGGATAGAATTGCGTACAAAATTATGGAGGGTCCCAGATGGAGTGGATAGGAAGGACATAAGAACATAAGGACAAATAAATAGGAGTAGGCCATCGGACCCCTCGAGCCCACTCCGCCGTTCAATAAGATCATGGCTGATCTGATCTTGGTCCCAACTCCACTTTCCTGCACTCTCGCATAAACCGTTGACTTCTTTATCTATCAAAAATCTGTCTATCTCCACCTTAAATATGTTCAATGACCCAGCCTCCACAGTTCTCTGGGGCAGAGAATTCCAAAGATTCACGACCCTCTGCGAGAGAAATTCTTCCTCATTTCCATTTTAAATGGACAACCCCTTATTCTGAAACTATGCACCCTAGTTCTAGTTTCCCTCTTGAGGGGAAACATCCTCTCTGCATCAAACCTGTCAAGCCTCCTCAGCATCTTATACATTTCAATATCACCTCTCAGTCTTCAAAACTCCAATGAGTACAGGCTCAACCTATCTTCATATGACAACCCCTTCACCTCAGGAATCAACCTTGTGAACCTTCTCTGAACTGACCTATTTCCCTTCGCAGAGAGGTCAATAACCAGGGGGCACAGATTTAAAGTAATTGGTAGAAGGATTAGAGGGGAGTTGAGCAGAAACTTTTCACCCAGAGGGTGATGGGGGTCTGGAACTCACTGCCTGAAAGGGTGGTAGAGGCAGAAACCCTCACCACATTTGAAACATACTTGGATATGCACTGGAAGTGTCATAACCCAAGGCTGTGGAGCAAGAGCTGGAAAGTGGGATTAGGCTGGATAGCTCTTTTTCAACCGGTACAGACACAGTGGGCCGAATGGCCTCCTTCTGTGCTGTAAATGTCTATGATTCTGTGGTAGTTGAAATCCCCGACTATTGCTGCCCTATTGGTTTTGGACTTCTCAGAAACCTTCCTCCATATTTGCTTTTCTATCTCCCTCTGACTGTTTATAGTACACTCCCAACATTGTGATTGCCCCGTTTTTGTTCATCAGTTCAACACATATAGCCTCATTTGATGATCCTTCCAACATCTCATCCCTCCTCACTGCTGTAACAACACCTCAGCATATCTGCCTTATCCCCTAGACTTCTTGCATTGAAGTATATACCATTAAGCGCGGCCAAACTCCTTCGTTGTCGATTTTCTAGCCTTTGTTTCCTCTGACTTACAAATTCATTTACGAATTTTCTGCTCCCATTACCAAGCTTTACTTCTCTCCCTCGTGAATCTACGCTCAGGTTCCCATCCCCCTGCCAAGCAAGTTTAAACCCTCCCCAACAGCATTAGCAAAACCCCAGGAGGATAATGGTAGGGGCCCTGGTGAGGTGTGACCTTATCCGGCTTGTACAGTCCCCAGCCCCTCAGGAATCTGTCTGTTCACCCTCGCCCCTCAGAATGTCCTGCAGCCTCTCGATGATATCCTTGACCCTGGCACCAGGAAGACAACCGACCATCCTGGAGTTATGTCAGTGACCGCAGAAAGACCTGTCTGTTCCTGTAACTATTGAAACCCCTTTCAATATTGCCGACCTGACCTTGCCCTTCCCCCCGTTCCATACAGTTGAGCCACCCATGATGCCTTGGACTTGGCTCTGGCTGTACTCCCTGAGGAACCACCAGTGCAGAGAGTGAGATGCACTGAGAGGTGTCCTGCACTACCTGCCTGGTCCTCCATGTCTGTCTGGGCAGTCACCCATTCCCTCTCTGACTGCACACTCTTATGCTGCGAGGTGACGACCCCCTGAAAGGTGCTATCCACGTAGCTCTCAGCCTCGCGGATGCAGTGACAATCGCTGCTGCTCAAGCTCCGAAACCCAGAGATCGAGCTCCTCCAGATGACGACATTTATTGCACACGTACTTGACCAGGACACGAGAAGCGTGGTTGTTCCACAATGACAGGGTTTCATCTGTTTAAACAAAAAACAACTCCACTGTTATTCCCTGAAATAATCCCCGCTGCCCGGCCTGAATGAATCCATGTCATTCCCAAACGCTGCAATGTTTGCTCCAACTCACAGGGTTCCATCTCTTTAAATGCATGCCTCCCCCAGCCAAAGTGCCTTGCCCAGTCCCAGTACATGCCTCCCCCAGTCCTGTTTCTCAGCACCACCTGCATGGAATGATTCGGGGGGGGGGGGCTAGGCAGTGGGAGGGGCTTATCGCCTGTCAGTCACAAAGTGCAGAACCAATAGTTCCCTTTGTTTAATAAATCCCCGGGGGGGAGGGGGTGGTCACACAGCCCGAGTGCGGGCCCAGGCCGGAGTGACAACACTCCGCACCATCCGCTTCACACACACCCGGGCTCGGGCCCAGGCCACGACTCACAGCCCGCAGGCCCCGTGTTCACCCTTCTGGTTCCAGGCCTGGCACACCCTATTGGACCAGCCTGGACTCACCCTATTGTGCCAGCACAAAAGACCCAATATAAACAGAGACAGGGCCCAGTGTAATATAAACAGAGACAGGGCCCAGTGTAATATAAACAGAGACAAGGCCCGGTGTAATATAAACAGAGACAAGGCCCGGTGTAATATAAACAGAGACAAGGCCCGGTGTAATATAAACAGAGACAGGGCCCAGTGTAATATAAACAGAGACAGGGCCCAGTGTAATATAAACAGAGACAGGGCCCAGTGTAATATAAACAGAGACAAGGCCCGGTGTAATATAAACAGAGACAGGGCCCAGTGTAATATAAACAGAGACAGGGCCCAGTGTAATATAAACAGAGACAGGGCCCAGTGTAATATAAAGAGAGACAGGGCCCAGTGTAATATAAACAGAGACAGGGTCTAGTGTAATATAAACAGTGTCAGCGTGTAGTGTAATATAAAGAGAGACAGGGCCCAGTGTAATATAAACAGAGACAGGGCCCAGTGTAATATAAACAGAGACAAGGCCCGGTGTAATATAAACAGAGACAGGGTCTAGTGTAATATAAACAAAGACAGGGCCCAGTGTAATATAAACAGAGACAGGGCCCAGTGTAATATAAACAGAGACAGGGCCCAGTGTAATATAAACAGAGACAGGGTTTAGTGTAATATAAACAAAGACAGGGCCCAGTGTAATATAAACAGAGACAGGGCCCAGTGTAATATAAACAGAGACAAGGCCCGGTGTAATATAAACAGAGACAGGGTCTAGTGTAATATAAACAAAGACAGGGCCCAGTGTAATATAAACAGAGACAGGGCCCAGTGTAATATAAACAAAGACAGGGTCTAGTATAATATAAACAGAGACAGGGCCCAGTGTAATATAAACAGAGACAGGGCCCAGTGTAATATAAACAGTGTCAGGGTCTAGTGTAATATAAACAAAGACAGGGCCCGGTGTAATATAAACAAAGACAGGGCCCGGTGTAATATAAACAAAGACAGGGCCCGGTGTAATATAAACAGAGACATGGTCCAGTGTAATATAAACAGAGACAGGGCCCAGTGTAATATAAACAGAGACAGGGCCCAGTGTAATATAAACAGAGACAGGGCCCGTTATAATATAAACAGAGACAGGGCCCGGTGTAATATAAACAGAGACAGGGCCCGGTGTAATATAAACAAAGACAGGGTCCAGTGTAATATAAACAAAGACAGGGTCCAGTGTAATATAAAGAGAGACAGGGCCCAGTGTAATATAAACAGTGTCAGCGTGTAGTGTAATATAAACAGTGTCAGGGCTCAGTGTAATATAAAAAAAGACAGGGTCCAGTGTAATATAAACAGAGACAGGGTCCAGTGTAATATAAAAAGAGACAGGGTCTGGTGCACTAATAACTGACACAAGGCCGAGTTTTACACTAGAAACAAGTCTTTAATATTGAAAGAACTTTTTGGCAATAATAATTGAAAGAGGTGATAGTGTCACATGAACAGAAGCCTTTAACACTTTAACAATACTAGAAACATTCTCTATAGAATACAACAGAGACACGATCTACAGTTATAATAATAGAGGTGTGCACTAGAACTGGAACTACAGGGGCAGGTTATTTTCAGGTCTAGTGTAACAATTCCAGAGACAGGGTCCGGAGTAATAACAGGAAATGCATGGCCCACTGTGAGTAACAAAGACAGTGTTTGATCCAATAATAACAGAGGCAGACTCTTGTGTAATACTGAACACAATGCTGGATCGAGTGTGATGGTCACACAGGCAGTGTCTAGTGCAACAAAACAAAGATTGGGTCTCCTCTAATAGTGTGTGCAAGTCAGGGCCTATTGCTATAACCTCATTCCCCCATCCCCCTGTGCTCACTGACCTACATTGGCCGCTGGTTAAGCAACGCCTCGATTTTAAAATTCTAATCTTTGGTTTCAAAACTCTCCATGGCCTCGCCCCTCCCTATCTCTGTAAACTCTTACAGCCCCACCACCCTCCGAGTTTCTGCACTCCTCCAAATCTGTCCTTGCCCATCCCTGATTTTAATCGCCCCACCATTGGTGGCCGTGTCTTCAGCTGCCGAAGCTCTAAGCTCTGGAATTCCCCCCTAAACCTCCACCTCCTCTTTCAAGGTTCTTTTTAAAAACTACCTCTTCAATTAACCTTTTGGGAATCTGTCCTGATATCTTTCTCTGTGGCTCTGTGTCAAAAATGTTTTCTTATTGATATCGATCGTGTTAAGCACCGTGAGATGTTTCATTGCATTAAAGGCGCTATATTAATGTAAGTTCTGGTTGTTTTCTTGTTGTAACAAATGCTTTGCCGAATGTCTGAGCACAGAGTCAAGGCCCACTGCAGTATGAATGTGTGGGTCAGTGTAATAACACCGGCACGGTCTAGTGTAACGGGAACAGGGAACAGACCCTGTCAGCCTTGGCTCAGTGGTAGCACTCTCGGCCGAGTGAGGGTTCAATTCCCAATCCAGAGCCCGAGCACATCATCTAGGCCCAGACTCCAGGTGTCAGTACAGAGGGAGTGCTGCACTGTCAGAGGTGCCGTCTTTCAGATGAGATATTAAACCTATGCCCTGTCGAGATTTTAAGTTGGATGTAAAAAATCCCACGGCCACGATTCAGAGGAAGAACAGGCGGAGTTCACCCCAGTGTCCTGGGTAATGTGTATCCCTCAACTTACATCACTGAGAACGGATTGTCTTGTCATCATTACATGGCTGTTTGTGGAATCCTGCTGTGCACAAATCGGCTGCTGCATTTCCTACATTACATCTCCTCCCCAAAACCCCCTCACCCCAACCCCTCCTTCACCCCTACTCTCCAACCAACCCCTCCTTCACCCGTACTCGCAGCCCCTCTTGTGTCTTGAATTGCCTTCACTGTAATGGAAACTGACAATTGGAACTGGTCAGGATATGAAAGATATTTACAACAGATTCAAGATGTTCTGAGAGTCAGTATCTTTCTCTATTCTGCCAACTTGAGGAGTTAGATGACCAACTTTCTTCTGTGAATATAGAGCTGGAGTATTGGGTCGTGATGTATTCACTAGTTCATCCTGTTGACTCTAAATATTGAGTCTTGTGGTTTCAGACACCAGATAATCAAGCTCAGAACACCAGATTGACTTTTACTCATGTTATTAACAGCACTGCAAACATACAGACAGTATAGTTACCGGATCCAGAGAATGGTTCTGCCTGTGACCACAGGCTGTGTCACTGCCACACACAGATACTGTTTCCTTGTTTCACATCTCCATACAAACACCATCACTTCACACATCCCCTTTCTACACAATTACAGCCGACATGAGCAAGGACATGAGTCACATTAAACTATAAAAACATTTCATAATAGCAAAGGTTAAACTGGGATAAATGTCCAGTTATTTTCTGTTCAGGCAAAATGCAGAACAATCCAACAGCTCACCAGCACCTTTACAGCGTCTCATCGGCCGACAGACTTTCATTAAGTACATTTACTGAGTGCATTTAAATTTAAAACCAGGTTTGCAGGCGTGATGCTCCATTCACACATCGAAGGTGAGAGAGATGCTGTGGGGCACACACTAAGTCCAGTATCTGAAAGTGATTAACAGACTGGGTTTTGTGTTTACTGATCCCGGGTGTGTTACAGACACCTTCCCTTGATACCAAAGCTCGGAGAGGGACTCTGGAAGGTAAGGGGAACTGGCACTTGTCCCTGAGAGTAGCCGAAGGTATGAGAACTGAAATAATCCAGAGTTAGAAAGGAGAAAAGGTTCCAAAATTGAACAGTCGGTAACAGGACATCAATTAGAAACAAATACTCAACTGTGCGTTTGAAACAAAGCTGACTTGTTTTTTTATTTGTTCATGGGACACGGGATATGGGTGTCACTGGCAAGGCCAGCTCTGGGCCAATAAGAGTGAGGGGCGGGGCTGGAGGACCGAGCGGGCGGTTGGTCCTCGAACCAATTGGAGTGAGCGAGGGGCGGGGCTTGTGGCCCCTCCAGTGGGCGGGGCCGGGCCCGGATCTCCCGCACTGAGCATGACGGGCTGCGGCGGCCACAGTTGGTGGAGCCCGGATGATGTCGGACAGGAGACAGTCGACTGTCGGTGCGGGGCAGGAATTGGAGCCACGAGTGGGCGGGTGAACGTCAAACACCTGCTGTAGGCCTCAGGCCCCAATCACAGCCCAGAGGCCCCGGGTTTACCCCGTGGTGACAGGCCCGGGTCAGCGAGGTCACTGGCCGACATCTTGGATGGGTTAGAACATCAGAAATAGGAGCAACAGTGGGCCATTCGGCCCCTCGAGCCTGCTCCGCCATTTAACACCATCATGGCCGATCCAATCATGGACTCAGTTCCACTTCCCTGTCCGCTCCCCATAATCCCTTATCCCCTTATCATTTAAGAAACTGTCTACTTCTGTCTTAAATATATTTAATGTCCCAGCTTCCACAGCTCTCTGAGGCAGTGAATTCCACAGATTTACAACCCTCAGAGAGAAGAAATTCCTTCTCATCTCAGTTTTAAATGGGCGGCCCCTTATTCTAAGATAATGCCCTCTAGTTCTAGTCTCCCCCATCAGTGGAAACATTCTCTCTGCATCCACCTTGTCAAGCACCCTCATAATCTTAGACGTTTCAATAAGATCACCTCTCATTCTTCTGAATTCCAATGAGTAGTGGCCCAACCTACTCAATCTTTCCTCATAAGTCAACCCCCTCATCCCTGGAATCAACCGAGTGAACCTTCTCTGAACTGCCTCCAAAGCAAGTATATCCTTTCGTAAATATGGAAACCAAAACTGCACGCAGTGTTCCAGGTGTGGCCTCACCAATACCTTATATAGCTGTAGCAAGACTTCCCTGCTTTTATACTCAATCCCCTTTGCAATAAATGCCAAGATACCATTGGCCTTCCTGATCACTTGCTGTACCTGCATACTATCCTTGTTTCATGCACAAGTACCTCCAGATCCCGTTGTACTGTGGCACTTTGCAATCTTTCTCCATTTAAATAATAACTTGCTCTTCGATTGTTTTCTGCCAAAGTCCAGGACCTCACACTTTCCAACATTATACACCATCTGACAAATGTTTGCTCACTCACTGAGCCTGTCTTTGTCCTTTTGCAGATTTTGTGTGTCCTCCTCACACATTGCTTTTCCTCCGATCTTTGTATCATCAGCAAACTTGGCAACGTTACACTCGGTCGTTTCTTCCAAGTCGTTAATATAGATTGTAAATAATTGGGATCCCATCACTGATCCCTGCGGCACCCCATTAGTTACTGGTTGCCAACCAGAGATTGAACCATTTATCCCGACTCTCGGTTTTCTGTTCATTAGCCAATCCTCTATTCATGCTAAATTATTACCCCCAACCCCGTGAACTTTTATCTTGTGCAGTAACCTTTTACGTGGAACATTGTCAAATGCCATCTGGAAATTCAAATACACCACACTCACTGGTTCCCCTTTATCCACCCTGTTTGTTACATCCTCAAAGAACTCCAGCAAATTTGTCAAACATGACTTCCCTTCATAAATCCATGCTGACTCTGCCTGACCGAATTTTGCTTTTCCAAATGTCCTACAACTGCTATTTTAATAATGGACTCCAACATTTTCCCAACCACAGATGTTAGACTAACTGGTCAAAAGTTCCCTGCTTTTTGTCTGCCTTCTTTTTTAAAAAGGGGCGTTACATTTGCAATTTCCCAATCTGCTGGGACCTCCCCAGAATCCAGGGAATTTTGGTAAATTACAACCAATGCATCCACAATCCCTGCCGCTACTACTCTTAAGACCCTAGGATGTAATCCATCAGGTCCAGGGGATTTATCTGCCTTCAGTCCCATTATCTTACTGAGTTGCACCTCCTTAGTGATTGTAATTGTGTTAAGTTCCTCCCCCACCCTTTAGGCCCTTGACTATCCACTATCGGAATATTGTTAGTTTCCTCTACCCATGTCATTGGTCCCGATGTGGACCACAACCTCCGGCTGTTCACCCTCTCCCCCCAGAATGCCCTGCAGCTGCTCAGTGAAATCCTTGACTCTGGCACCAGGGAGGCAACATACCATCCTGGAGTCATGTCTGTGGCCGCAGAAACGCCTGTCTGCTCCCCGACTATTGAATCCCCTACCACTATAGATCTTCCATTCTTCTTCCTCCCCCCTCGTGCAGCTGAGACACCCGTGGTGCCGTGGATTTGGCTCTGGCTGCACTCCCCAGAGCCACCATCCCCCTCACCGGTACTCAGAACAGAGAACCAGTTGGAGAGCGAGATGGACTCAGGGGACTCCTGCACTACCTGCCTAGTCCTCCTCTTCTGACCAGGGGTCACCCAATCCCCATCTGCCTGCACATTCTTAAGCTGTGGGGTGACCACCTCTAGAAACGTGAGATCCCCGTAGCTCTCAGTCTCATGGATGCACCGCAGTGACTCCAGCCGCCGCTCAAGCTCCAAAATGCAGAGCTGGAGTTGGTGCAGCTGGAGACACCTCCTACACATGTGGTCGTCCCGGCTGTGCGAAGCTTCCAGATTTCCCACAAGCCACAGGATGTGTAATCCACGGGACTGAGCTGTCCTGTCATCCCTCTAGTTACACTCACAACTATCAAGTAGAACTAAACTCTGAACCTTAGAGAAATACACCCAGCAACTACTCAACAATCCGCTGATTTAATTAACTGGCTCTCCTTCGATAATAAAGTTCACATATATTTACTGGCAGATCCGACTTACAACAATGCCAAAGGTTTCCTATTGAAAAGCAAAAGAAAAAGATTTACCAATCCACCAGCCAATCACTTACCCGCTGGGCTGTGACCCTGCACCAGCCGGTTCCTCCCGGAACTCCCCCTCCCCCCAGACCACCCCTCCTCCACTCTCCACCCCTCTCCCCCCCACTCCACCCCAGGCGGCCCCGACTTAATGAAAGCCTGTCGGCCGATGAGACGCTGTAAAGGTGCTGGTGAGCTGCTGGATTGTTCTGCATTTTGCCCGAACAGAAAATAACTGACATTTATCCCAGTTTAAACTTTGCTATTATGAAATGTTTGTGTAGTTTAATGTGGCTCATGTCCTTGCTCATGTCGGCTGTAATTGTGTAGAAAGGGGATGTGTGAAGTGATGGTGTTTGTATGGAGATGTGAAACAAGGAAACGGTATCTGTGTGTGACAGTGACACAGCCTGTGGTCACAGGCAGAACCATGCACCGATATCCTTGAGGTTATGGTTTGAGCAGCGTCAGATCAGGAATGTAGCAAACAAGTTCAGTATAAATATCGCCAGTGTATCCGCAGCTTGTTAGACACACCTGGGGAGAGGAGCCCTGGGAACCCACTCGATTATCCCTGTTCTCTGGATCCAGTAACTATACTGTCTGTATGTTTGCAGTGCTGTTAATAACGTCAGTAAAAGTCAGTCTGGTGTTCTGAGCTTGATTATCTGGTGTCTGAAACCACCACACTCAATATTTAGAGTCAACAGGATGAACTAGTGAATACATCACGACCCAATACTCCAGCTCTATATTCACAGGAGAAAGTTGGTCATCTAACTCCTCGAGTGGGCAGAATAGAGAAAGATACTGACTCTCAGAACATCTCAAATCTGTTGTAAATATCGTTCAAATCCTGACCAGTTCCAATTGTCAGTTTCCATGACAGTGAAGGCAATTCAAGACATGAAGGGGCGAGGGGGGGGGGGATGTAATTTGGGAAATGCAGCAGCCAATTTGTGCACAGCAGGATCCCACAAACAGCCATGTAATGATGACAAGACAATCCGTTCTCAGTGATGTAAGTTCAGGGATACACATTACCCAGGACACCGGAGTGAACTCCGCCTGTTCTTCCTCTGAATCGTGGCCGTGGGATCTTTTACATCCAACTTAAAATCTAGACAGGGTATCGGTTTAATGTCTCACCTGAAAGACGGCACCTCTGACAGTGCAGCACTCCCTCTGTACTGACACCTGGAGTCTGGGCCTAGATGATGTGCTCGGGCTCTGGATTGGGAATTGAACCCTCACTCGGCCGAGAGTGCTACCACTGAGCCAAGGCTGACAGGGTCTGTTCCCTGTTCCCGTTACACTAGACCGTGCCGGTGTTATTACACTGACCCACACATTCATACTGCAGTGGGCCTTGACTCTCTTATCACACATTCGGCAAAGCATTTGTTACAACAAGAAAACAACCAGAACTTACATTAATATAGCGCCTTTAATGCAATGAAACATCTCACGGCGCTTAACACGATCGATATCAATAAGAAAACATTTTTGACACAGAGCCACAGAGAAAGATATCAGGACAGATTCCCAAAAGGTTGATCGAAAAGGTAGTTTTTAAAAAGAACCTTGAAAGAGGTTTAGGGGGAATTCCAGAGCTTAGAGCTTCAGCAGCTGAAGACACGGCCACCAATGGTGGGGTGATTAAAATCAGGGATGGGCAAGGACAGATTTGGAGAGTGCAGAAACTCGGAGGGTGGTGGGGCTGTAAGAGTTTACAGAGATAGGGAGGGGCGAGGCCATGGAGAGTTTTGAAACCAAAGATTAGAATTTTAAAATTGAGGCGTTGCTGAACCAGCGGCCAATGTAGGTCAGTGAGCACAGGGGGATGGGTGAATGAGGTTATAGCAATAGGCCCTGACTTGCACACACTATTAGAGGAGACCCAATCTTTGTTTTGTTGCACTGGACACTGCCTGTGTGACCATCACACTCGATCCAGCATTGTGTTCAGTATTACACTAGAGTCTGCCTCTGTTATTATTGGATCAAACACTGTCTTTGTTACTCTCACAGTGGGCCATGCATTTGCTGTTATTACTCCGGACCCTGTCTCTGGAATTGTTACACTAGACCTGAAAATAACCTGCCCCTGTAGTTCCAGTTCTCGTGCACACCTCTATTATTATAACTGTAGATCATGTCTCTGTTGTATTCCATCGAGTATGTTTCTGTTATTGTTAAAGTGTTAAAGGCTTCTGTTAGAGGGGATAGTGTCACACTTTGTTATTATTGCAAAAACGCTGTTTCAATTATTAAATACTTGTTTCCAGTGTAAAACTAGGCCTTGTCTCTGTTTGTGTTACGCCGGACCCTGTCTCCGTTTGTGTTACGCCGGACCCTATCTCCGTTTGTGTTACGCCGGACCCTGTCTCCGTTTGTATTATGCCGGACCCTGTCTCCGTTTGTATTACGCCGGACCCTGTCTCCGTTTGTATTACGCCGGACTCTGGGTCTTTTGTGATGCACAATAGCATGAGCCCAGGCTGGCCCAATAGCGTGAGCCCAGGCTGGCCCAATAGCGTGTGCCCAGGCTGGCCCAATAGCGGGTGCCCGGGCTGGAAGTGGGGGTGCAAACACGGGGCCTGCGGGCTGTGATTCGGGGCTTGGGACCGAGCCCCGGTGTGTGTGTAGCGGATGGTGCGGAGTGTTGTCTCTCAAGCCTGGGCCCGCGCTCGGGATGCGTGACCTCCCGGGATTTATTAATGCAGGGAACTATTTGTTCTGCACTTTTCTGATGGACAGGCGACAAGCCCCACCCCGTGTCATGGCCCACCCCCTCTAAGCCCAAATCATTCCATGCAGGTGGTGCCGAGAAACAGGACTGGGGTAAGGCACATACTGAGACTGTGGTAAGGCACTTCAGCTGGGGGAGTCATGCACTGGGAGTAGGGTAAGGCACTTCAGCTGGGGGAGGCATGCTTGAGCATGGGGTTTGAGAGCTTGAGCAGCAGCGAGGGTCACTGCATTCGCGAGGCTGAGAGCTACGTGGATAGCACCTTTCAGGGGGTCGTCACCTCGCAGCAGAAGAGTGTGCAGGCAGAGAGGGAATGGGTGACTGCCCAGACAGACATGGAGGACCAGGCAGGTAGTGCAGGACACCTCTCAGTGCATCTCACTCTCTGTACTGGTGGTTCCTCAGGGAGTACAGCCAGAGCCAAGTCCAAGGCATCATGGGTGGCTCAACTGTAAAGGGGGGGGCAGTGGGAAGAGGAAGGTCAGAGATACGGAGGGGTGTCGGGCTGGAGGAGGTTCGAGAGATAGAGAGGTGTGTAGGTGCTGGAGGAGGTTAGAGGGATAGGGAGGATGTAAAAGCTGGAGGAGGTTACAGAGGGGGCGGGGTCTAGTGCTGGAGGAGGTTGCAGAGGGGGACGATTGTAATGCTGGAGGGGGTTACAGAGATAGGGAGAGGTGTCGGACCTGCAGGAGGTTAGAGATAGGACGGGGTTTAGGGCTGGAGGAGATTACAGTGAGGGAGGGATGTAGGGGATGGAGGTTACAGAGATAAGGAGGGGTTTAGGGCTGGAGGAGGTTTTCGAGAACAGGATGAGTGTAAGGGCTGGAGGAGGTTAGAGAGAGAGAGAGATGTTTGTAGGGTCTGGAAGAGATTACAGAGATAGGGAGGGTTGTAGGGCTGCAGCTGGTTACAGAGATAGGGAGGTGTGCAGTACTGGATGAGGTTACAGAGATAGGAAGGGGCTGGAGGAGATTGCAGAGATAGGGAAGATTCTGGTATTGGAGGTGGTTATGGAGATAGGGAGGGGTGGAGGGCTGGAGGAGATTACAGAGATAGAGAAGGGTGTAGGGGCTGTAGGTTACAGAGAGAGGAAGGGGTGTAGGGTCTGGAGTAGGTTGCAGAGATTGGGAGGGTTGTAGGGGCTTGAGGAGGTTAGAGATAGGAAGGGGTATAGGGCTGGAGGAGGTTACAGAAATAAGCAGGTGCTGGAAGAGGTTGCAGAGATATGGAGGGGTGTAGGGGCTGGAGGAGGTTACAGAGATAGGGAGGGGTATAGGGGTAGGAGGAAGTTAGAGATAGGGAAGGGTTCAGGGCTGGAGGAGGTTGCAGAGATAGGGATGGGTGTAGGGGCTGGTGGAGGTTAGAGATATGGAGGAGTGTAGGGCGGGAGGAGGTTAGAGGGATATGGAGGAGTGTAGGGCTGGAGGAGCTTACAGAGATAGGGAGGGTTGTAGGGGCTGGAGGTTGTTACAAGGGATAGGGAGGGTTGTTGGGGCTGGAGATGGTTGCAGAGATTGGAACGTTGTAGGGGCTCGAGGAGGTTAGAGATAGGGAGTGGTGTAGGGGCTGGAGGAGGTTACACGGATAGGAAGAGGTGTAGTGCTGAAGGAGGTTACAGAGATAAGGAGGGTTGTAGGGGCTAGGGGAGGTTACAGAGATAGGGAGAGGTGTAGGGCTGGGGGTGGTGAGAGATAGGGAGGGGTGCAGGGGCTGGAGGAAGTTAGAGATAGCGAGGGGTGTCGTTCTGGAGGAAGTTAGAGATAGGGAGGGGTTTAGGGCTGGAGGAGGTTACAGAGATAGAGAGGGGTGTAGTGGCTGCAGGTTACAGAGATAGGGAGGGGTTTAGGGCTGGAGGAGGTTACAGAGAGAGGGAGGGGTGTAGGCGCTGGAGGGGATTACAGACAAAGAGAGGGGTGTAAGGGCTGGACGAGGTTATAGACAAAGGGAGAGGTGTAGGGTCTGGTGGAGGTTAGAGATAGTGAGTGGTGTAGGGACTGGAGGTTGCAGTGATATGGAGGGCTGTAGGGGCTGGAGGACATTACAGAGAGAGGGAGGGGGGTATGGCAGGAGGAGGTTATAGAGATAGCAAAGGGTGTAGCGCCTGGAGGAGGTTAAAGAGATAGGGAGGGGTGTATGGGCTGGAGGAGGAGGCTTGTAGTGCTGGAGGACGTTACAGATAAAGGGAGGGTTGTCAGGGCTGGGGGAGGTTACAGAGATCGGAAGGGTTGTCGGGGCTGGAGGAGGTTACAGATAGGGGAGGGTGCAGGGGTTGGAGGAGACTACAGAGATAGGGAGGGATGTAGGGGTTGAAGGAGGTTCCATAGATACGTAGGGCTGTAGGGATGGAGGAGGTTACAGAGATAGCGATGGGTGTTGGGCCTGGAGGTTACAAAGATAGGGAGGGTTGTAGGAACTGGAGGTGGTTACGGAGATAGGGAGGGGTGTTGGGCCTGGATGAGATTAGAGGTAGGGAGGGATTTAGGGCTGGAGGAGGTTATAGACAGAGGGAGGGGTTTAGGGGCTGGAGTTGCTTACAGAGATAGGGAGGGGTCTAGTGCTGGAGGAGGTTACAGAGATCGGGAGCTGTGTCGGTGCTGAAGGTTACAGCGATAGGGACGGGTGTAGGGGTTGGAGGAGGTTAGAGAGATGTGGAGGTGTGTTGCACTGGAGGTTACAGATGGGGAGGGAAGTAGGGCTGGAGGAGATTGCAGAGATAGGGAGGGGTGTATGGTCTGGAGGAGATTACCGAGATAGGGAGGGGTATCGGGTCCGGAGGAGGTTACAGAGATAGGGAGGGGTGTAGGGTCTGGAGGAGGTTACAGAGATAGGGAGGGGTGTAGGGGCTGGAGGAGGTTAGAGATAGGGAGAGGTGTCGGGGATGGAGGAGATTAGAGATAGGGAGGGGTGTATGGGCTGGAGAGGTTACAGAAATAGGGAGAGGTGTAGGTCTGAAGGAGATTGCAGAGATAAGGAAGGGTCTCGGGGCTCGAGGAGGTTACAGAGATCGGGAGGGGTGCAGCGATTGGAGGAGAGTACAAACATAGGGAGGGGTGAACGGGCTGGAGGAGGTTAGAGATAGGGAGATATGTAGGTGCTGGAGGAGGTTAGAGATAGGGAGATATGTAGGTGCTGGAGTAGGTTGGAGAGATACCAAGGTGTGTAATGCTGGAGGAGGTTACAGAGGGGGAGGGTTGTCGTGCTGGAGGAGGTTGCAGACGTAGGGAGGGATGTAGGGGCAGGGGGAGGTTAGAGAGATAGCAAGGGGTGTAGGGCTGGAGGAGGTTACAGAGATAGTGGCTGGATGGGGTTAGAGATAGGGATGGATGTGGGGCTGGAGGGGGTTTAGAGATAGGGAGAGGATGTAGGGCAGGAGGAGGTTCGAGAGATTGGGAGGGATGTCGGGCTGGGGCTTTGGGGCTGGGGGAGGTTTAGAGAGATATGAGAGGTGTCGGTGCTGGAGGAGGTTGAGAGAGATAGGGAGGGGTGCAGGGCTGGAGGAGCTTACAGAGATAGGGAGGGTTGTAGGGCTGAGGAGGTTACAGAGATAGGGAGGGGTGTAGGGTCTGGAGGAGGTTACAGAGATAGGGAGGTGTATAGGGGCTGGATGGGGTTACAGAGATAGGGAGGTGTGTTGGGGCTGGAGGAGGTTTAGAGAGATAGGGAGGGATGTAGGGCTGGGGCTTTGGCGCTGGAGGAGGTTTAGAGAGATATGAGAGGTGTCGTTACTGGAGGAGGTTACAGGGATCGGGAGGGTTGTAGGGCTAAGGAGGTTTAGAGAGATAGGGAGGGGTGCAGGGCTGGAGGAGGTTAGAGATGGGGAGGGGAGATTGAGGGATATGAACACGAGGTTGAGAATTTTAAATCAGTGCCTCGCTGGGGCTGAGGAGGGGGGGAGAAGTGCAGGAACACAACCCCCTCACTACCTACCCTGCACTAACCCCCATCATCTGTTAAATCACCTGGAGTTCCAGTGACACTCCTCCCACTCTCTCTCGGTATTTATCCACTCACTGCCTCACTCAAAGCTTATCTCCCATTGACAGTCCGTGTGAGGGCCCTCGTTGTCCCAGAATTGCTCCCCGTGGACACTGACTGACCTTCCCCGTGCCTCCGCCGCCCTCCTCCTGTTCCGTGACGGCCGACAAATTCAGGTTGTGTTCCAGTCAGCAAGCGAAAGATCAGGAATGGGGGTGTATAAATTAAAACATTTGGCGGGCCGGAGGAAGGGGCTTGGGGGGCCGTGTCCTGCCCACAGGCCGTATGTTTGACACCCCTGAGCTACACTGTCAAGCCCTGTAAGAGTTTTCTATGTTTCAATGAGATCACACCTCATTCTTCTAAACTGTAGAGAATATCGGCCTGGTCTACTCAATCTCTGCTCACAGGACAATCCCCCCATCCCAGGATTCAGTCTGGTGAACCTTCGTTACCATCCTCAATGGTCTGTACATCCTTCCTTAGGTAAGCAGCCAAACTGTACACAATACTCCAGGTGTAGTCTCACCAGGGCCCTATATAATTGCAGTAGGATGTCTAGGAGCAAGTTATTATTTAAATGGAGAAAGATTACAAAATGCTGCAGTACAGTGGGACCTGGGGTCACTTGTGTATGAAGCACAGAAGGATAGTATGCAGGTTCAGCAAGTGATCAGGAAGGCCAATGGTATCTTGGCCTTTATTGCAAAGGGGATGGAGTATAAAAGCAGGGAAGTCTTGCTACAGCTATATAAGGTATTAGTGAGGCCACACCTGGTATACTGCATGCAATTTTGGTTTCCATATTTACGAAAGGATTTACTTGCTTTGGAGCCCGTTCAGAGAAGGTTCACTAGATTGATTCTGGGGATGAGTGGGTTGACTTATGAGGAAAGGTTGAGTAGTTTGGGCCTCTACTCATTGAAATTCAGAAGAATGAGAGGTGATCTTATCGAAATGTATAAGATTATGAGGGTGCTTGACAAGGTGGATGGAGAGAGGATGTTTCCACTGATGGGGGAGACTCGAACTAGAGGGCATGATCTTAGAATAAGAGCCACCCATTTAAAGCAAAAATGAGGAGGAATTTCTTCTGAGGGTTGTAAATCTGTGGATCTCGCTGCCTCAGACAGCTGTGGAAGCTGGGACATGAAATAAATTTAAGACAGAAATAGACAGTTTCTTACACGATAAGGGGATAAGGGGTTATGAGGAGTGGGCGGGTAAGTGGAGCTGAGTACATGATCAGATCAGCCATGATCTTATTGAATGGCGGAGCAGGCTCGAGGGGCCGTATGGCCTACTCCTGTTCCTATTTCTTATGTTCTCATGTTTACTCTTATCCTCAAATCCTCTTGTAATAAAAGGCTGACATACCATTTGGTTTCTTCATTGCTTGCTGTACCTGCATATTAACTTTCAGTGATTCGTGTACAAGGACACCAAGGTCCCTCAAAACACCAACATTTCCCAATCTCTCACCATTTCAAGTAGCTGTTTCCAGTCCACTTTGGCTAAATCACATATCAGCTTAGTAAAATTGGCTTTTCCCCAATTGTGAACTTTTATTCCTGGTCTATCTTTGTCCTTTTCCATAACTACCCTAAATCTAACTGAATTATGATCACTCGCACCAAAATGCTGTCCCATCGATACCCCTTCCACCTGCCCAGCTTCAGTCCCGAATACTAAGTCCAGAACTTCCTCCTCTCTTGTTGTGCTTGCTACGTACTGGCTAAAATGTTCTGCTGGTTGCTGACCCCTCTGCGAAGGGAAATAGATCCTTCCTCTCCACTCTATCTAGGCCCCTCATAATTTTATACACCTCATTAAGGTCTCCCCTCAGCCTCCTCCGTGCCAAAGAAAATAAACTATTAAGAGGGTTGGTGGGCTGGAGGAAGTTACAGAGATAGGGAAGGGCGAGACCCTGGAGAGATTTGAACAAGAGGATGAGTATTTTAAAGGCTGATGCCACCAGCCATCTCGCCGAGCACAGAATGTAACTCACTACCAACAAGAAGGATGTTACTCTAACTGCTAAAGTTGCATAATGCGGGGAAATAAATCTCTGTCCCTTTAACTAACAGCGACATGGAAAGAGGGAAATGAATGACCTTTAAACACAAGGTCTACTTGGCACTGAAGTATCTGAAACTCATATTAGGAACTCATAAATAGAAATAAAATACTGACAAATGTTAAACTGTTTTGTTGACAAAAGAAATCTCGATTTAACTTTAAAAGATGAATTGTTTAACAGAGATTCACACAGACTCACCTGATAGGCCGTCTCAGGATCCACCCCTCAAGCACCGTGATTGTGTGCAGAACACGCTGCTCCCTGGGCCCTCCAGCCTCTGACCTCTCTTCCTGTTGGTTCCCAGGGCAATCAGTCACCACTCGCCAACATTACGCTGCCACATTAAGTTGAGAGGCTCGGAGGAAGAAATAAAATGAGGCCGTGAAAGAGATAAGAAATAAAATTAGAAAAGCATGATTAAATAAACAAGGAGAGGCAATGTAAATTAAAGGGTACAATCCTAAAGGGGGTGCATGAACAGTGAGACCTGCGGGTATATGTGGACAAATCGCTGAAGGTGGCAGGACAGGTTGAGAAAGCAGTGAAAAAAACTTGCAAGTTGCTGGGCATCACAGAGTACAAAAGCAAGGAGGTTATGATGAACCTTTATAAAACACTGGTTCGGCCTCAACTGGAGCATTGTGTCCAATTCTGGGCACCGCACATTAGGATGTGATGGCCTAAGAGAGGAAGCAGAAAAGATTGACAAGAATGATTCACGAGATGAGGGACTTCAGTTCCGTGGAGTGACTGGAGAAGCTGGGGTTGTTCTCCTTGGAGCAGAGAAGGTTGAGAGGAGAATTGATAGAAGTGTTCAAAATCATGAGGGGTCCAGACAGAGTAGATAGAGAGATACTGTTCCCATTGGTGGAGGGGTCGAGAACCAGAGGAGACGGACTTAAGGTGAATGGCAAAATAACCAAAGGTGACATCAAAAAAATCTATTTTATGCAGCGAGTGGTTAGGATCCGGAAAGCACGGCCTGAAAGAGTGGTGGAGGAAGACTCAATCACAGCATTCAAATAAAAAGGAAGTTGGATAAGTATCTGAAAAAAAACATTTGCAGGGCCGGGGGAAAGGGAGGGGAGTAGGCAAGGGCTCGACGGGCCGAATGGCCTTCCATGCTGTAACCATTCTCTGATTGTGTGAGCAGAACCACTCTGTTCCCTGACTCAATCTAAAGCCTTCCTGATTGTGAGCACCTGTTAAACCTGCCCTGCACCTTCACTGCTCCAAGGAGAACCACCCCAGATGCTGCAGTCATCATCTTATTGAATGGCGGCAGGCTCGAGGGGCCAAAGGGCCGACTCATCTCCTATTTCTGATGTTCTCATGTATTCATGTCACTGGTCCCCATCCTGCACCTGCTCCCTGCAGTAAGATGGCCACCGCGCATGCTCCCTGCCCTGCAGCGGGACAATGGAAAGTATTGTGACGTCAAGGAAGCCCCGCCCCTGTTGCTCCCTGCTCCCCGAGGCGGGCGGACCCCTGCTGCCCAAAGATGGCGGCCGAACTCCCGGCAACCCCCGACAGTAACCAAGGCACGTCCCCGCCCGAAGGTGCCCCACAGCCGCCACCCAAATCTCACCGCCCGCGCGTGTCCGTGAGTCTGTGAGTCCTCAGGGAGGCTGGGCGCACTACCCGGGCTGCTCATCCATCCTCCGCGGCTGGGGGGGGGGCAAAACGTCGCACGTCGGCAGCTAATCTCCCACAATAGGCTGGCACCGCGCCTGCGCACAACTCCGCCTCGCCTCACCTGGGCCCCGAGCTCAAAGGCTGCGAGCGGAGCCCCCCAACATACCCCCCAACCGCAACACTCAGCCCGCAGCCAATGGCGAGGCGGCGCGGGGCACCAGCCCACCCAGCGCCCTGCTCCGCGCCAATCAGTGGTGGGGGGGCGGGGCCGGTGCACCAATCAATCACTGGTCCCTGAAGGTACTGACTCTGGCTGGGTTCAGTTCTACACTCACTGGTTCCCCTCCCCTGAAAGTGCTGACTCTGGCTGGGTTCAGTTCTACACTCACTGGTTCCCCTCCCCTGAAAGTGCTGACTGGCTGGGTTCAGTTCTACACTCACTGGTTCCCCTCCCCTGAAAGTGCTGACTCTGGCTGGGTTCAGTTCTACACTCACTGGTTCCCCTACCCTGAAGGTGCTGACTCTGGCTGGGTTCAGTTATACACTCACTGGTTCCCCTCCCCTGAAGGTACTGACTCTGGCTGGGTTCAGTTCTACACTCACTGGTTCCCCTCCCCTGAAGGTACTGACTCTGGCTGGGTTCAGTTCTACACTCATTGGTTCCCCTCCCCTAAAGGTACTGACTCTGGCTGGGTTCAGTTCTACACTCATTGGTTCCCCTCCCCTGAAGGTACTGACTCTGGCTGGGTTCAGTTCTACACTCATTGGTTCCCCTCCCCTGAAGGTACTGACTCTGGCTGGGTTCAGTTCTACACTCACTGGTTCCCCTCCCCTGAAGGTACTGACTCTGGCTGGGTTAAGTTCTACACTCACTGGTTCCCCTCCCCTGAAGGTACTGACTCTGGCTGGGTTCAGTTCTACACTCACTGGTTCCCCTCCCCTGAAAGTACTGACTCTGGCTGGGTTCAGTTCTACACTCACTGGTTCCCCTCCCCTGAAGGTACTGACTCTGGCTGGGTTCAGTTCTACACTCACTGGTTCCCCTCCCCTGAAGGTACTGACTCTGGCTGGGTTCAGTTCTACACTCACTGGTTCCCCTCCCCTGAAAGTACTGACTCTGGCTGGGTTCAGTTCTACACTCACTGGTTCCCCTCCCCTGAAGGTACTGACTCTGGCTGGGTTCAGTTCTACACTCACTGGTTCCCCTCCCCTGAAGGTGCTGACTCTGGCTGGGTTCAGTTCTGCACTCACTGGTTCCACTCCCCTGACGGTGCTGACTCTGGCTGGGTTCAGTTCTACACTCACTGGTTCCCCTCCCCTGAAGGTACTGACTCTGGCTGGGTTCAGTTCTACACTCACTGGTTCCCCTCCCCTGAAGGTGCTGACTCTGGCTGGGTTCAGTTCTACACTCACTGGTTCCCCTCCCCTGAAGGTACTGACTCTGGCTGGGTTCAGTTCTACACTCACTGGTTCCCCTCCCCTGAAGGTACTGACTCTGGCTGGGTTCAGTTCTACACTCACTGGTTCCCCTCCCCTGAAGGTACTGACTCTGGCTGGGTTCAGTTCCAGACACTGACATCATTCACTTTGTACCTGCACCAAGATGGCCGCGCATGCGCGGTGCTACTCACTGAACCAAGATGGCGGAGCGCTGAACCTGCTCGAATATGGCTGCCGTTAGCCGGGCCTGTGACCGGGAGAAAGCCCCGAAGCTGCATCCGCCGATAATCCGTTTATTATTCCGGGCTTGCGGCGGGCACCGGTTGTTTATGAAGCCTCCCCAGCTCCACGCTGGTCCCTCACCCGGCTCCGTCCCGCTGAAAAAGAGACTCCTTAGGAGCCTGTCCAAAACATGTCTTCTCCGCCATTACACGCACGGCGCATGCTCCAAACACAGCCACGGCCCGCGCCTGCGCACTGAGCTCCTGCAGTCTGGATGCAGCATATTTTCCCCCGTCGGGCATGCTGGGTAGATAAGACCATGACAAACAGGAGCAGTCGTGGGCCAGATGCTGCAAGGGTTATATGCAGAGTGAAGCTCCCTCTGTACTGTCCTAAACAATCCCAGGGCAGGTACAGCACGGGTTAGTTCCAATTTAAAGCTTGCTGTACGCTGACATTCATCAAACACATCAAGCAGGTACAGCACATGTTAAATACACAGTAAGTGTCCCTGCACTGTCCCACCAGGTATTCCCAGGGCATGTACAGCACGGGTTAGATAAAGAATAAAGCTCCCTCTGCACAGTCCCAAGAAACAATCCCAGGGCAGGTACAGCGCAACTATTTTGTTGTTAATCTGTAAATCAAATGCCCCTGATTAAAGGGAGGAGGGCACTATAACCAACAAAATAAACTAATTAAACTTTACGTGGTAAACTTAAATCAAATTAAAATTTGGTTGCTCGAGGTGACGATGCACTCCAGTCCCTCCAGTGCCGACCTCTTACAGAAGGCTGCAAGCGTACCGGTAGCAGGTACAGCAGGGGTTAGAGACAGAGTGAAGCTCCCTCTACACTGTCCCATCAAACACTCCCAGGGCAAGTACAGCATAATTTAAATGCAGGGTAAACGTCTTTCAAAACAGCCAATCCAAAAATTCACAGGACAAGCACAACACAGGTTAGGTACACATTATCATCATCATAGGCAGTCCCTCGAAATCAAGGAAGACTTGCTTACACTCTAAAGGTGAGTTATTAGGTGACTAAACATTCCATTACGGGAATTACAGTCTCTGTCACAGGTGAGACAGCCGGTCATTGAAGGAAAGGGTGGGTGGGACTGGATTGCCGCATGCTCCTACGCTTGGTTTCTGCATGCTCTCAGTGATGAGACTCGAGGTGCTCAGCACCCTCCCGGATGCACTTCCTCCATTTAGGGCGGAATTTAGCCAAGGTCTCCTAGGTATCAGTGGGGATGCTGCATTTTTATCAAGGAGGCTTTGAAGGTGTCCTTGAAAAGTTTCCTCTGATCACCTTGGGCTCGCTTGCCATGTAGGAGTTCTGAGCAGAATGCTTGCTTTGGGAGTCTTTTGTCAGCCATGTGAACAATGTGGCGAGCCAGGGTATCTCTGGAGTTGGAGCACGCCGTGTCCACAAGAGATGGACACTGCAGAGACTGGAGTGCATCATTTCAAGAGAGAACAGAATTTTATTTTAATTAATTTGATTTGATTTGACAAAGGTTCCCTTTATGTTGAATTATTAAGTTGTGTTTTTGGTGCCCTCAAAAAAAAAACAAGGGGGCATTTTAATGAAAGTTTCTGGAGTGTGACCACCCTCCCCCCTTTAATCAGGGGGCACTTGATTATTGTTCTACTTAAAATAGTTGTGAACAATGTGGCCCACCCAACGCAGCTGGTCGAGTGTGGTCAGTGCTTCGATGCTGAGGATGTTGGCCTGATCGAGGAAACACCAGGAATGGTTTGATGAGAATGACCAGGAGATCCAAGAGCTAATAAATCGCAAGCACAGGGCATTTCTGAACCTAAAACAACAACCCAACTCGGGACCAGCAAAGCAGCATTACAGGTGGCTTCAGGCCGAGGTCCAAGAAAAAACCTGTGACCTAAAGCATAGATGGTTCGTGAATAAATCACAGGAGGTTCAGCAGCTGGGTGACAGCCATGATGTGTGAGGATTCTTCACAACAGTCAACGCCACCTACAGCACAACCACCCAAGGCACCACCCCACTGTTGGCCAAGAATGGGGAAACACTCATCAAGGACATCGAGGCAGCCATGACCCGCTGGAAGGAACACTTCGAAGATCTCCTTAACCGACACTCTGCCTTTGACTCGAGTGTCCTCGACTCCAACCCACAGCATGCTACCCACCACCATCTCAGCAAAACCCCAGCCCTGTACGAGGTGGAAAATGCCATCTGCCAGCTCAAAACCAACAAGGCAATGGGAGTGGACGAAATCCCCACTGAGGCACTAAAGTATGGCGGAGAGGCACTATTGGCACAAATGCATGACCTCATCTCTCTCATCTGGAAGAAGGAGGGCATGCCTGGCGATCTCAGAGATGCAGTAATCGTGACCATCTTTAACAAAGGGGACAAGTCCGACTGCGGCGATTGCAGATGAATCACCCTGGGAAAGCCATCACTTGAATCGTCCTCAACCATCTTCTCCCTGTGGCTGAGGAGCTCCTCCCGGAGTCACAGTGTGGTTTTCATCCTCTGCGGAGTATAACGGACCTGAGTAGTTACACAGTAAGGATCTCAATACACTCTCCCACCAGACACTTGCAGGGAAGGTACAGCATGGGTTAGATACAGAGTAAAGCTCCCTCTACACTGTCCCATCAAACATACCAGGGCAAGTACAACATGGGTTAAATAGATATTAAAGCTTCCTCTATACTGTTCCATCAGACGTTCCCAGGGCAAGTACAGCAGAGGTTAGACACAGACTACATCTCCCTCTGACTTGTCCAGCCATTCCAGGGCAGATACAGCATCAGTTCGATATAGAGAAAATCTCCCTCTATACTGTTCTGCTGGACATTCCCAGGGCAGGTACAGCACGGGTTAGATACAAAGTAAAGCTCCCCTTACACTGTCCCAACAATCATTCCCAGGGCAGGTACCACCAAGCTCATGGTCTACAGGGCTGTAGTAATACCCGCCCTCCTGTATGGCTCAGAGGAATGGACCATGTACAGTAGCCACCTCAAGTCGCTGGAGATATATCACCAATGATGTCTCCGCTAGATCCTACAAATCCCCTGGGAGGACTGGCACAGCAACATCAGCGTCCTTGTCCAGGCTAATGTCCCCAGCATTGAAGCACTGACCACACTTGATTAGCTTCGCTGGGCAGGCCACATAGTTCGTATGCCAGACACGAGACTCCCAAAGCAAGTGCTCTAGGTGGAGCGCCTTCACAGCAAATGAGCCAAAGGCGGGCAGTGGAAACATTACAAGGACACCCTCAAAGCCTCCCTGAAAAAGTGCGACATCCCCACTGACACCTGGGAGTCCCTGACCAAAGACTGCCCTAAGTGGAGACAGTGAATCCGGGAGGGCGCTGAGCACTTCGAGTCTCAATGCCGAGAGCATGCAGAAATCAAGCGCAGCCAGTGGAAGGAGCATACGGCAAAGCAGTCCCACCCATCCCTTCTCTCAATGACTATCTGTCCCACCTGTGACAGAGTCTGTGGCTCTCATATTGGACTGGTCAGCCACCAAATAACTCACTTCAGGAGTGGAAGCAATGGTTCTTTCTATTTTTCCTCGATTCCGAGGGATTGCCTATGATGATGATGATGATGATGATGATGATGATGATGACAACACAGGTTAGATGCAGAGTAAAGCTCCCTCTACAATGTCTCACCAGACATTCCCAGGTCGGTACAGCGTGGGTTATTAAAGGTTAATTCTCACTCGAGCCTGTCCCAAGCAGTCCCAGGGTAGGTACAGCATAGGTTAGATACAGAGTTAATCTCCCTCTACGCCGTCCGATCAAACACTCGCACAACAGACACAGCACGGGTTCGGCAGAGAGTAAAGCTCTCCATGGACTGATCCATCAAACACTCCCATCGCAGGTACAGCACGAGTTAGATACAGAGTAAAGCTCACTCTACACTGTCCCATCAAACACTCCGAGGGAAGATACAGCACGGATTAGATAAGAGAGAAAAGCTTGCTCTACACTATCCCATCAAAAACTGCCAGAACAGTTACAGCATGGGTTCGACAGAAAGGTTTAGGCTCGGTTTTCCAGGACTTGGGACCTGGGCAACAGAAGGTACAGTCACCAATTATAATCAGGGATGCTCAGGAAGACAGATATCTCATGGGTGGGGGGCAGGATGGTGGTTGTGGGGCTGGAGGAATTTACAGAGCTAGGGAGGGGCGAGGCAATTTAGGCGTTTGAAAATATTAGAATTTTCAAATCAAGGCGTTGCTTAACTAGAAGCCAATGTAGGTCAGTGAGGACAGGGGTGATGGGTGAGCTGGACTTGGTGCGAGTTCGGGCATGGGAAGCCGAATTTTTGATTAATTCTAGTTTATGTATAGTCGAGTGGGAGGAGTGCATTGGAATAGTCAAGTCCAGAAGTAACAAAAGCATGGATGAGGGCTTCAGCAGTGGATGAGCTGAGGCAAGAGCAGAGACGGATGATGTTACAGAGATGGAAATAGGCAGTCTTAATTATGCCGTGGATATCTGGTTAAAAAACCTATTTCAGGGTTAAGTATGACACCAAGGTTGCAAAAAGTCTGGTTCAGGCAGAAGTTGGGGAGAGGGACGGAGTCTGTGGCTAGGGAACGGAGGTTGTGGCAATGACAATTACAAATATCAGAATATTTGACAGGCTATCATGTGCAAAATGTGTGGATGAGTTTGTAAAATTCAATCGGTTACAAAAACGGGTTACAGAAAGTAACGGATTTCGAACCTTATGCAAGATGGTTCAATAAAGGGTGGTTCAAAGGAGTTCAGTTGAGTTTAAACTGACACACTGCAGTTAAGTCTACTACAACTACAACTCGTACTCAAATGGAACAAGTTTGGGGTTTGATAGAAGGTGAACTAGGTGAGAAATGACATAAGTTAGATTAAGAAAAAGCACTAAAATGGAACAGTCAGTCACAGAACATCAATTAGTCTCCTCTGATCATGCAGGAATCAAATATTCGACAGACTGTGTTTGAAACAAAGATAATTTATTCAACATTTATACACAATATTAATCTCCAGCTCAGGTATAGGGGTTATTAAGATCATCAGAAACAAAGTAGAGCTGCCAGAGTGAACATGTTTCAGTGCCCAATGCAATCACAGTAAATCATGTTCTATTCACAAATGCAGCCTTTCTCCTCAGCCCATTCAAAACTGAGATAAGGAGAAATGTCTTCTCTCAGAGGGTTGTAATTCTTTGGAATTCTCTGCCCCAGAGAGCAGTGGAGGCTGGGTCATTGAATATATTTAAGGCGGAGATAGCCAGATTTTTGAGCGATAATGGAGTATAGGGTTCTGGGGAGCGGGCAGAGAGGTGGAGCTGAGTCTATGATCAGACCAGCCATGATCTTATTGAATGGGGTGCAGGCTCAGGGGTCCGGGTGGCCCACTCCTGCTCAAATTTCTCATGGTCTTATGTACCCAGCATGCCCCGCGCGGAAGAATGTGCCGCACCCTGACTACAGGAGCTCAGTGCGCAGGCGCCGATCTTGGATGTGTTTGGAACATGCGCGGTGCGTGTAATGGCGAAGGAGACATCGTTTGGACATGCTCCTTAGAAGTGGCCTTTTCAACGGGACGGAGCGGAATAATGGACAAGCGGGGAGCCGGGGAGGCTTCTTAAACATCCGGTGCCCGCCGCAAGCCCGGAATAATAACCGGAATATCGGCGGTTGCAGCTTCGGGTCGTTCTCCCGGTCACAGGCCCAGACTAACGGCGGCCATCTTCGTACAGGAATGCAGGTTCATCGCTCCGCCATCTTGGTTCAGTGAGTAGCATAGCGCATGCGCTGCTATCTTGGTACCGGAACAAAGTGAAAGATGTCAGTGTCTGGAACTGCACCCAACCAGAGTCAGTACCTTCAGGGGAGGGGAACCAGTGAGTGTAGAACTGAACCCAGCCAGAGTCAGTACCTTCAGGGGAGGGGAACCAATGAGTGTAGAACTGAACCCAGCCAGAGTCAGTACCTTCAGGGGAGGGGAACCAGTGAGTGTAGAACTGAACCCAGCCAGAGTCAGTACCTTCAGGGGAGGGGAACCAGTGAGTGTAGAACTGAACCCAGCCAGAGTCAGTACCTTCAGGGGAGGGGAACCAATGAGTGTAGAACTGAACCCAGCCAGAGTCAGTACCTTCAGGGGAGGGGAACCAATGAGTGTAGAACTAAACCCAAACAGAGTCAGCACCTTCAGGGGAGGGGAACCAGTGAGTGTAGAACTGAACCCAGCCAGAGTCAGTACCTTCAGGGGAGGGGAACCAATGAGTGTAGAACTGAACCCAACCAGAGTCAGCTCCTTCAGGGGAGGGGAAGCAGTGAGTGCAGAATTAAACCCAGCCAGAGTCAGCACCTTCAGGGAAGGAGATGGAGGGGAGCCAGTGAGTGTCGAACTGAACGCAGCCAGAATTGGTGGTGAAAATTGGGAGTGGAGGGAAAACAGTCTATAACATAAGAAATAAAAGCAGAAGTAGGCCATTTGGCCCCTCGAGCCTGCTCCCCATTCAATAAGATCATGGCTGATCTGATCATGGACTCGGCTCCACTTCCCTGCCCACTCCCCATAACCCTTTATTCCCTTATCGTTCAAAAATGTGTCTATCTCCACCTTAAATTATTCAATGACTCTGCTTGCACAGCTCTTTGGGGCACAGAATTCCAGGGATTTGCCACCCTCATAGAGGAAATTCCTCCTCATCTCACTTTTAAATGGGCGGCTCCTTATTCTGAGACTATGTCCCCCGAGTTTTAGTTTCCCCTATGAGTGGAAATATCCTCTCTGCATCCACCTTGGCGAGCCCCCTCATTATCATTAAGTTTCAATAAGATCACCTCTCATTCTTCGAAACTCCAATGTGTATAGGCCCAACCTACTCAACCTATCCTCAGAAGTCAACCCCCTATCTCCGGAATCAACCTAGTGAACCTTCTCTGAACAGCCTTCAATGCAAGTATATCCTTCCTTCAATACGGAGACCAAAACTGTACACAGTACTCCAGGTGTGGCCTCACCAATACTCTTTACAGTTGCAGCAGGACTTCTCTGCTTTTATACTCTATCCCCCTTGTAATACAGGCCAACATTCCATTTGCCTTCCTGATTACTTGCCGTACCTGCATACTAACTTTTTGTGTTTCATGCACAAGACCCCCAAGTCTCTCTGTAATGCAGCTGTTTGCAATTTTTCTCCATTTAAATTATAAATTGCTTTTCTATTATTTCTGCCAAAGTGGATAACTTCATATTTTCCCACATTATACTCCATCTGCCAAATGTTTGCCCTCTCACTTAACCTGTCTATATCCCTTTGCAGATTTTTTGTGTCCTCCGCACAATTTTTGTAACAACAGCAAACTCGGTCGCTTCATCCAAGTCATTAATATGGATTGTAATTAGTTGAAGACCCAGCACCGATCCCTGTGGCACCCCACTAGTCATGTTTGCCAACTGGAAAATGACCATTTATCCCGACCCTCTGTTTTCTGTTGGTTTGCCAATCCTCTATCCACGTTAATACATTACCTCCAACCCTGTGAGCTTTTATCTTGTGCAGTAACCTCTTATGTGGCACCTTATCGAATGCCTTCTGAAAATCCAAATACACCACACCCACTGCTTCCCCCTTATCCACCCTGCTCGTTACATCCTCAAAATACTGCAGCGAATTTGTCAAACATGATTTCCCTTTCATAAAACCATGTTGAATCTGCTTGATTGAATCATGCTTTTCCAAATGTCCTGCTACTGCTTCCTTAATAATCGACTCCAGCATTTTCCCAATGACAGATGTTAGACTAACTGGTCTAAATTGTCCTGCTCTTTGTCTGCTTCCTTTTTCAAATAGGCACGTTAAATTTGCGGCTTTCCAATCTGTTGGGACCGCCCTAGAATCCAGGGAATTTTGGTAGATTACAACCAATGCATCCATGATCTCTGCAGCCACTTCTCTTAAGATCCGAGGATGCAAGCCATCAGGTCCAGGGGACTTGTCTGCCTTTAGTCCTGTTATTTTACCTAGTACTATGTCATTAGTGATAGTGATTGTATTGCGTTCCTCCCTATCTATAGCCCCTCGCTTATCCACTGCTGGGATGTTTTTAGTGTCTTCTACCATGAAGGACTCTTGCTATCTGTTTTTATATTTTGTGCTAGTTTTCTTTCATAATCTATCTTCCCTCTCAATCATTTTTTTAGCCATTCTCTGCTGGCTTTTAAAAATGTCATGAACCTCTGGCCTCCCACTAGACTTGGCCACACTGTATGCCTTTGTTTTCAATTTGATACCTCCCTTATTTCCTTAGTTAGCCACGGATGGTTATCCCGTCTCTTACAGTCTTTGCTTCTCATTGGGATATATTTTTGTTGCAGGTTATGAAATATCTCCTTAAATGTCTGCCACTGCTCATCAACCATCCCATTCTTTAATCTATTTTCCCAGTCCAATTTAGCCAACTCTGCCCTCATACCATTGTAGTCTCCTTTGTTTCAGCTTGGGACCCTGGTTTGAGAACCAACTTTCTCACCAACCAGAATATGGTTGAATTTGAAATTCAACCATATTATGGTCACTCATTCCGAGAGGATCTTTTAGTACCAGATCATTTATTAATCCTGCCTCATTACACGGTACTAGATCTAAGATAGCCTGCTCCCTGGTTGGTTCCACAACATACTGTTCAAGGAAACTATCCCAGATACACTCTATGGACTCCTCCTCAAGGCTACCCTGGCCAATTTGCTTTGTCCAATCAATATGAAGTTTAAAATCACCCATAATTATTGCCGTTCCTTTATTACAAGCCTCCATTATTTCTTGATTTATACTCCGTCCAACAGTGTAGCTACTGTTAGGGGCTTATAGACTCTGTCCACCAGTGATTTTCCCTTTATTATTCCTCATCTCCACCCAAACTGATTCAATATCTTGATCCTCTGAGCAAATATCGTTTCTCACTAACGCACTGATCTCATTCTTTATTAACAGAGCTACCCCACCTCCTTTTCCTTTCTGTCTGTCCTTCCGAATTGTCAAATATCCCTGAATATTTAGGTCCTAGTCCTGTCACCTTGCAACCACATCTCTGTAATGGGTATCAGATCGTACCAATTTGTACATATTTGTGCCATCAATTCATCTATTTTGTTACAAATGTTATGTGCATTTAGACAAAGAGCTTTTAAATTTGTTTTTTTTCCTGTTTTTCCTGCTTTTTTCCTCTGTCCTTCCAACTCACTTTCTATATTTTTGCTTTCTAATTCCAGCTTTACTTCCCTCCCACTGAATCTATTCTCAGGTTCCCATCCCCTGCCAAGCTAGTTTAAACCCTCCCCAACAGCACTGACAAACTCCACCCCCCCCCCGGACGAGGATATTGGTCCCGGCTCTGTTGAGGTGCAACCCGTCCGGTTTGTACAGGTCCCACCTCTCTCCAGAAGCGGTCCCAATGCATCAGGAATCTAAAGCCCTCACTCCTGCACCATCTCTCCAGCCAGGCATTCATCTGCTCTATCCTCCTATTTCTGTACTCACTAGCTCATGGCACCAGGAGTCATTCTAAATATTACCCTAGACCATGTCACTGTTTGTTTATAATTACACATGACCCAGTCTCGGTTTATATTACATTCGACCCTGCCTCTGTTTATATTACACTAGACCCTGTCCCTGTTTATACTACACTTGACAGTATCTCTGTTTACAAATAGAAGTATCGAGTACAAACGCATGGATATTATGATGAACCTGTACAAAACAGGAGCAGCTGGGGTTGCAAGTGGTATAGAGTATAAAAGCAGAGAAGCCCTGCTACAACTGTACAGGGTATTGGTGAGGCCACACCTGGAGTACTGCGTACAGTTTTGGTCTCTGTATTTAAGGAAGGATATACTTTCATTGGAGGCAGTTCAGAGAAGATTCACTAGGTTGATTCCTGAGATGAGGACATTGACTTATGAAGAAAGGTTGAGTAGTTTGGACCTATACTCATTGAAGTTCAGAAGAATGAGAGGTGATCTTATTGAAACTTAAAATATACTGGAGGGCTTGACAAGGTGGATGCAGAGAGGATATTTCCACTCATAGCAGAATCTAGAACTAGGGGGCATTGTTTCAGAATAAGGGGTTGCCCATTTAAAACTGAGATGAGGGGGAATTTTTTCTCTCAGAGGGTTCTAATTCTGTGGAATTCTCTGCCCCAGAAAACTGTGGAGGCTGGATCATTGAATTTTTTTAAGGCGGAGATAGACAGATTTTTTGAGCGATATGGGAGTAAAGGTTTTTGGGAGCGAGGGGGAAGTGGAGTTGAGTCCATGATCAGATCAGCCATGATTTTATTGAATGATGGAGCAGACTCGAGGGGCCAAATGGCCTACTCCCGCTCTTATTTCTTGTGTTCTCCTTGGAGAAGATTGAGAGGAGATTTGATCGAGGTGTTCAAAATCATGAGTGGTCTTGCCAGAGTAGATCGAGAGATACTGTTCCCATTGGCAGAAGGGTCGAGAACCAGAGGACACAGATTTAAGGTGATTGGCAAAAGAACCAGAGGCGACACAAGAAAAAACCTTTTTGCGTAGCGAGTGTTTAATATCCGGATTGCACAGCCTGAAAGGGTGGTGGAGGTAGACTCAATCACGGCTTTCAAAAGGGAGTTGGATAAGTACCTGAAAGAAAAACATTTGCATGGCTGTGGGGTAAGGGTGGGGGAGTGGGACTAGCTGAGGTGCTCTTGCAGAGAGCTGGCACGGGCTAGACGGGCCGAATGGTCTTGTTCCGTGCTGTAACCATTCTATGGTTCTAACTCTCTCATCAAAAGCCTCCATTCCCTTCTCCCTCATGTGCTGATCTTCAGTGCATCGATACTGGAAACACAGAGCGACCAATCCAGAGCCGTTCTGTATCAGGGTGGGCGCTGGATGCGGGAGTCGCTCCCTGGCCTCCTGTGTGGGTCGGTTTGTTGCATCGGTTTGAGCTGGATTGGAGAGGGGGAGAAGCTGCTGGGTTTAACCCCCAGAACCTCTGGGCCCAGTCGGGCCCAACAATTTCTGATGAGAGACTGTCAACGGCGGTGGATTCTCGGGGAGATTAAGTTGTGAAACAGACACTGCCCGCACAATGTAGAAGAGTATTGTTTTAGGAACAAGTATTTCTGCAGAGGCTTTCAATATACAGATTTGTTTTAATCCATTCTTAGGATGTGGGTGTTGCTCATAGGGCCAGAATATATTTCCAATTTCCATTTGCCCCTTGACAAGGTGATGGTGGGCCTTCTCGAACTGCTGCAGTCCGTGTGGTGAAGGCCCTCCCACAATGCTGTTAGGTGAGGAGTTCCAGGATTTTCACCCAGTGATGATGTAGGAACGGTGATATATGCCCAAGTCAGGATGGTGTGAGACTTGGAGGGGAACTTGGAGGTGATGGATTTCCATGCACCTGCTGCCCTGGTCCATCTAGGCGGGATAGGTTGCGGGTTTGGGAGGTTCTGTCAAAGTTCTGGTCGAGTTGCAGCTGTTTAAATTCCCTCCCCTTCACCCCGCCCACCTCTCCCTCCTCCCATAGAGGCCAGAGTCTTGTGTCGGCCCAGACCGGTTGGTGGGTTCCCTTCCCTGCAGGACATTAGTGACCAGTTGGGTTATTACAACAATCTATCAGCTTTCATGGTCACTTTTCTTCTGCTGATGGCTGCACAAATAGCCAGGTTCATTCAGCTCAATTTCACAACCTGCCTTTGTGTTTTTGTGGGTCCTCTCATTCCCACCCTTTTTCCTGTTTGAAACTCACTTTACAGGGTATTAAAAGGGGAGAATTTGTCAACCAGAGGCCCAAACCAAACATCACATTAAGATCTGACGGAGTCACTCGATTCATCGGGAACGGAATATCATCGGCTTTTGATCATGGAAGCAAAAAGCACTGTTCACAGCGGGGAGAAACAGTAGACGTGCAGTGTGTGTGGACAAGGCTTCAGCCGATCATCCAACCTGGAGAAACACAAGTGCAGTCACACTGGGGAGAAACTGTGTAAATGTGCGGACTGTGGGAAATGTTTCAACTACCCATCCCAGCTGGAAACACATCGGCGAGTTCACACTGGGGAGAGGCCATTCAGCTGCTCTGAGTGTGGGAAGGGATTCACTCAATTATCCAACCTGCTGATACACCAGCGAGTTCACACTGGGGCGAGACCGTTAAGCTGGTCCGATTGTGGGAAGGGATTCACTCAGTCAGCCGACCTGCTGAGGCACCAGCGAGTTCACACTGGGAGAGGCCGTTCACCTGCTTCGATTGTGGGAAGGGATTCCCTCGGTCCTCCCACCTGCTGGCACACCAGTGAGTTCACACTGGGGAGAGGCCATTCACCTGCTCCGAGTGTGGGGAAGGATTCACTCAGTCATCCAACCTGCTGATACACCAGCGAGTTCACACTGGGGAGAGGCCGTTCACCTGCTCCGATTGTGGGAAGGGATTCCCTCGGTCCTCCCACCTGCTGGCACACCAGCGAGTTCACACTGGGGAGAGGCCGTTCACAGGCTCCGATTGTGGGAAGGGATTCGCTCGGTCCTCCCACCTGCTGAGGCACCAGCGAATTCACGCTGGGGAGAGGCCGTTCACCTGCTCAGAGTGTGGGAAGGGATTCGCTCGATCCTCCCACCTGCTGAGGCACCAGCGAATTCACACCGGGGAGAGGCCGTTCACCTGCTCAGAGTGTGGGAAGGGATTCACTACATCATCCCACCTGCTGGCACACCAGCGAGTTCACACTGGGGAGAGGCCATTTACCTGCTCTGAGTGTGGGAAGGGATTCACTCAGTCATCCCACCTGCTGAGACACCAGCGAGTTCACACTCAGGAGAGGCCGTTCATCTGCTCAGAATGTGGGAAGGGATTCACTCAGTCATCCCACTTGCTGACACACCAGCGAGTTCACACCGGGGAGAGGCCGTTCATCTGCTCTGAGTGTGGGAGGGGATTCACTCAGTCATCCACCCTGCTGAAACACCAGAGAGTTCACAAGTGACTGCAGGGGTGGGATTCTGCTATTATTGCTGCTGTTAATCACATCCGGACTGAACCATATTCATTCTGACAGTTGGGGTTTGTTTCCGCTGATGTCAATAACTCCTGTAACTGGACTGGAGTTTAATATTTGGGAGAAAGACAAATAAATTCTTGTTGCTTTCAACACATTGATGTGGATTTCTTTCTTTCCCACCCGAGAGTTCAGCATCACCTGGCTGGAGCTCAGTAAGGACAATCTGGGTGGAGGATCGTATGGGGGGATAACTTCAGCCTGGACACAGTCCTTCAGGGTCACAGTGAGAGGGGCAAATGGCACTTTGGTCTTTCTAATCACTCTTCATTGACAGCAAAGTCGCCATGCGGGTTCACCTTGACATTGTAAGGTACGGATGATATCCACCCAAGGGTGTTTAAAGAGATGGGACGGGTGCTCTGTCAGCACTTTGCCCATATCTCCATCGAGTCATGGGTTGTTCCCTGAGATTGGAAGGTAGCACACATAGTTCAAGTTTTGCAAATTGGCCACAAGTTGGGAACTGAAGGCCCATCAACGTGACCTCGATCACTGGGAAGGTGCTTGAAGGGATCCTGAGAGATGCTGTTTTCGATCATGGGGAAAGGGAAGGGGCCATTACAGATACTGAACATGGATTCCGGGAAACATGGTCATGCCTTACAAACTAGCTTGAGTTTGTAAAGAAGTTGTTCGGTTGGTGAATGGGCGAATCCGGTTGACATTGTCTACCTCAAGGTGTCAAACTCATTTTCTATGGTGGGCCTGATCCGATACCTTGGCACTTGGCATGGGCCACATTCAGCAAAAGCTATTATAATAGGAATAAATGAAGATAAACTACATCGGAATTTACATTTAGATTTTATTTACTGCCGCTGCTCCCGATCCCTGGAACCTCTTAGCTTGAGCATTCATGAACTGACCCTGCTCAAACCATAAGCTCAAGGCTATTGGTGCATGGTTCTGCCTGTGACCACAAGGCTGTGTCACTGCCACACACAGATACCGTTTCCTTGTTTCTCATCTCCATATAAACACCATCACTTCACACATCCTCTTTCTACACAATTGCAGCAGACATGAGCAAGGACATGAGGCTTATTAAAAGACACATTTCATTACAGCAAAGGTTGCACTGGGAGAAATGTTCAGTTACTTTGCATTACAGGCAAATACCGGACAAACCAGCAGCACACTGGCACCTGAGCAGTGTCTCATCGGCCTTCAGGCTTTTCTTAAATAGATTTGCTGCCTGGATATAAACTTAAACCAGCATTGCTGGCGTGATGTTCTATTCACACATTGAAGGTGAGAGAGATGCTGTGGGGCACACACTCAGTCCAGTAGCTGAAAGTGATTAACAGACTGGGTTTTGTGTTTTGTGATCCCGGGCGTGTTACCAATACCAGCAAAGATGAAGCCCATGGAATAAAAGGGACAGTGGATACTGTCTCACTTTGAGCGAGTCAGAATGAGAAGCTTTAACAACAGCTGATGTTTCACAAAGGGAGACCTCACCAGACCAAAGGACATTGGTGGCGTTTAATGGGCTGTTTGTGTCACTGGGCTACAGGAGGCTATTTGTGACAGAAGGAAAGCTGGTCACAGCAAACAAACAGTTTCCCGACCTGTCCAGGGCCCACTCTGACCCCCACCTTCTCTCTCTCACTATTGATGGACACTGCTGCAGTATTTCCTCCTCTGACCTTTCTTCTCTTGTCCCTCCTACACCCCTAATACACGGCCCGACACAATCTCCCTCCCCCTGCATCCTCACTGTGCTGGAATCCACACCAGTCTCCCCATCTGTTCCTTTTTCCCTCCCTGGATCCTGAAACTAAAGTCTGAATCCCACTGTACTTAAGGAAGTGGCCCTCGAAATACTGAATGCATTGGTGATCCTTTTCCAACAGTCTATCAACTCTGGATCAGTTCCTATGGACTGGAGGGTAGCTAATGTAACACTACTTTTTTTTAAATTCGAGAGAGTGAAAATGGGGAATTATAGACTGGTTAGCCTGACATCCGTAGTGGGGAAAATGTTGGAATCAATTGTTAAAGATGAAAAAGCAGCACATTTGGATCGGTCCAAGTCAGCATGGATTTATGACAAGTCTTCTAAAATTTTTTGAGGAAGTAACTAGTAGAGTGGACAAGGGAGAACCAGTGGATGTGGTGTATTTGGACTTTCAAAAGGTTTTTGACAAGATCCCACACAAGAGATTGGTGTGCAAAATTAAAGCACAGGGTATTGGGGGTAATGTATTGACGTGGATAGAGAACTGGTTGGCAGATAGGAAGCAGAGAATTTGGATAAACAAGTCCTTTTCAGAATGGAAAGCAGTGACTAGTGGGGAGCCGCAGGGCTCAGTGCTGGGACTCCAGCTATTTACAATATACATCAATGATTTAGATGAAGGAATTGAGTGTAATATCTCCAAGTTTGCAGATGACACTAAGCTGGATGGTGGTGTGAGCTGTGAGGAGGATGCTAAAAGGCTGCAGGGTGACTTGGACAGGTTAGGTGAGTGGGCAAATGCATGGCAGATGCAGTATAATGTGGATAAATGTGAGGTTATCCACTTTGGTGGCTAAAACATGAAGACAGAATTTTATCTGAATGGTGACAGATTTAGAAAAGGGGAGGTGCAATGAGACAAGGGTGTCATGGTACATCAGTCATTGAAAGTTAGCATGCAGGTCCAGCAGGTGGTGAAGAAGGCAAATGGCATGTTGGCCTTCATAGCTAGGGGATTTGAGTGTAGGAGCAGGGAGGTCTTACTGCAGTTGTATAGACTTTTGCTGAGGCCTCACCTGGAATATTGTGTTCAGTTTTGGTCCCCTAATCTGAGGAAGGACGTTCTTGCTATTGGGGGAGTGCAGTGAAGGTTCAACAGATTGATTCTCGGGATGGCAGGACTGACCTATGTTGAGAGACTGGTTCGACTGGGCCTGTATTCACTGCAGTTTAGAAGAATGAGAGAGGATCTCATAGAAACATATAAAATGTTGACGGGACTGGACAAGTTAGATGTGGGAATAATGTTCCCAATGTTGGGGAAGTCCAGAACCAGGGGTCACAGTCTAACGATAAGGGGTAAGCCATTTAGGACCGAGTTGAGGAGAAACTTCTTCACTCAGAGACTTGTTAACCTGTGGAATTCTCTACTGCAGAGAGTTGTTCATGCCAGTTCGTTAGATATATTCAACAGTGGGTTAGATATGGCCCTTATGGCTAAAGGGATCAAGGCGTATGGAGAGAAAGCAGGAAAGGGGTACTGAGGTGAATGATCAGCCATGATCTTATTGAATGGTGCTGCATGCTCGAAGGGCCGAATGGCCTACTCCTGCAACTATTTTCTATGTTTCTTACTCACTCTTCCCCTCCTGAAGCCTACAAGCTCTAAAACTGAAGCTTGATGGCCCTCAGTCCCCACTCCTTGATTTACCTCCACTTCTCTCCTCCTCTTTCCCCCTTGGTTCTGTTCCACACTGTGGGACTTGGGCCATCCCCGGGGATTCTCAGAATGAACAGGGGGATGTGTGTTGAGATAGGATGTCCCAGCTCTCCTCCTCTTTCCCCTTTGGTTGTGTTCCACACTCTGGACCTTGGGCCTTTCCTGGGGATTCTCAGTATGAACAGGGGGATGTGTGTTGAGACAGGATGCCCCAGCGCTCCACCTTTAAAGGGACAAGGAGATGACCAGCTGGGCTGAATGGCCCTGCTTTATGATATCACTGCAGTGCCTAGCAACCAAACTCCCTGAGCCCTGCTCATTATGGGCTGGGTTGAGCTCAGTGCTGTTACAGGAAGGGAAACAGGAGCAGGATTCGACCCGTGTGGAGCCCAGAATTAATGGGGAGAGGTACAGGATCAATTTATACCTTAGAGTGAGAAATGTCAGTGTCCCTGACACTCCCTGTCCCTCAGTATCTGTGTCGGGGAGCGACCGATGGGTTCACTCTGTATCTAACCTGTGCTGTGCCCGACTGGAGAGTGTTTGATGCTGGCACGAGGTGCTCAGCTCGATAAGCACAACATTTAACCCAAAGATGATCAGATAACCCATCACCTTGTCCCTGGACACAGGTCCTGAACGACAGGAAGTATTTCTAATAATTTGGCTGGTGTCCTTGATCAAATTGAAACACCTCCGATCTCTCTTTAAAAATGTGTTTATGGGATGTGCGTGTCACCTCTCACCTCTCCTTCTAAATGCTGGAGAATATAGGCCATGTCTACTCATTCTCTCAGTACAATCCCCCCATCCCAGGAATCAGTCTGATGAACCTTCATTGCACTCCCTCTGCAGCAAGTTTATCTTTCCTTGGGTAAGGAGACCAAAACAGTACACAATACTCCTGGTGTGGTCTCACCAGGGCCCTGTATAATTGCAGTAAGATGTAAGTACTCAAATCTTTTTGTACAAAGGCCATTATAGCATTTGCTTTCTTAATTGCTTGCTGGACTTCATATTAACTTTTAGCGATTTGTGTACAAGAACACCCAGGTCTCTCTGAACACCAACATTTTCCAATTTCTCACCATTTTAAAAAATACTCTGCCTTTCTATTTTTACTATCAATGTCTAACTTAACATTTCTTCACATTATATTCCATTTACCATGTTCTTGCCCACTCACTGAGCCTGTATATATCCCATTGAAACCTCTTTTCATCCTTCTCACACTTACATTACCAAGTAGCTTTGTATCCTCAGCAAACTTCGCTATATTACATTTGGTCCCCTCATCCAAATTATTGATATAGATTGTGAATAGCTGGGGCCCAAGCACCGATCCTTGCAGCACCCCACCAGTTACAGCCTGCCAACCCGAAAATCACCCGTTTATTCCTACTCTCTGTTTTCTGTCCGTTAACCAATCCTTAATCCTTGCTCGTATATTACTTTCAATCTCATGAGTCCTAATTTTGTTAATCTCTTGTGTGGCACCTCATTGAATGCCTTCTTTAAATCTAAATACACCACATCCGGTGGTTCCCCCTTATCTATCCTACGAGTTACAACCTCAAAAAACACCAACAGATTTGTCAAGAACAATTTCCCTTTCATAATCCGTGTTAATTCTGCCCAATCCTGTTATCACTTCCGAAGTGTCCTGTTACCACGTGCTTAATAATAGATTGTAGCATTTTCCCGCTACTGATATCAGGATTACCGGTACTGGACGAGTTAGATACAAAGTAAATCTCACTCCAGCCTATCCCAAACACTACCAGGTTTGATGTTGAGTAAATCTCAGTCTACAACATCCCAAACACTCCCAGGGCAGGTACAGCACTTGTTGGATATAGAGTAAATCTCCCTCTGCACAGTCCCATCAAACTCTCCCAAGGCAGGTACAGCATAATTTAGATATAGGGTAATCCTCTCTCTAACCTCGCTCTGCAATTGCACAGGACCTTGGTGAGACCACAAGTGGAGTACTGTGCACAGTTTTGGCCTCTTTATCTAAGGAAGGGTATACTTGAGTTGCTTAGATACAGAGTACAGCTTCCTCATCATTGTCCCATCAGACATTCCAAGGGCAGGAGAAGGCCACCTGGCCCCTCGAGCCTGCTCCATCATTTAATATGATCATGGCTGATTTCATCATGGACTCAGCTCCAGTTCCCTGCCCGCTGCATATAAACCTTTATTCCCTTGTCGCTCAAAAATCTGTCGATCTCCGCCTTAAATATATTCAATGAACCAGACTCCACAGCGCTCTGGGAAGAGAATTCCATAGATTTACAACCATCTGAGAGAATAAATTCTTCCTCATCTCAGTTTTAAATGGGCAGCCTTTTATTCTGATACTATGTCTCCTAGTTTTAGTTTCCCTGATGAATGGAAATATCCTCTCTGCATCCACCTTGTCGAGGCCCCTTATTTTCTTATCTGTTTCGATAAGATCAGCTCTCATTCTTCTGAACTCCAATGGGTGTAGGCCAACCTACTCAAACTATCTTCATCAGTCAACCCCCTCATTTCTGGAATCAACCTAGTGTCCCTTCTCTGAACAGCCTCCAATGCAAGTATATCCTTCCTTAAATACGGAGACCAAAACTATACGCAGTACTCTAGGTGTGGCCTCACCAACACCCTGTACAGTTGTAGAAATACTTCTCTGCTTTTATACTCCATCCCCCTTGCAATAATGGCTAATATTCCATTTGCCTTCCTGATTACCTGCTGTACCTGCATACTAACATTTTGTGTTTCATGCACAAGGACCCCCAGGTCCCACTATAATGCAGCACTTTGCAATTTTTCACCATTTAAACTATAATTTGCTTTTCTATTTTTTCTGCCAAGGTGGATTCCCTTACATTTTCCTATATTGTACACCATTTGCCAAATTTTTGCCGACTCACTTAGCCTGTCTATCACTTTGCACATTTTTTGTGACCTCCTCACAATTTGCTTTCTCACCTATCTTTGTATCATCAGCAAACTTGACTACATTACAGTTAGTCCCTTCATCCAAGTAATTTATATAGATTGTAAATAGTTGAGGACCCAGCACCGATCCCTGCAGCTCTCCACTAGTCACTGTTTGCCAACAGAAAAATGACCCATTTATCTTGACGCAGATACAAAGTAAATCTCCGTCTACACTGCTCCATCAAACACTCCCAGGGCAGGTATAGTACAGGTTAGCTACAGCAAAAAGTTCTCTCTCGACTGTCCCATCAAACACACCCAGGGCAGGTATGGCACGGGTTGGATACAGAGTAAAGCTGGCTCTACACTGTCCCATCAACCACTCCCAGGACATGTGCTGCATTGGTTAGATACTAAGTAAAGCTCCCTCTACACTTTCCAAATAAACACTCCTAGGGCAGGTACAGCATAATTTAGATTAAGGGTAACCCTCTCTCTAACTTCGCTCTACAATTGTACAGGGCTTTGGTGAGACTACACCTGGAGTATTGTGCACAGTTTTGGTCTCCTTATCTAAGGAAGGATATATTTGCCTTGCTTAGATACAGAGTAAAGCTCCCTCAACACTGTCCCACCAGACATTCCAAGGGCAGGTCCAGCACGGGTTAGAAATCTGACACAAACACCCCAGAAAGCACAACCCCGGGGAATGATTCCCAGAGCCCGATGCCTATCAGACACGCACACGCTCTCTCGATCGTTTTCTGTTATGCACACCGACTCTCTCAATTTTCCACTTGAACACACAGAAAGGCTCCAGCTTTTAGACAATATTTCAGGGAGATGAGAGGCGGCGCCAGACGATGCCTGCGAGTATTATTGACCCTTCTCCGCTGGTGGGCTCAGTGGGGGTGTTGATTCCTGGATTCTTTTACCTCAATCTGGTTCAGCAAAATTACTGAAACGAATACCGTGTGTGCTTTAAACAAAGCAAGCTTTTATTTAAAAAGCAAATCCTGATCGGGGACTTTATCAGACAGAAGTAATGCAAGTCTGTTCGAACGCACTCACTTCCTACGGACAAAGTGACGTTACATTGTAAAGGGACGATGGTTATACATTTTCGGCAAAAGATAACAAGATAGGGCCAGAGTGACATCCCAGCTCAGCCCATCTCTTTTGATCCCTCCTTCTCTTTGTCCACTCATAAGCCGAACCAAGCATGGTCCGATTTTAAACAAAGACCTTCTGTCAATGTTTCAGGTTAATAACATGATTTAATAAGACCTTGAGGTTTTTCTGCAAGCTGTGGGTTTTGTTTCAATATGTGTTAGTGTTGTAACATTTCGCAGTCTCGAGTCTGAGATGTCATGGCTATTCCACCATGAATTGTTTGTTAGCTTATACTGTCCCTATACAATTCCCACATTCTCAACTTCAATGTCTCTATACATTTTTAAACATTCACATTCCCCCCTTTTATCATTCCATGATAACACTTAGGATCATTCTAGGAGTATCGCATTCATCCGTTCACACTCTATTTCCTGACAGTCTCAGTTAGGGTTAGTGGAACTCCCCCTTTGGAATGTATAGGGAATGTATAGGGAATGTGAACACACCCAACATCTAGAAAAGTTCCCATTTTGCGCATAAACATAAGACATGTAGCTCTTGTCTCTGTCTCCCCTCCCATGCGCCAAAACTGTCATATATCAACACTATTTTACAGACTGTGGCATACAGACAGTTTCATCTTATGGCTCAGGATTCAGATAAATAGTCCAATTATTTTGCTGATTAAAAGAGTTCAGTTTTCCCATCTCTCTTCTCAGGTCACCGTCGGTGTAGCTGGCTGTCTATCACTACGGGTAAAAGTTAAAACTGGTCCACGTTCCAATTAGGATGCCAACAGCCTTGTTCAGCTATGGAGAAGAGGAAGTCTGGAACAGAAACAGGAGTTATAATAACCAGTAAAATAGGTTCGTTAGAGGGTGGTGAGCTTGCAGTGGTGCAGGTGAACCCAGGCACTTTTCCCCTCAACCTTGGCTGACGTGGGGGTAGTGAGTAACACCTGAAAAGGCCCCTCCCATGGTGGCTCTAATCCCTTCCGAATCCATACTTCCCTGGTGCCACGAGGGACTATTCGGGTAAAACTGGGAGGTCGAGGTGAGCATCTTGAACCTGGTTGTGAGCTAGTCGCAGAGCCTGAGTCAGAGAAAGAACATAGGTGGTCATCAGTTGAGCTGAGATACCATATCTAGGAACAATTTCCCTCATTAACACCTTAACAACAGTTTGAGCCTTATTGTCCAGGGTAGGGTAGGCTTCAATCCATCTGCTAAGCACATCTACTATTACTAACACATATTTGTAAAACTGAACCTTTTGCAACTCAATGTAGTCCAACTGAAATGTCTCAAAGGGACCTTCGGGTAGGGGCGTTTTACCCCAATCACAGGGGACTCCCTTCCCTGGATTATGTTGCTTGCAAACCAGGCAACGACTACTGATGTTCTGGGTGAGCGCCTGGAGTCTCGGGTGCCACCAAGTTGCCAAAAGTGTGTCACTCGTGGTCTTTGCTCCACAATGAGTAGCAAAATGCATACATTCAATAACCCATAGAGCCAACTCGTCAGACATGCAAGTCTGTTCCGCGGGAGTGGTCCAGAGTTTAGAAACATTGTCATAAGTACATGCATAATATTTCCACAACAGTTTATCTTTTTCAGGAGTGTCCAACTGTGCTTTTATAATTTCTTGGATGGTTGACATTGGTTTTTCCGAGGCTAACTTATCCTTCGCAGGATTTTTAGTCTGACTCATAATTTTGGGCACTACCATCTGTTGGTCACGAGAGCCCTGTTTGGCCTCTTGGTCAGCACAACGATTCCCTATATCAACCAGAGAACTTCCGGTAGTGTGGGCAGTACATTTGACAATGGCAATGCGTTTGGGGAACATGAGGGCTTGCAACAAATCAGATACTAGCTGTTTATGGGATATCTCATTCCCCTGTGAGGTTAGGAATCCCCTATTTTTCCATCGTTGTCCGAAATCATGGGCCACCCCAAAGGCATGCCTAGAGTCGGTATAGGCAGTTTCAAAAGCGGCAGATTCCAAGACCTGATTCTCCTGGTTTACTATGGCGTATCCTGAGATTCGTGTACCTTCTGGATTAATTCCGTCAACATACATAATACAGTCTGGATCTTCAATTGGTACATCAACAAAATCTTCCCTGACTGATGTGGCCTCTTAAATTAAAGATAAACAATCATGACTGGGTTCTTCCTCATCTTGGGGTGGCTCAGTAAGAAAACAGGCCGGATTAATTTCAGTACAGTGCCAAAAGGTCAGCTTAGGATTGTTTAGTAAGTAGATCTCATATCTGCTTTGCCTGGCCATGGTAAAGTGTTGAGTCTGCAGTTGGCCCAGGAGGGCAGCTACGGAGTGAGATGTGTTAAGACAACGGTAGCACAGTCTTTCAGAATTGTACAATACAGTTGAAAGGGCCGGTCATAGAGGGGCCGGCCCAAAGCCTGAGCTTGCAGCAGGGCTGTCTTTAGTTCCTTAAAGGCTTGGACGTCTACGGTTTCTATTTCAAAGCTGCCTTACTTATTTGTATACGGAATGAGGTGCTTAGTCATTAGGGCAACATAAGGGATCCAGGATCTGCAGTAATTGATCATCCCCAAACACTGTCGCATTTGTTTAGCCGTGCTAGGGACTGAAAACTGGCAAATTGGTTCAACTCGGCTAGCCTCCAAAGCTCGGTGGATACTCTGTATTGCCTGTGATAACCCACTTGTGAGGGGTCCTCTGCCCACACATGAGGATCCACATAGTCAGGTATGTCAGAGCCAGTATGATGCTGCAGAGTCGTTAAGACCTTCTCGGGGTCCTCGTGGAATTGGACTGTTCGGCCATGTTTTACAATTTGCACATCCCGGCTGGTAGGGTCAGCCTCGTCTATAGCCTGGCGCACCATAACTCCCAAATCTTTAGCGTGGTGGGGAGGTAATACTTCACGAGTAATATGTGGTGCCACCGTTGGGGGCTGTCCATTTCCACAAAATCTGCCTTCCCTTCCGGTCCAGTCACTCTAGCCCGTAATAGAATTTCCTTCACTTCCCCTTCGTGATCCTGATAAAAGTTCTGCAGGTCCTTATTCTTTCCACTGGGAACGTATGCTAGGGTCACGAGATAGGGTGCCTGCCGCAGGTCCAGAGACCACCACTGAGGGGTTCTAGTGGTATAATACTGCCGCTTAAGGGTTCCCTGTTTTACAATGATCCCATCATCTCCACACTCCAAATGCAACTGGAATTTGCAGAGGAGGTCTCTAGCCATAAAGTTACAGTCCAGATTGGTTGTAATAACAAATCGATGTTCCACCGATTCTTCCTGGTAACCCATTTTAATCGGTTCTGACACCGGGAATGTCGAGATTTGTCCCAGGAATCCTGAAAGTTCCTGTGTTTCAGAAGAGGCAGGGAGTTTAAGCTTTGATTGTACAGAAGACATGAAGGCTCCCGTATCTATCAAAAAGGGTTGCCACTCATTCAGAATCTTTAACAATATCATTGGTTCGTCGTCCGGGGAGGATCCCTGCACAATCAAGCTGCGTAGTCAATCGGGGGACAATTGACCAAAGGGGTTGTTCTGGGAGAAGTTAGTGTAAGATCCTCCTCTCCCCCCTTGCCCCTCTCCTCTTCCTTTTCCATGCTGACGGTAGGGGCAATTTTTATTCCAATGTCCTTCCTGCCCACAATTAAAACAGTCAATTCCTCTTACCCAGTCCAGGCCTCTTCCCATACCATGCCGGGGACAATAGGGAGGTTTATTAGCAGGGCTCGGGCCGTTTGGTTGTTTAGTATAACCGTATCCTTGCTTATCCATCCAATCCTTTATGCAACACTGCGGTTCTATTGATCCTTCCTCCCGAGATGGCTCTTCCTTTCTAGTCACGTATTCAGTCTTGACCCGGCTTGGGGGCGAACCTCCCCCCTCCCCTTTCTTTTCCTGCCAATAATATCTAACTGCCCTTTCCATTTGTCCGGATAGCGTGTGCAATCGAATAGTTGTTCGAAGATCACATCGACATCTATAGTGGGGTGGTCTGCAGCTTGTTGTGCATCAGGATTTGGCATTGGTCTGACAGGGAATTGGTGTCGGGATTTTGGGATCCTGGAAATCATTTCTAGGTCAGAGGATGTTTCGGAGCTGTCTGACTGCTTGACAGTTCTGCGTCTCGATCAGCGGGGGTGTTTGCTATGTCTTTCACAACTTGGACTGGTAGATTGACTAGAAGGTTTACGGGACTGTGTGTGATATCGAGATATAGTTCTGCCCTTTCGAGTGTGAGATCTGGTCCTGTCGGCTATATTGCTTGTGAACTGGGGATCGAATCGCTATCAGAGGATGAGGAGTCAGTTTGGGTTTGTTGCTTTGGTGGTATGGGGTTATTTTTAACTCCTCTCACCGGAGTGTAAGGTGGAGGGTGTTGGGAAGAGGACTGGAGCCAGGGGCCAGGGGGTGCGGGACGCGCCGTTGGGCGCTGAGTCAGTGACCACTCACCAATTGCATCATCAGCCTCGGTTAACACAAAGCGAGCCATTTGACTACGTAGTCGGTCAATACCTTTCTCAGAGGTCCCAGAGGATCTCTTAGTAAGTTTCTCGTGCACACATTCTTTTTTTTTTAAGACGTCTACAGTTTTAACATGTGTTCCCTCTGTCAATGAGAATCCCAATTTAATAGCATTTATTTGACAACTTGACAGAAGTGATGCATCTTTTAATTTTTGACAATCCCTGTGCTTTTTTTTGCTACCTCTACGCTTCTAGTGCCACCTAGAGGCCACTGTTCATCTCCTAATAATGTGTTCAGGGCTCCTGATAATTTTCTAAAGTCTTCAGCTCTTTCAGGGAATTCCTCACATAACTTTTGTAGCGGACTGTCCGCATCCGTTGTTTTATCCAACTGATTACCCATTTTCACGCTGCCCCTCGTATTACCGTGTCGTTACGCGTTCGTGTCGTCGTGCAATTTGAACATACTTAAAATAAACACAGACTTTATGAAACTAACACTGACTTTGAACAAACTCAAAATAAATAGACTTCACTAAATCTAACACTGATCCGCGTCGCCCCGTGGTTCACGTCGCCGCGCGATTTAAAACCCTTAAAATAAACAAAGACTCCCGCGTCGCCACGCGATTTAAAACACTTAAAATAAACAAAGACTTATTGACACCAGCACTGACTTTGATATCACCCCGCGGTTCGCATTGCCGCGCGTTCGCGTCGTCCCATGTTCACTCGGCCGCGCGCTCGCGCCTGCGCACGTCCCGCGCCGCCACGCGTTCCACGCTGCTGCGCGTCTGCGTCAGCCCTCCTTCACTCGGCCGCACGCTCGTGCCGCTGCACGTCTCGCGTCGCTGCGCGTTCCACGCTGCTGCTCATCTGCGTCAGCCCTCCTTTACTCGGCCACACGCTCACGCCGCCGCACGTCTCGCGTCGCTACGCGTCTTACGCTGCTGCGCATCTGCGTCAGCCCTCCTTCACTCGGCCGCACGCTTGTGCCGCTGCACGTCTCGCGTCGCTGCGCGTTCCACGCTGCTGCTCGTCTGCGTCAGCCCTCCTTTACTCGGCCACACGCTCACGCCGCCGCACATCTCGCGTCGCTATGCGTTCGCACCGCTGCGCGTCCGTGTCGGTCCTATCTTTCGAGTTGCTGCGTGATTTAAATTCAATCAGTGCCTAGACAGGCCAAGTGATATACGAGGTCGACGTCACACCTGACTTGAACACCTATGCTCTATTTAATTCCCCATAAGCCTTACTTAATTTCCTGTGAGCCTAATTTTCTAAATTTGATTTCTTATGAGCCTTATTTAATTTATTTTAGTCTCCAAATTTCCCTATCCTTTCGTGTCACTGCGCAGTTTAAATCCAATCAGTCAATGAAAGCCCTAATTTAATGGAGTTTTTCTGCTAATTGGACAGGAGTGATTTTTTTTTTTTAGACTGCAGTGGAATTTTTCTCATAATCTAAAATATCAGAACATTTTTTTTTCAGCACCTATTTAGTACGTTACTTTTATTTGTCTTTTCCATAACTAGAGAGAAGTCTGGCACGTAGGCTGCGGACTGCTTTTCGTTATCTCAATTGTTCCAGCCTTAATGTCGTGTTATTTAACATAATATTTTTTTTTGAATCCTTTTGAATCCATATCAGTTGTTTTGCTGTGCCTTCTCTGAATGTAAGTGAGCATGTTACATCTTTTTTTTTAACCACCGGGACCATGTAATTTTTTTTTTTTTTTTTTTACTCAACAACCCTATCCTTTGTGCATTTCCTGGCTCCGGAAATTATCATCCGAATATACGTAATTCAATAAGGTTCACACTCTTAAACTTCCCACATACAGGACAACACTACGAAGGGTTAAAAAAAACTTTCATTCTGTTTGAGATAAAACAAACCACAACTCCCGGCTTTTTTTTACAGTAAAAATCACAGAAGCATTTCTCATTTAAACAGACGTTCACAAGATTCTCTTTTCTTTCCTATTAGTTTTTAGATCCATGATTGATCATCTATCCCTATCTAGCTCTAACTATAACCTATCTTTCCAAGTCGCCGCTTGGTTTGCGTTATCGCACAATTTTCCTATCTCTATCCCTATTCTAATTTGAAAGGTATTCACCAGATTGTCCTGGATCTCGTTCAGACACTACCTGAGAACCAGCGAGTGGCTAAACTTACCTCAGACTTTTGAAACCGGGGGAAACTGGAGCAGTATTGAAATCATACTCACACAAGTGGCCACTTTCCCCTCGTCTCGTCCAAGGCTAGTCTGGCTCTTAATTCGCAAGTTTTCGGCAGTCGTCCGTTGAGATCCCACTTCTGACACCAAATGTTGATTCCTGGATTCTTTTACCTCAATCTGGTTCAGCAAAATTACTGAAACGAATACAGTTTGTGCTTTAAACAAAGCAAGCTTTTATTTAAAAAGCAAATCCCGATCGGGGACTTTATCAGACAGAAGGAATGCAAGTCTGTTCGAACGCACTCACTTCCTACGGACAAAGTGACGTTACATTGTAAAGCGACGATGGTTATACATTTTCGGCAAAAGATAACAAGATAGGGCCAGATTGACATCCCAGCTCAGCCCATCTCTTTTGATCCCTCCTTCCCTTTGTCCACTTATAAGCCGACCCAAGCATGGTCCGATTTTAAACAAAGACCTTCTGTCAATGTTTCAGGTTAATAACATGATTTAATAAGACCTTGAGGTTTTTCTGCAAGCTGTGGGTTTTGTTTCAATATGTGTTAGTGTTGTAACATTTCGCAGTCTCGAGTCTGAGATGTCATGGCTATTCCACCATGAATTGTTTGTTAGCTTATACTGTCCCTATACAATTCCCACGTTCTCAACTTCAATGTCTCTATACATTTTTAATCATTCATATTGGCAGGGTGTGTGATTGCTGGAAAAAGTCCAATTCTGATCTAATACCATTTAATTTTGACCAAGCCAAATATGCAAGTGGAGCCCTCCTGTCGGGGAGGGCACTTGTACAATGATTTTTGATTTTGGATTAGCCTCTTTAAATAACTCCCATGTCCAAACGTTTTAACAGACTGAGGAGCAAAGTAACCACCTCCAATCCTGCTCTAATCTCAACAACACCAGTTAACCCTAACACTCAGTCTCCTATTTCCAGACTACAGTTCGCCCTACTGGAATTAGTAATGGGGAACATGGAGATGGCAGAAACTCTGAACAAATATTTTGTATCAGTCTTTAAGGTAGAGGGCACTAGCAATAATATGGCAGTGAATAGTCAAGGGGCTGTGTGGGTGGGGGGTGGGTGGTAGGGGGAGGAACTTAACACAATCACAATCTCTAAGGAGGTGGTACTCAGTAAGATAACAGGACAAAAGGAAGATAAATCCCCTGGACCTGATGGCTTGCATCCTAGGGGCTTAAGAGAAATAGTGGCAGGGATAGTGGATGCATTGTTTGTAATTTACCAAAATTCCCTGGATTCTGGGGAGCTCCCAGCAGATTGGAAAACTGCAAATGTAACACCACTATTTAAAAAAGGAGGCAGACACCAAGCAAGAAACTATAGACCAGTTAGCCTAACATCTGTCGTTGGGAATATGTTGGAGTCCATTATTAAAGAAACAATAGATGGAGATTTGGCAAAGCAAAATTCGGTCAGACAGTGTCAGCATGGATTTATGAAGGGGAAGACTTGCTTGACAAATTTGCCGGAGTTCTTTGTGGATGCAATGAAGAGGGTGGATAAAGGGGAACCAGTGGATGTGGTGTATTTGGACTTGCAGAAGGCATTTATCAAGGTGCCACATAAAAGGTTACTGCACAAGATAAAGTTCACGGGGTTGGGGGTAATATATTAGCATGTATAGAGGTTTGGCTAACGAATAGAATACAGAGAGTCGGAATAAATGGTTCATTCTTGGGTTGGCAACCAGTAACTAGTGGGCTGCTGCAGGGATCAGTGCTGGGCTCTCAAATATTGACAATCTATATTAACGATTTGGAAGAAGGTACTGAGTGTAACGAAGCCAAGTTTGCTGATGATACAACGATGGGAGGAAAAGCAATCTGTGAGGACACAAAAAACCTGACAAAGGAAATAGACAGCCTAAATGAATGGGCAAAAATTTATCAGATGGAGTATAATGTTGGAAAGTGTGAGGTCATGCACTTCTCTCTTTCCCATCATTTCGGTCTGTCCATGTCTTTGCCTGTCTCTGTTAGTCCCTGCCTCGAACATGAGAAGTATTTCCATCATTTTCTGTTTTCGTCTCTATCTCTCTCTCTATCTGTCTCTCTCCTTGTCACTGTCTTTATCATTGTCTTTCTCTCACTCTTTCCCTCTCTCTCTTAATAGATCACACACACACACATCTCTGTCTCTGTATGTGTTTGAGTCTTTTTCTCACCCATTCTGCCTCTCCTTCTCAGTCTCACACTTTCTGTCTCTCGTTGTTTCTATCTCGGTGTCTGTCTCTCCCTGTTTGTCTGTTTGTCTCTGTCTCTCAATGTGTCTGTCGACTTCTCATGATGTCCAGTTCAGTTCACAGCTTCGATTCCTGCTCCGACAGAGCAAGTATCCGTCAGTTCCTCGTTAGTATATTGGTGAGTATCCCCGCCTGTCACGCGGGAGACCAGGGTTCAATTCCCTGACGGGGAGGCAGTTGTTTGAAAATGTTGAATTTTACTTCTGTTTCTTGGTAATATACATATTAAAAATTCCAGAGCGACATCGAACTGTGAAAATACAGGTAGAGGAGTTTGCCTCTTCCAGATTTTGAGCAAACGGAGACTTTTTCAGGATTCTTTGGCCGTCTGCTGCACAGAGATAGATGACTGATTTTTTTCTGAGCAACGTTTAAAAAGCCAGCGACACAGTAGTCGTAGCCGAGTGGTTAAGGCGATGGACTAGAAATCCATTGGGATTTTCCCGCGTAGGTTCGAATCCTGCCGACTACGATTCTCAGCATTTTTCAGTCCATTTCACAATTTAACCAGTTCTCTGCCAAACTGATCATGAGATAAATGGAATAACGTCCCACACCTTTCAACACTGACATTTGTTTCTCATTTTTATTAATCTGAAATATTCACGATACATCCGTTTAAAAAATCGCAAAAATCAGTCAAAGTTGCGACAGTGATTCAGCCTGTCTATCCCTCGAGATGACGAAGGCATCTGTGCATGCCCGTTGGTGCGTGTAAATTTTTGGTTATGTGTGTGTGTCTCTGTGTCTGTCTATATCTGTTTTTGTCTTTGATTACGTGCAACTGTCTGTGGAAATCATCACCATGAATTTGGTATGTCCTGGAACTTATACAAAACACTTGGGGAAAATAATACGGTTGTGAACTTTTGTATTGGCTTTGGTTCAGTGGCAGAATTCTCGACTGAATCAGGACTTTGTGTGTTCAAGTCGCACTCCTTGGACTTGAGCATATCATCTTGGCTAACACTCAAGTGCAGCACTTGGGGAATTTTGCAATGTTGAAGCTGTTGACTTTCAGATGAAATGTTAATTTAAAGCTCCGTCTGCACCCTCGGGTGGATATGAACGGTCCCAGAGCATTACCCGAAACAGAGTAGGAGAGTTGCCCCCGTGTCAATATTCCTAAAAATTTTCGTAAATGCTCACTAAAAGACTATGTGCATGTGTTTGTATGTGGGGTTGGGGTTGAAGCCCAGTTTGTCACAGAGACACAAACCAAGCTCGCACAGGACCAAGATAGCCGTGTGGTTAAGGCGTTGGCCTTAAACTTCAAAGGGTGTTTCCAGCGTGGGTTCTTCCACACTCTTGGTATCTATTTAATTTAACACGGATTTCCTCCCATTCTGATCAGTGATATCCGATTTTCATCGGTTGAATCAACAATTTTCTGTAACTATGTAACACTCTGAACCGATAATGAAATGAAATTGTGAAATGCATCTGTGTCGCTCGGTCTCTGCCTCTCTCTCTCTCTTCACAGAGCTGTGTATGTGTTTGTATGTTTGAGTCTTTGTCTCTCTCAGTCTGACTCACTCTGTCTGTCCCTGATTCTCCGTTTCTCTCAGTCTCTCAATCTGTCGCTCACTCACGGTGCCCACGTCTGTTCCAATGGGATTCTCTCAGATTCTTTTTCTGACTGGATCTCTGTTTCCCATCATTTCGGTCTGTTCATGTCTTTGCCTGTCTCTGTTAGTCCCTGCCTCGAACCTGAGAAGTATTTCCATCATTTTCTGTTTTAGTCTCTATCTCTCTCTCTATCTGTCTCTCTCCTTGTCATTGTCTTTATCATTGTTTTTCTCTCATTCTTTCCCTCTCGCTCTTAATAGATCACACACACACACACATCTCTGTCTCTGTATGTGTTTGAGTCTTTTTCTCACCCATTCTGCCTCTCCTTCTCAGTCTCACACTTTCTGTCTCTCGTTGCTTCTATCTCGGTGTCTGTCTCTCCCTGTTTGTCGGTTTGTCTCTGTCTCTCAATGTGTCTGTCGACTTCTCATGTTGTCCAGTTCTGTTCACAGCTCGATTCCTGCTCCGACAGAGCAAGTATCCGTCAGTTCCTCGTTAGTATATTGGTGAGTATCCCCGCCTGTCACCCGGGAGACCAGGGTTCAATTCCCTGACGGGGAGGCAGTTGTTTGAAAATGTTGAATTTTACTTCTGTTTCTTGGTAAGATACATGTTAAAAATTCCAGAGCGACATCGAACTGTGAAAATACAGATAGAGGAGTTTGCCTCTTCCAGATTTTGAGCAAACGGAGACTTTTTCAGGATTCTTTGGCAGTCTGCTGCACAGAGATAGATGACTGATTTTTTTCTGAGCAACGTTTAAAAAGCCAGCGACACAGTAGTCGTAGCCGAGTGGTTAAGGCGATGGACTAGAAATCCATTGGGATTTTCCCGCGTAGGTTCGAATCCTGCCGACTACGATTCTCAGCATTTTTCAGTCCATTTCACAATTTAACCAGTTCTCTGCCAAACTGATCATGAGATAAATGGAATAACGTCCCACACCTTTCAACACTGACATTTGTTTCTCATTTTTATTAATCTGCAACATTCACGATACATCCGTTTACAAAATCGCAAAAATCAGTCAAAGTTGCGACAGTGATTCAGTCTGTCTATCCCTCGAGATGTCTAAGGCATCTGTGCATGCCCGTTGGTGCATGTAAATTTTTGTTTATGTGTGTGTGTGTCTCTGTGTCTGTCTATCTCTATTTTTGTCTCTGTATATGTGCAACTGTCTGTCGAAATCATCACCATGAATTTGGTATGTCCTGGAACTTATAAAAAAGACTTGGGGAAAATAATACAGTTGTGAACTTTTGTATCGGCTTTGGTTCAGTGGCAGCATTCTCGACTGAATCAGGACTTTGCGTGTTCAAGTCGCACTCCTTGGACTTGAGCATATCATCTTGGCCAACACTCAAGGTCAGCACTTGGGGAATTTTGCAATGTTGAAGCTGTTGACTTTCGGATGAAATGTTAAATTGAAGCACCGTCTGCAACCTCGGGTGGATATGAAAGGTCCCAGAGCATTACTCGAAATGGAGTAGGAGAGTTGCCCCCGTGTCAATATTCCTAAAACTGTTCGTAAATGCTCACTAAAAGACTATGTGCATGTGTTTGTATGTGGGGTTGGGGTTGAAGCCCAGTTTGTCACAGAGACACAATCCAAACTCTCACAGGACGAGCACAGCCGAGTGGTTAAGGCGTTGGTCTTAAACTTCAAAGGGTGTTTCCAGCGTGGGTTCTTCCCAACTCCTGGTATTTATTTAATTTAACACGGATTTCCTCCCGTTCTGATCAGTGATATCCGATTTTCATCGGTTGAATCAACAATTTTCTGTAACTATGTGAAACTCTGAACCGATAATGAAATGAAATTGTGAAATGTATCTGTGTCGCTCGGTCTCTGCCTCTCTCTCTCTCTTCACAGAGCTGTGTATGTGTTTTTATGTTTGAGTCTTTGTATCTCTCAGTCTGACTCACTCTGTCTCTCCCTGTTTCTCCGTTTGTCTCAGTCTCTCAATCTGTCACTTTCTCACGGTGCCCACGTCTGTTCCAATGGGATTCTCTCAGATTCTTTTTCTGACTGGCTCTCTCTTTCCCATCATTTCGGTCTGTCCATGTCTTTGCCAGTCTCTGTTAGTCCCTGCCTCGAACCTGAGAAGTATTTCCATCATTTTCTGTTTTAGTCTCTATCTCTCTCTCTCTCTATCTGTCTCTCTCCTTGTCACTGTCTTTATCATTGTCTTTCTCTCACTCTTTCCCTCACTCTTTCCCTCTCTCTCTTAATAGATCACACACACACACACATCTCTGTCTCTGTATGTGTTTGAGTCTTTTTCTCACCCATTCTGCCTTTCCTTCTCAGTCTCACACTTTCTGTCTCTCGTTGTTTCTATCTCGGTGTCTGTCTCTCCCTGCTTGTCGGTTTGTCTGTGTCTCTCAATGTGTCTGTCGACTTCTCATGGTGTCCAGTTCTGTTCACAGCTCGATTCCTGCTCCGACAGAGCAGGTACTCGTCAGTTCCTCCTTAGTATAGTGGTGAGTATCCCCGCCTGTCACGCGGGAGACCGGGGTTCAATACCCCTACTGGGAGGCAGTTGTTTCAAAACGTTGAATTTTACTTTTGTTTCTTGGTAGAGATACATATTAAAAATTCCAGAGCTATATCGAACTGTAAAAATACAGGTAGAGGAGTTTGCCTCTTCCAGATTTTGAGCAAACGGAGACTTTTTCAGAATACTTTGGCCGTCTGCTGCACAGAGATAGATGACTGATTTTTTTCTGAGTAACGTTTAAAAAGCCAGCGACACAGTAGTCGTGGCCGAGTGGTTAAAGCGATGGACTAGAAATCCATTGGGATTTTCCCGCGCAGGTTCGAATCATGCCGACTATGATTCTCAGCATTTTTCATTCCATTTCACAATTTAACCAGTTCTCTGCCAAACTGATCATGAGATAAATGGAATAAGGTCCCACACCTTTCAACACTGACATTTGTTTCTCATTGTTATTAATCTGCAATATTCACGATACATCCGTTTAAAAAATCGCAAAAATCAGTCAAAGTTGCGAGAGTGATTCAGCCTGTCTATCCCTCGAGATGTCTGAGGCATCTGTGCATGCCCGTTGGTGCGTGTAAATTTTTGGTTATGTGTGTGTGTCTCTGTGTCTGTCTATATCTGTTTTTGTCTCTGATTACGTGCAACTGTCTGTGGAAATCATCACCATGAATTTGGTTTGTCCTGGAACTTATAAAACAGACTTGGGGGAAATAATAAGGTTGTGAACTTTTGTATCGGCTTTGGTTCAGTGGCAGCATTCTCGACTGAATCAGGACTTTGCGTGTTCAAGTCGCACTCCTTGAACTTGAGCATATCATCTTGGCTAACACTCAAGCGCAGCACTTGGGGGAATTTTGCAATGTTGAAGCTGTTGACTTTCGGATGAAATGTTAAATTGAAGCTCCGTCTGCAACCTCGGGTGGATATGAAAGGTCCCAGAGCATCACTCGAAACAGAGTAGGAGAGTTGCCCCCGTGTCAATATTCCTAAAAATGTTCGTAAATGCTCACTAAAAGCCGATGTGCATGTGTTTGTATGTGGGGTTGGGGTTGAAGCCCAGTTTGTCACAGAGACACAATCCAAACTTTCACAGGACCAGCATAGCCGAGTGGTTAAGGCGTTGGCCTTAAACTTCAAAGGGTGTTTCCAGCTTGCGTTCTTCCCCACTCCTGGTATCTATTTAATTTAACACCGATTTCCTTCCATTCTGATCAGTGATATCCGATTTTCATCGGTTGAATCAACAATTTTCTGTAACTATGTGACACTCTGAACCGATAATGAAATGAAATTGTGAAATGCATCTGTGTCGCTCGGTCTCTGCCTCTCTCTCTCTCTTCACAGAGCTGTGTATGTGTTTGTATGTTTGAGTCTTTGTCCCTCTCAGTCTGACTCACTCTGTCTGTCCCTGTTTCTCCATTTGTCTCAGTCTCTCAATCTGTCTCTTTCTCACGATGCCCACGTCTGTTCCAATGGGATTCTCTCAGATTCTTTGTCTGACTGGCTCTCTCTTTCCCATCATTACGGTCTGTCCATGTCTTTGCCTGTCTCTGTTAGTCCCTGCCTCGAACCTGAGAAGTATTTCCATCATTTTCTGTTTTAGTCTCTATCTCTCTCTCTCTCTATCTGTCTCTCTCCTTGTCACTGTCTTTATCATTGTCTTTCTCTCACTCTTTCCCTCTCTCTCTTAATAGATCACACACACACATCTCTGTCTCTGTATGTCTTTGAGTCTTTTTCTCACCCATTCTGCCTCTCCTTCTCAGTCTCACACATTCTGTCTCTCGTTGTTTCTAACTCGGTGTCTGTCTCTCCCTGTTTGTCGGTTTGTCTCTGTCTCTCAATGTGTCTTTCGACTTCTCATGGTGTCCAGTTCTGTTCACAGCTTGATTCCAGCTCCGACAGAGCAAGTATCCGTCAGTTCCTCGTTAGTATAGTGGTGAGTATCCCCGCCTGTCACGCGGGAGACCAGGGTTCAATTCCCTGACGGGGAGGCAGTTGTTTCAAAATGTTGAATTTTACTTCTGTTTCTTGGTAATATACATATTAAAAATTCCAGAGCGACATCGAACTGTGAAAATACAGGTGGAGGAGTTTGCCTCTTCCAGATTTTGAGCAAACGGAGACTTTTTCAGAATTCTTTGGCCGTCTGCTGCACAGAGATAGATGACTGATTTTTTTCTGAGTAACGTTTAAAAAGCCAGCGACACAGTAGTCGTGGCCGAGTGGTTAAAGCGATGGACTAGAAATCCATTGGGATTTTCCTGCGCAGGTTCGAATCATGCCGACTACGATTCTCAGCATTTTTCATTCCATTTCACAATTTAACCAGTTCTCTGCCAAACTGATCATGAGATAAATGGAATAAGGTCCCACACCTTTCAACACTGACATTTGTTTCTCATTTTTATTAATCTGCAATATTCACGATACATCCGTTTAAAAAATCGCAAAAATCAGTCAAAGTTGCGACAGTGACTCAGCCTGTCTATCCCTCGAGATGTCTAAGGCATCTGTGCATGCCCGTTGGTGCATGTAAATTTTTGTTTATGTGTGTCTGTGTCTCTGTGTCTGTTTATCTCTATTTTTGTCTCTGTATATGTGCAACTGTCTGTGGAAATCATCACCATGAATTTGGTATGTCCTGGAACTTATAAAAAAGACTTGGGGAAAATAATACGATTGTGAACTTTTGTATCGGCTTTGGTTCAGTGGCAGCATTCTCGACTGAATCGGGAGCTTGTATGTTCAAGTCGCACTCCTGAGACGTGAGCATATCATCTGGGCTAACACTCAAGTGCAGCACTTGGGGAATTTTGCAATGTTGAAGCTGTTGACTTTCGGATGAAATGTTAAATAGAAGCTCCGTCTGCACCCTCGGGTGGATATGAAAGTTCCCAGGGCATTACTCAAAAAAGAATAGGATAGTTGCCCCCGTGTCAATATTGCGAAAAATGTTCGTAAATGCTCACTGAAAGCCGATGTGTATGTGTTTGGATGTGGGGTTGGAGTTGAAGCCCAGATGCTCACAGTGACAGAATGCATGGTCTCACCGGACCAGGATAGCTGAGTGGTTAAGGCGTTGACCTTAAAATTCAATGGGTTTTTTTCCCCGTGTGTTCGTACCCCACTTCTGGTACCTCTTTAATTTAACACGGATTTCCTCCCTTTTCAATCAGTGATACCGGATTTTCTTCGGTTGAATCATCAATTTTCTGTAACTATGTGACACTCTGAACCGAAAATTAAATGAAATTGTGAAATGTATTTGTGTCGCTCGGTCTCTCCCTCTCTCTCTCTCTTCAGAGTGCTGTGTATGTTTTTGTATGTTTGAGTCTTTGTCTCTCTCAGTCTGAATCACTCTGTCTGTCCCTGTTTCTCTGTTTGTCTCTGTCTCTCAATCTGTCTCTTTCTCAGGGTGCCCACGTCTGTTCCAATGGGATTCTCTCAGACTCTTTGTCTGACTGGCTCTCTCTTTCCCATCATTTCGGTCTGTCCATGTCTTTGCCAGTCTCTGTTAGTCCCTGCCTGTAACCTGAGAAGTATTTCTATCATTTTCTGTTTTAGTCTCTATCTCTCTCTCTCTCTCTCTCTGTCTGTTTTACTCCTTGTCACTGACTGTATCATTGTTTTTCCCTCACTCCTTCCTCTCTCTCTTAATAGATCACACATACACACATCTCTGTATATGTGTGTGTTTGAGTCTTTTTTTTCACTCAGTCTGCCTCTCCTTCTCAGTCTTACACTTTCTGTCTCTCGTTTCTATCACGCTGTCTGTCTCTCCCTGTTTGTCGGTTTGTCTCTGTCTCTCAATGTGTCTGTCGACTTCACATGGTGTCCAGTTCTGTTCACAGCTCGATTCCTCCTCTGATAGAACTCATGCTCGTTAGTATCGTGGTGAGTATCCCCGCCTGTTCTACTTCCCGATGCGTTGGCAGTATTTATAAAATGCAGAATTTTACTTCTGTTTCTTGGTGTTGATTCATATTAAAAAGTTCCACAGCAATATATACCAGTACAAATACAGGAAGAAGAGATTGCCTCTTCCAGATTTTTAGCAAACGGAGACTTTTTCCGGATTCTGTGGCCGTCTGTTGCACAGAGATGGATGACTGAGTTTTATCTGAGTAACATTTAATGATGCAGCGAGCCAGTAGTCGTGGCCGAGTGGGTAAGACAATGGACAAAAAATCCATCGGGGTTTCTCTGCGCAGGTTTGAATCCTGCCGACTATGTTTCTCAGCATATTTCATTCTGTTTCACAAATTAACCACATTACTGCAAAATTGATTCTGAGCTAGATGGAGCAACGTCCCACATCTTTCGACGCAGCCGTTTTTTTCTTTCTTTGATTAATTTTCAGTATTCACGATACATACGGATAGAAAAATGCAAAAGGCAGCCACAGTAGCGACAGTCACACTGCCTGTCTATCCATCTATTTGTCTAAGGCAACCTGTGTATATCTTGATCTGGGTGTCAGGGTACATCAGTCATTGAAAGTTGCATGCAGGTGCAGCAGGTGGTGAAGAAGGCAAATGGCATCTTCGCCTTCATAGCTAGGGGATGTGAGCATAGGAGCAGGGAGGTCTTACTGCAGTTGTACAGGGCCTTGGTGAGGTCACACCTGGAATATTGTGTTCAGTTTTGGTCCCCGAATCTGAGCAAGGAAGTCCTTGCTATTGAGTGAGTACAGCGAAGGTTCACCAGCATGATTCCCGGGATGGCAGGATTGACATATGAGGAGAGACTGGATCAACTGGGCTGGTATCCACTGGAGTTTAGAAGAATGAGAGGGGATCACACAGAAAAATATACAATTCTGACGAGATTTGAAAGCTTAGAGGCTGAAAGAATGTTCTCGTTGCTAGGGAGTATGAGACGAAGGATTACAGTCTATGAGTAAGGGGTAAGCCATCTAGGACCGAGCTGAGGAGAAACTTCTTCACTCAGAGAGTGGTTAACCTGTGAAATTTTCTACCGCAGAAAGTCGTTGAGGCCAGTTCGTTAGATATATTCAAAAGGGAGTTAGATATGGCCCTTACGGCTGAAGCGATCAAGGGGTATGGAGAGAAAGCAGGAAAGGGGTACTGAGGTTGAATGATGAGCCATGATCGAAGGGCCGAATGGCATATTCCTGCACTTAATTTCTCTGTCACTATGTTTCTATGTTGATGCGTGCAAAGTTTTGGTTATTGTGTGTGCGTGTGTCTGTGTATGTCTATCTGTATGTATGTCTCTGTGTATGTGCAACTGTCTGTGGAAATCATCACCATGAATTTGGTACGTCCTGGAACTTTTTTAAAAACTTGGGGAAAATAATACGGTTGTGAACTTTGGTATCGGTTTTGTTACAGTGGCTCCATTCTCGACTGAATCAGGAGGTTGTGTGTGTAAGTCCCAATTCCAGAGACTTGAACACATCATCTTGGATGACACTCAAATGCAGTATTTGGGGAATGTTGCATTGTTGAAGCTGTTGACCATCGGCTGAAATTTTAAATTGAAGCTCCATCTGCACGCTCGGGTGGATGTGAAAGCTCCCAGAGCCTTAGTCGAAAAATAATAGGAGAGCTGCGTCCGTGTCAATATTACGAAAAATTTTCGTAAATGCTGCCTGAAATCCTGTGTGTATGTGTGTCGCTGTGGGGGTGGAGCTGAAGCCCAGATTCTCACAGAGGCAGAGTCCAACCACTGACAGGATCAGGACCAGGATGGCCGAGTGGTAAAGGCGTTGGACTTAAGATGTAATGGGTTCAAACCCCACTCCTGGTATTTCCTTAATTAAACAGAGATTTTTCCCATCCTGCTCAGTGATACCTGATTTTCATCTGCTGAATCTCCAATTTTCTGTAACGATGTGACACTCTGAGCCGATAATGAAATGAAATTTTGAAATGTATCTGTGTCGCTCTCTCTCTTTAGAGAGCTGTGTATATGTTTGTGTGTTTGAGTCTTCGTCTCTGTCTGTCCCTGTCTCTCAATCTGTCTCTTTCTCACGGTGTCCAGTTCTGTTGCAATGGGATTCTCTCAGACTTTCTGTCTGACTGTCTCTCTCTGTCCCATTATCTCTGTCTGTCCATGTCTTTGCCTGTCTCTGTTAGTCCCTGTCTCTAACCTGATAAATATTTCCATTATTTTCAGTTTTTGTCTCTATGTCTCTATCTCTCTATCTGTCTTTGTCTCTATCTGTCGCGCTCTTTGTCTCTCTCTTTGTCACTGTCCTTTTCTCTGGTTCCCAATGTGTCTGTCACTTTCTCACGGTGTCCAGTTCTGTTCGAATGGGATTCCCTCAGTCTCGCTGTCTGACTGTCTCACTCTTTCCCATCATCTCTGTCTGTCTATGTTTCTGCCTATCTGTCTCTCTTTGCCTGTCGCTGGTAATTCCTTTCTCTAACCTGCTGAGTATTTCCATCATTTTCTGTTTATATCTTTGCCTCTCTCTCGATCTGTCGCTCTCTCTCTATCTGTCTCTCTCCTTGTCATTGTCTTTATCACTGTCTTTCTTTCACTCTTTCCCTCTCTCTCTTTATTGATCACACACACACATCTCTGCATATGGAGGTGTTTGAGTCTTTTTCTCAGAGTCTGCCTGACTTTTCAGTCTCACCCTTTCTGACTCTCGTTGTCTCTCTCTCTCGCTATCTGTCTCTCCCTGTTTGTCTCTGTCTCTCAATGTGTCTGTCGACTTCTGTTCACTGCTCGATAACTGCTCTGACGCAACCCGTACCCTCGTCCATATAGTGGTGAGCATCCCTGCTTGTTACATTGGAGAACCGGGTTCAATTCCCCAACGGAAAAGCAGCTTTTTCAAAATGTCGAATTTTACTTCTGTTTCTTGGTACAGATTCATGTTAAAAAGTTTCAGAGCAATATAGAACAGTAAAGATACAGCAAGAGGAGATTGCCTCTTCCAGATTTTTTGCAAACGGAGACTTTTTCAGGATTCTGTGGCTGTCTGCTGCACAGAGATGGATGACTGAGTTTTTTCTGAGTAACATTTAAAGTGCCAGAGACGCAGTAGTTGTGGCCGAGTGGTTAACGCGAAGATCTAGCAATCCTTTGGCTTTTCCCCGCGCATGAACGAATTCTGCCGGCTACGATTCTCAGCATTTTTCATTCCATTTTACAATTTAACCAGGTTTTTGCAAAACTGATCCTGAGAAAGGCGGAAGAACGTCCCACACCTTTCAACACTGACATCTATTTCTCATTTTTATGCAATATCTCAATATCTGCAATATTCAAGATACATACGGATAGAAAAACGCAAAAATCAGCCAAAGTAGCGACAGTGATTCAGCCTGTCTATCCCTCGATATGTATAAGGCATCTGTGCATGTCCGTTGGTGCATGTATATTTTTGGTTATGTGTGTGTGCGTGTGTCTCTGTGTCTGTCTATCTGTATCAATGTCTCTGTGTATGTGCAACTGTCTGTGGAAATCATCACCATGAATTTGGTATGTCCTGGAACTTATTAAAAAGTGTTGGGGAAAATAATACGATTGTGAACTTTGGTATCGGTTTCGGTTCAGTGGCAGCATCCTCGACTGAAAAAAGCAAAAGACAGCCAAAGTAGCGACAGTGACCCTGCCTGTCTATCCATCTATTTGTCGAAGGCATACTATGTATATCTTAATCTGGGTGTCATGGAACATCAGTCATTGATTGTTGGTATGCAGGTGCAGAAGGCGGTAAAGAAGGCAAATGGCATGTTCGCCTTCATAGTGAGGGGATTTGAGTATAGGAGCATTGAGGTCTTACTGCAGTTGTACAGGGCCTTGGTGAGGCCACACCTGGAATATTGTGTTCAGTTTTGGTCTCCAAATCTGAGGAAGGACGTCCTTGCTATTGAGGGAGCACAGCGAAGGTTCACCAGCATGATTCCCGGAATGGCAGGACTGACATATGAGGAGAGACTGGATCAACTGGGCTGATATCCACTGGAGTTTAGAAGAATGAGAGGGGATCTCATAGAAACATATAAAATTCTGACGAGATTGGACAGCTTAGAGGCTGGAAGAATGTTCCCGTTGATGGGGTGTTCGAGACCAAGGATCATAGTCTAAGAATAAGGTGTAAGCCATTTAGGACCGAGATGAGGAGAAACTTCTTCACTCAGAGAGTGGTTAACGTGTGACATTTTCTACCGCAGAATGTCATTGAGGCCAGTTCGTTAGATATATTCAAAAGGGCCCTTACGGCTAAAGGGATTAAGGGGTATGGAGAGAAAGCAGGAAAGGGGTACTGAGGTTGAATGATGTGCCATGATCTTATTGAATGCTGGTGCAGGCTCGAAGGGCCGAATGGCATATTCCTGCTACAAATTTCTATGTTTCTATGTTTCTATGTTGATGCGTGTATATCTTTGGTTATGTGTGTGTCTGTGTATGTCTATCTGTATGTATGTCTCTGTGTATGTGCAACTCTCTGTGGAAATCATCACCATGAATTTGGTACATCCTGGAACTTTTAAAAAACTTGGGGAAATAATACGGTTGTGATCTTTGAGATTGGTTTTGGTTCAGTGGCTCCATTCTCGACTGAATCAGGAGGTTGTATGTGTAAGTCCCACCCCTGAGACTTGAACACATCATCTTGGCTGACACTCAAATGCAGTACATGGGGAATGTTGCATTGTTGAAGCTGTTGACCATCGGCTGAAATTTTAAATTGAAGCTCCATCTGCAACCTCGGGTGGATGTGAAAGTTCCCAGAGCCTTAGTCGAAAAAGAATAGGAGAGTTGCGCCCGTGTCAATATTAAGAAAAATGTTCGTAAATGCTGCCTGAAATCCTGTGTGTATGTGTGTCGCTGTGGGGGTGGAGCTGAAGCCCAGATTCTCACAGAGGCAGAGTCCAACCTCTGACAGGATCAGGACCAGGATGACCGAGTGGTAAAGGCGTTGGATTTAAGATGTAATGGGTTTATACCCGCGTGGGTTTGAACCCCAGTCCTGGTAATTCCTTAATTAAACGTCGATATTTCCCATCCTGCTCAGTGATACGCGATTCTCATCTGCTGAATCTCCAATTTTCTCCAACGCTATGACACTCTGAGCCGATAATGAAATGAAATTGCGAAATGTATCTGTGTCGCTCGGTCTCTGCCGCTCTCTCTCTTTGGGAGAGCTGTGTTTGTGTTTGTGTGTTTGAGTCTTTGTCTCTCTCTCAGTCTGCCTCTCTCTGTCTAACTGTCTCTCTCTGTCCCATTATATTTGTCTGTCCATGTCTTTGCCTGTCTCTGTTAGTCCCTGACTCTAACCTGATAATATTTCCATTATTTGCTGTTTTTGTCTCTATGTCTCTTTCTCTCTATCTGTCTTTCTCTCCATCTGTCGCCCTCTTTGTCTCTCTCTTTGTCCCTGTCCTTTTCTCTGTCATTCCATCGCAATTTGCCTCCCTCTCTTTATGGAGCACGCAAATACATCTCTTTGTATGTATGTGTTTGAGTCTTTTTCTCATTCAGTCTGATCCTCCCTTTCAGACTCAAACTTTATGTCTCTCTTTGTCTCTATTTCACTGTCTGTCTCTCCCTGTTTCCCTGTTTGTCTCTGGTTCTCAATGTGTCTGTCTCTTTCTCACCGTGTCCAGTTCTGTTCGAATGGGATTCTCTCAGTCTCTCTGTCTGACTGTCTCACTCTTTCCCATCATCTCTGTCTGTCTACGTTTCTGCCTGTCTGTCTCTCTTTCTTTGCCTGTCGCTGATAGTTCCTGTCTCTAACCTGCTGAGTATTTCCATCATTTTCTCTTGAAATCTTTGTCTCTCTCTATCTGCCGCTCTCTCTCTATCTGTCTCTCACCTTGTCACTGTCTTTATCGCTGTCTTTCTCTCACTCTTTCCCTCTCTTTTTATAAATCACACTTACACAACTCTGTATATGTAGGTGTTTGAGTCTTTTTCTCGCTGTTCTGACTGACTTTTCAGTCTCACCCTTTCTGTCTCTCGTTGCCTCTCTCTCGCATTCTGTCTATCCCTGTTTATCGGTTTGTATCTGTCTATCAATGTGTCTGTCGACTTCTGCTCACAGCTTGTTTACTGCTCTGACGCAACACGTTCCCTCGTCCGTATAGTGGAAAATATGCCCCCCTTTTACGCGGGAGAACCGGGTTCAATTCCACGACGAAAAAGCAGCTTTTTCAAAATGTCGAATTTTACTTCTGTTTCTTGGGAGAGATTCATATTAAAAAGTTCCAGAGCAATATAGAACAATAAAAATACAGCAAGAGGAGATTGCCTCTTCCAGACTTTTTGCAACGGAGACTTTTTCAGGATTTTGTGGCCGTCTGCTGCACACAGATGGATGACTGAGTTTGTTCTGAGTAACATTTAACGTGCCAGAGAGGCAGTAGTTATTGCCGAGTGGTTAAAGCGTTGGTTTAGAAATCCTTTGGGTTTTCTGCGCGTAGGTTCGAATCATGCCGACTACAATTCAAAGCATTTTTCATTACATTTTACAATTTAACCAGGTTTTTGCAAAACTGATCCTGAGATAGGCGGAATAACGTCCCACACATTTCAACACTGACATCTATTTCTCATTTTTATTAATCTGCAATATTCATGATACATATGGATAGAAAAACGCAATAATCAGCCAGAGTAGCGACAGTGATTCAGCCTGTCTATCCCCCTATATGTCTAAGGCATGTCTGTTGGTGCATGTATATTTTTGGTTATGTGTGTGGGTGTGTGTGTCACTGAGTCTGTCTATCTGTATATATGTCTCTGTGTATGTGCAACTGTCTGTGCAAGTCATCACCATGAATTTGGTATGTGCTGGAACTTTTTAAAAAGACTTGGGGAACATAATACGCTTGTGAACTTTAGTATCGGCTTTGGTTCAGCGGCAGTATCCTCGACTGAAAAACGCAAAAGACAGCCAAAGTTGCAACAGTGACCCTGCCTGTCTATCCATCTATTTGTCTAAGGCATTCTTTGTATATCTTGATCTGGGAGTCATGATACATCAGTCATTGATTGTTGGTATGCAGGTGCAGCAGGCGGTGAAGAAGGCAAATGGCATGTTCCCCTTCATAGCTAGGGGATTTGAGTATAGGAGCAGGGAGGTCTTACTGCAGTTGTACAGGGCCTCCGTGAGGCCACACCTAGAACATTATGTTCAGTTTTGATCTCCGAATCTGAGGAAGGACGTCCTTGCTATTGAGGGAGTACAGCGAAGGATCACCAGCTTGATTGCCGGGATGGCAGGACTGACATATGAGGAGAGACTGGATCAACTGGGCTGGTATCCACTGGAGTTTAGAAGAATGAGAGGATATTTCAAAGAAACATATAAAATTCTGATGAGATTGGACAGCTTAGAGGCTGGAAGAATGTTCTCGCTGCTGGGGAGTTCTGGACCAAGGATCACAGTCTTTGAGTAAGGGGTAAACCATTTAGAAATGAGATGAGGAGAAACGTTTTCACTCATAGAGTGGTTAACCTGTGAAATTTTCTACTGCAGAAAGTCGTTGAGGCCAGTTCGTTAGATATATTCAAAAGGGAGTTAGATATTGCCCTTACGGCTAAAGGGATGAAGGGGTATGGAGAGAAAGCAGGAAAGTGGTACTGAGGTTGAATGATAAGCCATGATGTTATTGAATGGTGGTGCAGGCTCTAAGGGCCGAATGGCATATATCTGCACCTAATTTCTATGTTTCTATGTTGATGCGTGTATCTTTTTGGTTATTTTATGTGTGTGTGTGTCTGTGTATGTCTATCTGTATGCATGTCTCTGTGTATGTGCAACTGTTTGTGGAAATCATCACCATGAATTTGGTACATCCTGGAACTTTTTAAAAAACTAGGGGAAAATCATATGGATGTGAACTTTGGTATCGGCTTTGGTTCAGTGGCGGTATTCTCGACTGAATCAGGAGTTTGTGTGTTTAAGTCCCGCTCCTGAGACTTGAACCCATAATCTTGGCGAACAGTCAAGTGCAGTACGTGGGGAATTTTGCATTGTTGAAGCTGTTGACTTTCGGAAGAAATGTTAAATTAAAGCTCCGTGTGCACCCTCGGGTGGATCACAGCATTACTCGAAAAAGAATAGGAGAGTTGCCCCCGTGTCAATATTAATAAAAATGTTCCTAAATGCTCACTGAAACCCTATGTGTATGTGTGTGTCTGTGGGGTGGAGTTGAAGCCCAGATTCTCACAGAGACAGAATCAAAACACTGGAAGGACAGGGTGGCCGAGTGGTTAAGGAGTTGGCCTTAAAATTCATTGGGATTTTCCCACGTGTTCGTACCCCACTCCTCGAATCTCTTTAATTTATCATTGATTTCCTCCCATGCTGATCAGTGATACCCGATTTTGATCTGTTGAATCAACAATTTTCTGTAACTCTGTGACACTCTGAGCCGATCATGAAATGAAATGTGAAATGTATCTGTGTATCTCAGTCTCTGCCTTTCTGTCTTTAGAGAGCTGTGCATGTGTCTGTGTGCTTGAGTCTGAGTCTGCCTCTCTCTGATTCACTCTGTTTGTGCCTGTTTCTCTGTTTGTCTCTGTCTCTCAATCTGTCTCTTTCTCACGGTGCCCACGTCTGTTCCAATGGGATTCTCTCAGACTCTCTGTCTGACTGTCTTTCTCTTTCCCATCATCTCTGCCCATGTCTATGGCTGTCTCACTTTGTCCCTGTCTCTAACCTGATGAGTATTTTCATCATTTTCTGTTTTAGAAACATAGAAACATAGAAAATAGCTGCAGGAGTAGGCCATTAGGCCCTTCGAGCCTGCGCCGTCATTCAATATGTTCATTGCTGATCATTCCTTCAATTCCCCTTTCCTGCTTTCTCTCCATACCCCTTCACCCCCTTATCCGTAAGGGCCATATCTAACTCCCTCTTGAATATATCCAATGAACTGGCATCAATAACTCTCTGCGGCAGGGAATTCCACAGGTCAACAACTATGTGAGTGAAGAAGTTTCTCCTCATCTCAGTGTTAAATTGCCTACCCCTTATCCTAAGACTATGTCCCCTTGTTCTGGACTTCAACAACATCGAGAACGTTCTTCCTGCATCTAACCTGTACAGTCCGTCAGAATCTGTTATATTTCTATGAGATCCCCTCTCATCATTCTAAACGGCAGTGAATAAAGGCCCAGTTGATCCTATCTCTCCTCATATGACAGTCCTGCCATCCCTGGAATCAGTCTGTTGACAATATCTGACCGAGTCAGCATGGATTTATGAAAGGGAAATCATGCTTGATGAATCTTCTGGAATTTGTTGGGGATGTAACGAGTAGAGTGGACATGGGAGAACCAGTGGATGCGCTGTATGTGGACTTTCAATAGGCTTTTGACAAGGTCCCGCACAAGAGATTGGTGCACAAAGTCCAAGCGCATGATATTGGGATTAATGTACTGACGTGAATAGAGAACTGTTTGGCAACTGGTTTGCTGCACTCCCTCAATGGCAAGAACGCCCTTCCTCAGACTAGGAGACCAAAACTGAACACAATATACCAGGTCTGGCCTCACTAAGGCCTTGTACAACTGCTGTATGGTCTCCCTGCTCCTATATTCAAATCCCCTAGCTATGAAGGCCAGCATGCCATTTGCCTTCTTTACCGCCTGCTGTACCTGCATGCCCACTTTCAGTGACTGATAAACCATGACACCCAGATCTCGTTGCACCTCCCCTTTTTCTTGTCTGCCGCAATTCAGATAATATTCTGCCTTCGTGTTTTTGCCCCCAAAATGGATAACCTCACATTTATCCACATTATACTGCATCTGCCATATATTTGCCCACTCACCTAATCTGTCCAAGTCACACTGCAGCCTCTGAGCATCCTCCTCACAGCTCGCACCGCCACCCAGTTTAGAGTCATCCGCAAACTTGGAGAAATTACACTCTATTCCTTCAACCAAATCGTTAATGTATATTGTTAAGAGCTGGGGTCCCAGCACTGAGCCCTGCGGCACACCACTAGTAACTGCCTGCCATTCTGAAAAGGACCTGTTTATCCCGATTCTCTGCATCCTGTCTGTCAACCAGTTCTCTATCACATCAGTACATTAATCCCAATACCATGCGCTTGGACTTTGTGCACCAATCTCTTGAGCGGGACCTTGTCAAAAGCATACTGAAAGTCCAAATACACCACATCCACTGGTTCTCCCTTGTCCACTCTACTCGTTACATCCTCAAAAAATTCCAGAAGATTCGTCAAGCCTGATTTCCCTTTCATAAATCTATGCTGACTCGGTCCGATCCTGTCACTGCTTTCCAAATGGGCTGCGATTTCATCCTTAATGATTGATTCCAACATTTTCCCCAGTACTGATGTCAGGCTAACCGGTCTAGAATTACCCGCTTTCTCTCTCCCTCCTTTTTTAAACAGTGCCGTCACATTAGCTACCCTCCAGTCCATAGGAACTGATCCAGAGTTGATAGATTGTTGGAAAATGATCACCAATGCATCCACTATTCTAGGGCCACTTCCTTAAGTTCTCTGGGATGCAGACTATCAGGACCCAGGAATTTAACGGCATTTAATCCCATCAATTTCCCTAACACAATTTCCCGCCAATAAGGATAGCTTTCAGTTCCTCATTCTCACTAGACTCACAGTCCCCTAGTACATTTAGAAGGTTTTTTGTATCTTCCTTTGTAAAGACAGAACCGAATTATTGTCTCTATCTCTCTCTATATCTGTCTTTCTCTCTAACTGTCTCCCTCTTTGTCTCTCTCTTTGTCCCTGTCTTTGTCTCTGTCATTCCATCACTATTTGCCTCCCTCTCTTTATGGAGCACACAAACACATCTCTGTGTATGTATGTGTTTGAGTATTTCTGTCATTCACTCTGACCCTCCCTCTCAGTCTCAAAGTTTCTGTCTCTCTTTGTCTCTATCTCGCTATCTGTCTCTCCCTGTTTCCCTGTCTCTCACCTTATCTGTCTCTTTCTCACGATGTCCAGTTCTGTTCCAATGGGTTTCTCTCAGTCTGTCTGTCTGACTGTCTTTCTCATTCCCATCATCTCTGTCTGTCCATGTCTCTACCTGTCTATCTCTTTGCCTGTCTCTGTTAGTTCCTTTCTCTAAACTGCTGAGTATTTCCATCATTTTCTGTTTATATCTCTGTCTATCTCTATATCTGTCGCTACTCTTTCTCTGTCTCTCTCTTTGTCACTGTCTTTGTCACTGTCTTTCTCTCACTCTTTCCCTCTCTCTCTTTATAGAGCACACACACACACATCTCTGTGTATGTGTTGTGTTTGAGTCTTTTTCTCACTCAGTCTGCCTCTCCTTCTCAGTCTCATACTTTCTGTCTCACGTTGTCTCTATCTCGCTGTCTGTCTCTCCCTGTTTGTCGGTTTGTCTCTGTCTCTCAAAGTGCCTTTCGACTTCTCATGGTGTCCAGTTCTGTTCACAGCTCGATTCCTGCTCTGACAAAACAAATACCCGTCAGTTCCTCGTTCGTGTAGGAGTTAGTATCCCTCCCTGTCATGCGCGAGGTCGTGGTTCAATTCCCCGACGAGGATGGAGCTTTTTCAAAATGTTGAATATTACTTCTATATGTCCTGGAACTTTATAAAAAGACTTAGGGAAAGTAATACGTATGTGAGCTTTGGTATCGGCTTTGGTTCAGTGGCAGCATTCTCGACTGAATCAGGAGGTTGTTTGTGTAAGTCCGACTCCTGAAACTTGAGCATATAATCTTGGCTGACACTCAAATGCAGTACTTGGGGAATTTTGCATTGTTGAAGCTGTTGACTTTCGGATGAAATGTTAAATTGAAGCTCCTTCTGCACCCTCGGGTGGATGTGAAAGTTTCCAGAGCATTACTCGAAAAAGAATAGGAGAGTTGCCCCTGTGTCAATATTACGATACATATTTGAAAAAGCTCATTGAAAACCTGTCTGTGAGAGTGGAGCTGCAGCCCATATTCTCACAGAGACAAAATCCGAACACTGTCAAAACCAGGATGGCCGAGTGGTTTTGGCGTTGGACGTAAAATCCAATGGATGTATAGCTTCGTGGGTTCGAACCCCACTCCTGGTAAATCAAACCGATTTCCTCCCATCCTGCTCAGTTATACCCGCATGTATTTTTTTGAATCTGTACATGTCGATAACTTTATAACATTCTCAACTGACAAAGACATGGGATTATGCAATGTTTCTATTCTTCTCTCTCTCTGTCTCAAGAGAGCTCTTTTTGTGTTTGTGTTTGAGTCTGACTCACTCTGTCTGAGGAATTACAAGCTGAATTTCGGGAGCTGGGAGCTAAATTAACAAATAGGACCTCAAAGGTAGCAATTTCAGGATAGCTACCACTGACACCTGCTAGTCAGAGTAGGAATCGCAGGATAGCTCAGATGAATGTGTGGTGCAGAATGGAGGGATTAAATTTTCTGGGACATTGGAACCGGTACAGGGGGAGCTGGGACCAGAGCAAACCAGACGCTCTGCACCTGGGCAGAACCAATGTCCACGGGGGAGAGTTTGCTCGTGTTGTTGGGGAGGGGTTAAACTAATATGGCAGTGGGATGGGAACCTATGCAGGGAGACAGAGGGAAGTAAAATGGGGGCTGAAAAGTAAAGGTGGAGGGCAGAGAAACCCAAGGCAAAAATCAAAAAGGGCCACATTGCAGCCAAATTCTAAAGGGACAAGGTGTGTTAAGATAACAAGCCTGAAGGCACTGTGCCTCAATGTGAGGAGTATTCGTAATGAGGTGGACAAATTAACTGCACAGGCAGCAATTAATGAATATGATGTAATTGGCATCACGGAGAAATTGCTGCAGGGTGACGAAGGCTGGGAACGCAACATCCAGCGATATTCACCAATCAGGAAGGATAGAGAGAAAGGAAAAGGAGGTGGGGTGCCATGGCTGGTTGAAGAGGAAATTAACGCAATAGTAAGGAAGGACATTCGCGTGGATTCTGTGTGGGTGGAGCTGCGGAATATCAAAGGGAAGAAAACGCTCGTGGGAGTTGTGTATCCCCAAACAATAGTAGTGAGTTTGGGGACAGCATCAAACAAGAAAGTAGGGATGTGTGCAATATAGGTACAGAAGTTATCATGGGCGACTTTAATCTACATATAGATTGGACTAACCAAACTGGCAGCAATACGATACAGGAGGATTTGCTGGAGTGTATTCGGGATGGTTTACTTGACCAATATGTCGAGGAACCATCTAGAGGGCTGGCCATCCTAGACTGGTTGATGTGTAATGAGAAAGGACTAATTAGCAATCTTGTTGTGTGAGGCCCCTTGGGGAAGAGTAACCATAATAAGGTAGAAATATTTGTTCAGGTGGAGAGTGAAACAATTAATTCTGAGACTGGGGTCCTGAACTTAAGGAAAGGTAACTTCGATGGTATGAGACATGAATTGGCTAGAATAGACTGGGAAATTATACTTAAAGGGTTGACGGCAGATAGGCAATGGAAAACATTTAAAATCACATGGATGAACTTGAACAATTGGACATCCCTGTCAGGAGTAAAAAAATAAAATGGGAATGTTGCTCAACCGTGGCTAACAAGGGAAATTAAGGATAGTGTGTAATCCAAGGAAGAGGCATATAAATTGGTCAGAAAAAGCATCAACCTGAGGATGGGGAGAAATTTAGAATTCAGCAGAGGAGGACAAAGGGTTTAATTCGGAGGGGGAAAATAGAGTATGAGAGGAAGCTTGCTGGGAACATAAAAACTTCTATAGATATGTGAAGAGAAAAAAATTAATGAGGGCAAACTAGGTCCCTTGCAGTCAGATTCAGGTGAATTTATAATGGGGAACAAAGAAATGGTAGACCAGTTGAACAAATACTTTGGTTCTGCATTCACGAAGGAAGACACGCATAACCTTATGGAAATAGTACGTGACCGAGGGGCTAGTGAGAAGCAGGAACTGAAGGAAATCCTTATTTGTGGGAAATTATGTTCGGAACATTGATGGGACTAAAGGCCGATAAATCCCCGGGGCCTGATGGTCTGCATCCCAGAATACTTAAGGAAGTGGCCCTAGAAATAGTGGATGCATTGGTGATCATTTTCTAACAGTCCATCGACTCTAGATCAGTTCGTATGGACTGGAGGGTAGCGAATGTAACACCACATTTTGAAAAAGGAGGGAGAGAGAAAACGGGTAATTACAGACCAGTTACCCTGACAACAGTGGTGGGGAAAATGTTGGAATCAATTATTAAAGATGAAATAGCAGCACATTTGTAAAGCACTATCAGGATCGGTCCAAATCAGCATGGATTTATGAAAGGGAAATCATGCTTGACAAATCTTTTAGAATTTTGTGAGGATGTAACTAGTAGAGCGGACAAGGGAGAACCAGTGGATTTGGTGTAGTGGGACTTACAAAAGACTTTTGACAAGGTCCCACACAAGAGGTTGGTGTGCAAAATTAAAGCACATGGCATTGGAGGTAATGTATTGATGTGGATAGAGAACTGGTTGACAGAGTCGGGATTAACGGGTCCATTTCACAATGGCAGGCAGTAGCTAGTTGGGTGCCGCAGGGCTCAGTGCTGGGACCCCAGCAATTTACAATATACATCAATGAATAAGATGAAAGAATTTTGTATAATATCTCCAATTTTGCAGATGACATTATGCTGGATGGCGGTGTGATATGTGAGGAGGATGCTAAGAGGCTGTAGGGTGACTTGGACAGGTTAGGTGAGTGGGCAATTGCGTGGCAGATGTCGTGTAATAACGATAAATGTGAGGTTATGCACTTTGGTGGCAGAAACACAAAAGCAGAATATTAAGTGAATGGCGGCAGATTCGGAAAAGAGGAAGTGCAAAGAGATCCTGGTGTCGTGGTACATCAGTCATTGAAGGTTGGCATGCAGGTGCAGCAGACAAAAATAAGGCAAATAGCATGTTGGACCCATATCTTTGGGATTTGAATATAGCAGCAGGGCGGTTTTGCTGCAGCTGTACAGGGCCTTGGTGAAGCCCCACCTGGAATACTGTATTCAGTTTTGTTCTAATCTGAGGAAGGACGTTCTTGCTATTGAGGGAGTGCAGCGAAGGTTCACCAGACTGATTTTCGGGATGGCAGGACTGACATATGAGGAGAGATAGGATCGACTGCGTCTGTATTTACTGGAGTTTAGAAGAATGAGAGGGGACCTCAGAAACATAAAATTCTGATGGGACTGGGCAAGTTAGATGCAGGAAGAACGGTCCCGATGTTGGGGAAGTCCAGAACAAGTGGTCACAGTCTAAGGACAAGGGATAAGCCATTTAGGACCGAGATGAGGAGAAACTTCTTCACTCAGAGAGTTGTTAACCTGTGGAATTCTCTTCCGCAGAACGTTGTTGATGCCAGTTCATCAGATATATTCAAGAGGGAGTTGGATATGGCCCTTAAGGTAAAGGGATCAAGGAGTATGGAGCGAAAGCAGGAAAGGGGTACTGAGGTGAATGATCAGCTATGATCTTATTGAATGTTGGTGCAGGCTCGAAGGGGCGAATGGCCTATTCCTGAAACCTTTTTCTGTTTCTATGTTTCTATGTTTCAGGGTGCATGCATCTAATGGCACAGTGTGCTGTGCCATTTCTTTCAACTGGGTGCTATTTATTGAACCTGTAACTCGCCCGGTTTGTATCTGATCCATATTGTGTCTCACCTGACCAATCATCCATCTCCCATAGGCATGACATGTGTCTCTTTTCCTGTCCTCGGCATCGTCCTCTCAATTCCTGCTTATTTTGCTCGTTAATTGTTCGTGCATGGCCTTCCAATACGGATACACCCTCTAGCATTTTTTTGGGTTGTTTTAGATCCTAACTCTGAAGATTCTATCCCAATCCTGGCCTGTTTCCTGATTAGTACCTCCATTGTTCCCCTCAAACCATCTGCACGTGCTTGGATCGCCTGTATATCTGGTGCATCTACTAGAAATGTCCCTGTAAAGTTAATACGTCATTCGCTGTAAATCTCCTCTGTCTTCCTTCTTTGTGTCTCAGCTTCTTGTCTTACTCCCTTCCTCCTGATGTGTCACTAGCTATTCTCAGGATTGTGTCTAGCAATCGTATTTACAACGCTTTAGTCTTGTGGCTAATTTTTTCTGGCTGGTATAGGGCTGATTAATTTATGCTGACAGGTAACATTTCATGCTGCACATTGTCAAATAACAACATTACTTCTGTTCCAGGTTTAACTACCACGCAATTTCCCAAGGTTAATTCCCCTGGTTTACAATATTCAGGTAACACTTTTTACACACTTAACTTATGGCTTCAAGATAAACGCTCCTGACACTTAGATGCCGCCCTCTAGAGGCTGCTTTACGTAGAAGTTGTACCCTCCGCTGTGGTTAAATGCTTCTGGGCCCCCTCGGGGCGGCCTTGTAGCTTGTCCTTGTACAATCTGAAGGACGGTGATAATCACGTTTATATTCTGTTGATAAAACACATCCTGGATATTCCAGGTTTTAGTTAGAGTCTTACCATTTCCATTTCAACCGGATTTTCCTTTTACTAGCCACTGTATTGGTTCTGCAATTGCTTTGGTTAGGCACAAAATTCCTGCAATAGCTAAGGAACCCCAGTACCTTACAAACCCCTCAGACTGGTTTTGGTCGGGGCATAATCCTAATGTCCTCCTTCCTGTCATTGGACATGGTCCGAGTTCCTTGGGATATTTCGTGTCCCAGGTACTGTACCACAGCTTGTCCGATTTGTGTCTTTTTGGGATTTACTTTAAATCCTGCTTTCCGTTATCTCAAATGTTTTTTCCATAACGAGAACAGAGTCTAGCATGGAGGCTTTGATAGCTGCTTTCCGTGATCTCATATGTTCCAGTTTCAAAGCCTTTACATCTCTCTTTCTGTGGTTCTTCAATCACTATATCTGAAGTCACAAGTTCAACTTATATTTTCCTTTGTTCTAAACTGCTAAAGCCTGCCGTTTTAACATATATTTTTTTTCAAAATTCCTTTTACACTTTCGCAGATAGCTCCCCACTTGCCCAGGAGTTTGACGTGATCCCTGAAGGTATTTCTATATTGTTTCCAAACATTATAGTTTTTTTTTTAAGAGATCAGATTTAACTTTTTATGTTAAATGTATTTAATTTTGTTGTGTATTTTCTTAAACAGTGGTATTTGAAATATTCACAACTAAATTAACTCTTCATTGCTCCCATCCTGATTTCTGCTCCCCTTTTGTAGTATTTGTATTTATTGTTGGATTATGAAATGTCAAATATGGTCATACTGGTTTTTAATCGGACTTATCATTTATGCTTTATAGTGATTCACAGATCACAGAATGCAAAGTACTTGTTTTATAATTATGTGCCTAACTTCTGTTTTAGAAGCTGAACATCAAAAACTCTAATCTTTTGCGCTGTAACTTCAATTTTGTGATACAGTATCTCATAAATTTAATCTTTTTAAGCTTCAGCTTCTGACGCAGTATGTTTACTTTTATTAAAAGTCTTCCAAACCCAAGATTTTCCAATACAACCAAAATGTTTATCAAGGAGAATCACCAGAAATATCTCAAAATCCCAATTCAAATCTGCCAATCTTTTATTTAAAAATCTTTTTACTGAGCTCGAAGCTTTCGCATCAAGATTTTACACAAAGAAATATGGGGGCGTATTTCCCAAGCCCGCAGCCTTGAGACACCCATGCAGGATTCTTTTTTTAAGGCATTACAATTTCCCTTCTCCGTTCTTTATCTCATTCCTAGACTAAATGTATTGTCTTTCAAACAAATGTAATCAATGATGACATGTTTTCTTTTGACAAGTGAGCGTGTCGAAATTTTTTTTTAAAACCATCGGGACCACACATTTTTTATCTTTTGCTCAACAAACCTATCCTTTGTGCATTTGCTAGCTCCATAACATATCATCTGAATAAATCCACACCTGGGTTTCTAAATTAAAATGTAATTCAATTCTACGTTCACACTTTCTTAAAACTTCCTTGACACAGGACAACACTGCAAAGGGTTAAAACAAATTCACTCTGTCTGAAAAAGTGGGTGGGGCCATAACAACAGACAGCTCCTCCACTTTCTGAAGCAGGCTTTCAGACACCTGAAACATTCATTAATTCCCACCTCAAATATTCTGAAATCCAAAATCACACAAGCACTTTCATTCAAAGACAGACATTCACAAAAATCTCTCTTCATTCAAGAAAGCTTATTGTTTGGCCGGCTCTATTTTTGTATCCATACTTCACTTAAGAAAGTCACTAACAGTTTTTGTTATGGACTTCCGAAAAATATCTACTAAGCGAGCCTTCTGGCCCCCAATCAATACTTTATTTTCCTCAGGTCCTAATCATAACCCTGTTAGTGGGGTATACAAATTTGGGCCAAATTCCTCTGTCCATTTCCTTCTGTCATCGATATCTATTTTAATACTTACATCCTGTTGTCTTTTCCCACTTTCTCTGTCCATCTCACCTTCGGGTATCTTTCTATTCATCTTTCCGGCTGTTAAAAATATCTTTTTCCCTTCATAATATCCTGCCTTAACCATCTTCATGACCTTTTTTAGATTTATCTCTCAGAAACTCTTCTGGTAGTTTATACCTCAGCCCTTCAAGGGCCTTGGCAGATTCCTTTGCCATTTCATACATTGGGGCTTTTTCCCCAGTTCCTGTTTTACCATCTTTACTTAAGCAGAACTTTTTAAACCAAGGCTTTTTACCAAGTGCTGTTTTTCTGCTTTTACTTATGCGGGACTATTTACACTGAGGCTTTTTTCCTGTATATGTACTTATTGTACCGACACTTACAGTATTTATTTACAGTGTCCTGACGCGCCCCTCAACTGGATTTACTGGCTGCATGGACTCTACCTCAGATTCGTTGGATCTCTGGTTACTTTGCGAGGAGAATTTCTCAAGGTAATTCTCTACTCACTCGTTATTTGGTTGGTTTGGATTTTTGAGTCTAATCTGCCCGTCCAGTAGATCCTGCTGACTGCACCACATGGTTAGAGTTAACTTCAAACCACCACTCGGAGTCCGTTAGCCTTAAAGTAAATGCAGTTTTTATTAATAAAAGATACAAGCTGGCAGGTGTGCTACCCTTGAATGAATGCTCAGAGAAACTGCCAGAGACATCTTATTTTATACAGTTTCAGATTATAGTCTTACTTAATTACGCAAGTTACAATTAATATGTGCTGGTTGATTATTACATGATTATCTGGTAGGTTGCTTCCTCCAATCTGGCCTCTATATGTTTAATTAGTAATTCAGGATACATGTTGTTATGATTCTTTTTATTTAACTTGTATCTTATTACAGAATTCAAATTCTACGTTATCTGTGTCTGTGCCCAGCTCCCAAGGCCTTTGGTCTATGAATTGGAACATCTGATCCTCTGCGGAAGACATCCCACACATGCTTCCCACAGACTGAAAAACAGGCTGTGGGATCTATTTTAAAAATCTGCTAACTCCATTTTAAAACATCACAATTATTATTATTAATTTGAATTAAAATTTGTGATCTGCCCTTTCAGTCTAATATGGGGTATCTTATCGAAGGCCTTTGTAAATCTAGATAAATTACATCTACTACATTACGTTAGTTAACGCTATCTGTTACTTCTTCGAAAAATTCAAAGAATTTGGTCAATTCAAGACTTTCCCTTTTATAATCCATGCTGACTATTCATTTTTGGTTTCTAGTTGTTCTTCCACTTTCTCCTTTAGTAGGGAATCCATTATTTTTCCTCCCAACGATGTTAAGTTGACCGGACTATAGTTCCTCAGACACGTTCTACCTCACTTCTTAAAATTAGGAATTACATTAGGTATCTGCCAATCCTCCGGCACTGCACTTTATTCTAACGAAATATTAAATATGTTTATTAATGCTTCTGCTATCTCTTCCCTCGATATAATTTGTCCGATGCCGGCATTTTATCCATTTTCGCTTTGATTAGTTTATGTAATATTTTCCTCTTGTTATTTTAAATGCAGTTATTTCATTTCTAATATCATCCAATGTCATGTCCACCTGTGTTGACTCCGTGATAAATACTAATGCAAAGTAATTGTTTAATATTTCTTCCTATCTCTGCCTGTGGACAACCTTCTGAGCCACGTACCTTGGTATGTATTGTGGATGACCTCCACGCAATCTTTATCCTTATCGTTGGGCAGGAGCAGCGTCTCATTCTAAGCCTCTCCTCAGTTTCGCTACACGGTACCCAATCAGCCACGGACTTTCCTGAACCTGCGCTTTTCTGTGGGATGTGACTGTTTTCTGGATTAAATCACTTATCCTGTGTGTTTCAGAGTGTGTCGAACTCGCATTCCAGCCCAATTACCCTGAGCCAGAGTGAATAAAGCAGAGACATTTCCTGCAGATGTGGGAATGTGGGACAGATTTGATGTCCACAAACTCACACACATTACAGTCTCGACTCATTGCCTACCCTGCCATCTTTAGTTACTTTTTATAAATGTATTTGCTTCTTTGCACACTGAATTAATTTAATTACTTAGTTTTTATTCAAATGGTTATTTATAATTATATTAATTAATTAGTAATTATAGTTAAATTATTAATTTAATAAAGTATTGTTGTTGCTCCCAGGTCTTAGTGCGGACCAAGCTTCGAGAAAAAGGTAATACTCACCAAACGTTCATCTACCTGCTGTATTTTGGAGGCCAAAGCAGCACCTCCTTCAACCACTGTTCCCATTCAAACTCTCACCATATTCGGTTTAATATCACTGTGCAGAACACACTGTGAATCAGCAGTTAATGTTTAGTTTTATACCTTTGGAGCCACACACAAGTTACAAGTGCTGTCTCAGCTCCATGCCCATTGCTCGCAGTAATTAACACATATTTAAGACTAACACTTACAGCTGACTGATAGTTAACTACCACTAACAGGCTGTTTCTGCTAACTTCTGTATTTAATGTTCGAAGTTCAATTCAAAACGTTAATCTAAATTTCCCTTCTTAGAGCTAATACTCAACCAGACTCAACACACTGAATCTCACTTTCTCTCCGTTGCCAAGTTTACCACTCTCTTTGTGCACTCCGTTTCAGATCAGGATGTGGTGATAGAGTAAACTCTGGCATGCTCTGCTGGGCTGAAAGGGTCGGGGTGAGGAAGGTCGCTCTGTAAATTTGCAGTCCACAGGCAGATGGGCTGCGAACTCCCAGCACCCCCAGGGAAACCTCAGGGGAACCGCCTAAGACCAGTTTGCAGCCGCGAGCACCGAATGGCCTATTTCTGTGCTGCAGACATTAAGTAACTCTTTGTAAAGTGATGTGTGAAGGAGAAGGGATGTCTGAAATGCAATTCTGGTCAGAAGGGCAGGTCTGTAATGTCACAATACTCAGGCACAGTGTCATGCGAGTTTCCCCGCTTTATTACATCACACACACTGCAATACCTAGCAACAAAGCTCATTACCACCCTCCCTGAACACTGCATATTATGGGCTATGGTTAGCTCGGAGATTTTACAGAGAGTGAGGAGGAGCTGAGTTTAATGTGTGTCGAGTGTGTGCGGTGAACACTTCATCCTGCAGCTCACCGCATTGTTCAGGCAAACTTACAAAAGAACGTTATAGTGGTGACTGTCACTGGCATATACTCCGTCTGCAGGAGACCCTTTAATCCCAAAGGTAGATTATCTGAAACAAGGATACGTCGCTATCACCAGGCGCTGGGGCTGCTCAGGTTAAACCGCACTGGGAGAAAAGCAGAAGGAGCCTGCAAAAGGATGAAAGCACTGACCTTTGAGCCTTTGAAACCTTCCCTCCCTGGCTGCTGTTTGGTCCCAGGCCATTTCCCCCCAGCTTTCACTGGGAGTGCTGGGGACTGAGCGGCCCTTCCACCCGTGGAATGTACAGTATCAGAGCCACCTTCCCCGCGCCGCTCCCTTTAGATAAACTCATCCGACACGAGCCTGGCGGTCGGGAGCTTTATAAACCCGTCCCAGGCCGCAGCAGACATCTTAGCGGGGATAAAACCTGCAGGAATCCAGCGGGACTGATCTCCGTGGACTTCCCCACCTCTATCATTTTTGTTAGTCGCTGAATCCGCGCGGTGAAAAATGAAAACAGGCCTCACTGTGTGTGTATCACAGAGATCAGCGGATTGGGCAGAATACACGCCCAAAACATTGTGTGATTCTTATTATTTAATGCGTTTAACAATTTTAGTGAAGGGATATTTCACCACATTCTTCAACTCCTCTCTGAATTTCGTCTGGGTCACGGCATAAATACATGTGTTGGTGCAGCAACTCAGGAGCTGAAGCATAAATCCCATTTCCTGTACATATCTAGGTAGAGATACAGGAATAAAGTTTAATGAATACAATCGATTACCCACAGAGTACAACAGAAACACTGCCCATAAGAGGATAAAATTGCCGGCTATAACAAACAGTAAAATGATGGATTTCCTTCGCTTCTCCATCTCTGGGTCACTGGGACTCTCCCCACTGCTGTGGGCCCGGAGTCTCCTGCGGGCTCTGCACGATGCTAAAACATGTTGGACAGTTAAAGCATTGAGCAGAAGGATCAGAACAAATGGAATAAACGGTGTTATAATATAAGGAAGGAATTCAATTACTGCCCATGATAGTGACTCAGAGACTTCCCATCTAACAAAACAAAACCAGGGTCTATTGGAAATCTGATACATACCTCCATACATAAAGTAACATAAAGTGTTCTTTACACAGAACAGCGCACTCAATGTTCCCACAGCCACAGTCGCCGTTTTCTCGGTGCAATATTTGGTTTTGAGCTTCTGACAACAAATGGCTTTACATCGATCAAAGGTAAAAGCAACTGTGAACCAGACGGAACAGTCTGTGACTGCGTAAAGCAGGATGGCATGGATATTAGCCACTTTAACCTTCCAGATGAACTCAAACGCGGTCCAAAAAAGGATATGAATCTGCCTGGATATCAGGTCGAGGATAACGACCAGTAGATCTGCCGCTGCCATTGCCACCAGGTAACGGCTGACACACTTGGAGAGACCGCAGCTTCCTCGAGACAGGATCATTATCGTCACTAAGTTCACTGCAAGAAAGAGAAAAACAGGGAATTTATATTTCAGATTGAGAGCAACAACAGCTGCCTCAAAGAATTATGTGTGAAATGTGTCAGGATTAAATGAACCAGCCAATGGGACTTGTGGTGTTTGGGTCAGGTCTGATGAAATCATTGGATGGGACCTGTGCTGTTTGGGTCAGGACTGATTACACCAGCGGATGGGATGTGTGGTGTTTGTCACAGGTACTGAAAGAACCAATAGATGGGGCGTGTGGGTGTCGGGTCAGGGACTGAATGTACCAATGGATGGGATGTGTGGGTATTCGCTCTGGACTGAATGTACCAGTGGATGGGATGTTTGGGTGTTGTGACAGGGAGTGAGTGAAGCGGGGGATGTGATGTGTGGGTGCTGGGTCATGACTGAAAGCATTAATGTATTGGAATTTTGCCAGGTGGGTAAAGCTCCGAATGAGATTAATATATAACGCCATATCCAAGTCAGAGGGAGCAATAATTCAGCACAAGAAGCCGCGAGTTTTTGAATAACCTGTGTCCACTGAGGGGAATAGAGTCATTGTCCAGGGATGGGAATGTAGTATGAGGACAGCGAGGGGAATTGAATCTGTGTACAGGGAGAAGAATGGAGTTGTGGGCCAAGGGAGGGAATGGAGTGTGTGGCCAAGAAAAGGAATGGCGTCTGTGACAGTGAGGGAAATGGAGTATGTGGCCAGGGAGAGTAATCGATTCTTTGTCCAGGAAGGGGAATCGAATCTGTGTACAGGGAGGGGAATGGAGTCTGTGGCCAAGGTGGTGAATGAAATCTGTGGCCAGAGAGGGCAATGGAGTCTTTGGCGAGGTTACTGCGGTTTTGTCGAAGGCTGAAGAAGATGAATTGAATTGTATTATGTGTCGAAATCAGAACCTTTCCAATCATTGTATTGAAAGTACACTTTGTAACTGGCTTAAGCTGACTTTCCAACCATATTGCAAATAATCTTTAAAGAAGGGACTTTCGCTTTACAATAGACTGATGATGACCCATGTTGTAAGATGTCACAGAAGATTTTCGAACGTGTCTGTTTACAGCTGGAACCGTGTCAACCAGCTGCCTTTCACCTGGTATGAGAAAGTTACAGACTTCCAGTTGACAGAGAGAGTATGTGACTGGAAATATCAAAATATTTCACAATATAGTGCTCCGTTTTGAATAGTTGCTACCGTGCGGCCTAAACCGAGATTTCCAGAACTGTGGCTGAACAAGGGAAATAAATCAATTCAAACACAACGGAATAAACATTTTACTGGAAGCCGTATTGCAGTTTTAACCCTGTCCTGATCATCTGGAATTAGTGACTGTGAGGCAGAGTGGAAATTACGACAACTGTCTATAGCTGAATCATTAGTGGATAATGTCTCATATCTCAGTGTATTTGTGAAGTATCTCTCAACGCTGATTTCCACAGAGCAGTGTCATTAACAATAACCAGCGGTCCTTAAAAAACTTATTACCTCTGAACACCTATTTATTATCCAACACTGGGCATCAGTGCAGAAAGCTGACTGCAAGCTGTTCAATAAAGTAAATCGTTCACTAACATATCTTGTGTCAATAAAATCAAATTTTTGTCAAATCCTGTAAACCACGATTACTGGAAGCAAGTTGTGGAAACAACACACTGTTTATTGAACTGGGAGCAGCGAGTCAGCAAATGATCAAACATTACATGACAGAAACTTCTGTGCATTGCCAGACACAGAACAAGAGATTTAATTTGTGAAAACAACAGACTATTCATTGAACTGAGATCAGCAAATCATCAAATGATCAAACATTACATGCCAGAAACTTCAGTGCATTGCCAGACACAGAACAAGAGGTATAAATTGTGAAAACAACATACTGTTCATTGAACTGGAGCAGCGAATTAACAAATGATCAAACATTACATGACAGAAACTTATCTCCATTGCCAGACACAGAACAAGAGGTTTAAATTGAATACAATTAATAAGTAGAACGAAAGGACAAGAATTGTAAATACAGAGAAGCATGGGTTACATAATTAATTGCAGATGAAGGACACACCAGGAACACCAACAGCAGCGACGAGCGGGTAATAAATACGTTCTACATTTAAAAATGCCCACAGGATCCAAAGCTCAGTTGGAATCTCCCAGAACACGATTTGACTTTCTGTGAGCTCCAATTAGCACTGCTAATTTTAGAAAACAACTTCAGTCAAACATTGCTGTACAGACTGAAAAAGAATCCCTATTTATAGCCTGAGGGAACTCTCCAGTGAGACAATTAAACTGCACACTGAAGGATATTAATCACAGTCACTGAATAAACAAGTTGTCTGAACCTTTTCTTTGCATCAGTTTCAATTGCAAAATATCTTAAAAGCAACGTGGCTTTCTGATCAAATAACTTTATCCAAAACCAAGCACTATTGATAAAAGCAGAAATAGTTAAGTCCACAGAATCACAGCATGCATGTGAAGGGAGCAGCTTCATTTAGGGAGTTTCTATTATTGCTGAGATGTAAAATAACTCTGTAGTTTCAGATTTTCAATTCACTTCTCGGCGTAACACAAGTGAAATAAAACAAATGGAAGGATAGATTTCTCAGTGAAGTTCAGTAACATACATGGGGACTGACAGTACAGTGCTAAGTAAGGATACATGGGCATTGATAATACAATGGTCAGTAAATATATATGACGACTGATCACACAATGGTCAGTAAGGATACATGGGGACTGATAATACAGTGGTCAGTAAGGGTACATGAGGACTGATAATACAATGGTCAGTAAGGGTACACGAGGACTGTTAATGTAATGGTGAGTAAGGATACGTGGGGACTGATAATACAGTGGTCAGTAAGGGTACATGGGGACAGATAATACAATGGTTAGTAGGGTGACATGGGGCAGATAATATATTGGTCAGTAACGGTTCATGGGGACAGATAATACAGTGGTCAGTAAGGGCACATGGTGACAGATAACATATTGGTCATTAAGGATATGTGTGTGCTGTTAATACAATGGTCAGTAAGGATTCATGGCGACCGATGCTATACTGACAGTCGCAGGCCATCCTATGGTTTATTTTCCTCAGTACAGGGAATGTAGAGACTGGAGGTGAGGAATGGAGATGAAAGGAGCAGAGAGGTAAGGAGGGGAGAAGAGAGAGGACAGGAGGCGGGAGGGGGGTAGACCAGTGGAGATGAGTGTGGAGGAGAGGAGAGGAGGGGAATAGGAGAGCAGAGGTGAGGGGAGAAGATGCGTGGAGTGGACAAGACAGCAGGTCAGAGTAGAGGTAGGAGGTGAGAGGAGAGGGTGGGAGGAGGAAAGAGAGAAGATGAGCAGGAAGGGGATGAGAGGTAAGTGGAGGATACGATAGATGAGAGAGGAAGTAGAGAGGAGGGCAGAGGAGAGCAGAGCAGAGATGAGTAGAGGAACGGAGAGGAGAGTTGATAAGAGGAAGGAGAGGACAAGAGAGGAGAAAAGAGAGGAGATGAGAAGATAGGAGAGGGGAAGAGAGGAGAGGAGGGGAATGGAGATGATAGTGTAGGGGAGATGGTAGGAGTGGAAAGTGGAATAGAGGTGGGGAGAAGGTAGGGGCGGGGAGAGGGATGAGAGGAAAGGAGAGGGGAGTGGAGATGAGAGTGTAGGGGAGATGGTAGGAGAGCAGAGTGGAGTAGAGATAAGGAGAAGGTAAGGGAGAGAAGAGAGATGAGAGGAGCGTGGAGTGGAGGAGAGGAGCAGAGCGGAGAATGGAGGAATGGAGAGAAGTGGAGAATGGAGAGAGGATGCGAGGGAAGGAGAGTAGAGCAGAGGAGAAGGAAAAGGTGGCGGGAGAGCAGAGGAAAGACCTTCAGAGGAGAGGAGAGGAAGAGAGTGGGGAGAGCAGGGGCGAGAAGAGATGAGAAGGCAGGGGAGGAGTTCGGAGAAGAGAGGGGAAGTGGAGAGGACAGTGAAGGAGAGCAGAGCTGTGGAGAGTCGAGCAACGGAGAGGAGAGTAGAGGAATTGAGAGGAGAAAAGAGAAAAGAAGAAAGCAGAGTGGAGTGAGGAGGTTAGTAGATTAGAGGAGGGGAGAGGACAAGAGAGGGGACAAGAGAGGAGAGGAGAAGAGAGGGCAGGAGAGGATAGAAGAGTGGGTAGTGGACAGGTAAGTAGAGGTGAATGGAAAAGAGGGGTGGTGAAGTTAGAGGAGAGAAGAGAAGGGAGAAGATAGTGAATGAGAGGAGGAGGTGAAAAGCGGGTAGAGGAAAGGAGAGCAGAGGGGAGGAGAGGGTAGGAGGGGGAGGAGAGGAGTGGAGAAGAGAGGAGTGGAGAGGCTAGGTGAGAGCAGAGGGAAAGTGTGGAGCGGGAAGGAGAAGATAGGAGAGAACATCAGAGGACACAAGTGAGGAGAGGAGTTAAAATGAAAGGGGAGAAGAGGTGAGGAGGAGGGGAGAGGAGAGGAGGGGAAAATTTAGGGGAGAGGATTCGAGATAATTGGAGTGGAGAGGAGTGGAGAGGAGAGAGGAGAGTGGAGAGAGAAGCGATTTAAAAACAGGGGAGAGAAGAGGAGAGGATAGGTGAATATAGGGGAGGAGAGGAGATGAGTCGAGCTGAGAGAGCAGAGGAGAGGAGATGAGAGGAGAATGGAGGAGAGGAAAGGGGAGGAGAAGAAGGTCGGGGCGAGAGGAGAATGGAGTAGAGGCGTGGAGAAGGTAGGCGAGAGGGGAGAAAATTAGGGCACAAGAGAGTTGAGGAGAACAGCTGAATAGGGAGGAGAGTTGCGGAGAGGGGAGGAGAGGGGAGAGGAGAGAGGAGAGAACGGGAAGATAGGTGAGTAGAGAAGTGGAGAGAAGAGAAGAGGAGATGGGAGAAGGGATGAGCCGAGTGGAGAGGATAGGGGAGGAGAGGGGAGAGGAGGAGAGAAGGTGAAAGGATAAGAAGGTGAAAGAGGAGAGAGGAGAGGAGAGGAGTGTGGCAGAGAGGAGAGGCAAGAGGAGGAGAGTAGAGGAGAGGGGAGGAAAAGAGTGACGAGGGGAGCGAGGAGGGTAGAGATGAGCAGGGAGGGGACGAGAGTGTAGGGGAGGAGAGGGGAGAAGAAAGCAGACAGGGGAGAGTGGAGGAACGGAGAGTAGATGTGATGAGAGGAGAGGAGAGGAGAGGAAAGCGGAGTGAAGAGGGAAGGGGATTAGCGGAGAGGACAGGGCAGGGGAGAGGAGAGAGTAGGGGCGAGGGTAGGAGAGGAGAATAGAGTAGAGGAGGGGAGAAGATAGGGGAGAGGAGAGGAGATGAGCATAGGAGAGACGTGAGGAGAGAGTAGAGGAGAGGGGAGGGTTGAGGCGGGGAGGTGTTAGGGTACAAAGGAGGCTTGTCTCCTTCAAGGTGGACTAACTGATGCAGTTAATCGATACCTGCCCGTCCGTTGGGCTAAAAGGAGGCTTCTCTCCATCGGGATGGACGAACTGATATAGCTAATCTACACTTCACGAAACCTCAGGTTTATCGGTTTTATTACGAGCAATGCACGGGAAGTTTCAGTCTTGGAACCTCTGAAATAGAAGCGTTTTCAAGCATAATTTATACAGGTGTTGGAGAAGAGCTAACCTCCTACAAAATCATCGATAGGTCTATTACTATTAGCGAAGTTACATTGATTTGTTGACTCTTATTAGACGGGCTCTGAGTGGTACATGCAACTGCCCATCTCTCATCATTGTTTTGTTCCATTTTGCCCTCTACCTCAGTCTATCCGACGCCTGGTGTGGTTGTCCTGGCTTCTTTATCTCGTCTCAGGGACATTTAAACAAAACTGCTGACTTTGGCTGTTTCAATGTTACTAAGGTTAAGCTGTAATATAATGCGTATAAATATAAGTGTGTTATATCTTTATAAGCAAGTGTTACATACATAGGCAATTGATAAGTTCACAACCTTCAGCATAATTCTGACCCCCTATCTACAACCTAACTACTTATCCATTACAATTCACCTTAATGGCCCTTGGCTATATGCCCAAGATAGGCCATTTCGCAATTAATCCCACATGGGTAAGCTTCCAGGGTTGTCCTTTCACTTGGGTAGTGCGATTTCCCGAGCTCCCGCAGCTATCTGTTGGCTTCCCCATCCAGGTTAGACTACCGGATTGTCTGATTTCCATTTCTTCAATGTTTTAACTATAGTACGGGCTAGGGCCTGCCTCTCATGTCGGTTACAGCTTTTAAAAGGATAATACTATCAAGGTGAGTACCCTTGCACTACAACCAATACATTGAGTCCAGCATAGTTCGTGGAAAAGTCCTTTCGAGCCAACATTTTCTCGGTGTTCGAATTATGTCCCGCCTGGGGTATCCTCTGTTTCTTCTATCTTCCCTCCACTTGGGGTCTTCTCTATTCTGCCGAATTTCTGCCCCGCCTGGAATATCCTCTATGTTGTCGAATGGTGTCCACTTCAGTCGAGTGTGTTTCTCTTTCAGTTCGAGTATCCGTTTTCTTGTGGCCCGATGGCCTTCGTCTAACCTCCTCAGGTAATGTCCATCATAGTCCCATCGATCTTTCCTCCTTCATTTCAGGGGTTATAATAAACACGTTTATATCTGTCTCATCAAGTGGACTAAAGCAGTAGTCAATATCCATAATGGTGCATGAGGTGTTCCTATCTTCATTTCAGTTGCTGTGGTGCTCACATATCAATCTCCATATCATTGTGGAACAGTGATAAATTAGTAGTAATGTGTTAGCGGGGTGATACTCAAGGTGCACCCGTCCACTTGGTTATATCCACAGTCATCTTTGATCATTCGTAGTGGATCTCGAAATAAAGCAACTTGGTTATTTTTATAACAATCTATATATGCTGAGACTCTTAGTACTGTTGTTCTCTTCAATTATGTTTCTGGTTTGTCATCGTACCACACACGAGTTTGATTCCTTATTTTTCATACATTGTTTGGTGTAGAGAATCTCGCCTTGTCACATCATACTGTCGTATAGATAATAAAACATCTATTTAAATGTCCGGTTGCACAGCAGGCCTTTGGGACCCAAGCATGACTGTTTCTCTACACCTCGCAAGCATGAGTCATGTTTTTGTCTAAGGTCCAGTTGGTAAATATATCGAGTGTTATCCTATCCGGCACCTTTCTATTCTGAAACTATTCTATGTTATGTTTTAGTCCATTGAGCAACCATGTTTCATATTCTGTACATACTAATTCTGTCAGTCTGGTTTTACTTAAGTTCCATTCTGCTCTATTCATTTATAGTTCTGGCGTGGTCTCGCAATGTTTGGGCGACTGTAATAATTCCCTTTCTGCGCCATTACCCAGTTGCGCCTATAACTTTTCATTATCCTCATCCCTTTCCAGCAATCCCTGTAAGGTTTGTGTTCGGGCATTAACTCACTCATCTATCGTGTGTAGGTCTATAGTGTCGCAACTCCCGCCGCGTATCCCGCCGCGTATCCTGCAGTGTATCCCGCCGCGTATCCTGTGTACCATGTACCTTTTCTAGTATCCCTATTTTTCCCCAGTCCCTTTTTTTACCTGACCCTCTTTCCACAATATACAGGTTTGTATACAGGCTTTTACTGTTTAACCCGCAGATGTTGGGGATAGTTATATTGTTGAAATTTATGAATACAGTAATTATTCGCTGACATACCCTGAAGTGTATCTTATCCTTGCTCTGCCTTATCAATTTTCTTTTGCCCCAGTGCTCACAGTTGGACAGGTTTGTGACAGGTTTGGGTGCACTGTGTTTGTCCCTCCTGATTATAAAACACACCGCGGTCTTAATCCCACTAATTATGGTCCTGTATTATTGACCCATCCCCAATGTTGTTTCGTTTCCTTGTAACGTTGTTTTATGCCCGTTATTTAACTCTACTGTTGCTCCGTCCGTCACCATCAGTGTTTTTGATGTTTTATTAATCTAATGTCGCCCACGTCCCTGTAATATAGGCCTTGCCATCCCTCAGTCTGTTGTCCCTGATATGAGGCTGCGTTACTCCACGTTATTTCCACGAGCACTCGAGTCCTGCAAAAAGCAATATTTTCCAGTTGTCACTGGTTAGTTAGTGACCATGCTTTTTTAACTGGGTCCAGTGTTTCCACTTTCCGACACTCCTTATAAGTACCATAACCTACCATGATTACCTGATAGAGACCGATCCATTTGGATGCGATCCCGAACCTCTCTGGGGTAATCACTTGACTGCCTATTTCGGGTGTTTGGAACTTCTGTTTCTTAGTGTCGTTCTCTAAATCCTTGATTTGCTGATCTCTAACCTTTGACTCTAAATCATGGAACTGCTTACAGAGTTCCATTACAGATTTCCATTTTTTTTAGTTCAAAGGGTATCATTCTTGTCGTCCGACTAGGGGTTGCCTTGAGCTTTATTTATACTCGGGGTATCCTGTCTACCCATCCATTTCCAGTCTCTTTTATGGGGGATATTTTTGCCTAATTCCTAGGCGCAGGCATGTTTCATTATCTTCCATGTGAAGTGTGAACCTTGATCTGAGTTCAGCTGTAGTGCCATTATTTCCTTTGCTAGGATCCTGGCCATGGTTTCTACTGAATAATTCCTCGTGGCGAATGTTTCTACCCACTTCATAAGCGTGTCTATTATAACTAAGCAGTATGTTTTCCTCTTGTTGCTGGATAATGGTCCAGTAAAATCTACCTGCAAATTTTCCCAGATTCCCTTCGGTCGGGGCTGATGTCACATTCTGACCTTTACTTTCTCCCCTGGGTTGTATTTTGCGCATATCACGCACCTCCTGCAGAGGTCCTCTATATCTCTAGATATTCCCTTCCACCACCAGCATCTGGACATCGAGCTTATCATGTTGGTTCTACTTGTATGGACATACCCGTGGTATAAATTTAATAGGCTCCCCTGGATGCATTCTGGGGCCACAACATTTCCATCTTTTCTCCATATCCCGTTGGTCCCTTGTTTGGCCCTCTCTGCTTCCACCCCTTCTGTTCCTGCGGAATGGCCTCTCCCTGGACCTCAAGCATGTTGACTTTCTCTGGTCCAATTGTACATGCTCCGCCTTGGGCTTCCCGGGCCAGTGTACCTGTCTCTGCCACTCGGTTGGTTGCTTCATCTGTCCATGCATTCCCTTGTTCATACTGATCATTATTTTTTACGTGTGCTTTGATCTTTATTATCACACACTCCTGGGGTAGGAGGGAGGCTTCCACTAGATGTTTCCCAATCTCGTCATGTTTAATCGGCCCTCCTTCTGAGGTCGTGTATCCCCGTCTGCTCCAGGCTATCATGCACTACTCCGAAAGCGTATCGACTGTCTGAACAAACGTTTACTCATTTTCCCCTAGCCAGCCTCAGAGCCTCAGTGAGAACCAATAATTCAATCACTTGAGCTGATAGCTTCTCTTCTAACCGTTCTTCCCCTTTGGCCTGACCGCTGCTATCTACCACGGCCCATCCCGTCTGTGGTGTCCCATTGATATAGTGCCAAAACCCATCGACATATAGATCCATGTCTGCCTCCTCAAGCAGGGTTTCACTTGCCTGACTACTTCCCTCATCTTCCTCTGTTGGGTTAGACTGATGCTCCTCTCCCTCTGTAATGATCCACCCTGCAGGCGTATTTTATTATTGTTACCGTTGGATGGGGTGGGGTGGGGGGGGGCGGCAGAGGAGGAGGGGGGGAGAGCGTTATTTACCACCTTGCCCTTTGTGCATCGAAAACCGTTTTTAGCCTTCCAGTTTTAAGTAATTCTACTAAGGTATGCTGGGTTTGTAGAATAATGCACCCTGACATTATTATTGGTTCGTTAACTCTGATGGCCCAAGCCGCACAGTCGAGGGCAGCAACGCACCTGGACACTCCTGCAGCTACAGGTTGCGGTTTATCTGAGTAATATGCCACGGTCTATGCCTGTCTCCATGTAATTGAATCACCACCGCGTTATAATGATGATTAATATGGTGGGTATAGACGTGAAAGAGCCTATTCTGGTCTGGTAGTCCCAGGGCTGGAGCACTTGTGAGAGTTTGTTTTAACTGCACACATGCAGTTTCTTGATCTAGGCCCAAGTTTACTGGCTCTTATGAGGGTTTCCACCCTTTGACCTGGTCAATATAGGTTACGCCACCTTGGCATATTAGGGAATAACATTTCTGCAGTAGTTGAATAGCCCTAGTACACGCCTGAACCCTTTCACGGTTCCCGGCCTGCAGATTGATTGAATTGCTTCCTTACTATCCTCGTGCATTTGTCTCTTCCCTTATGATATTATGTATCCCAGATATGTTACTTTGCTCCTTCCTTCTCCGACGTCTACTGGTTCCAAAATCCCTGACAATATTCGATGACATATGCTCCGGCTGTTATTGAATCCCTGTGGTACTCTGGCCCATTTGTATTATTATCCCTTTACCGTGAAGGCAAATTTTCCTTGGGACTCTTTGTCTCAGGGGATGGTCCAAGTTCCATTCACTATACCAGCACGGTGAATATCTTATGTTCTGGATCCAAGCCATTAAAAACTGTCTCCGGACTTGCCACTATTGGCTGTTCTCCGGAAGTCACCTTATTCAGGGCGGTATAATCGATAGTCAGTCGGTAAGACCTGTTGGGTATCTTTATCAGCCACACAGGTGAGTTAATGCAGGCTATTACATGTTTCAATACACTTTGCTCCTCTAATTCCTGCACTATCTGAAGACTGCGACCTCAGCTTCGGGTGTTAATTGGAACTGTCGGTGAGCTTTGTGTTCAGATCCAGGAATTTTGATGGATGATATCTCTGCGAATCCACAATCTTGTTTGCATTGTGCCCACAGAGTCGGGTATAATTGGGACACGCTACCCCATACAGCCTTTGTTTCCCACTCGGGTTGGATTATGGTTGTTCCTACCACTCGTTGCTCCTGGTGTCCCGGGTGTTCGAACTTAATTCAGTTTTCGTGCTTATCCCCCAAAATTATCCGGTTATGCTGAGGATCTATCAGTACCCCTATCTCCCTTCTATGTATCGATGCCCAATATGTTGTCTTCTGTATTCTGACAGCACCAAAACTGAGCAGGTAGCATTACCCCTGTACTTCTAACAACACCATCTCACTTAGGGTTGCTTTCTGATAACCCCCACCCTCTATTTGTAAGTTGACGGTCCTATGGCTCAGGGGCAAATCTAAGTTGGTTATTGGGTGTTCTCGGGTTGGGGCAGTGGTGGCAGTGGTACCAGTGGTGCTGGTACCTGTCTGAGCATGTCCATCAGATCTTCCCTGGTTAATGGTGTTCCCTTCTTTGCCTGTTGGTGGCCTCGCCTTCCTGCGCCTCCCCCATTACTCCAATCTTTGGCCAAATGTCCAAGTTTACCACAATTTTGACATCTCCCTTTAGAATTTCCGTAATCTCTGCTTTTCTGCGGGCAATCCCGACTGAAGTTGCCTTCCTGATTGCAGTTTAAACATATCAGGTGAGCTGCGCGGGAGTGCATCTCTTCCTCTTTTGTCTCGGCTTCTACTGCTGCAGCTGCTATTTTTGCTCTTTTATCCCTTTGTTTTAACTTTAACTCCTCTGCATGTTCTGCCCATTCCAAAGTTTCATCATAATCATCTCCAATGTTAAATACTCACTGAATTATCTTTTGATGTGCGTTTGATATTCTATACTTAAACATTTTCAAGAATGCTGCATCATTTCTGTTGCGGTCATCAGCCCCAGAGTGGTTTTTGTATTCATTCCACTTTCGTTCCCCATACTCCCCAACCCTTTTCCCTGCCTTTTGAGTCAAAATATTCCACTCCAAACTTTTGTCAGAATTCTGTATTTCTACTATTTTGCTTTAGCGGTTGGTTACTTATTCAATAGAATTTGTTTCCTGTGGGCTGAGGGGCACCCCCTGTTTGGTAATGTGGGCTGCTCAACATCGGCTGGAGCGAATGGTGGTGGTGCGTATCGGTGTCACTGATAAATAGCCATTATCATGTGCCAGGGCCCCTCTACTCTGCAGTCATTATCCCTGCCTGATTGACTGTTAGGTTGGGGTTGTAGACTACACTTACCCACCGTGGGGTACACCGTAGGGATAGTGCACTGCACTATCCGTCTGGTCCTGTCTTTATCTCTTCCAGCTTATTTATCTTGGCTTCTAACTCTTGAATTTGTTTTGTTTGAGTATCTATCTGTCCTCTGTAGCAGGCAAGTATTATTGCATAGGCTTTCTTCGTTTTATTTTTATTCTGACTATCCCACCATGTCATCTGTCTGTCGGGTGAGTCTTCTTTCTTTTATTAAGAAATCCAAACTAATAATGTCCAGTATAAATAAACCAGCTGTCAATGGAATGGGTTAACTCCACCACAGGTTTGTAAGAAGGTCTTACGTCATTACGTGACCTCGGGTATTCATCTGAAAATATTTCCCCAAGTCTTTGTGCTTTCAAAACGTGATAAGAAATTAGGAATCCGTTAAAATAGCAGAAATTATTAGTAAAGTTGTCATAATAAAACCTTCTCAGCGGGAAAGGCAGCATTTTAGATTAAACTCCAATTTCTCTACACATCCAATTCAAATACTTGCCAACGAGTTTTTGATTGATTTAAAGCGAGACCACACATTTTTAATAGCTATTCTGTTTACAGAAATCCAATTTCCACGCAATCTATATACATTCCAGCAGTTTGATTTTTTTACGATCCCGTTCACTGAGCAAATCTTATGTTTTATTTCTCTCGGCACAAAATCTAAACTTCGGTGCCGGTCCATCTTTTTTAAGAATTCTGTAACTCCCAGTTTTTTCTTTCTGTGCTGAGTTCGCCTAGCTTACTACTTTTCCCCCTTTTGAATCCGAACTAATCATTTTTTGATGACCTTACTCCAGTCCATAGTTAAACATCGTTATTTCTCTTTCTCAGCACAAAGCTTTGTCGGGTTTAACTCGTAAGTTTTTATATTTAAACCAATATCTTTTTCACAGCCAATTTAAATCTCGTTTCTTCAAATGAGGTTTTGTAATTTGATGATCTTCCTCCAGTCCATTTTCCTCAACATCTTTGTTTCTCTTTCAAGCTGCTGCAGCTTTCAAGTTCGCATTTGTATCTTTTGGTAAAAACAAACTCCTTTGTAAATTCAATTTGCTTTTCCAACATTTTTCTTTTCTTTTATTAATTTTCAATTTATTTCAGCGAGCATTTTATCCCACTGCCCAGTTTTCCTAGGATCCTGGGGTCCCACCCCACTTTTTAGCTTGAATTCCTTCATGCTTGCACTACGCACGATCAATACCAGCTTCACTGTGTTATTACCATGTCACGCTTCAGGTAATACGCTGTATATTTCCTCTAACGATCGCTGGGGTACACTCTCCCTTTAGTTGTATTCCTTCTTTTTCAGGCAATACACCTATCCCACCCTTGGTTTTCAGCCTTCTGTGGTGCGTTATAACTTGTCCTGCAGCTTACCCCTTCTAATTCTTTATACAGATTACCTCCTTCCCGTCAATGCTACAGTCATGTTGCTCCTTTCAGAGTACAACACTGCATATCTGGTGCAATACAAGTTCCTCCCTTCTTAATCAGATATCTTGGATATTCCTCATACTGTTTATGGATCGGACTTAACTCAGTCTTCCACCCTTGCAAACGATTCTACCATATACACCGTCCAAGGTTTCGTTTCATTTCCATTTTTCCTTAGCAAAGGCAAGACCAATCCCACTGGTCTAATATCTTCACTTCTTTCTCCTTCCCGAGGGGACAAAATCCCCATTCCTATTGGCTGCATCACATCAAAGCCTATGACTTTATTCCCCTAAACCATTTTCTCAGTTGTCCTTCATGAATAAACAAAGGGATTTGATTACTCTCTCTCTTGTCTAGTCCCTTCTGTACCACATTCATGATAAATGTCACAGAGACTACACATGATACCTCCAATAAGGTACATCGTGTTCCCATTCACTTTCTATATCTATTCTGTTTACTCCTGCTAACCTTGCTGTGCCTCCTATTCTGAGCTATCCTGTCAGCTCTCACTTTCCTTGCGATTTAAACTGATTCTCCTTGTATTCCCCATCTTCCTCACCCCTTGGTTCCTGTTTTCTATTCTTTACTAACACATCCTTTACTAATTCTCTTCCAATTTTGTCTATTAACTGTGAATATCTCCCTTCGCATAATCTAGTTGATAGATTCAAGCTCATGTTTAAATCTTCTGATTTCAATTAACAATTTAAAAACACACATTGTTATATAATACATTTCCTGATTCAGTTCCTTCTCGTCCATTAAAATGTGGGTTATTTTACTGGATCGGACAGGTCAAGTTATTTTTGTGAGGTGGGATGTCATTTTATTTAAGTCCCACATATGATGATCACTATCAGCGTTTGTACGTGGCAAACCAATAGTTAACATTACTGATCAACAGACGACATGTCTTACTTTAAAATAACCTGCCGTCATTACCGTGTTAGTTTGTATTGAAGTATTTTATAATGTTCTTGAATTACATATTGTCCTGGAGTGATACTAACTCTTTAAGTGAACACTATTAATTTAGTGTTTGGGGTCAGGATGTGTCCCAACCCACGTGGTTCAGGGGAGTCTTCCTGGTCTCTCAATCTTCCCAAGGAGCACGCTTTATGGTTCTTTCTCTATTGCCACCAAAATTATACTTTTGAGGGTCTCTGCCTCGGTTTATCACGGATTCCAAAACTAACCCTTTTGAGGTCCTCTGCTTCCTCCTGGAGATCGCCTCTCACTTGGATCCATGTTTTGTTATGGAGCCTGTGAGGTCTGGCCTCCTTATCTCCCACCTTCAGCGTGTAGCTGATCTGTACACAGCCATGGCCACCTTGTCCAGACAGAGACAGGCTGACTTTTTTACCTTTTAGCCTCTCTACCAGATTTCTTTGTTCAGTACTTAGTGGAGGCCTTGAAACTGACGACCATTCTAGCTGTAATGAAATCCTAATTTGATCAGCATTCTCGCTACTGTTAATTCTCATGCCTCTGACAGGTAGCAGTGTGTTTAACTCTATCCTGATTATTTCAAAGTCGGTTTCTCAATGGAGAATGTGTCACGACCTTGATGCTTTAAAAAGTTCTCCTACTCTCCTGTGCCACATTAGCCATTTCATGTTGTGCTGTTGTCGATAACTGAACATGCCTGAAACTCGTTCACACACACACGCAGCGGTATCCCAATATCATGCCACATGTGACATCTGATCCAAGCCATTTGAGGTGATCTTATCAAAAGATCGTGGGGTGTCTGAAGCTCTTTTCTCATCTCCCTCTGCACGGTCCCGATGTCTCGGGTCGTGGCCAGGCGATCAAATTCAGTTTTCTTATTGTTCAGTATAGGCAATGACACAAACATCTCAGAGAAATCTTAGAAATTTCCTACACTTCCCTGACTTGAACAAGAATTTACATTAACACCAGATTGCACCCAGGTGATTTATGACAATTCGCCCAGGAACAATGAGTTCAGAGAAATTTCTATTTGGAGGTGTAACTTTCCTGTTTTCCTCTTATATCCTCACTCATTTCCTCTCATTATATTTTATACAGTGTTCACCATTTCATTCATGAGCCCGGAGGAGCTTTACTGTCTAATACAATATTGTCATACTGTCTGTAAACATCGATCAAACATTCCCACTTGGTTCAAGTTTTGACCCAGTTTCTTTGTTAAATTTTATTTAGCCAAACCTCTTCTTGGACCTTTTATTCTCCAAAATATGCCAGAGAGCAATTCAGTCGACAACAAGAAGGATGTTAGTTACCTTGAGCATAACAGTCGCCCCAAAAACTTATTTCTGAATACATAGTTTGGACAGAACCACAGAGACAGGACCTTTTCAAAAATAAAACTTAATTATCTCAATTTTCAGCTAAATTTTTCTTCCCATGTATTTGACCAGCGACGCGTAGCAATATATATATATATATATATATATATATAAATCAGTTTTAATTTCGCAAACAAATTATGCCCAGACTTTGTCATTTTACAAAGAAGACAAAAGTAACAATTGCGTTTGGATGCAGGTCATTTATCTTCCCCTTCGAGCAGTGTGACTTGGACAATAGGATTACATCGGATATACGGCACAGAAACAGGCCATTCGGCCCAACCAGTCCATTCCGGCCTTTATGCTCCACTCGAGCCTCCTCCCTTCTTTCCTCATCTAACTATATCCACATAAGCCTCGATTCCATTCTCCCTCATATACTTGTCTAGCCTCCCCTTAAATGCATCGATACTATTCGCTTCAACCACTCCCTGTGGCAGCGAGTTCCACATTCTCACCACTCTCCGGGTAGAGGTTTCTTCTGAATTTCCTATTTGATTTCTTGGTGACTATCTTATGTTGATGGCCTCTAATTATGCTGGTCCCCACAAGTGGAAACACTGTGTCTACTCTTTCAAAACCTTTCATCATTTTAAAGATATTAGGTCACCCCTCAGCCTTTTTTTTCAAGAGAAAAGAGACCCAGCCTGTCCATCCTTTCCCAATAGATATAAGATCGCCTTTCTGGTATCATCCTTGTAAATCTTCTCTGCACCCTCTCCAGTGCCTCCATATCCTTTTTATAATATAGTGACCAGAATTGCACACACAAAGTCCAACCAAGTTTCGATACAAGTTTAGCATAACTTCACCACTTTTCCATTATATAACAATTCAATTCAATAACAATCAATCCCAATAATTTAACTCATAACTTTAAATTCTTAAGTCCAACTTTGTCAGCATGCTGCGACATTCGATGTCTGCAGATAACTGGAGATCATTTTGTTTTAACTGCTGGATCTTTTGCTATGCCATCAACCTCTTATCCAACTGGAACTGGCATTGCCTAAAATCGTCGTCTTTGGTTAAGGCATAGTCTAGAGACACAAGTCTGCATTTTCTTCAACATACATCAACAATGTTGGAAGCACTGGTCTTTCTGTGACAAGCACAAACCACTAGTCTTTGAACTCTTCTTATTCTAACATAATATTTCTAATCTAAACATTCTATGATGAAAATGTCCTCGGCCAGTTGGTTGCAAACACCAACTGCTGCTCAGTGAAATCTCTCTCGAATGATAACAACCACATTTTCCCCGATATGGAGTGAACTAAACATGAAGCTGAAGCTGAATTAACCGAGTTCACTATGCCAACACCCCTCTCATCTTCCATTCAATTCAACTGAAAGGAAAACGCCAGATTGTATCAGTCGGGATTTGAAAGATATTTATAACAGATGCTAGATATTCTTAGAGTTAGCAGTATTCTCTATTCTGTCTATTCGAGGAGTTTGATAACAGACTTTCTCCTGTGAATGTAGAGCTGGAATATTGGGCTTGGATGTATTTACTTGTTCATCTTGTTGACTCGAAACCGTTGGCAATTATTTCATGTGATCTGTATTTTCTTAAATACATTTCCTGAGTGGATTCAAATTTAAATTGAACCCAGGTTTGCAGGCGTGATGCTCTATTCACACATCGAAGGTGAGAGAGATGCTGTGGGACACACACTAAGTCCAGTATCTGAAACTGATTCACAGACTGGGTTTAGTGTTCAGTGATCCCAGGCATGTTACCGACACCTTCCTACAATACCAAGGCTAGGAGAGGCACTCTGGAAGTTAAGGGGAATTGGCATTTGTCCACGAGAGTAACCGAAGGTATGAGAACTGAAATAATCCAGAGTTAGAAAGGAGAAAAGGCCCCAAAATGGTGCAGTCAATAACAGGACATCAATTAGTCTCCTCTTATATTGGAACGTTAAATGTAGACACACTCTGTTCTTGAAATATCAAAATATTATATTCCAGCCCAGTTATAGGGTTATTATCATCAGAAACAAACTTCAACTGTCGGAATGGACACGATTCAGTCGGGATGTGAATAACAGCTGTAATGATAGCAGAATCCAACCCCTGCAGTCACTTATGAACTTGCTGGTGTCTCAGCAGGTGGGATGACCGAGTGAATCGCTTCCCACACTCCGAGCAGGTGAACGGCCTCTTCCCAGTGTGAACTCGCTGGTATTTCACCAGGCTGGATGACACAGTGAATCCCTTCCCACACTCAGAGCAGGTGAACGGCCTCTCATCAGGAAGGCAAATGGAATGTTGTATAAGGGGAATGGAGTATAAAAGTAGAGAAGTCTTGCTACAACTGTACAGGGTGTTTGTGAGATGCTTTTGAGGAATAGACAAAATATCTAAGCATTGATAAATGCATCATCTAATATCTCTAACTGAGCTATCCTGCTGTAACTATGTCAGTATTTGTGTCAGCTATGACTCAGTGGGTAACACACTTGCCTCTGGGTCACAGGATTGTGGGTTGATGTCGCACTCCAGAGACATGAACACAAAATTCTCGGCTGATGCTCCAGTGCAGTGCTGAGGGACTGCTGTACTGTCGGAGGTGCTGTCTTTTGGATAAGATGTTAAACCGAGGCCCCGTCTGCTCCCTCAGGTGGACGTAAAAGGTCCCATTGCACTATTTCAAGCAGAACAGGGGAGTTACCCCCGATGTCCTGGCCAATATTTTCCCTCAACATCAGTAAAGCAGATGATCTGGTCATTATCACATTGTAAATTGGTTGCTGCGTTTCCTACATTACGATAGTGACGACACTTCAAAAAGAACTTAATTGACTGTAAAGTGCTTTGGGGCATCTGGTGGTGGTGAAAGGTGCGAAATACATGCAAGTGTTTTTATTTTCTATGTGTCTTTTATTAGTCCCCCTTCTCCCATTGTGCCTCCTTTTGTCTGCTGTCACTTCTCCACCTCCTCTTCCCCACCCAACTTTACAGTTCATTTCTAGTGTCTATGGTCTCTCTCTCTCTCTCCTTTCCCTCTCTCTATCGCTCCCTATAAGCTGTCCATCTCCATATCTCCCAGTTCTGATCAAATGCTCTCCCTGACCCATCACCATTTCTCCTTCCTTTATAGACAACAACTTTCATTTATATAGCGCCTGTAAGAACATAAGAGTTATGAGCAGGAGTAGGCCACAAGGCCCCTCGAGCCTGCTCCACCATTCAATAACATCATGGCTGATCATCAACCTCAACTCCACTTTCCCGCCCGATCTGCATATCCCTCTCAGAGGGTTGTAAATCTGTGGAATTCTCTGCCCCAGAGAGCTGCAGAGGCTGGGTCATTGAATATATTTAAGGTGGAGATAGACAGATTTTTGAACAATAAGGGAGAAAAGTGTTACGGGGAGCGGGCAGGGAAGTGGAGCTGAGTCCATGATCAGATGAGCCATGATCTTATGGAATGGCGTAGCAGGCTCGAGGGGCCAAATGGCCTACTCCTGCTCCTATTTCTTATGTTCTTCGGGTCTTAAAGGAGGAGGGTGAGGTTTAGGGAGGGAATTCTGGAGCTTAGGGCCTAGGCAGCTGAAGGCATGGCCACCAATGGTGGTGTGATTAAAACCAGAAATGTGCAGGACGCCAGAGATCCTGGAGGGTTGTAGGGCTGGAGGAGTTTACAGAGATAGAGAGGGGCGAGGGCACGGAGAGATTTGAAAATAGGATGAGAATTTTTAAATTGAGCTTCGTGCCCAGTCATCATTTCTCCTTCCTTTACAGACGCTCCCTGACCACTCTCCATTTCTCCTTCCTTTACAGACGCTCCCTGACCACTCTCCATTTCTGCTACATTTTTTGAAATATTTGAAGAGTTTAATAAATCTTTAAAGGTAACAGGACAGGTTAACAAAGCTGTTAATAAAGCATAAATGATCCTGGGCTTTGTAAATCGAGGTACAGAGTATTAAAGCCGGGAAGTTATGCTAAAGCTATATAAAACACTAGCTCGACCCCAGCTGGAGGATTGGGTCCAATTCTCGGCACACTTCAGGAAGGACACAAAGGCTTTGGAGAGGGGACAGAAGAGATTTACTGGAATGGTGCCAGGGATGAGGAACTTCATTTATGTGGAGACTGGAGAAGCTGGGATTGTTCTCCTTGGAGCAGAAAATGTTAAGACGAAATTTGACAGAGGTGTTAAAAATCATGAAGATGAGATAGAATAAATAGAGAAACTGTTTCTAACACTGATAACCAGAGGGCACAGATTTGAGGCGATTGGCAAAAACAGAGGTCACATGAGGAAAACCATTTTCACACAAGGAGTGGTTAGGATTTGGAATGCACTGCCTCACGGAGCGGTGGAGACAGAGTCAATAGTAGCCTTCAAAAGTGAATTGGACAAAGACTTGAAGCAGAATGATATTGCAGGGATTTGGGGAAAGAGCGGGGGAAGCGGGATAACCGGATTGCTCCCCGAAAGTATCGGCGCAGTCGATGGGCCGAATGGCCCCCTTCTGTGCTGCAATATTCTGTGATTCTAGAATTCTTTGCAGATGTTCCCTGCTCAGTCACCATTGCTCCTTCATTTACAGACGCTCCCTGGTCCATTACTATTTCTCGTTGATTTATAGACGCTCCCTGAGAGTTTGACGCAGACACAGCGCATGCACTGACCGTTCCTTCGGGCTGGAGCGGACCCAGGACCCGGCAGGCAGGGGGAGAATGTTCCCCGGTTTATAACCCCCCTCCCCCCCGGTGTGCGGAGACTGTTCCCCGGTTTATACCCCCTCCCCGGTGTGGGGAGAATGTTCCCCGGTTTATATCCCCCCCCGGTGTGGGGAGAATGTTCCCCGGTTTATATCCCCCCCCAGGTGTGGGGAGAATATTCCCCGGTTTATATCCCCCCCACGGTGTGGGGAGAACGTTACCCGATTTAAATCCACCCCCCCGGTGTGGGGAGAATGTTCCCCAGTTTATATCCCCCCCCGGTGTGGGGAGAATGTTCCCCGGTTTATATCCCCCCTCCACCCGGTGTGGGGAGAATGTTCCCCGGTTTATATCCCCCCCCCGCGGTGTGGGCAGAATGTTCCCCGGTTTATATCCCCCCCGGTGTGCGGAGAATGTTCCCCGGTTTATATCCGGGCCCGGGGCTGCACTCGGTGTTGTTGTCCCCAGCGTTTCTTTAACCCGCTCCCTGGAGCTCGCTCACCTCCTGCGTCAGCGTCTGCCACCGCCGCCTGCACATGCTCAGCTCGGGTGATTGACGGCAGCTCCCCTCCAATAGGAAGAGCGGGGCGGGGCTGGAGGACCGAATGTGCAGTTGGTCCTCCAACCAATTGGAGTGTGTGAGGGGCAGTGCTTCCGTCAGGCTGCAACTGGTGGGGTGCAGCAAGGATCAGTGCTGGGGCCTCAGCTATTTACAATCTATATTAATGACCGAGATAAAGGGACCGAGTGTTATATTTGCTGACGATACAAAGCTAGGTGAGACAGTAAGCTGTGAGCAGAACACAAAAGTGCAAAGATATATAGATAGACGATGTGAATGGGCAGTAAGGTGGCAGATTGAGTATAATGTCGGGAAATGTGAGGTTATTCAATTTGGTCGGAAGAATAGAAAAACAGAATATCTTTTAAATGGTGAGAAACTTTAAATGTTGGTGTTGAGAGAGATTTGGGTGTCCTTGTGCAAGAAACACAAAAAGCGAGCATGCAGGATCAGCAAGCAGTAAGGGGGTGGAGTACAAGAGTAAGGATCTATTGCTGCAATTGTACAGGGCCATGGTGAGACCACACCTGGAGTACTGGGCAGTTTCGGTCTCCTTATCTCAGGAAAGATATACTTGCCTTGGAGATGGTGCAATGGAGGTTCACAAGATTGATTCCTGGGATGAGAGAGCTGTCTTACGATGAGAGATTGTGTAGAATGAACCTATACTCTCTGGAGTTTAGACGAATGAGAGGGGATCGCATTGAAACATACCAGATTCTGAAGGGTATTGACAGGGTAGATGCTGAGAGCTCGATTACCCCGGGCTGGAGTGATTGAACTCGGGGGCTCAAGATAAGGGGGAGGCCATTTAAGACAGAGATGAGAAATTTCTTCACTCAGAGGGTTGTGAATCTTTGGAATTCTCTGCCCCAGAGGGCTGTGGATGCTCAGTCTATTCAAGGCTGAGATAGATAGATTTTTGGTCTCTCGGGGAATCAAGGGATATGGAGATCAGGTGGGAAAGTGGAGTTGAGGGCGATGATCTTATTGAATGGCGGAGCAGACTCGAGGGGGCAATATGACCTACTCCTGCTCCTATCTCTGATATTCTAATATTGACATCTAAGGGGCTCTAGATTTATTAGTCCCACCCTTTATCTTAAGGGAACACACGTGCTCTGAACCCTCGCTATCTCCTCCTTGAATGCGTCCCACTGCTCTGACACTAATTTACCTCCATGTCGCTGTTTCCAGTCCACTTTGGTTAAATCACATCTCTCCGAAGTAACATTAGCTTAACCCCAATTGAGAACTTTTATTCCTGGTCCATCTTTGTCCTTTTCCATCACTGCCCTAAATCTAACTGAATTTTGACCACCAGCACCAAAATGCTCTCCCACTGATACCCCTTCCACCTGCCCAAGCTTCATTCATTAAACCTAAGTTCAGAGCCACCCCCTCTCTTGTTGGGCTTGCTACGTAATGGCTAAAAAAGTTCTCCTGGATGCATTTTAAGAATTCTGCTCCTTCTATATCTTTCAAACTAATTCTATCCCAGTTAACATTTGGGTAGTTGAAATCCCCGACTATTACTGCCCGATTATTTTTGCACGTATCAGAAATGTGCCGACATATTTGCTCTTCTATCTCCCTCTGACTGTTTGGGGGTCTATAGTACATCCCCAGCAGTGTGATTGCCCCTTTTTTGTTCTTCATTTCTCCCATGTGGCCTCATTTGAACATATCATCCCTCTCAAAAGCTGGAATTGTTTCTTTAATCAACACTGCGACGCGCCCGCCTCTTTTTTTATCCCCGTCTCTATCTCGTCTTAAAACCCTGTAACCAGGAATGTTGAGCTGCCATTCCTGCAGTTCTTTTAGCCGTGTTTCACTAATAGTTACAATATCATACCCCCACATGTCTGTCTGTGCCCTCAGCTTATCTGCCTTAATCCCTAGACTCCTTGCATTGATATTGAAGTATTTCTAGATTGATTCCTGGGATGAGAGGGCTGTCTTATGATGAGAGTTTGTGTAGAATGGGTCTCTGCTCTCTGGAGTTTAGACGAATGAGAGGTGATCTCATTGTAACACACTGGCACTGGCATTTAGTACTGCCAAACTCCCTTATTGTCTATTTTCTAGCCTTTGTTTCCTCTGCCTTCCAAACACTAGCAAAACCCGCAGTGAGGATATTGTCTGGTCCTGTTGAGGTGCAACCTGTCCGGCTTGTACTGGTCCCCCCTCCCCCAGAAACACTCCCAATGCCTCAGGAATCTAAAGCCCTCCCTCCTGCACCAAACTCCAGCCATGCATTCATCTGCTCTATCCTCTTATTTCTGTACTCACCAGCACGGGGCACCGGGAGTAATCCGGACATTACTACCTTTGAGGTCCTGTTTTTTAATCTCTTTCCTAGCTCCCTAAAACCTGCCTGCAGGATCTCATCCCTCTTTCTACCTATGTCATTGGTCCCGATATGGACCACAACCTCTGGATGTTCATCCTCCCCCCTCAACAATGTCCTGCAGCCGCTCAGTGACATCCTTGACCCTGGCACCAGGGAGGAAACATACCATCCTGGAATCATGTCTGTGCCTGCAGAAGCGCTTGTTTGTTCCCCTAACTATCAAATCCACTCCCACTATTGCTCTTCCACTCTTCTTCCTCCCCGCCCTGTGCAGCTGAGCCACCCACGGTGTCGTGGACATGGCTCTGGCTGCACTCCCCAGAGAAACCAGCGCCCTCATCAGTATCCAGAACTGAAAACCTGTTAGCGAGCGAGATGCACTCAGGGGACTCCTGTACTACTCTTGCCCCATAACGCTGAACATTTTTTCAACTCATGTTTATCTCTTTTGAAAGTTACAAGTGAATCTGCTTCCACCACCCGAACAGGCTGTGCGTTCCAGGCCAGAACATCTCGCTGCTTCATTAGTCCCCTCATGTAGCATCTGGTTCTTTTGCCAATCACATTAAATCTGTGCCTCTGGTTACTGAAATTTCGGACACTGAAAATTGTTTCTCCATATTAAGAGGATTGGCGTGCTGGAGGAGCTTACAGAGGTAGGGAGGGGTGAGGCCTTGGAGGGATTTGAACAAAGGGATGAGAATTTTAAAGCCTGAAGCCACCAGCCGTCTCTCCCAGTGCAGAATGTGACTCACTGCTAACAGAAAGGATTTTTGTTTACTTACAAAAGATGCATAATGAAGGGAAATCAATCTCTGTATCTTTAACTAACAGCGACATGAGGGAAATGAATGACCTTTAAACACCTGGTTCACTTGGCACTGAAGTGTCTGAAACTCATAATAGGAACTCCAGGGAAACAAAATATTGACAAATGTTAAACTGTTTTGCTGACAAAATAAATCTCGATTTAACTTTAAAAGATAAATTGTTTAACAGGGGTTCACACAGACTCACCTGATAGGCCGACTCAGGATCCTCCCCTCAAGCACCGCGATTGGTTGCAGAACACGCTGCTCCCTGGGCCCTCCGGCCTCTGACCTCTCTTCCTGTTGGTTCCCAAGGCAATCAATCACCACTCGCCAACATTACACTGACAGATTAAGTTGAGGGGCTCGGAGGAAGAAATAAAATGGGGCCGTGAATCTGAGTTAAGAAATAAAATTAGAGAAGCATACTTAAATTTATAAACAAAACTATTTAAAGTCAAATCAAATGAATTGTTGCATTTAATACATCCTTCGGAAACAAGTGATGTGTGGGCTGTGCAGAGTGTCTTTGCCCGGTTACACAGCGTGTCCCTGGCTCCCCGCTCCAAGTACACATGTTTCAGCTCACATGCAACTGACTGGATAAACCTCGCCCGTCTACACCCCCATCACACAATAGCAGCATTTGATGTTTAGTTATGCTCAACCTTTATAAACACTGGTTAGGCCTCAGCTGACACATTGTGCTCAATTCTGGGCACCACACTTTCAGAAGGGTATCTGCACCTTAGAGAGGGACAGAAGAGATTTACTCGAATGGTACGAACGAGGAGGGACTTCAATTATGTGGAGATATTGGATAAACTGTGGTAATTCTCCTTGGAGCAGAAAAGGTTAAGAGGAGATTTGATAGAGTGTTCAAAATCATGAACGGTTTTGATGGACTAAATGAGGAGAAACACTTTCCAGTGGCAGAAGGGTCGGTAACCAGAGGACACAGAGTTCAGGTGATTGGCAAAAGAAGCAGCGGCGACATGAGGAATCATTGTATAAGCAGCGAGTTGTTGCAATCTGGAATGCACTGCCTGATAGGGCGGTGGAAGCAGATTCAATAGTGGCTTTCAAAAGTGAATTGGATAAATACTAAAGGGACAATATTTGCAGAGCTATGGGGAAAGAGCAGGGGAGTGAAACTAACTGGCTAGCTCGACCAAAGAGCCAGCACAGGCAAGATGGACCGAATGGTCTCCTGCGCTTTCATTCTTTGAAAATGGCAGATGATCTTATCCAGAATGCTGTGACCACATAATCCCCAGAAAACCAAGACCACCTATTTCCACCTGTGGAATATCGGCCATCTCCATCCCTGCCTCAGCTCACCCTCTGCTGAAACCCTCGTCCATTCCTCGGTTAACTCTAGACTTGACTATTCCAACACACTCCTGGCTGGCTTCTCACATCCTACCCCACGTAATCTTCACTTCATCCAAAACTCGGCTGCCCGTGTCCTAACTCGCACAAAGTCTCGTTCACCCATCACCTCCTGTGCTCGGTGACCTACATTGGGTCCCGGTTGAGCTCATCCTTGTTCACAAATAGCTCCATGGCCTCGCCACACGCTTTCTCTGTAATCTCCTTCAGCTCAACAACCCCCGAGATGTCTGTGCTCCTCTCATTCTGCCCTCCTGAGCATCCCTGATTATAATCGCTCAAGCATTGGTGGCCTCATCTTCTGTTGTCGAGACCCCAAGCTCTGGAACATCCTCCAGAAACCTCTGTGAATCCTCCCTGAAAGCACTGACTCTGGCTTTGTCCAGTTCTACACTCACTGGTTCCCCTCCCCTGAAGGTACTGACTCTGGCTGGGTTCAGTTCTACACTCACTGGTTCCCCTCCCCTGAAGGTACTGACTCTGGCTGGGTTCAGCTCTACACTCACTGGTTCCCCTCCCCTGAAAGCACTGACTCTGGCTTTGTTCAGTTCTACACTCACTGGTTCCCCTCCCCTGAAGGTACTGACTCTGGCTGGGTTCAGTTCTACACCCACTGGTTCCCCTCCCCTGAAGGTATTGACTCTGGCTGGGTTCAGGTCTACACTCACTGATTCCCCTTCCCTGAAGGTACTGACTCTGGCTGGGTTCAGTTCGACATTCACCAGTTTCTCTCCAATATGTGACCCATGTGCCCAAACTCCAAGTATGAACCTCGACAGTGAGTGTCGACTGGCTAGAATGAGCCATTTATCCCTACTCTCTGTTTTCTGTCAGTTAGCCAATCCTCCATCCATGCTAATATATTACCCCCAACCCCGTGAAATGTTATCCCCTCCCTGTTCCCCCCCTTAAAGGTACTGACTCTGGCTGGGTTCAGTTCTACACGCGCTGGTTCCCCTCCCCTTAAGGTACTGACTCTGGGTGTCTGTGCTCTCGTCACCTCTTTATTCACTCTGACCATCCCTATATCTCTGTAATATCTCCCTGTTTTGGTGATAGGCTCTCCATGACCACTCACTCCCTGACTCTCACCATTTCAGGGAATCATACGGCACAGAATGAGGCCATTCGTCCCATCGAGCCTGTCCGACTCACTGAAAGACCCACTCCCTGCACCTGCCCCAAAACACCATAAAATGTTCCCTTTGACCATTGCTGGTTTTGAAAGTTATTATTGATGTCCCAGAATTGAGGCCAACCCTCAATATCTGAGTCTAACTAGTGAGTGATAAAGTTTGACCAGAACTTGCTTGTTGTACTCTATACTGCTATTAATGCTGGAACAGATTGATCAGCGGACCCTGCCCCTCACAGCTTTGTGTTCACCTGCAAATTGCACCATTTGCTTTAGAATGCCTCCCAATTTCCCTCCTTCCCAAATCCCAGCTGGCTGCCGGTGACCCCGCTGACCCCGGGCCTGTCACCGCAGGTCAAGCCCGGGGTCAGCCTCTGGGCTGTGATTGGCCCTGGGCCCTACACCAGGTGTTTATGACGCTCACCAGCCCCACGCGTGGCTCCAATTCCTGCGCCGCGCCGACAACCGACATCATCCCGGCTCCACCAACTGTCGTCGCCGCCGCCCGCACATGCTCAGTGCGGGAGATCCGGGCACAGCCACGCCCCTCGCACACACCGATTGGTTGGAGGACCTACTGCCCGCTCGTTCCTCCAAAAACGCCCCCGCTCTTCCTATTGGCCCGAAGCCGCCGTCAATCACCCGGGCAGTGTGAGCCTGTGTCTCAGGCAGCGGCTGAGAATTGGGCGGAGGGAGGGAGCGTGTTAATAAACCCCGGGGGGCCGCCCGCCCGAGAGACAACACTCCGCATTATCCGCTTCACACACACCCGCTGTGGGCCTCAGGCCCCGAACAACAACCTGCGGCTCCGGCCTTTCCCCGAGCGGGGCCCCCGGGGAGGTGTGCTCTGGGCCCGTGCGGTTCCCCGGGGAGGTGGGCTCCGGGCCCCCGGGGAGGTGGGCTCGGGGCCCCCGGGGAGGTGGGCTCTGGGCCCGTGCGGGGCCCCCGGGGAGGTGGGCTCTGGGGAAGATTAGATTGTTAAACACACCCTGTCCACATAATGGAAAATTGTTTGAGGAACAAGTATTTCTGGAGAGACTTTTAATCCATTGAACATTTACACATTTTTAAATTTGTTCCGGGCTGTGGCCGTCGCTGACAAGGCCGGCATTTATTGGCCATTCCTAATTACACTGGAGAAGGTGGTGGGCAGTCAACTACTTGAACCGCTGCAGTCCGTGTGGTGAAGGTACTCCCACAGTGCTGTTAGGGAGCCAGTTCCAGTATTTTGACCCAGTGATGATGAAGGAACGGCGATATATGACCAAGTCCGGATGGTGTGTGACTTGGAGTGGAACTTGCAGATGATGGTGTTCCCATTCACCTGCTGCCCTTTTCCTTCTGGGTGGTAAAAGCTGTGGGACAGGTTGGGTGGCAGGTTCCCTTCCATCAGAACATAAAGATTGGGAGCAGGAGTCAGCCGTTTGGTCCTTCGAGCCTTCTCCATCGGTCAATACGACCATGGCTGATCTTCGACCTCAACTTGACATCTTCTGCCCGATCCCCATATCGCTGAAGGACATTAGTGTGCCAGTTGGGATTTTAGTGACAATCCGGCAGCTTTCATGGTGACTCTTTTTCTAGAGCCTGCCCCACAAATTCCCCGGTTCATTCAGCTCAATTTTACAACAAGCCTTTGTGTTTTTCTGGGTTCTCTCTCTCACTCCTTTTTATCTGTTTTATATTCATTTTACAGATTATTAGAACTGGGAGGATTTGTAGACGGGAAATTTAACTCCAACATCACATCAAGATCGGTCAGTCTATTCATCGGTACCTGAATATCTTTAAACATAACATGGAAGCAAAAAGCAGAGTTGACAGCGGGGGAAACCGTACACGTGTTGTGTGTGTGGACGAGGATTCAGCCGATCCTGTGGCCGGGCGAAACACAATCGCAGTCACACTGGGGAGAAAGTGTGAAAATGCGGGGACTGTGGGAAAGAATACAATTACCCGTCTGAGCTGGAAACTCATCAACACAATCACACTGGGGGGAGGGGGGGGGGAGGCTGTTCAGCTGCTCCGTGTGTGGGAAGAGATTCACTCGGTCATGTGAGCTGCTAACACACCAGCGAGTTCACACTGGAGAGAGACCTTCACCTGCTCCGTGTGTGGGTCAGGATTCATTTCCTCAACCCACCGACTGACACACCAACTTGTTCACACCAATGTGAGACCGTTTAAATGTTCTGCCTGTGAGATGAGCTTTAAAAGCAAAAAGGAACTGCTGGCATACCAGCGAGTTCACAATGAGGAGTGGCCGTTCACCTGCTCCGTGTGTGGAAACACATTCAACAGTAATTACTGTCGTGTTTGCCAGCACTCGAGTAATGACTCCACGAGGGAAGGTATTGCACTTGCACTGTTGTGACCTTAGTCTTTTTATTGCAGCTCCTGAATGAGGTGACAGTAAGGTGGGCTCCCTTTAATACCTGCGGTGTGCAGGTGACCTCTAGGTCTCCACCTGTTGCATCCTCTGGTAGTACAGGCATATTGTCTACAGTGTAAAGATACATTCATAGGTCTTATGTAACTGTACATTGAGTGGACAGGGTGAAAACACGCACAACAATTGCCAACTTCTGAGACACCAGCGAGATCAGACCAGGGAGAGGCCGTTCACTTGCTCCATGTGTGGGAAGGGATTCACTCGATCATTCAGCCTGCTGAGACACCAGTGAATTCACAAGTGACTGCAGGGTCTGGATTCTGCTGTTATTGCTGCTGTTAGTTACATCCAGAACTGAACCATGTTCATTCCACCGCTGGAAGAGACACCGTGCAGCAGATTTAAAGGGACAGGGTCACCAGCTCCCACCGCTGGAAGAGACACCATGCAGCAGATTTAAAGTGACCGCTCACCAGCTCTCACTGCTGGAAGAGACACCGTGCATCAGATTTAAAGGGACCACTCACCAGCTCCCACCGCTGGAAGAGACGCCGTGCAGCAGATTTAAAGGGACCGCGCACATTGGTGAGAACAAAGTGCTAAATTGTTAAATTTGAAACAGTCCCACTCTTGGGGCCCAAATCTGACCAGTAGAGATTTCTGACGAACTCACCAGAGGTGCGCTGCTTTTCTACACCGATTAGGGCGCCAAAAATCTTCAGGCCGAGTTTGGCCGCTCCCCAGCCTCGCCTCGATAGAGGCGTAGCCAGGTCCCGGTGCTGAAAACAGTGCCAGGATCTCTGCACATGCACGCTCGAGTGTGCGCGCATGTGCAGTAGCTCCTCACCCCCAGAATCTCTGCGTGTGCTCTGCAGGTTGTGTGGGAGGGGCCCGAAGCGCGCTTCCCCTATCCCTGGCCGAATGGGCTCCCTCATCCGCGGCCCGCTGAAGGTAGGACTTCTATTTTTTGTGTGTTTATTTATTTATTGATTGCTTGTGGTCCATTTTTCATTTTGCTTTCTGGGTTGCAAGAGATCTCTTGAGACCCCAGTTTAAGTTTACAAAAGAGATTCTGAGCTTTCTCTGAGTTTTGACTGCACATGCATGCATGTTGAGTTGCAGTCAGTCGGAGGTTGAGGGTATATCACCAGGAGCAGATCTACACTGTGAGAAAGAACTATTTCGCCGACATTTTTATTTGTTATTGATTGATTGCTTATTACATACTAACATAGAAAATAGATGCAGGGGTAGGCCATTCGGCCATTCGAGCCTGCACCACCATTCAATAAGATCATGGCTGATCATTCACCTCAGTACCCCTTTCCTGCTTTCTCTCCATACCCTTAGATCCCTTTAGCCGTAATGGCCCTATCTATCTCCCTCTTGAATATATCCAATGAACTGGCATCAACAACTCTTTGCGGTAGGGAATTCCACAGGTTAACAACTCTCCGAGTGAAGAAGTTTCTCCTCATCTCAGTTGTAAATGGCCTACCCCTTAATCTTTGACTATGTCTCCTGGATCTTGACTTCCCCAACATCGGGAACATTCTTCCTGCATCTCACCTGTCCAGTCCCATCAGAATTTTATATGTTCCCATGAGATCCCCTCTCATCCTTCTAAACTCCAGTGAATACAGGCCCAGTCGATCAAATCTCTCCTCATATGTCAGTCCTACCATCCCGGGAATCAGTCTGGTGAACCTTCGCTGCACTCCCTCAAAAGCAAGAATGTCCTTCCTCAGATTAGGAGACCAAAACTGAACACAATATTCCAGGTGAGGCATCACCAAGGCAATGTACAACTGCAGTAAGACCTCCCTGCTCCGATGCTCAAATCCACTAGCTATGAAGGCCAACATACCATTTGCCTTCTTCACCGCCTGCTGTACCTGCATGCTAACTTTCAATGACTGATGTACCATGACACTCAGGTTTCGTTGCACCTCCCCTTTTCCTAATCTGCTGCCATTCAGATAATATTCAGCCTTTGTGTTTTTGCCACTAAATTGGATAACCTCACATATTCCACATTATACTGCATCTGCCATGCGTTTGCCCACTCACCTAACCTGTCTAAGTCACCCTGCAGCCTCTTAGTGTCCTCATAGCTCACACCGCCACCCAGCGTAGTGTCATCTGCAAACTTGGAGGTATTACACTCAATTTCTTCATCTAAATCATTAATATATATTGTAAGTAGCTGGGGTTCCAGCACTGAGCCCTGCGGCACCCCACTAGTCACTGCTTGCCATTCTGAAAAGGACTCGTTTATCCCGACTCTCTGCTTCCTGTCTGCCAACCAGTTCTCTATCCACGTCAGAACATTACCCCCCAAAACCATGTGCTTTAATTTTGCACACCAATCTCTTGTGTGGGACCTTGTCAAAAGCCTTTTGAAAGTCCAAATACACCACATCCACTGGTTGTCCCTTTTCCACTCTACCAGTTACATCCTCAAAAAGTTCTGGAAGGTTTGTCAAGCATGATTTCCCTTTCATAAATCCATATTGATTTGTCCGATCCTGTCACTGTTTTCCAAATGTGCTGCTGTTTCATTTTTAATAATTGATTCCAACATTTTCCCCACGACTGATGTCAGGCTAGCCGGTCTATAATTACCCGTTTTCTCTCTCACTCCCTTTTTGAAAAGTGGCGTTACATTGGCTACCCTCCAGTCCATAGGGACTGATCCAGAGTTGATAGACTGTTGGAAAATGATCACCAATGCATCCACTATTTCTAGAGCCACTTCCTTAAGTACTCTGGGATGCAGACTATCAGGCCCCGGGGATTTATTGGTCTTCAATCCCATCAATTACTTTGGTCTCGGTGCTTTAGATGCAGGATTCCTGCTATTTTCTATTTGTTAATTAATTGCTCATTACTTTTTGTGCTTTGTTTCGTGCTTTGTAAATCTTGGTGCTAGGTGCAGATCCTCTCAGCTTCCTTGTATTTTTTATTTGTTATTGACTGCTTATTTTTGTGCTTTGTTTAGTGTTTGGTGCTTTCTTAACTCTCCACAAGGTTTTTCTGTGTGGCCAGATATGCTGGCCTATGTTAGTTTGGAGTAACTATTAGCTGTTCAAACGAGCTTAATGACATCACTGCAGTGCCAAACAACCAACCTCCCTCAGTCCTGCTCATTATGGGCAAGGTTTAGCGTTTGATGAACAGTGTAGAGGAAGCTTTACACTGTACCTAACCCTTGCTGTACCTGCCCTGGAAGTGTCTGATGAGACAGTGTAGAACATAAGAACAAATAAACAAAAGGAATAGGAGCAGGAGCAGACCATACTCGATCCTGCTTCACAACCCAACACGATCATGGCTGATCCGCTCATGGACTCTGGACCACTTCCCTGCCCTCTCCCCATAATCCCTTATTGGTTAATAAACTGTCTATCTCTGTCTTAAATTCATTTCATGACCCAGCTTCCACAGTTCTCTGAGGCGGCGAATTCCACAGATTTACAACCCTCCGAGAGAAGAAACTGCCACCAAAGCAAGTATATCCTTTCGTAAATATGGAAACCAAAACTGTACGCTGTATTCCAGGTGTGCCCTCACCAATACCCTGTATAACTGTAGCAAGACTTCCCTGCTTTTATACTCTATCCCCTTTGCAATAAAGGCCAAGATTTCATTGGCTTTCCTCATCACTTGCTGTACCTGCATACTAACCTTTTGTGTTTCATGCACAAGTACTCCCAAGTCCCGCTGTACTGCAGCACTTTGCAATTTTTCTCCATTTAATTAATAACTTGCTCTTTGAATTATTCTGCCAAAGCACATGACCTCACACTTTCCAACATTATACTCCATCTACCAATTTTTTGCACGCTCATTTAGCCTATGTCCTTTTGCAGATTTTTGTGTCCTCCTCACGCATTGCTTTTCCTCCCATCTTTGTATCGTCAGCAAATGTGGCTATGTTACACTCGGTCCTTTCTTCCACGTCGTTAATATAGATTGTAAATAGTCGGGTTCCCAGCACTGATCCCTGCGACACCCCACTAGTTACTGATTGCCAACCCGAGAATGAATCATTTATCCTGACTCTGTTTTCTGTTAGTTAGCCAATCCTCTATCCATGCTAATATATTACCCACAACCCAGTGATATTTTATCTTGTGCATAACCTTTTATGTGGCACCTTGTCAAATTCTTTCTGCAAGTCCAAATACACCACAACCACTGGTTCCCCTTTATCCACCCTGTTTGTTACATCCTCAAAGAATTTCAACAAATTTGTTCAAACATGACTTCCCCTTCATAAATCCATGGTGAGTCTGCCTGACTGAATTGTGCTTTTCCAAATCTCCTGTTACTGCTTCTTTAATAATGGATTCCAACATTTTCCCAACCACAGATGTTAGACTAACTGGTCTAGTTTGCTTCTTTTTGTCTGCATCCTTTTATAAATAGAGGTGTTACATTTGCAGTTTTCCAATCTCCTGGGACGTCCCCAGAATCCAGGGAATTATGTTAAATTACAACCAATGCATCCACTATCCCTGCCGTTACTTCTCTTCAGACCCTACGATTCAAGCCATCAGGTCCAGGGGATTTATCTGCCTTTAGTCCCATTATCTTAATGAGTACCACCTTCTTAGTGATTGTGTTACGTTCCTCCCCCCCTATAGCCCCTTGACTGTCCACTGTTGGAATATTGTTTGTGTTCTCTACCTTAAAGACCGATACAAAATATCTGTTCAGAGTTTCTGCCATATCCATGTTCCCCATTATTAGTTCCTCGGTCTTGTCCTCTAAGGGAGCAACATTTACTTTAGCCACTCTTTTTCTTTTTATATACGTGTAGAAACTCTTGCTGTCTGTTTTTATATTTCGTGCTAGTTTACTTTCATAGTCTATCTTCCCTTTCTTAATCATTTTTTTCGCCTTTCTTTGCTGGCTTTTAAAAGATTCCCAATCTTCTGTCCTCCCACTAGTTTTGGCCACTTTGTATGTCCTTGTTTTTAATTGGATACCGTCCTTTATTTCTTTAGTTAGCCACGGATGGCTATCTTTTCTTTTACACCTTTTTCTCCTCACTTGAAGATAATTTTCTTGGGAGTTTTGAAATTCTCCTTAAATGTACGCCACTAAACCGTCCTACAAGTTAATCTATGTTCACAGTCCATTTTAACAAACTCTGCCCTCATACCTTCATAGTCTTCTTTATTTAAGCTTAGTACACTGGTTTGAGATCCAACTTTCTCACCCACCATCTGAATTTGAAATTCATCATGCTCTGATCACTCATTCCAAGGGGATCCTTTACTAGGAGATTGTTTATCAATCCTGTCTCATTACACAGGGCCAGATCTAAGATAGCCTGCCACCTGGTTGGTTCCGTTACATACTGCTCAAGGAACCCATACCTATTAACTCCATGAACTTTTCCTCAAGGCTAACCTGAGCAATTTCATTTGTCCAATCAATATGGAAGTTAAAATCAGCCATGATTATTGCTGTTAACTTTTTACAAGCCCCCACTATTTCCTGGTTTATAATCCGACGAACACAGTTGCTACTGTTAGAGGGCCTATAGACTGCGCCCACCAGTGACTTTTTCCATTTATTATTCCTTATCTCCACGCAAACTGGTTCAACATCCTGATCATTTGAGCCAATATTGTTTCTCATTATTGCAGTGATCCCATCCTTTATCAATAGAGCTGCCCCACCTCCTTTTCCTTTCTGTCTGGATTGTCAAATACCCCTGAATATTTAATTCCCAGTCCTGGTCACCATGCAACAAGGCTCTGTGATGCCTTTCAGATGATACCCATTTGCATCGATTTGTGCCGTCAACTCATCTATTTTGTTACGAATGCTACGTGCATTTAGACAAAGTGGCTTTAAGTTTTTTTTTTAACACTTTTTACCTGCTTTTTTCCTCTCTCCCTCAAACTCACTTTCTTTAATTTTGCTTTCTAATTCCAGCTTTACTCTCCTCCTTACTGAATCTACTTTGAGGTTCCCATCCCTCTGCCAAGCTCGTTTAAACTCTCCCCAACAGCACTAGCAACCCCCGCCCCCGCGAGGATATTGGTCCCGGCTCTGTTGAGGTGCAACCCGTCCGGCTTGTACCGGTCCCACCTCCCCCAGAAGCGGTCCCAATGCCTCAGCAAACTAAAGCCCTCCAGCCTGCATCATCTCTCCAGCCAGGCATTCATCTGCTCTATCCTCCTGTTTCTGTACTCACTAGCTCGTGGCATCGGGAGTAATCTGGAGATTACTAACTTTGAGGGTTCTGCTTTTAAATCTCTCTCCTAACTTCCTAAACGCTGCCTGCAGTATCTCACCCCTCTTTCTACGTGTGTCATTGGTCCAGATGTGGACCACGCCCTCCGGCTGTTCCCCCTCTCCCCTCTGCAGCTGCTCAGTGACATCCTTGACTCTGGCACCAGGGAGACAACACACCATCCTGGAGTTATGTCTGCGGCCGCAGAAACGCCTGTCTGTTCCTCTGACTATTGAATCCCCGACCACTATAGCTCTTCCATTCTTCTTCCTCCCCCCACCCCCGTGCAGCTGAGACACCCGTGGTGCCGTGGATTTGTCTCTGGCTCACTCCCCAGAGCCTCACCAGTACTCAGAACAGAGAACCGGTTGGAGAGCGAGATTAACTCAGGGGACTCCTGCACTACCTGCCGAGTCCTCCTCTTCTGTCCTGGGGTCACCCAATCCCTATCTGCCTGCACACTCATAAACTGCGGGGTGACCACCTCTAGAAATGTGATATCCCCGTAGCTCTCAGTCTCGCGCATGCACCGCAGTGACTCCAGCCACTGCTCAAGCTCCAAAACGCGGAGCTGGAGTTGGTGCAGCTGGAGACACCTCCTGTACATGTGGTCGTCCCGGCTGTGCGAAGCTTCCAGGATTTTCCACATGCCACAGGATGTGTAATCCACGGGACTGAGCTTTCCTGTCATCCCTCTAGTTACACTCGCAACTATCAAGTAGAACTAAATTCTAAACCTTAGAGAAATACACCCAGCAACTACTCAGCAATCCATTGATTTAACTAACATTTATTTAAAGAGTAAATACTAATGTAACAGAAAAAAAACCTTCAGGGGAGGAGAGGGAGGTGAACCAGTGATTGTGGAACTGAACCCAACCAGAATTGGTGTTGAAAACTGGGAGTGGAGGAGAAACAGTTTAGAATTGTGTGTTGATTTGGATTTCAGCACAGCAGGAGGGACAATGTGTGGGACAGGGATTTACAGCTTTGGAAGAACAAGAGAGGAAAGAATGTTCCATGGAAACTAGATGTGTCTATCCTGAATTTCTGTCTTGTACTGACAGTGATGAGTTTTGTTATCTCCTTTTACAGCGTATTAGAAGGGGAGATTTTCAGACATGAATCACAAACCAAACATCGCGTCAAGATCTGATGAAGTCAATCGACTCATCAGGACCCGAACATCATCGGCCTTTGAAAGTGGAAGGAGAAATGTTTGTCTGTCCTGCCTGTGGGAAAAGATTTCTAATATCTGTGTGACTGGAAAAGCACCGAGACACACACACCCGAGTGAGTGTTCCAGTGCACTGCCTGTGGTAAGAGCTTTAACCAGTTACACAGCCTGAAGAAACATCGCACCATTCACAGCAGGGAGAAACTGTAAACGTGTTGTGTGTGTGGGCGAGGCTTCAACTGATCGTCCAACCATCCAGTCACAAGGATACCCGCACCATGGAGAAACCGTGGACATGTGATGACTGTGGGAAGGTATTTAGATCGCCTTCTGTGCTGGAAATTCATCGACGCATTCACACTGGGGAGAGGCTGTTCACCTGCCCCATGTGTGGGAAGGGATTCACTGGGTCATCCGATCAGCTGACACATCAGCGAGTTCACAAGTGACTGCAGGGGTTGGAATCTGCTGTTATTGACATCCCGACTGAACCATGTTCATTCTGACAGTTGGGGTTTGTTTCTGCTCATGTTAATAACCTTATAACTGGGCTGGACTTTAATATTCTGGATATATTGCTAATTGTGTTCTCGGGGCTGCTGTGTCCATTTAAGAAACGCTGTGTGTTATCTTTCCCCTTAATTCAGCGACTCTCAACAGAAATTTAGTTTTCAATAAAATTATGCATTTTTACTTCAATCCTAAATTGATCTTTGGTGCAAAATCTACAATAGTGTCAAACATTCCACTGAATATAATCTCCAATTAGAAAGAGCTTGCTGACAATGCTTACTGACTTGCACATTACACACAGTGGCCCCTACATTATCCACCAGAAAGAAGGGGAATGGGAATTGGTGAGGAATCAGTGTCCCCAAATGTTGCCCCTCCCGTCTGGTGTAGCAATCCCCTCGGCACGGGAATGGAGACAAGTGCAGACCAAAACTGTGCACAGCACTCCAGCTGTGGTCTTACCAAAGCCCTGCACAGTTGTAGCAGGACTTCCCTACTTTTATACTCCATCCCCCTTTCAATAAAGGCCAGCATTCCATTTCCCTTCCTGATTATTTGCTGTACCTGCATGCTAACCTGTTGAGTTTCTTGTAGAAAAAAGCCCAGATCCCTCTGTACTGCAGCATTTTGTAATTAACCCTATTTAAATAATAACTTGTGTTTTTATTTTTCCTACCAAAGGGGATAACCTGATGTTTTACCATATTATAGTCCATCTGCCAGATTTTTGCCCACTCCATATTCCTTTGTAGATTTGTTGCGTCTTTCTCACAACTTGCTTTCCCACCTATCTTTGTATCATCAGCAAATTTGTCTGTGTTACTCTCGGTCCCTTCATCCAAGTCATGAATATAAATTGTAAATAGTTGAGGCCCCAGCACTGATCCCTGTGTCTCCCCACTAGTTACAGTTTGGCAACCTAAAAATGACCCATTTATCCTGACTCTCTGTTTTATGTTCGTTAGCCAATCCTCTATCCATGCTAATATATTACCCCCACCTACGTGAGCTCTTAGCTTCTGCAGTAACCTTTTGTGTGGCAATTTATCAAATGCTTTCTGGAATTCCACATATATGGCATCAACTGGTTCTACTTCATCCACTCTGCTCGTTACATCCTCAAACAACTCCAGCAAATTTGTCAAACATGATTTCCCTTTCATAAAACCATGCTGACTCTGCTTGACTGCAATATGATTTTCTAAATGTCCTGCTCCTACTTCCTTAATGATGGACTCCAATATATTCCCATTGACAGATGGTCGGCTAACTGGTCTATAGTTTCCTTCTTTCTGTCTCCCTCCTTTCTTAAATAGGAGTGTTACATTTGCTGTTTTTCAGTCGGCTGGGACCTCTCCAGAATTCAGGGATTATTGGTAGATTACAACCAGTGCATCCACTATCTCTGCAGCCACTTCTCATTTGACCCTAAGATGTATGCCATCAGGTCCAGGGGATTTGTCCACCTTTAGTTTCATTAGTTTGCTGAATACTTTATCTCTGGTGATAGTGACTGTTTTAAGTTCCCACTCACTCACCCGCAATAGCTCCTTGAATAACAACTGTTGGGATGTTTTAAGTGTCCTCTACCGTGAAGACCGATACAAAATATTTGTTCAAAATCTCTGCCAGTTCCATGTTTCCCATTATTAATTCTCCAGTCCCATCCTCTAAGGGACCAGCATTTACTTTAGATGCTCTTTTCCTTTTTACATACCTGTAGAAGCTCTTGCTGTCTGTTTTTATATTTCTTGCAGTTTGCTCTGTTCTGCTATCTTCTCTTGTCTTTATCATTTTTTTAGTTGTCCTTTGCTGGTTTCTAAAAATTTTCCAATCCTCTGGCCTTCCACTGTCCTTCACAACATTGTATGTTTTTTTTCAATTTGATACCATCCTTTACTTCCTGGTTAGTCAGGGACGGTTCATCCTTCTCTTGGCATCTTTATTTCTCACTTGAATAAATCTTTGCTGAGATTATGAAATGTCTCCTTAAATGTTTGCCACTTCATTTCTACACTTACCCTTTAACATATTTTCCCAGTCCACTTGGTGTCAGTGACAAGGATTGGTTTATATCACATGGGAGGAGATTGGTGTCAGTGACTGTGGGGTTGGGTCAACCTTCTTTGACCTGACCAAGGCCTTTGACACTGTCAACCGTGAGGGATTATGGAGTGTACTCTTCAAAATCGGCTGTCCTCAAAAATTTTTCACCATCCTCCAATTGCTCGGTGATAACATGCAAGCTGTGATCCTGAGCAATGGATCCACCACAGACCCAATTCATGTAGGAACCAGGGTGAAGCAAGGCTTTGTCACTGCACCGACACTCTTCTCCATATTCCTTGCTGCATTGCTACATCTCACCATCAGAAAGCTTCCCGCTGAAGTGGAGATAATCTACAGAATAAATGGGAAACTGTTCAACCTCCATCGCCTGCAGACGAGATCCGAGGTCGTACCATCCTCTGTCTTCGAATTACAATATGCAGATGATGCTTGTGTCTGCGCTCACTCAGAGGACGAGCTCCAAACCATCGTCAACACATTCACCGTAGTGTCTGAGAGCATAGGTCTCACACTAAACATCTCCGTAAAACAAAGATGCTCTATCAACCTAGCCCCGCCACACAGCACTGCCCTTCCAAGGCACCACGGGTGGCTCAGCTGCACAGGGGGTAGGGACGAAGAATAAAAGAGCTGTAGTGATTGGGGATTCCATATTTAGGAGAACAGAGAGGCGTTTCTGCGGCTGCAGACGTGATTCCAGAATGGTGTGGTGCCCGGCTGAAGGATGTGACAGAGCAGACACAGGAAATTCTGGGGGCCGGGGGGGGGTGGGGAGATGGTAAAAAGCGAGAGGTCATGGTCCATATCAGGACCAGTACCATAGGTAGAAAGAAGGATGAGGTCCTATAGGCAGAATTTAGGGAGCTAGGAAGAAAATTAAAGAGTAGGACAACAAAGGTTGTAATCTCCAGATTACTACCAGTTCCACGTGCTAATGAGTATAAGAAAAGAAGGACAGAGAGAATAAACGCATGGCTGGAGAGTTGGTGTACGAGGGAGGGCTTTAAATTCTTGAGTGATTGGAACTACGTCTGGGGGAGATTGGACCTGTACAAACCGGACGGGTTGCACCTCAACAGGGCCGGGACCAATATCCTCGCGGGGAGCTTTGCTAGTGCTGTTGGGGAGAGTTTAAACTAGCTTGGCAGGGGGATGGGAACCTGAGAACACATTCAATAGGGAAGGGAGTAAAGCAGAAATTGGATAGCAAGAATTTAGAAAGTGAATCTGTAAAACAGAGGAAACAAGGGTTAGTAAGTAGTAATCAAGGAGGTCTTCCTGTGCTAAATGGTATATACTTTAATGCAAGGAGTATAGCGAGTAAGGCGGATGAGCGAAGAGCACAGGTAGATACTTGGGAGTATGATATTATAGCCATTACAGAGACATGGCTGAAAGAGGGGCAGGTTTGGCAGATCAATATTACTGATTACAGGATTTGTAGACAAGACACAGAGGGCGTAAAAAAGGTGTCGCAGTATTGATTAAAGAAACTATTACAGCGGCGAGGAGGGATATTTTAGAGAGATCATCAAATGAGGCCATATGGGTCGAATTAATAAATAAAAAAGGGCGATCGCACTGCTGGCCATGTATTATAGACCCCCAAAAAGTGGGAGAGAGATAGAGGAACAAATATCTCGGCAAATTGCTGTGAAGTCCAAAAACCATAGGGCAGTAATAGTAGGGGAGTTTAACTATCATAATATTGATTGGGACAAATTTAGTGTGAAGGGTTAGAGGGTGCGGATTTCTTAAACTGCATTCAAGAGAAAATCTTTAGTCAGTATGTAACAAGTCCAACACGAGAGGGGGTGGTTTTGGATTTAGTTTTGGGGAATGATACTGGGCAGGTTGAAGGGGTATTAGTGGGAGATCACTTGGGTGTCAGTGACCATAATTCAGTCAGATTCAAGTTAGTTATGGATAAGGACAAGGATAGGCCGCGAATAAAATTTCCAAATTGTGGAAAAGCTAACTTCGCTAAGTTGAGGAGTGATTTGGCCACAGTGGACTGGAAACTCCTACTTGTAGGTAAATCAGTGTCGGAACAGTGGGAGGCATTCAAGGAGGAGGACTGGAAGGCTCAGGCCAAACATGTGACTTTAAAGAAAAAGGGTGGAATAACAATTCTAGAACCCGCTGGATGTCTAAGGAATTACAGGGGAAGGATAAAGAAAAAACGAGAAGCTTGTATCATATACTATTGGTTAACTACTGTAGCATCTTTGGTGGAATATAGAAATATTAAGAGGTAAAATAAAAAAGGATATTAAGAGAGAGCATGGAAAATATTTGATTAGTAAAATTAAGGAAAACCCAAATATGTTCTATAAATATATTAAGAGCAAGAGGATAACTAAAGAAAGGGTAGGGCCTATTAGAGACCATGAGGGTAATCTTTGTGTGGAGGCGGAAGATGTTGTTATGATTCTTAATGAATACTTTGCGCCTGTTTTCAAAAAGGAAAGGGGCAATGCAGATACTGCTGTCGAGGAGGAGTGTGATATTCTGGATGAAATAAACAGTGAGAGAGGAGTATTAAGGGGATTAGCAGCTTTGGAAGTAAATAATTCCCCAGGCCCAGATGAAATGCATCCCAGGCTATTGAGCGAAGTAAAATAGGAAATAGCAGATCTCTGGACCATCATTTTCCAGTTCTATTTGGATTTTGGCATGGTGCCAGAGGACTGCTAATGTGGTAGCCTCGTTTAAGAAGGGAGAAAGGGATAGGCCGAGTAATTACAGATCTGTCAGCCTAACCTCAGTGGTGGGAAATTCTTGGAAAAAATATCTGCAAGAGTGGATAAATCTACATTTGGAAAGGCAAGGATTAATTAGGGACAGTCAGCACAGATTTGTTAAGGGAAGATCGTGTTTGACTAACCTGATTACCTCCTCAAAAAATTAAACCAAGAGGGTCGATGAGGGTAGTGCATAAAATGTAGTGCATATGGCCTTTAGCAAAACTTTTGATAAGGTCCCACATGGTAGACCGGGCACGAAGGCCATGGGATCCAGAGCAAAGTGGTAATTTGGATCCAATATTGGCTTAGAGTAGGAAGCAAAAGGTAATGATTGATGGATGTTTTTGTGACTGGAAGGATGTTTCCAATGGGGTTCTGCAGGGCTCAGTCATGGGTCCCTTGCTTTTTGTGGTACATATCAATGACCTAGATTTGAATCTAGGGAGTAAGATTAAGACATCTATAGGTGACACTAAAATTGGCTGTGTGGTTGATAATGAAGAGGAAAGTCATGGACTGCAGGAGGATATCAATCTACTGGTCAAGTGGGCAGAACTGTGGCAAAATAAATTTAATTCGGAGAATAATGAGGTAATGCACTTTGGGAGGGCTAATAAGGAAAGGGTATACACATTAATGTTTGAAGATCAGTCCCTCAAAACTGTCACCAAGCTCATAGTCTACAGGGACATAGTGGATTCACTCTGGAGCATCCACGATGCTGAGAATGACGTGAGTATCACGTGTAGCGAGTTGGTCGTACCGCAGGGAAAGGGTCCACAGCCAGATAGGGAATGGAAGACCAACAGGAAGAGCAGTGCAAGGAAGGTAGTGCAGGAGTCCCCTGTGGTCATCCCCCTGCAAAACAGATACACTGCTTTGGGAACTGTTGAGGGGGATGACTCATCAGGGGAGGGAAGCAGCAGCCAAGTTCATGGCACCGTGGCTGGCTCTGTTGCACAGGAGGGCAAGAAAAAGAGTGAAAGAGCGATATTGATAGGGGATTCAATTGTAAGGGGAATAGATAGGCGTTTCTGCGGCCGCAACCGAGACTCCAGGATGGTATGTTGCCTCCCTGGTGCAAGGGTCAAGGATGTCTCGGAGCGGGTGCAGGACATTCTAAACAGGGAGAGAGATTAGCCAGTTGTCGTGGTGCACATTGGTACCAACGACATCGGTAAAAAAAAAGGGATGAGGTCCTACGAAACGAATTAAAGGAGCTAGGAGCTAAATTAAAACTAGGACCTCAAAAGTAGTAATCTCGGGATTGCTACCAGTGCCACGTGATAATCAGAGTAGGAATCGCAGGATAGCGCAGATGAATACGTGGCTTGAGCAGTGGTGCAGCAGAGAGGGATTCAAATTCCTGGGGCATTGGAACCGGTTCTGGGGGAGGTGGGACCAGTACAAACCGGACGGTCTGCACCTGGGCAGGACTGGAACCAATGTCCTAGGGGGAGTGTTTGCGAGTGCTGTTGGGGAGGAGTTAAACTAATATGGCTGGAGGAGGGGAACCAATGCAGGGAGACAGAGAGAAACAAAAAGGAGGCAAAAGCAAAAGACAGAAAGGAGATGAGGAAAAGTTGAGGTCAGAGAAGCCTAAGGCAAAGAACAAAAAGGGTCATTGTACAGCAAAATTCTAAAAGGACAAAGGGTGTTAAAAAAAACAAGCCTGAAAGCTTTGTGTCTTAATGCAAGGAGTATCCGCAATAAGGTGGATGAATTAACTGTGCAAATAGATGTTAACAAATATGATGTGATTGGGATTACGGAGACGTGGCCTCAGGATGATCAGGGCTGGGAACTCAACATCCAGGAGTATTCAACATTCAGGAAAGATAGAATAAAAGTAAAAGAAGGTGGGGTAGCATTGCTGGTTAAGGAGAAAATTAAGCAATAGTTCGGAAGGACATTAGCTTGGATGATGTGGAATCTCACTGGGTAGAGCTGCAGAACACTAAAGGGCAAAAAACGTTCGTGGGAGTTGTGTACAGACGTCCAAACAGTAGTAGTGATGTTGGGGAGGGCATCAAACATGAAATTAGGGGTGCGTGCAATAAAGGTGTAGCAGCTATAATGGGTGACTTTAATATGCACATATATTGGGCTAACCAAACTGGAAGCAATACGGTGGAGGAAGATTTCCTGGATTGCATAAGGGATGGTTTTTTAGACCAATATGTCGAGGAACCAACTAGGGGGGAGGCCATCTTAGACTGGGTGTTGTGTAATGAGTGAGGATTAATTAGCAATCTCGTTGTGCGAGGCCCCTTGGGGAAGAGTGACTATAATATGGTGGAATTCTGCATTAGGATGGAGAATGAAACAGTTAATGCAGAGACCATGGTCCAGAAATTAAAGAAGGGTAACTTTGAAGGTCTGAGGCGTGAATTGGCTAGGATAGATTGGCGAATGATACTGAAGGGGTTGACTGTGTATGGGTAATGGCAGACATTTAGAGACTGCATGGATGAACTACAACAATTGTACATTCCTTTCTGGTATAAAAATAAAAAAAAGGAAGGTGGCTCAACCATGGCTATCAAAGGAAATCAGGGATAGTATTAAAGCAAAGGAAGTGGCGTACAAATTGGCCAGAAATAGCAGCGAACCCGGGGACTGGGAGAAATTTAGAACTCAGTAGAGGAGGACAAAGGGTTTGATTAGGGCAGGGCAAATGGAGTACGAGAAGAAGCTTGCAGGGAACATTAAGACAGATTGCAAAAGTTTCTAGAGATATGTGAAGAGAAAAAGGTTAGTAAAGACAAACGTAGGTCCCCTGCAGTCAGAATCAGGGGAAGTCATAATTGGGAACAAAGAAATGGCGGACCAATTGAACAAGTACTTTGGTTCGGTATTCAATAAGGAGGACACAAACAACCTTCCAGATATAAAAGGGGTCGGAGGGTCAAGTAAGGAGGAGGAACTGAGGGAAATCCTTATTAATCGGGAAAATGTGTTGGGGAAATTGATGGGATTGACGGCCGATAAATCCCCAGGGCCTGATGGACTGCATCCCAGAGTACATAAGGAGGTGGCCTTGGAAATAGTGGATGCATTGACAGTCATTTTCCAACATTCCATTGAATCTGGATCAGTTCCTATGGAGTGGAGGGTAGCCAATGTAACCCCACTTTTTAAAAAAGGAGGGAGAGAGATAACATGGAATTATAGACCGGTCAGCCTGACATCGATAGTGGGTAAAATGATGGAATCAATCTTAAGGATGTCATAGCAGTGCATTTGGAAAGAGGTGATATGATAGGTCCAAGTCAGCATGGATTTGTGAAAGGGAAATCATGCTTGACAAATCTTCTGGAATTTTTTGAGGATGTTTCCAGTAGAGTGGACAAGGGAGAACCAGTTGATGTGGTATATTTGGACTTTCAGGAGACTTTCGACAAGGTCCCACATAAGAGATTAATGTGCAAAGTTAAAGCACATGGGATTGGGGGTAGTGTGCTGACATGGATTGAGAACTGGTTGTCAGACAGGAAGCAAAGAGGAGGAGTAAATGGGGACTTTTCAGAATGGCAGGCAGTGATTAGTGGGGTACCGCAAGGTTCTGTGCTGGTCCCCCAGCTGTTTACACTGTACATTAATGATTTAGACGAGGCGATTAAATGTAGTATCTCCACATTTGCGGATGACACTAAGTTGGGTGGCAGTGTGAGCTGCGAGGAGGATTCTACGAGGCTGCAGAGCGACTTGGAAAGGTTAGGTGAGTGGGCAAATGCATGGCAGATGAATTATAATGTGGATAAATGTGAGGTTATCCACTTTGGTGGTAAAAACAGAGAGACAGACTATTATCTGAATGGTGACAGATTAGGAAAAGGGGAGGTGCAAAGAGACCTGGGTGTCATGGTACATCAGTCATTGAAGGTTGGCATGCAGGTACAGCAGGCGGTTAAGAAAGCAAATGGCATGTTGGCCTTCATAGCGAGGGGATTTGAGTACAGGGGCAGGGAGGTGTTGCGACTGTTGTACAGGGCCTTGGTGAGGCCACACCTGGAGTATTGTGTACAGTTTTGATCTCCTAACCTGAGGAAGGACATTCTTGCTATTGAGGCAGTGCAGCGAATGTTCACCAGACTGATTCCAAGGATGGCGGGAGGACCTATGACGAAAGACCGGATCAACTGGGTTGTATTCACTGGTGTTCAGAAGAATGAGAGGGGACCTCATAGAAACGGTTAAAATTCTGACGGGGTTAGAGAGGTTAGATGCAGAAAAATGTTCCCAATGTTGGGGAAGTCCAGAACCAGGGGACACAGTCTAAGGATAAGGGGTAAGCCATTTGGGACCGAGATGAGGAGGCATTTCTTCACCCAGAGAGTGGTGAACCTGTGGAATTCTCTACCACAGAAAGTTGTTGAGGTCAATTCACTAAATATATTTAAAATTGAGTTAGATGAAGTCCTTACTACTAGGGCGATCAAGGGGTATGGTGAGAAAGCAGAAATGGGGTACTGAAGTTGCATGTTCAGCCAGAAACTCATTGAATGGCGGTGCAGGCTAGAAGGGCCGAATGGCCTACTCCTGCACCTATTTTCTATGTTTCTATGTTTCTATACCCGCCCTCCTGTATGGCTCAGAGACGTGGACCATGTACAGTAGACACCTCAAGTCGCGAGAGAAATACCAACAGCGATGTCTCCGCAAGATCCTGAAAATCGCCTGGGAGGTCAAACGCACAAACATTAGCGTCTTCGTCCAGGTCAACATCCCCAGCATTGAAGCACTGACCACAATTAATCAGCTCCACTGGACAGGCCACATAGTTTGCATTCCAGACACAAGACTCCCAAAGCAAGCGCTCTACTCGGAACTTGTCCACTGCAATCGAGCCAAAGGCGGGCAGAGGAAACGTTACAAGACACCCTCAAAGCCTCCCTGATAAAGTGCGACATGCCCACTGACACCTGGGAGTCCTTGGCAATAGACCGCCATAAGTAGAGGAAGTGCGTTCGGGAGGGCGCTGAGCTCCGAGAGTATCGTCGCAGAGAGCATGCAGAAATCAAGCGTAGGCAGTGGAAGGAGCGTGCGGCAAACCAGGCTCCCTGCCCACCCTTTCCCTCAACGATTATCTGTCCCACCTGTGCCATAAACGATGGTTCTCGTATTGGACTGTACAGCCACCAAAGAACTCAGGCTAAAAGTGGAAGCAAGTCTTCCTCGATCCTGAGGGACTGCCTATGATGATGATGATACAACTTAAGCGGTAGAGGATCAAAGGGACCTTGGAGTGCTTGTCCACAGATCCGTGAAAGTAGCAGGCCAGGTGGATAAGTTGGTTAAGAAGGCAGACAGAATGCTTGCCTTTATTGGCCGAAGCACAGAATACAAGAGCACGGAGGTTATGCTTCAATTGTACAATACTCTGGTTAGGCCACAGCTGGAGTTCTGGTTGCTGTATTATCGGAAGGATGTGATTGCACGGGAGAGGGTGCAGAGGAGATTTACTAGGATGCTGCCCGGAATGCAGCATCTTAGCTGTGAGAACAGATTGGATAGGCTGGGTTTGCTCTCATTGGAATAGTGGAGTCTGTGAGGAGACCTCATTGAGGTGACAACATTTTGAGATATAGTGGATAGCAAGGGTATATTTCCCTTGGTGGTTGAATCAGTTTTAAGGTGGTTAGTGGAATGCTCAGAGGGGATTTGAGGGGAAGGATTCTTCACGCAGAGGGTTGTGGGTGTCTGGAACTCACTGCCTGGAAGGGTGGTGGATGCAGAAACGCTCACCACATTTAAAAGGTGCATGGATGGGCACTTGAAGTGCCGAAATCTGCAGGGTTACGGACGTAGAGCTGGTAATTGGGATTAGACTGGATAACTTCCTGTTGGCTGGCACAGATACGATGGTAAGTACTGCAGCGAATCGAATATGGCCAGCGTGATCTCCTGGACTCGTTTCGATCGCCTGGATGGGTAAGAGAGGAATTTTCCCAGATTTTTTTCCTCCAATTGGCCTAGGTTTTATCTGGTTTTTGCCTCTCCCAGGAGATCACATGGCTCCGGTTGGGGTGGAGTGTAGAATGTTTCAGTGTAAGGGCTGTCGCAGTTGTGTGAGGCGGACTGGTTGGCCCGGGTGCTCTTTACCTTTCCACCATTGTTCATTGCTCATAGGTTTACATGAAAGCTTCAGGGCAGGTGACAGAGGGCCGTCGGCGCTTTATTGGTCGGTGTGGACAGGATGGGCCGAATTGGCCTCCTGCGCTGTAAATTTCTACGTTTGTACCAATTACTTTAAATCTATGCCCCTAGTTATTGACCGCTCTGCGAAGGGGGATAGGTCCCTCCTATCCACTCCATCTAGGCCCCTCATAATTTTATAAACCTCAATAAGGTCTCCACTCAGCCTCCTCTGTTCCAAAGAAAACCACCCCAGCCTATCTAATCTTTCCTCATACCTACAATTCTCCAGTCCAGGCATCATCCTGGTAAGTCGCTTCTTTACCCTCTCTTTTCTGCAATGTGATGACCAGAATTGCACGCAGTATTCTAGCTGTGGCCTAACTAGTGTTTTATACAGTTCAAGCTCTTGTATTCTATGCCTCGGCTAATAAAGTCTAGTATCCCGTATACCTTCTTATCCAGTTTATCGACCTGTCCTGCTCCCCTCAGGGAACTGTGGACAAGCACGCCAAGGTCCCTCTGTTCCTCTACACTTCTCAGTGTCCTACCATCTATTGTGTATTCCCTTTCCTTGTTAGCCCTCACCAAATGCATTACCTCACACTTCTGCGGATTGAATTCCATTTGCCCGTGCTCTGCCCACCTGACAGTTCCATTGATACCTTCCTGCAGTCTAAGCTTTCTTCTTCATTATCAACCACACGGACAATTTTCGTATCATCTGCAAACTTCGTAGTCATACCCCTTACATTCAAGTCTAAATCATTGATGTATCCCAGAAACATCCTTCCAGTCACAAAAACAACCATTGTCCATTAACCTTTGCTTCCTACCTCAGCCAATTTTGGATCCAAGTTGCCACTTTGCCTTGTATCCCATGGGCTATTACTTTCATGACCAGTCTGCCATGTGGGATCTTATCAATAGCCTTGTTAAAATCCATATACATAACGTCAAACACAACACCGTCATCGACCCTCCGTGTGACCTCCTCACAAAATGCAATCAGGTTAGTCAGACACGACCTTCCATAAACAAATCCGTACTGAATGTCCCTGATTAATCCCGGTCTTTCTGAATGAAGATTTATCCTGTCCCTCAGAGTTTTTTTCCAATAATTCAAAGTCCAAATTGGGGGAACTGAATTTTATTTTGTCTTGCTATTGAGATTGGGGCCAGAGGGAAAATATATAATAATAAATAATTTATTTTAAAAATCGGTGATCAGACCTGCAGTATGATCAAAATCTCCAGATGACGCCAAAAATGGGGAGCGTGGGGCTCTGTGAAGAGGACTGAAAGTGAGTTCAGTCTGAATGCACAGGTTTGTAAATGGGCTGGATGGATGGCAGATGAAATTTAGTGCAGAGAAATCTGATGCAAAACATTTTGGAAGAAAAATGGAGGAAATGTATATTAAATGATAATATTTTAAATGGAGTGGAGGGGTAGAGAGATTTGGGGATGTAAAAGTTTAGCTAATCCCTTTTCTTATTAATTAGCAAGTTCCAGAGTTCAATGTCAGTAACTTTAATACCTTAATAAGAAATATAAGAGGAGCAGTTTCTCCGTCATCCACCGTATCTTATACTGATCCACCAATCAGAGTAAAGATGCAAGTCCAGCGTGTCCACAGTAACTGACACCGGGTCAGTCCGCGGGATGGAACTTCGGACGCCCTGAGCTTGATCTCCGGTGTCACCAGTCCCCACTGACCCCTTACATCAGTCTCCCCTCACTTTTATACCCTGCACTGATCCACCTCTGGCACCGGACTCTTCTTTGTCTTCTCTGCTGGGTTTGGGCAGGAAGTGCGGAAAAGACAGCTGGAACTTCTCTAATCTGTGATTTACAAGGACACTTTCCCTGGTTCCCAGGAGTTACTTTTCTTCAGTAATTTTCTCATTATCCCTAAACTACCCTGCCTGCTGTTAGTTCTTATAGTTTCAACATTATAGGTATAAACATCTTACATTATAATCTAATCTATTCTATTATCACACTGGTTTAAGCTTGGAAGAAGCACTGATGGTAGCCAGGGCACAGAATATACTCTGGGTGGGGAACTTGAATGTCCATCACCAAGAGTGGCTTGGTAGTACCACTACTGACTGAGCTGGCCGAGTCCTGAAGGACATTTCTGCCAAACTGGGCCTGCAGCAGATGGTGAGAGAAACAACACGAGGAAAAAACCTACTTGAGCTGGTCCTCATCAATCTTCCTGTCACAGATACGAACAATGATGGACAGGTAAAGACCATCGGGTATATGGAGCCTGTCCCACATGGAGCTGCATCGGTCTATGACAGCATTGGTAGCAGTGACCACCACACAGTCATTGTGGAGACAAAGTCACACCGAAGGCAATCTCAAATGTGTTGTGTGGCACCATCACCGTGCTCAACGGGATAGATGCAGAACAGATCTAGCAGCTGAAAACTGGGCATCCTCAGGGTACTGTGGGCCATCAGCAGCAGCAGCATTGTATTCCACCACAATCTGTAACCTCATGGTCCGGCATATCCCTCACTCTAACATTACCATCAAGTCTGGTTCAATTAGGAGTGCAGAAGAACATGCCAGGAGCAGCACCAGGCGTACCGAGAAATGAGATACCAGCCTGGGGAAGCTGCAACACAGGACTACATGCATACTAAGTAGCAGAAGCAGCAAGGTATAAACAGGGCTAAGCAATCCCACAATAAACGAATCAGATCAAAGCTCTGCAGTTCTGCCACATCCATTCGTGAATGAACACAAGAACATATATAAGAACTAGGAGCAGGAGTAGATCATACGGCCCCTCGAGCCTGCTCCGACATTCAATAAGATCACGGCTGATTTTCTACCACAACTCCACTGTCCTGTACTATCCGCATATCTCTTGATTCCCTTAATATCCTATGGTGGGTTTAGTTCTACACTAACTGGTTCCCCTCCATCTTCTTCCCTGAAGGTAATGACACTGGTTGGGTTCAGTTCTACACTCACTGGTTCCCCTCCCTCTCCGCCCCTGAAGGTATTGACTCTGGCCTGCTCCTGCACCTATTTTCTATGTTTCTATGTTTCTATGTTTCCTCCCCTGAAGGTATTGACTCTGGCTGGGTTCAGTTCTACACTCACTGGTTCCCTTCCCCTGACGGTGCTGACTCTGGCTGGGTTCAGTTCTGCAAACATAGAAACATAGAAAATAGGTGCAGGAGTAGGCCATTCGGCGCTTCGAGCCTGCACCGCCATTCAATGAGTTAATGGCTGAACATGCAACTTCAGTACCCCATTCCTGCTTTCTCGCCATACCCCTTGATGCCCCTAGTAGAAAGGACTACATCTAACTCCTTTTTGAATATATTTAGTGAATTGGCCTCAACAAATTTCTGTGGTAGAGAATTCCACAGGTTCACCACTCTCTGGGTGAAGAAGTTTCTCCTCATCTAGGTCCTAAATAGCTTACCCATTATCCTTAGACTGTGACCCTTGGTTCTGGACTTCCCCAACATTAGGAACATTATTCCTGCATCTAACTGTCGAAACGCATCAGAATTTTAACGTTTCTATGAGATCCCCTCTCATTCTTCTGAACTCCAGTGAATACAAGCCCAGTTGATCCAGTCTTTCTTGATAGGTCATTCCCGTCTGGTGTACCTTCGCTGCACTCCCTCAAGTTAGGAGACCAAAACTGTGCTCAATACTCCAGGTGTGGCCTCACCGAGGCCCTGTACAACTGAAGTAACACCTCCCTGCCCCTGTACTCAAATCCCCTCGCTATGAAGGCCAACATGCCATTTGCTTTCTTAACCGCCTGCTGTACCTGCATGCCAACCTTCAATGACTGATGTACTATGACACCCAGGTCGCGTTGCACCTCCACTTTTCCTAATTTGCCATCATTCAGATAATAGCCTGTCTCCATATTTTTACCACCAAAGTGGATAACTTCACATTTATCCACATTATACTTCATCTGCCATGCATTTGCCCACTCACCTAACCTATCCAAGTCACTCTGTAGCCTCATAGCATCCTCCTCGCAGCTCACACTGCCACCCAACTTAGTGTCATCTGCAAATTTGGAGATACTACATTTAATCCCCTCGTCTAAATCATTAACGTACAATGTAAACAGCTGGGGACCCAGAACAGAACATTGCGGTACCCCACTAGTCACTGCCTGCCATTCTGAGAAGTAGCCATTTACTCCTACTCTTTGCTTCCTGTCTGGCAACCAGTTCTCAGTCCATGTCAGCACACTACCCCCAATCCCATGTGCTTTAACTTTGCACATTAATCTCTTGTGTGGGACCTTGTCGAAAGCTTTTTGAAAGTCCAAATTCACAACATCAACTGGTTCTCCCTTGCCCACTCTACTGGAAACATTCTCAAAAAATTCCGGAATATTTGTCAAGCTTGATTTCCCTTTCACAAATCCATGCTGACTTGGACCTATCATGTCACCTCTTTCCAAATGCGCTGCTATGATATCCTTAATTATTGATCCCATCATTTTACCCACTACTGATGTCAGGCTGACCAGTCTATAATTCTCTGTTTTCTCTCTCCCTCCTTTTTTTAAAAAAGTGGGGTTACATTGGCTACCCTCCACTCCAATAGGAACTGATCCAGAGTCTATGGAATGTTGGAAAATGACTGTCAATGCCTCCGATATTTCCAAGGCCACCTCCTTAAGTTCTCTGGGATGCAGTACATCAGGCCCTGGGGATTTATCGGCCTTCAATCCCATCAATTTCCCTAACACAATTTCCCGACTAATAAGGATTTCCCTCAGTTCCTCCATCTTACTAGACCCTCTGACACCTTTTATATCCGGAGGGTTGTTTGTGTCCTCTTTAGTGAATACCGAACCAAAGTACTTGTTCAATTGGTCCGCCATGGAGATTTCGCAAGACGTCCACCAAGTCGAAGGACCCGACCAGGTCCCTCAACTTCTCAATCGCCGTCATGCTCTGCGGAGCACCGGAGCAGTCACTCGCCTCGAGGGTGCAGTTAAAATCCCCCCCGAGGACAAGGCAGTCGCCGACGTCGACGGAGCCAAGAAGAGCGGACACTTCTTCGAAGAAGCGGGTTTGCTGCGGGCTGGGCTGAGCGGCGTACACGTTCACTAGATGGAGCGGCACGGCCCCCAGGGGAACCGTGACGTGCAGCAAGCGGCCTTGCACGGGCTCCTTGACCCCCAAGATCTCTGGCTGTAAATGCGGGGCCAACAAGATGGCCACCCTACAAGAAGTTTTAGTGAGGTGGCTCATGCGGACCTCTCCTTGCCATTCCAGGAGCCACGTGGCTTCGTCTCCCGGAACGGTGTGGGTTTCTTGCAGGAAGCACACTGCATAGTTCCCCTCCCGCAGGAGTGGAAAATTGTTACATCTACGGTGTGCCTCTCTGCCGCCGTTGATGTTGAGGCTGGCTATGGTTATCTTCATGACAAAAGCATAGTGCAACCTCTACCTAACCTATTGTGGGGGGGTGAGTGGAGTCGTTTGTTCACCTCCACTTCTTGAGCAGCCCAGCGAGGAACCTTTTGAGCCGGCGCAGCTCAAGGCCTTGCGCCTTTGATAAGGACCCACCCGCGGCCATGGTTTTAGCGGCGGCGCCGACGGACGCGACGAGCAGCCCCGGCTCGGACCATCTTTCCAGGGCCAGATGGGCTGGGTTTCGGCGACCCTGGCTCTCGACCAAAATGTCCCGGAGTTCCTTTGCAGGAATGAGGGAGGACTCAGCGGCGGGCATGAGGAGATCCACCGCCTCACTGGCGATGGACTCGAGATCTTCTCCCTCGTCCCCCACTGAATCCCCGTCCCCCTCCGGGAGGTCGCTGCCAGCAGCTGGTCCGGCGACCGCACGAGGTACGGCAAACGGCCCGGCCGCTCCATCCGACCCTGGCTCTGCCCCGATCCCACCCCCAGGATCGTCGGCAGAGGAGTCCCTACTGGGCTCTTTTAAAAGTGGTGCTGGGTCAGGAACGACAGCGGAAGGGGTTCCTCCTCCGCCCCAGGAACCGGGGAACATGGAGAGACCTGCCCAAAGTAATGTGCCAGATCCTCCAAGTACCCCAGCTCCATTAGTAGGGGGCGAGGGTTGTTGTTATTCCCCCTCCCCGCCGCCCCAACCCCCGGCCCAGCGTGTGGATGTTCCGTGAAATTATTATCATTTTCAGTTTCTGCCGAGTCGAGCAAATGCCGGGGGAAGTTGGATATTGGCTGGGCGGGCTCAGGTTCGGCCTTTTCGGCCCCGCCCGCCTCAGTCCCCGGGACGCTCGACCGGCGGCTACGCATTTCTCCGCTGGCCCCAGGCCCCCCACGACAGGCAGATCTTCCACGCCATCCCTGGGAGGCAGAGGCTGGGCAGCCTCGACTGTCTCACACTCCCCGCGGACAGACTCCTCTCGCCTACAGCGCAGCTTGGGTGTGCTGGTGGGGGATGCGGGACATGCGACGGGCACCGACGACTCCGTGGAGGGATGTTGTTCCCCTTCCGCCTCATTGGAGCGGCGCCTCCGTTTGTTCCTGGGGGGGCGCGGAGGCAGGGAGACCTCCATGTCTGCCGAGGCCACCCGCTCCACTACCCCCTTTTTCTTATATTGCCCGCGCCCGAGCCCCTCTGTGATATTGGTCAAGGGCTCGGGCACGGGCTCAGGGCACCCCGTGCTAGCCGGTGACAGGGCTGGGCTGAGCGCGGTGATCAGACTGTCTGGCGCACTGAGGGGACGCGCATCAAGATGTTTCGCCTTCCTCCGCGCCTTCTTTCCAATCGGACGTTCTCCCTCCCCCCCGCCGGAGGCCGTGAAAACAAAGTTAGAGCACATGGGATTGGGGGTAGTGTACTGACATGGATTGAGAACTGGGTGTCAGACAGGAAGCAAAGAGTATGAGTAAATGGGTACTTTTCAGAATGGCAGGCAGTGACTAGTGGGGTACCGCAAGGTTCTGTGCTGGGGCCCCAGCTGATTACACTGTACATTAATGATTTAGATCAGGGGATTAAACGTAGTATCTCCAAATTTGCGGATGACACTAAGTTGGGTGGCAGTGTGAGCTGCGAGGAGGATGCTGTGAGGCTGCAGAGCGACTTGGATAGGGTAGGTGAGTGGGCAAATGCATGGCAGATGAAGTATAATGTGGATAAATGTGAGGTTATCCACTTTGGTGGTAAAAACAGAGAGACAGACTATTATCTGAATGGTGACAGATTAGGAAAAGGGGAGGTGCAAAGAGACCTGGGTGTCATGGTACATCAGTCATTGAAGGTTGGCATGCAGGTGCAGCAGCGGTTAAGAAAGCAAATGGCATGTTGGCCTTCATAGCAAGGGGATTTGAGTACAGGGGCAGGGAGGTGTTGCTACAGTTGTACAGGGCATTGATGAGGCCACACCTGGAGTATTGTGTACAGTTTTGGTCTCCTAACCTGAGGAAGGACATTCTTGCTATTGAGGGAGTGCAGCGAAGGTTCACCAGACTGATTCCCGGGATGGCGGGACTGACCTATCAAGAAAGACTGGATCAACTGGGCTTGTATTCACTGGAGTTCAGAAGAATGAGAGGGGACCTCATAGAAACATATAAAATTCTGACGGGGTTAGACAGGTTAGATGCAGGAAGAATGTTCCCAATGTTGGGGAAGTCCAGAACCAGGGTTCACAGTCTAAGGATAAGGGGTAAGCCATTTAGGACCGAGATGCGGAGGAACTTCTTCACCCAGAGAGTGGTGAACCTGTGGAATTCTCTACCACAGAAAGTTGTTGAGGCCAATTCACTAAATATATTCAAAATGGAGTTAGATGAGGTCCTTACTGCTAGGGGGATCAAGGGGTATGGCGAGAAAGCAGGAATGGGGTACTGAAGTTGAATGTTCAGCCATGAACTCATTGAATGGCGGTGCAGGCTAGAAGGGCCGAATGGCCTTCTCCTGCACCTATTTTCTATGTTTCTATGTTTCTAAAGGCCCCGACGATGCCCGCGCACTGACAGGTCCCGGCACGCGGACGCTACTAGGGGGTGGGGTGGCGGCGGCGCCCGCCTTGGCCGCCTTCGGTGATTTGGCGGCCTTGGAGGCGGGGCAGTTCTTGCGAACGTGTCCCACCTCCCTGCAGGAATGGCACCGCACGCCGTCCGACGTCCAAAAGATGCGGTAGGCAGTCCCCTCGTGCACCACATTAAAATTGCCGTCCGTCGTCTCCTCCCGCATCAGCCGGACAAAGAGCTGGCGGCGGAAGGAGAACACATGGTGCACGCTGTTCTCCCTGAGGCCGAGCGGTATGGTGTTGATCCCCGACCTTACCTCCCCCAGTTGGTGTAGGTGAGGGAGGAGGAGCTCAGCGGGAACAAAGGGCGGAACGTTTGAAAGGATGAACTTCTGCGCGGTGGCCTCAAGAGGGTCCACAGGCAGGAACGTCCCGCCCACCGTGAGCCTCTTTTCAAGGGACAGGGACATCGCCCGCTCCGACCCCAGGAAAAACACGGCCTTCCCAGACATCTTGGAGGTTGCGACAATGGCCGAGGGGCCGACTACCCCAGCCATTTCCCGCACGCACTCCTCGATGCTCATTGTGGGTGAGTGTAGCTCATGACCCCGTGTTTTTTTCTTATCAGTCTGAATGGTGGCAGGCCAGCAGGAGGCGCAGGAGGCGCCGTGGATGTGGACGCCGCCTGCGCATATGTCCTAGCTGGCCCTGCCACTGGCGTGGATGGGGTCGCTATCACGGGGTCCCTTTAAGGGCTACACCCACCCAAAAGTCACAGGACTTAATGGTCTTTAATTGGCCTCGTTGGTGTTTTGAGCAGAGTGAGCTTTTAATGGGGCACACCTCTCCCCTAGTTAACGAATGGGGAGGGGCCTTGCTCCCTCTGCTCAGTTGTCTTAATTGTTTTTACAATTAAGAGGAAAGGGCTCTCAGAGAGAGAGGTGAGAGACAGAGAGAGAGAGAAAAAGAGGGGGTGGGAAAGATGGAAGCTGCGAGGGCAGGTCTCCCCTCACAGCGATGGGTGGCTGTTTGTTGGGGTGCACTCCCCAGATGGCAAAAAAACACAGTCTTTGTAGAATGGTCTTCGGGTGGGGGGGAGAAGCTGTCTTCACCTGGGGTAGCTGGAGCCACCCAGGCACACACTCCCAACGAAGTTTAATAGCGTGATTAGTACTACTTCAGCCAGGTAGCTCCAGCTATCCCAGGCTAGGCAATGGGGGAGGGGTGCTTCAGTGGTGTGTGGGGCCCAGCTGTAAGCACGACCCCCACACACACTTCCACACACACACACCCACCGCGATGTACCGGCCCTCGAAAGGTCTTCTTTCCTCCCCCCACCGATACAACAAAGTCTTTCGGGGGAATGCAACAAAACACACCCACTTGTCGAAGATTGTAGAAATGGTTCTCCCTCCTTCCACACTGGATTGTGTTTTCTCAGGATGTTCTTTTCCCCCTGTCTCCAACTCTCTGTAGCAGTAATAACGTTGATAAATTTTCTGCTCTCCTCCTCTCCCTCTGGACGTTGAATTGTATTAAGCCAGCCCTCTCCTCCTCTTCCTGGACTGTTTCACAGGGCTCACTCTAGGCTTTCCAGAAAGGAGCTTCAGCAGGGAGTTCCTTCTCTCAGAACAGCACAGCTCCAACTGAATAGGCCACGCCTCCAAAGCTCCACCATTGGTCCACAGAACTCTTTTCTTTGGAGAAAATTAAAACATTAAATCATAAAATCGTGTCCCCCCGATCTGGGGGGCGCACCAAACATTTGCAAGGCCCTTTGTTTGTGTTTATTTTTTTTATTTTTTTTTTTTAGGTTTTTTTTTGGGCACTAAAATCTTTTTTTTTTCTCCAAGTGCCCCCTATAAAAGGGGATGGGGACATTAAAAACACCGGCAATTAAAACAAATGAAACTTTAAAACATAAAATCAAATTATAATTTGGTTGCACTTGAACCCTTTGGTGCCCACCTCTCGCGGAAGGCCGCGAGCTTACTGGTGGACACCGCGTGCTCGATCTCCAAGGACACCCTGGTGTGGATGTACATGTGGAAGAGAGGCAGGCAGTCAGGTTGAACGACCCCCTCGACCGACCGATGCCTGGACCGGCTGATGGCACCCTTGCCCGTGCCCAGGAGCAGTCCGACGAGGAGGCGCTCGGAACTACCAGCTCCCCTCCGCACAGGGTGTCCAAAGATCAGGAGTGTGGGTCTGAAGTGCAGCCAGAATTTCAGGAGCAGCAACTTTAAATAATAAAACAGGGGCTGCAACCTCGTGCATTCCATAAAAACATGGAACACAGACTCTTCCAGACCGCAGAAATTGCAGCCGGCCTGGGAGCCCGTGAACCGGCTTAAAAATTTATTGCACTGGACTGCTCCGTGCACCACCCTCCAGGCCAAGTCCGCGATAAATACTGGGACGACTCCCTCGTAGATTGCTCTCCATCGAGGACCCCCGCCTCCTTCGGACGGCAAGATGGTACGCCATGGCGTGTCCGGATGGCAGGCGAGGATGGCAAAGTTGAGAGTGTGCAGGAGCAGCCCGTAAAGGAAACCCCGCCGCGTGGAACTGAAAGGCACGGAGGGGATTCCGCGAGGCGGCTCAAGTTGTGAGGCGCCAGCTCCCGAGGGAGGTTCCGGGGTTTGGCGCCGATGAGCAATTCCGTCCGGATGGGGGTCAGTTCGGACGGGATCTCCCCACGTGTTTCAGCCTCCTCGATGCACCTAACGGAGTCAGGGCCCAGAGCTGTTTTTAGCGATTCGATGGCATCGGCAGCGCGGCGGACATTGGCGGAATTTAGGCGCAGCGTGAGCGTGTCTGGCGCCATCCAGCCCGCTCCTCCACCATCGAGCAGGTCCCTGACCCTGGTCACATCACCAGCCACAGCCCTCTCGTCCGACCGCTACCTAAAACCTCGGTCGTGGAGGTACGGATTCCCGAGCAGCGGCTCCTGCAGGACAGCCGCCACTCCAGCCGGTGGAGAGCTGCGCTTGGTGGAGACTTTGTTGCAGACCCTGGTGAGTTCCTTGTAAAAAGGAGGCAGCTCCTGGAAGGCGGTCCTGACGCCCCCCAAACTCACAAACAGGAGCTGCGTGTCGTAGTTGAAGCCGTGCTGCTGGCGGAAGAAATACGTCGCCAGAGCACGCCACCGAGGAGGGGGCTCGACGTAAAGGTATCTCTGCAGGGTCTGAAGATGGAAAGTCGCGATCTGGGCGCTGACGCACACCAACGACTGACCGCCCTCCCCAAGCGGGAGACTCAAGACCGCGGCAGAGACCCAGTGCTTCCTGTTGTTCTAGAAGAAGTCCAACAGCTTCTTCTGTATCTTGGTGACGAACGCAGGGGGAGGGGTCAAAGTGACCAGCCGGTACTACAACATGGCGGCCACTAGCTGGTTTATGACTAGCGCTCGACCCCTGTAGGACAGCACTCGGAGCAGTCCTGTCCAGCGCCCTAGGCGAGTGGCAACATTGGCCTCCAGCTCTTGCCAATTCGCCGGCCAGGCTTCCTCGTCGGTGCTAAGGTAGACTCCCAGATAGAGGAGATGGGTCGTGCTCCAGGCAAAAGGCCTGAGCTCCTCCGGCAGGGAATCCACCCAGCACTGACCCACAAGGAGTCCGGAACATTTCTCCCAGTTGATCCTGGCAGAGGATGCAGTGGAGTAAATTTCCTGGGACTCACGCATCCCCCGCAGGTCAGCGGGATCCTCTATCGCGAGGAGCACGTCATTGGCGTAAGCCAAGAGGACGACTTCTACGCCCGGCCCATGCAGAGACAGTCCCGTCAACCTCGTCTGCAGGAGGCGCAGGACAGGCTCCACGCAGATGGCATATAACTGGCCGGACATGTGGCATCCCTGGCGCACCCCTCTCCCAAAGCGAAGGGGCGCCGTCAAGGACCCATAAACCTTTATCAGACACTCCGCTGCGACGTACAAAAGTCGGATCCGGGCGACGAAATGCGTCCCGAACCCGAAAGCGCGCAGAGTTCCGAACAGATAGTCGTGATCCACCCTGTTGAACGCCTTCTCTTGGTCGAGAGATAGGAAGGCGACCGACAGACCAGCCTCCTGGGAATGATGGATGAGGTCCTGGTCCAGATAGATGTTATCGTGGATATCTCGGCCCGGGACCGTGTAGGACTGGTCGCCGTGGATCATGTGGTCCAGCACGGTGCCAAGGCGAGCAGACATCGCCCTGCTGAAGATTTTGTAGTCCGTGCTGAGGAGGGAGACCGGGCGCCAGTTATTAAGGAGGCGGAGATCGCCCTTCTTAGGCAGCACGACGATGATTGCCATGCGCCAAGAGAGGGGCATCTCCCCGGTCGCTAGACTTTCCCCCACGACCCGCGCGTAGTCGCCCCCCAGGACCTGACAGAACACCCTGTGGAACTCCACGGTCAGCCCGTCGAGCCCCGGGGCTTTTCCCCTCGAGAGCCGGTCGAGGGCGCCAGTCAGCTCCGCCAGGCTTAGCGGAGCTTCCAGATTTTTGGCGCCCTCCGGGCCGACCTTCGGCAAGTCCTCCCACAAAACTCTATGCGCTTCCTCGCTGGACGGCTCCGGAGAGAACAGAGCCCCGTAATATTCACGGGCCCTGTTGTTGACGCCCTCCGGATCCGAGACGAGCGAGCCGTCGTCGGCCAGCAGCGTCAAGAGCTGCTTCCGGGCACTCTGTCTTTTTTCCAGCGAGTAGAAGAAGGGGGAGCCGCGGTCCAGATCCCACAGGAACCGGATCTGCGACCTCACGAACGCGCCTCAGGACCCGACGAGCTGCACGTCCTTCAGCACGGCCTTCTTTGCATCGTACACCATCCGCAGGGCCGGGTCCTCCACGACTTGACCGAGACTGGACTCCAGTTTGAGCACCTCTTTTTCTCAGCGCCCGACCCTCGCCGCCCAACTCTGTGTCGACCCCCTCGCCAACTCTTGACAGAAGACGCGGACGTGATCCTTGCCCACGTCCCATCATAGCCTCAAGGAGGGGAAGCCCACCTGCTTCCTTCTCCAATCTGCCCAGAAACGACGGAACGAGTCCTGGAACCGGACGTCCTCCAGCAGCTGGTTGTTAAAATGCCAGTACGCGGACCCCGTACTCGCGCGGAGCGAAGCGAGCTCCGCCCACACCAGGTGGGGGTCCGAACACGGCACCGGTCGCATGGAGGCCGCCGGGACGCAGCAAACCAACGCCCGAGACACGTAAAGGCGGTTGACTCTGGACCATCCTTCTCCAGGCCTCAACCAAGTAAAGGCACTGGAGTCGGGATGGAGATTTCGCCAGACGTCCACCAAGTCGAAGGACCCGACCAGGTCCCTCAACTTCTCCATCGCCGTCATGCTCTGCGGGGCACCGGAGCAGTCCCTCGCCTCGAGGGTGCAATTAAAATCCCCCCCGAGGACAATGCAGTCGCCGACGTCGACGGAGCCAAGAAGAGCGGACACCTCTTCGAAGCAACGCGTTTGCTGCGGTCCGGGCTGAGGGGCGTACACGTTCACGAGATGTAGCGGCACGTCCCCCAGGCGCACCGTGACGTGCAGCAAGCGGCCTGGCACGGGCTCCTCGACCCCCAAGATCTCCGGCTGAAAATGCGGGGCCAACAAGATGGCCACCCCACAAGAAGTGATAGTGAGGTAGCTCATGCGGACCTCTCCTTGCCATTCCAGGAGCCACGTGGCTTCATCTCCCGGAACGGTGTGGGTTTCTTGCAGGAAGCACATCGCATATTTCCCCTCCCGCAGGAGCAAAAAATTGTTAAATCTATGGTGTGCCTCTCTGCCGCCGTTGATGTTGAGGCTGGCTATGGTTATCTTCATGACAAAAGCAGAGTGCAACCTCTACCTAACCTATTGTGGGGGGCGGGAGTGGAGTCGTTTGTTCACCTCCACTCCTTCAGCAGCCCAGCGAGGAACCTTTTGAGCCGGCGCAGCTTAAGGCCTTGCACCAGTGATAAGGGACCGCCCGCGGCCATGATTTTAGCGGCGGCGCCGACGGACGCGACGAGCAGCCCCGGCTCGGACCATCTTTCCCGGGTCAGATGCGCTCTATTGTGGCGGCCCTGGCTCTTGACAAAAAAGTCCCGGAGCTCCTTTGCAGGAATGAGGGGGGACTCAGCGGCGGGCACGAGGAGATCCACCGCCTCACTGGCGATGGTCTCGAGATCTTCTCCCGAGTCCCCCACCGAGTCCCCGTCCCCCTCCGGGAGGTCGCTGCCAGCAGCCGACCCGTCGACCGCACGAGGTACGGCAAACGGCCCGGCCGCTCCATCCGACCCTGGCTCTGCCCCGATCCCACCCCCAGGATCGTCGACAGAGGACTCCCCACTGGGCTCTTATAAAAGCGGTGCTGGGTCAGGAAGTGAAAGCAGAAGGGGTGCCCCCTCCGCCCCAGGAACCGGGGAACTCGGAGATACCTGGTTTAGGAAATTCTCCAGGTCCTCCAAGTACCCCAGCTCCAAAGTAGGGGGCGAGGATTGGTGTTCTTCTCCCTCCCCACCGCCACCCCCCGGCCCAGCGTGTACAGATTCATTAAAATTGTTAATACTGTGTATTTCTGCCGAGTCGAGCAAGTCCCGGGGCAAGGTGGATATTGGCTGGGCGGGCTCAGGTTCGGACTTTTCGGCCCCGCCCACCTCAGTCCTCGGGACGCTCGACCCGGCGGCATCGTATTCCTCCGCTGGCCCCACGCCCACCACGACAGGCAGATCCTCCACGCCATCCCCGGGAGGCAGAGCCTGGGCAGCCTCGACTGCCCGTCACTCCCCGGGGACAGATTCCTCCCATCTACGGCGCAGTTTGGGGGCGCTGGTGGGGGACGCGGGACACGCGGCGGGCACCGACTCCTCCACGGAGGGATGTTGTTCCCCCTCCACCTCATTGGAGCGGCGCCTCCTTTTGTTCCTGGGGGTGCGCGGAGGCAGGGAGACCTCCATGTCTGCCGAGGCCTCCCGCTCCACTCCCCCCTTTTTCTTATCTTGCCCGTACCCGAGCCCCTCTGTGATATTGGTCAAGGGCTCGGGCACGGGCTCAGGGCACCCCGCGCTCGCCGGTGACAGGGTTGGGCTGAGCGCGGTTATCAGACTGTCTGGTGGACTAAGGGGACCCACCTCAGGATGTTTCGCCTTCCTCCGCGCCTTCTTTCCGATCGGACGGTCTCCCGCCCCCCCTGCGGAGGCCGTGAAAACAAAGGCCCCTGATGATGCCCGCGCACCTACGGCTCCCGGCACGCGGACGCTACTAGGGGGTGGGGTGGCAGCGGTGCCAGCCTTGGCTGCCTTCAGTGGTTTGGCGGCCTTGGAGGCGAGGCAGTTCTTGCGAACGTGCCCCACCTCCCTGCAGGCATGGCACCGCACGCCGTCCGACGTCCAGAAGACGCGGTAGGCAGTCCCCTCATGCACCACATTAAAATTGCCCTCTGTCGTCTCCTCCCGCGCCAGCTGGACAAAGAGCTGGTGGCGGAAGGAGAACACATGACGCAGGCTGTTCTCCCTGAGGCCGAGCGGTATGGGGTTGATCCCCGACCTTACCTCCCTCAGTTGGTGTAGGTGAGGGAGAAGGAGCTCAGCGGGAACAAAGGGCGGGACGTTTGAAATGATGACTCTCTGCGCGGTGGCCTCGAGAGGGTCCACCGGCAGGAACGTCCCGCACACCGTGAGCCCCATTTCGAGGGCCAGGGACACCGCCCGCTCCGACCCCAGGAAGAATACAGCCTTCCCAGACATCTTGGAGGCTGCGACAATGGCCGAGGGGCCGACTACCCCAGCCATCGCCCGCACACACTCCTCAATGCTCATTGCGGGGTGAGTGTAGCTCTTGACCCCGTGTTTTTTTGTTATCAGTCTGAATGTTGGCAGGGCAGCAGGAGGCGCAGAAGGTGCCGTGGATGTGGACGCCGCCTGCGCATATGTCCTAGCTGGCCCTGCCACCGGCGTGGATGGGGTCGCCTTCACGGGGTCCCTTTAAGGGCTACACCCACCCCAAAGTCACAGGCCTTAATGGTCTTTAAATGGCCTCGTTGGTTTTTTTGAGCAGAGGGAACACTTAATGGTGCACACCTCTCCCGTAGTTAACGAATGGGGAGGGGCCTTGCTCCCTCTGCTCAGTTGTCTTAATTGTTTTTACAATTAGGAGGAAAGGGCTCTCAGAGAGAGAGGGGAGAGACAGAGAGAGAGAGGAAGAGTGTGGGGGGTGGGAAAGACGGAAGCTGCGAGGGCAGGTCTCCCCGCACAGCGATGGGTGGGCGTTTCTTGTGGTGCACTCCCCAGATGGCAAAAAACACAATCTTTGTAGAATGGTCTTCGGGTGTGGGGAGAAGATGTCTTCACCTGGGGTAGCTGGAGGCAACCAGGCACACACTCCCAACGATGTTTAATAGGGTAATTAATACTATTTCAGCCAGGTAGCTCCAGCTATCCCAGGCTAGGCAATGGGGGAGGGGTGCTTCAGTGGTGTGTGGGGCCCAGCTGTAAGCAAGACCCCCACACACACTTCCACACACACACACCCGCCGCGATGATCCGGCCCTCGAAAGGTCTTCTTTCCTCCCCCCACCGATACAACAAAGTCTTTCGGGGAATGCACCAAAACACACCCACCTGTCGAGGATTGTCGAAATGGCTCTCCCTCCTTCCACACTGGATGTTATTTCCTCAGGATGTTCTTTTCCCCCTCTCTCCAACTCTGTGTAGTAGCAATAAATGATACATTTTCTGCTCTTCTCCTCTCCCTCTGGACGTTGAATATGTAGTAAGCCAGCCCTCTCCTCCTCTTCCTGGGCTGTTCTCAGGGTTCACTCCAGGATTTCGAGACAGGACCTTCAGCAGGGAGTTCCTTCTGTCTGAGCAGCACAGCTCCAACTGAATAGGCCACGCCTCCAAAGCTCCACCATTGGTGCACAGATCCCCTGAAAGTAGCAGGCCAGGTGGAGAAGGTGGTTAAGGAGGCACACGGAATGCTTGCCTTTATTAGCGAAGGCATAGAATATAAGAGCAGGGAGGTTATGCTTAAATTATATAATACATGGCTTAAGCCACAGCTGGAGTACTGTTTGCAGTGCTGGTCATCATATTATAGGAAGGACATAATTGCACTATCGAGGATGCAGAGGAGATTTACTAGGATGCTGCCTTGAATGGAGAATCTTAATTGCAAGGACAGATTTGATAGGCTGGGTTTGTTCTCATTGAAAGATATGAGGATGAGAGGAGACCAAAATGAGGTGTACAAAATATTGTGCGGCCTGGACATAGTGGATAGTAAGGGCCTAATTCCATTGGTGGAGGGTTAAATTATACGGGTGCTTAATTTTAAGCTGGTTGGTGGAAGTTTTAGAGGGGGTTTGAGGTGGGGGGGGCTTCTTTATGCAGAGGATGCTGGGGATCTGGAATTCACAGCCTGGTAGAGTGGTGGAAGCAGAAACCCTCACCACTTTTAAGAGAGGGTGAGATGGGTACTTAAAGTGCAGTAACCTGCAGAGTTACCGACCTCGAGCTGGTAATTGGGACTCGACTGGATGACTTTTTGTTGGACTGCGCAGATAAAATGGTAAGTACTGCAGGGAATAGTATACGGCCAGGGTCATCTCCTGGATTGTTTTGATCACGTGGATGGGTCGGAGTGGAATTTTCCCAGATTTTCTTCTCCCTAAATTGGCTTGGGTTTGTAATCTGGGTTTTGCCTCTCCCAGGAGATCACATGGCTCCAGTTGGGGTGGAGGGTTGAATGTTTCAGTATAAGGGGTGTCGCAGTTGTGTGGGGTGGACTGGTTGGGCTGTATGCTCTTTGCCTTTACGTCATTGATCATACGTTGCTATGTAACATTTAGGGCTACTGACCAACGGTCGTGTGGCTCTTTTTCAGCTGGTGTGGACACGATGGGCAGAAATGGCTTCCTTCTACTCTGTGTATGGCGTAACTTTCGGCACACTACTGTGTGCCGAAAGTTACGCCATAAACAAATGTGCAATAATTGGATGTTAGTTTCCATTTTTAATCAAAATGGCTTTAAACTAAATATTAGTCTTTAAATGCGTGGTAATTGGGCGAACCCGATGGAAAGTCTCGCCCAATGTATATTAAGGGCAGCGGACACTTCTGACGGTGTCCCGCACATGCAAGCATCAGTGGCAAAAGACGAATCTATTTGGGGGTTATATCAATGTCCCATTGTAATAGTTCCAAAGTCCATTTATTAATCCATTGGGATTAGATCAAGCAATCGCCTGGTTTCATGAGGAGGTTCAGCGGGGTGTGAGGGCAATGCAAGATGTCCCTCTAGAAGCCCATGATGTTGGTAAGACATTGACTGACTCAGAACGTCGCCAGTAGGTGGCGCATGCAGGCAGAATAAATCGTGAAGCAAATGCCATTGGTTGTAACCTGCCTCATCGTTCTTGACGTCGGACTGCAGTCAGACTATGATCAGTGGATGCAACTTCGAGATGGAATGGTTGTGTTGGGTTGGGGTTCATTAAACAGATAGTCTGTATCATGTATTGTTTCAATTTCTCAACTGCAGCAGTCTCATTTGGCTCCCATAGGGAGGAGACTTGACCCTCCTTTTCTCACAACTGCTCATAGAGGGGCCTAGCAAGTTTTGTAAATCGAGGAATAAAATTACGCAAGTATCCTACTGGTCCCAATAATGATCGGAGCACTGTCCCGGATGCAGGAAGCGGCAGTCATCAGAGGATCTCTATTTTGTTTTCGGCAGGTGTTGGACTGCACGGAGAGATCGTGACTCCCAAATAGGTGACCTGTTTCTGCAAAAGATTAGCTTTTCAATTGTTAATTTTCAAGCATGCATTGCTTAATAGTGTTAACAGACAATTAGTAGTCAAGATGGTACTCGACCGTACTGTTGGTTAGTAACAAATTATCAATGTACTGAAGCAGGGAATGGGGCTTAGAAGAAACATCAAGGATCTGTACCATTCTGGTATGCACGATGGTCGGGGTATCTTGCAAGCATTGGGTCAGGTACGTCCCCGTGTTACTCTGATCCTCATAAATAAAAGCAAATTTATATTGATCATCTGTTCAAACTGGAATACTCCAAATGCCGATTGCAATCTCTTGGGTGGAAAAGTATTTGGAGCCTTTTGGGAGTTCTGATACTAAAGTTGGAGCATCCCTATCGAAAAAGTCGCCCTTGGGCGAAACTTTGTTCAGACTTTAGTGAACAATAGTGACACTCCAGCTAACATCCAGCTTCCGAACTGGCCAAGCTGGTGAATTGGTCGTGAAGGAGCCATTTCCCAGAATGCCCTGTTTTAAAATGGATTCGTTTACATCTCGAATATAGGGATGGCATTCTTTGGGAATTGGGTACATAAGAATATAAGAAATTGGAGCAAGAGTAGGCCACTGGGCCCCTCGAGCCTGCTCCACCATTCAGTAAGATCATGACTGATGTGATCATGGACTCAGCTCCACTTCCCCGCTGCTCCCCATATACCCCTTATCGCCTTATCCTTTAAGAAACTGTCTAGTTCTGTCTTAAATTCATTGAATATCCCAGCTTCCACAGCTCTCTGAGGCAGCAAATTCCACAATTTACAACGTTCTGAGAGAAGAAATTTCTCCTTATCTCTCTTATTCGAAGATTATGCCCTCTCGTTCTGATCTCCGCGTCAGTGGAAACATCCTGTCTGCATCCAACTTGTTAAACCCCCTCATAACCTTATACATTTCGATAAGATCACCTCTCATTCTTCTGATTTCCAATGAGTAGAGGAACAACCTGTTCAACCTTTCATCATATGTCAACCGCCTCATTCCCAGAATCAACCTAGTGAACTTTCTCTGAACTGCCTCCAAAGCAAATATGGAAACCAAAACTGCACGCAGTATTCCATGTGTGGCCTCACCAATATCTTGTATAGCTGTAGCAAGACTACCCTGCTTTTATACTCCATCCCTTTTGCTATAAAGGCTAAGATAACATTGGCCTTCCTGATCATTTGCTGTATCTGCATGCAGCATCCATGCATATGTACCCCAGGTCCCGCTGGACTGCAGCACTTTGCAATCTTTCTCCATTTAAATAATGGCTTGATCTTTGATTTTTTTCTGCCATATTGCATGAACTCACACTTTCCAGCATTATCCTCCATCTGCCAAATTGTTGCCTTCGCACCTAGCCAGTCTATGTCCTTTTGCAGATGTTTTGTATCCTCCTCAAACAGTGCTCATCTCCCAATGTTTGTATCATTATTCAACTTGGCTACGTTACACTCAGTCCCTTCTTCAAGTCGTTAATATAGATTGTAAATTGTTCAGGTCCCAGCACTGATCCCTGCGGCACACCACTAGTTATTTTTTGCCAAACAGAGAATGAGCCATTTATCCCGACTCCCTGTTCTGTTTCTCAATGGAGTGAGGTGGGCCACTAATCATCTCCGCACCCTCCATCCCACCACAATCATGCTTGCTAGAGGCGAATGCGGGCGAGTGCGTTTGAATTAATGTTTTGATTCGCTCATCTGGGTGATCTGGCATCTTGTACAGAAAAGTCCTCTTAATCACAAATACGGAGTGGGCATCTGATATTTCGACCAATTCGCTACCTCTTGTCCCGATCGAAACACACCCCAGGCTGTAATGAATAATTTTCCCAAACAATACTTCCCAATACACCGCTCCTTTCAGGAGTTGTAATCATGACGGGTTTATCAACAATCAAATGTACCCCATCCATGCGCAGAATTATTATTTCCCCATTAAGAGCAGAGATTGACTCTCATCAAAGCCTTGTAACGTTAAACAACCCTTGCCCGCCGCCGCATGGCACTGTGCATGGGGATTCCAAACCTCGGAGTGTACATGACCATTCTAACTCGGCTACTGTAAGTGAGGATTCTTCTCATGGGACTGTAAATAAGGACTATAACCCTGGGACCGTTGATGGATATACTATTACTGTGACTGTACAGGATGATCCCAAACCTGCAGCTGTATATGGGCATGCTAAAACTGAGAATGTACATTTGTATTCTAATCCTGGGACTTTGCATGTGGATTCAAACCCTGTGATTGTACCCGGCGATTCTAACCCTCGGATTTTACATAACGATTCCGAAACTGGAAATTTACTTAAGGATACTAATACTGGGAGTGTACATGTGCAGTCTAACCCTGTGACTGTAGTGGTGCATTCTAAACCTGGGACTGTATACTGGGACTCCAAACCTGGAACTGTACAAGTGGATTCTAATTGAATGCTGTAAATTAGGAATCTAACTCTGGGCATGTACATGGGCATTCTAACCCTAGGACTGTACCTGGTGATTCAATCCCTACGAATGTACATGGGCATTCCAACCCTGTAACTGTACATGGGGATTCAATCCCTGGCACTGTAGATGAGGATTCTAATCTTGAGACTGTAAATGGATATTCTATCCCAGGGACTGTACATAGGCATTCTAACCCTAGAAATGTATACGGGGATTCTAACCCTGGGCCTGAACATGGGGATTCTAACGCTCGGTGCGTATATAGTGATTCTAAACCTGAGTCTGTGTATGGAAATTCTAACCGCGGGACTGTACATGGGAATTCCAAAACCGGGACTGTAGATGGAGACTATAATCATGGGAATGTACATGGAGTTTCTAACCCTGATACAGTACTTGGGAATTATAACTCTCGGAATGTACATGTGAATTCTGACCCTGGTACAGTAAATGAGAATTCTATCTCTGGGACTGTATATGGAATTTTAACCCTCAGCCTATACGTGGGTTTCTAAACCTGGGACCATACATGGGGATTCTCACCCTGGGAGTGAATTTAGTGATCTATCTCGGGCAGTGTACATGTATATTTTGACCCTGGGCTTGTCCATGGGGATTCTAACCCTGGGATTGTGCATGATAACACTGCCCTTAGCTTAGAAATGTGTCTCATTGCAAGGTCAGACACTTCTTACTGAAGAAAATGCATATCGTGTTTTCATAATATAGAGATCAGACCTGGGGCATTCAACAATAACATCATTAAATTGATAACAAATAAATAAATAGTGCAATGCTTCAATAAACAAATCATTTCAATATCTGCAATGTTGTGAAAGAACTGAAGACTGTGATTAATTTCTACTCAAATAGGGAGAACTCCATAGAACTGACAGTATAAAGCATGCCATTCGACCCAACTAGTTGATGTCCGTGTTTATGCTCGACAGGAGCCTTTTCCCACCCCTCTTTATCTAACCCTATCAGCATAACCTTCGACTAGTTTCTACCTCGTGTACGCATCTAACTGACCTTTAAATGATACTCTGCGAATCACTTCATACTCCAAGTTGCAGCGAGTTCCACATTCTCACCAGTATCTCAGTAAATGCATTTCTCCTGAATTCCTTCTTAGATTTATTATTGAGTAGCTTATATCGATGGTCTCTAGTTTTGGACTCACGTCACATGTGCAAAACTTAAGTTAACCATTCATAATTTAAATGCCTCTATTAGGCCAGCCCTCGGCTTTTGTTATAAAATAAAATTGCCCCAGCCATTTTAAACTTTCCTGATGGTTACAGTTATTGCAGTACTGGCATCATTATTGTAAACGATGTGCACCTTTTCCAGTGCTTCGATATCGGTTTTGTAATATGTAGACCAGAGCTGTACACATTACGTTAATTATGATTTAAACACGGTTCTATATAATTTTAAGATAACCTCTTTGATTTCGATTAAATTTCGGTGGAAAACACCAGTGGTCTGTTTGCATTTCGATGCCCATGTTAACATGCTTTGCTTATGGAAATTATTTTTGAATCTGTACCCATGAAACTCTTTGGCCCTCCACCCATTTCAGACTCTCCTTTAGCAAGCAGTAGTTAGGAACAACAATCTTCCTACCGAAATGCACCGCCTCAGACTGCATTCTTCCTCTCTATAAACAGTACTACCAATTTGGATTCATCTGCATATTTAGAATTTATGATTCTTCTTCTTGTGTCCATATCGTTTATGTAAATGTTGAACAACAGAGTTCTCAACGTCTATCCATGTGGAACACTACTTCTCACCTTCACTAATCTGAGTAAATACCTTTCTGCCTTACTCCCTATTTCTATTTGTGTATCAAGCTTGCTAACCATTCTGCTGCTAGTCCCCGAACTCCACTTTCTCTGTGATTATTCTTGAGTCTGCTATGTGCTATCTTATCGAAGGGGTTCAGAAAATCAAAGTATATTTTATCTACTGCATTGCCCACATATGCTCGTTCTGACACATATTCAAAGATTTCAAAAAAGCTGGTCAAGCATGCCATTCCTTTTTGGATTACATACAGACTTCGTATATTTTGTGCATTCAGATGTTTATTTTTTTACATATTTGAATAAGAATTCCATTATCTTTCCGATCATTGGCGTTATGCTAACTGGTCTGCAGTTCTTTGGACTTGTTCTGTCTTCCATTTTATATACAGGAATAACTTTTAAATGGTAAACCACAATGGTCTTCCCTTTCTTTCCTCGACGTCTCCATCTCCATTTCAGGGGATAGACCATCCACCAATATCTACTGTAACCCGACCAACTCCTGCAGGACTCTTGCATGTACTTCCTCCCACCCGAATTCCTGGAATGACACTATTTTATTCTCATGTTACTGCACCTCGGTTGCATTTATTTTGCCGATGCCACCATCCAAACCAATGCAATCGAAATGTCTTTACTTCTCCTTAGACGAGGAATCACCTCCACTGTAGTGGACAGAGCCATCTACCATGCGAATCCTGCGTTACTGCTATCACCCCTTCCCCTCACTGACAAAACCCAATTACTGTTCCATGTGTCCTCACCTTCCACTCCACCGACCTCCACGTTCAAAACATTATCCTTTGCCATTTTTGCCACTTACACTGCCAAGGCCACCAACAAATATATCTTCCGCTCTCCTTCCGTCCCACTCTGGTCCACTCTTCCATCAGCTCCCACAGCCCATCCCCTTTCCCAGCACCTTTGGATGCACAGTACACATAGGAAATTACAGGTGAATGAAACGACGGATGGCTTTAATCTACATATTGATTGGGCAAACCAAATTTTCGCTAATAGTGTGGAGGACGAATAAAGGGTCCTCAGAGAGGAGTGACCAATATATGATAGATTGACATTAAGTTTGAAAGCGATTTATTTAAATCCGGTCTTTTGTGTTAATTATAAAAAAATGGAAACTAAAAAGGGGCTAAGGGAAATTGGGAAATTATACTAAAAGGTATGACGGTAGACAAGCAATGGAATTAAACCAGCATTTAAAGAATTAACATCATTTACAACAAACTAACGATCCTTTAGGGCAGAAAAAAACCCCACAGGAAAAGTGGTCCAACCGTGGCTAACAATAGAAATTAAAGATACTATTAGATTAAAGGAAGAAGCTTATAATTGTTCCAAAAAGAGCACTCAGCCTGAGGATTCGGAAGATTTTAGAATGTTTAGAATTCAGCTAAGGATGCAACGAAATTGATGAAGAAAGGAAAGTAGAATGTGAGAGTAAACTAGTAAGAATCACAAAAACAGACTGTAAAAGCTTCTATTTTTATGTAAAAAGGAAAAAATGAGCAAAATCAAATGTGGGTCCCCTACAGGTTGAGACAAGAGAAATTATAACGGGGATTAAAGAAATGGCAGATAAAATAAACACATATGTTGTGTCTGTTTTCACGGAAGGAGACACGAAAAAAACCCCGGAAATAGTTGAATGCCAAGGGCCGAGCAAGAATACGTAACTGAAATAATTTAATATTAGTAAAAACACGCTACTAGAGAAGTTAATGGGGATGTAAGCCGATAAATCCCTTGGAACTGAGGGCCAACATCCTAGGGTTTTGAAAGAAGTGGCTACAAAGGTAACAGATGCATTGGTTGTCATCTTGCAAATTTCCATATATTCTAGAATGGTTCCCGCGGATTGGAAGGTAACTAACATAAAAGCATAATTTAAGAAAGGAGGGAGAGAGAAAACTGGGAATTGCAGAACAATTAACCTGATATCAGCAGTAGGGAAAATGGTACCGTCTATTATTAAGTACTTAATAACAGGGCACTCAGAATATAATATTAGAATTGGGCGGAGTCAACATGGAGTTATGAAAGTGAAATAATGTTTGACAAATATGTTGGATATTTTTGAGGTTTTAACTCGCAGAACTGATAAGGAGAAACCAGTGGATGTGGTCTATTTGGATTTTCATTAGACATTCGAAAAGTTGCCACGCATGAGGATATTGAAGAAAATTAGGGTTCATGGGAATGGGGGTAATTATACTAGCATGGATGGAGCATTGGTAATTGATCAGAATATAGAGAGAAGGAATAAACGTGTCATTTTTGGGTTGTCAGACTGTAAATAGTGAGGTGCAGCAAGGATCAGTGCATGGGCCTCAGCTGTTTACAATCTATATCAAAGATTTGGATGAGGGAACCAAATGTGATATACCGAAGTTGTCTTCTTCTTAGAGGTCTAAATTCAAGAGAGTTTAGAATAATCAGAGCTGATCGCATTGCAACATAAAAAAGTCTTACATTGCTTGAGATGTTAAATACAGTGAAGATGTTTCGTCTCGCTCTTGTCTAGAAACATGGGCCCCAGACTCAGAATAATGCCATTTAGGACTGAGATGAGAAAGAAGTACTTCAGTCAGAGTGTTGTGATTCTTTGTAATTCTCTACCCCAGAGGGCTGTGAAGGCTCAGTCTTTGAGTATATTAAAGGCAAACATCGATAGATTTTTAGATATTATGTGAATCAAGGAATATGGGTTAGCGCAGGACGGTGCAGTTGAGTTAGAAGATCAGCCATGATCTCAGTTAAAGGCGGAGCAGGTTCGAGGGGCCGAATGACCTACTCCTGTTCCTGATTATTGGATTCGTATGTTCTAATGTTCTTGTGCAAGCGATGTAGATGAACAGCGGCCCTCTTACCATTTTCCATCACAACAGCAAAGGCCCCATACATTCCATCGACTTGAATCAGCGATTTACTTATACCTCTTCCAATTTGGTATCCTCCATGCGCTGCTCAGGATGCAGTCTCCTGTACATTGGAGAGATCTCAATGCCAATTCATTGATTGCTTTGCTGAATGCCTCTGGTCAATGAGCCAGCTTGACGCTGTAATAATTTGCGACGTTAATTCTACATGCAACTCCGACTTTGGTGTATGTGTTCTCGGCCACAAAAACTGTGTCTGTGTTTCACTCAATGTTTAACAGCACCGTCTTTTTACAACAGGCATTTTGTTGCCTGTCGGACTCATCAATATTTAAAAGAATTCTGATCATAACCTCGGATGACTTTCTCAGAGGACATGCTGACGCTAGAGGATTGCTGCACTCGAGTCTTTGGGCTGGAGGAGTATGGGTTTGGGCATAGGGTTCCCCGGTGAGGCATGGGATGGGTATTCAGGTACAGGACCGGTGGGCTGGGACACACACCTGGGGCTGGAGGAGGTTTGGGCTGAGGCTTGGGATGGGAATTCCCAATACACGACTGGTGGCATGGCACGCCCACCAGGTGGCGGAGGTTTGCGCTGGGGCTAGGGATGTGAATTCCGGTACACGATCAGTGGGCTGGGACTCACACCTGGGGAAGGAGGACGTTTGGGCTGGTGCTTGGGGTGGGAAGTCACAGTGCCTGACCAGAGCACTGGTCCACACACATGGGGGTGGAGGAGATTTGTGCAGGGGCTTGGGGTGGGGATTCCAGATACACTGCCCGCGGGAGGACCACACGCCTGGAGTCTACTCGAATTTATCTTTATCATTTGCCATGCCCCCCAACACCCCTCAGTTATTCTTCTGTAAGCATTTGCTGCTGCATTGGCCCAAAGTCTGTTCCTTTCATTCAATTCCTTTATATTCAAGAGGGTGTTAGATATGATCCTTATGTCTAAAGGGATCAAGGGGTATGGAGAGAAAACAGGAATTGGGTACTGAGATGAATGAACAGCCATGATCTTCTTGAATGGTGGTGCAGGCTCTAAGGGCCAAATTGCCTACTCCTGCACCTATTTTCTATGTTTCTATGTTTCTATGTGTTTATGCTCTTTTTGCTTTGCACCATCATCCGCTATGTCATAGAATCACTCCTGCCCACCAACCGATCACATACTGTCCTCCTCTACAGAGGAACATAAGAACAGAAGAAATAGGAGTTTGTGTAGGCCATCTGGCCCCTCGAGACTGCTCCACTAATCAACAAGGTGACGGCTGGTCTGACCTTGACCTCAGCTACAATTCCCTGCCCTCTGCCCATAACCATTGATTCGCTTATCATTAAAAAAAAATCTATCTCCACCTGAAAGTTATTCAATGACCCAAAATCCACAGCTCTCACGGATAGAGAATTCCAAAGATTGACGACAAATTGAGAGAAGAAATTCGTCCTCATTCGTCCTCGTTTTAAATGGATGACCGCTTATTCTGAGACTGTGCTCCCTACTCCTAGATTCCACCACGACAGGAAACATGCTCTCTGCACCCAACCTATCAAGCTCCCTCAGAATCGTCTGTTTCAATAAGATCACCTCTCATTCTACTAAACTCCAATGAGTATGAGCTCAACTTTCTCAAGCTTTCTTCGTGTGATAATTGTTTCCTCACAGCAATCAACCTCGTGAAACTTCCCTGAACCTCCTCCAATACAAGTATAGCCCTGCTTCAGTAAGGAGAGCAGTACTGTGCGCAGTACTCCAGGTGTGGTCTCAAGAACGCCTTGCACAGTTGTAGTAGGGCATGCTAACTTCTATACTCCATCCCACCTGCAATAAAGACCAACATTACATTAATTTCCTAATTACCTTCTGGACCTGCACACTTAATTTTTGTGTTCCATTGACAAGCAGCCCCAATTCCGTCTGTACCGTAGCATTTTGCAATCTCTCCCAATTTAAATAATAATTTGCTTTTTTATTTTTCCCACCAAAGATTATAGTGTCACATTTTGCAACATTATACTCCATCTGCCAATTTTTTGCACACCCACTAAGCCTATCAAGAGCCGTTGCAGATTATTTACGTCTTCCTCACAATTACTTTCCCAATTATTCTTGTATAATCAGCAGATATATCTGTATTACATAAGAACATAAGAATTAGGAACAGGAGTGAGCCATCTTGTCCCTCGAGCCTGCTCCACCATTCAAAAAGATCATGGCTGATCTGGCCGTGGACTCAGCTCCACTTACCCGCCCGCTCCCCATACCCCTTAATTCCCTTATTGGTAAAAAATGTATCTATCTGTTATTTGAATACATTCAATGAGCTAGCCTCAACTGCTTCCCTGGGCGGAGAATTCCACAGATTCACAACCCTTTGGGAGAAGAAATTCCTTCTCAACTCGGTTTTAAATTGGCTCCCCCGTATTTTGAGGCTGTGCCCACTAGTTCGAGTCTCCCCGACTAGTGGAAACAAACTCTCTGCCTCGATCTTGTCTATCCCTTTCATTATTTTAAATGTTTCGATAAGAACACCCCTCATCCTTCTGAACTCCAACGAGTAAAGACCCAGTGTACTCAATCTATCATCATAAGGTAACCCGCTCATCTCCAGAATCAGCCTAGTGAATCGTCTCTGTACTCCCTCCAAAGCTAGGATATCCTTCCTTCAGTAAGGTGACCAAAACTGCATGCAGTACTCCAGGTGCGGCCTCACCAATACCCTGTACAGTTGCAGCAGGACCTCCCTGCTTTTATACTCCATCCCTGTTGCAATGAAGGCCAACATTCCATTTGCCTGCTGTACCTGCAAACTAATTTTCGTGGATTCATGCACAAGGACCCCCAGGTCCCTCTGCACCGCAGCATGTTGTAATTTCTCCCCATTCAAATAATATTCCCTTTTACTGTTTTTTTTTCAAGGTGGATGAACTCACATTTACCGACATTGTATTCCATTTGCCAAACCTTAGCCCATTCGCTTAACCTATCTAAATCTCTTTGCAGCCTCTCTGTGTCCGCTACACAACCGGCTTCCACACTAATCTTAGTGTCATCTGCAACTTTTGTTAAACTACACTCTGTCCCCTCCTGCAGGTCATCTATGTATATTGTAAACAGTTGCGGTCCCAGCACCGATCCCTGTGGCACACCACTAACCACCGATTTCCAACCTGAAAAGGACCCATTTATCCCAACTCTCTGCTTTCTGTTAGCCAGCCAATTCTCTCCATGCTAATACATTTCCGCTGACTCCGCGTACCTTTATCTTCTGCAGCAACCTTTTGTGTGGCACCTTATCAAATGCTTTTGGAAATCTAAGTGCACCACATCCATCGGTACACCTCTATCCACCATGCTCGTTATATCCTCAAAGAATTCCAGTAAATTAGTTAAACATGATTTCCCCTTCATGAATCGATGTTGCGTCTGCTTGATTGCACTACTCCTACCTAGAATGTCCCGCTATTTCTTCGTTAATTATAGCTTCAAGCATTTTCCCCACTACAGATGTTAAACTAACCGGCCTATAGATACCTGTCTTTTGTCTGCCCCCTTTTTTAAACAGAGGCGTTGCATTAGCTGCTTTCCAATCCACTGGTTCCTCCCCAGAGTCCAGAGAATTTTGGTAGATTACAATCAATGCATCTGCTATAACTTCCGCCATCTCTTTTAATACCCTGGGATGCATTTCATCAGGACCAGGGAAATTGTCTACCTTGAATCCCATTAACCTGTCCAGCACTACCTCCCTAGTGATAGTGATTGTCTCAAGGTCCTCCCTTCCCACATTCCCGTGACCAGCAATTTTGGCATGGTTTTTGTGACTTCCACTGTGAAGACCGAAGCAAAATAAGTGTTTAAGGTCTCAGCCATTTCCACATTTCCCATTACTAAATCCCCCTTCTCATCTTCTAAAGGACCAATATTTAATTTAGTCATTCTTTTCCTTTTTATATATCGGTCAAAGCTTTTACTATCTGTTTTTAAGTTTTGCGCAAGTTTACTTTCGTAATCTATCTTTCCTTTTTTTTATTACTTTCTTAGTCATACTTTGCTGTCGTTTAAAATTTTCCCAATCTTCTAGTTTCCCACTAACCTTGGCCACCTTGAACGCATTGGTTTTTAATTTGATACTCTCCTTTATTTCCTTGATTATCCATGGCTGGTTATTCCTTCTCTTACCACCCTTCTTTTTCACTGGAATATATTTTTGTTGAGCACTATGTAAGAGCTCCTTAAATGTCCTCCACTGTTCCTCAATTGTGCCACCGTTTAGTCGATGTTCCCAGTCTACTTCATCTAACTCTGCCCTCATCCCACTGTAGTCCCCTTTGTTTAAGCATAGTATGCTCGTTTGAGACACTACTTCCTCACCCTCAATCTGTATTTCAAATTCAACCATACTGTGATCACTCATTCCGAGAGGATCCTTTACTAGGAGATCGTTTATTATTCCTGTCTCATTACACAGGACCAGATCTAAGATAGCTTGCTCCCTTGTAGGTTCTGTTACATACTGTTCGAAGAAACAATCCCGTATGCATTCTATGAATTCCTCCTCCAGGCCACCCCGTGCGATTTGAGTTGATCAATCGATATGTCGGTTAAAATCCCCCATGTTTACTGCCATTCCTTTTTCACATGCCTCTATTATTCCCTTGATTATTTTCCGCCCCTCCGTGAAGTTATTATTTGGGGGCCTATGAACTACGCCCACCAGTGACTTTTTCCCCTTACTATCTCTAATCTCCACCCACAATGATTAAACATTTTGTTCATTAGAGCCAATATCATCTCTCACAACTGCCCTGATATCATCCTTTATTAACAGAGCTACCCCACCTCCTTTCCCTTCTTGTCTATCCTTCCGAATTGTCAGATACCCCTGTATGTTTAATTCCCAGTCTTGGCACCCTGCAACCACGTTTCTATATGGCCACCAAATCATACCCATTTGTAATGATTTGTGCCGTCAACTCATTTACTTTATTTCGAATGCCGCGTGCGATTAGGTCGGGTGTTTTAATACTAGCATTTAAACTATGATTTTTAGTTTTGACCCCTCCTGCAGCCCCTTTATCTTCATTCATATTGTCCCTTCCTTTCACCTTGTGGTTTACACTCACCCCAGTGCTACTCTGCTCTGTTGCCTCCTGCCTTTTGTATTCTTTGTTGGGGTTCTTTTCATCTGCAATCTCACCCACTCTAACTAGCTCAGAGCCCTCTCCTGGGTTCTGAATACTCCTCGCATTGAGACACTGAGCTTTCAGGCTTGCTTTTTTATTACACTTTGACCCTTTAGAATTTTGCTGTACATTGGCCCTTTTTGTTTTTTGCATTGGGTTTCTCTGCCCTCCACTTTTACTCATCTCCTTTCTGTCCTTTGCTTCTGTTTCCATTTTGTTTCCCTCTGTCTACCTGCATTGGTTCCCATCCCCCTGCCATATTAATTTAACTCCTCCCCAACAGCACTAGCAAACACTCCCCCGAGGAAATTGGTTCTGGTCCTGTCAGCTGCAGACCGTCTGATTTGTACTGGTCCCACCTCCCCCAGAACCGGTTCCAATGCCCCAGGAATTTGAATCCCTCCCTGCTCCACCACTGCTCAAGCCACGTATTCATCTGAGCTATCCTGCGATTCCTACTCTGACCAGCACATGGCACTGGTAGCAATCCCGAGATTACTACTTTAGAGGTCCTACTTTTTAATTTAGCTCCAAGCTCCTTAAATTCGTCTCGAAGGACCTCATCCCTTTTATTACCAATGTCGTTGGTACCAATGTGCACCACGACAACTGGCTGTTCACCCTCCCTTTTCAGAATGTCCTGCACCCGCTCCGTGACATCCTTGATCCTTGCACCAGGGAGGCAACATACCATCCTGGAGTCTCGGTTGCGGCCGTAGAAACGCCTATCTATTCCCCTTACAATTGAATCTCCTATCACTATCACTCTCCCACTCTTTTCCCTGCCCTACTGTGCAACAGAGCCAGCCACGGTGCCATGAACTTGGCTGCTGCTGCCCTCCCCTGGTGAGTCATCCCCCTCAACAGTACTCAAAGCAGTGTATCTGTTTTGTAGGGGGATGACCGCAGGGGACCCCTGCACTACCTTCCTTTCAATGCTCTTCCTGCTGGTCTTACATTCCCTAACTCGGCCCATTACAGTCGGTCGTTTCATCCAAGTTATTTATGCAGATTGTAAACAGTTCATGCCCCAGCACTGACCCCTGTGGCACCTCATTACTTACAGATTGTCAACCTGACAATGAACCAATTATCCTGACTCTCTGTTTTCTGTTAGTTAGCCAGCCCTCTATCCATGTTAATGTACTACCCCAACTCCGTGAAGTCTAATATTGTGCCTGTTGTGTGGCAACTTATCGAATGCCTTCTGGAAATTCATATAAATGACATCGACTGATTCCGCCTCATCCACCCTGCTCGTTACATCCTCAAAGCAGTACAGAAAATTTATCAAACGTGATTTGCCTTTGGTAAAACCATGCTGACTCTGTTTGACTGCATTATGATTTTCTAAATGTCCAGCAATTCTTATTTAATGATGGACTCCAGCTTCTTCCCAAAGACAGGTCTTAAGCTAAATGGTCTATCGTGTCCTGCTTTCTGCCTCCCTACTTTCTTAAGCAGGAGCTTTACATTTGCAGTTTTAAAATCCACTGCGATCTCTCCACAAACTGGGAAATTTAGTAGATTACAACCAATGCATGCACTATATGTGCAACGACATACTTTAGGACCCAAGGATGCAGGCCATCAGGACCAGGGGACTTCTCCATCTTTCATACTATTAGTTCACCTCTTACTTTTTATCAAATGACAGTGATAGTTTTAAGTACCCTCCAGACACATTGGCCCCCTGATTATCAATTATTGGGATGCTTTTAGTGTCTTCTACTGAGAGGACCGATACAAAATATTGTTCAAAGTCTCAGCCATTTCCCCATTATTCATTTCCTCATCTCATCCTCTGAGAGGCCAACGTTTAGTTTATCTACTCTCTTCCTTTGTATATACCTGTAGAAGCTCTTACTGTCACTTTTTATAATTCTTGTTAGTTCACTCTCATAAACTATCTTCTCTCTCGTTGTCATTTTTTTAGTCGTCCTTTGCTGGTTTCTGAAAAATTTCCAAACCTTTGGCCTTCCACTATTCTTCGCAAAATTACATGCCTTTTGGTTTCAAGTTGATACCATATTTTACTTCCATAGTTAACCAGGGTTGCTTCATCCTTCTCTTAGAATCTATCTTTCTCTCTGGAATATTTCTTTGCTGAGAGTTATGAAATATCTTTTTAATGTTTGCTACTTGTTATCTACCGCCTTACACTTTAATTCATTTCCCCAGTGCATTTAGCCAACTCTGCCTTCATATCTTTGCAATTGCCTTTATTTAAGATCGATGTATTCATTTGAGACCTATCTTTCTCACCCTCAAATTGAATTTGACAATTCTACTACGCTAAGATCACTCTTCCCAAGAGGATCCTTTACTATGGGATCATTAATGAATCATGTCTAATAGTATGTTTCTCATCCTAGCCCACTGTTCTCTGTCTCTAGTCTTCCTTTAATGCTGTTAATCTTGGGAGCAGTGACCGAAGCGGGAGCAGCGACCGGATCAGGAGCAGTGGCTGCATATAATGGCCCAGCGGCTGTCCGGGTTTGGTCGCTGGCAGTTCGGGAGCAGCGGCTGTAGCAGAAGCAGCGGCAGCCTATAAAAGCCCAGCAGCAGTCCGGCGTTTGCGGTAGTTCGGGAGCAGCAGCCGGAGCAGGAGCAGCGGCGGCCTATAAATGCCCAAAGGCTGTCCAGGGCTGGCAGCATTTCGGGAGCAGTGGCCGGAGCAGGAGCAGTGGCAGCCTATAAAGGCCCAGCGGCAGTCCGGGGTCAATTGCATTTCAGGAGTAGCGGCCGGAACAGGTGCAACGGTGGCCTATAAAGGCCAAACGGCTGCCCGGGGACAGTGCCAGTTCGGGAGCAGCTAGCTGCAATTGGGTCAAAAATAAGAAAGAAGTAAAAAGTAATCGAAGGATGACGTCACAGCCAAGTGGGTAAGTGACTGGCTGGTTGAGTGGGGAGTAGTTTTATTTTTCTTTTTCATTTATCTTGTTCTTTGCAGTAAAAGATCGTTGGCATTATTGCCAAATTCAATTATTTAAGGGTTACGTCATGGCAGGAGAGCCCAGACCCATGTCATGCTCCTCCTGTGTGATGTCGGAAGTCAGCGACGCTTCCAGTGTCCCTGACAACTACATGTGCAGGAAGCTGCAGCTCCTGTCAGACTGCATATGGCACGGGGATAGGAACCAATGCAGGGAGACAGAGGGAAACAAAGTGGAGACAGAAGCAAAAGACAGAAACGAGATGAATAAAAGTGGAGGGCACAGAAACCCAAGGCAAAAAACAAAAAGAACCACTTTTCAGCAAAATTGTAAAGGGTCAAAGTGTGTTCAAAAGGCAAGCCTGAAGGCTCTGTGCCTCAATGCGAGCAGTATTCCGAATAAGGTGGACGATTTAACACTGCAGATAGCAATTAATGGATACGATGTGGTTGGCATCACGGAGACATGGCTCCAGGGTGACCAAGGCTGGGAACTCAACATCCAAGGGTATTTAACATTTAGGAAGGATAGACAGAAAGGAAAAGGAGGCGGGGCGGCGTTGCTGGTTAAATAGGAAATTAATGCAATTGTAAGGAAAGATATTAGCTTGGATGATGTGGACTCGGTATGGGTGGATATACAGAATACAAATGGCAGAAAACGCTAGTGGTTGTTGTGTACAGACCTCCAGAGAGTAGTAGTGATGTTGGGGAGTGCATCAAACAAGAAATTAGGGGTACATGCATAAACAATGCAGCAGTTATCATGGGTGACTTTAATATGCTTATAGATTGGGCTAACCAAACTGGAAACAATACGGTGGAGCAGTATTTGCTGGAGTGCATAAGGGATGATTTTCTCGACCAATATGTCGAGGAACCAACGAGGGGAGGCAAGCCATCTTAGACTGGGTGTTGTGTAATGAGAGAGGATTTATTAGCAATCTCGTTGTGCAAGGCCCCTTGTGGAAGAGTGACCACAATATGGTGGAATTCTACAATTCTACATTAGGATGGAGAATGAAACAGTTAATTCAGAGACCATGGTGCAAAAATTGAAGAAGGGTAACTTTGAAGGTATGAGGCGTGAATTGACTAGGATAGATTGGCGAATGATACTTAAGTGCTTGACAGTGGATGGGCAATGGCAGACATTTCGAGACCGCATGGATGAACTACAACAATTGTACATCCTGGTCTGGCGTAAAAATAAAAAAGTGAAGGTGGCTCAACCGTGGCTATCAAGGGAAATCAGGGATAGTATTAAAGCCAAGGAAGTGGCATACAAATTGGCCAGAAATAGCAACGAACTGGGGGACTGGGAGAAATTTAGTACTCAATAGAGGAGGACAAAGGGTTTTATTAGGGCAGGGAAAATAGAGTACGAGAGGAAGTTTGCAGGGAACATTAAAATGGACTCCAAAAGCGTTTATAAATATATAAAGAGGAAAAGGTTTGGAAAGACAAACGTAGGTCCCCTGCAGTCAGAATCAGGGGAAGTCATGACTGGGAACAAAGAAATGGCAGACCAATTGAACAAGTACTTTGGTTCGGTATTCACTAAGGAGGACAAAAACAACCTTCCGGAGAGAAAAGGGGTCAGAGGGTCTAGTAAGAAGGAGGAACTGAGAGAAATCCTTATTAGTCGGGAAATTGTGTTGGGGAAATTGATGGGATTGAAGGCCGATAAATCCCCACGGCCTGATGGTCTGCATCCCAGAGTACTTAAGGAGGTGGCCTTGGAAATAGCGGATGCATTGACAGTCATTTTCCAACATTCCATAGACTCTGGATCAGTTCCTATGGAGTGGAGGTTAGCCAATGTAACCCCACTTTTTAAAAAAGAAGGGAGAGAGAAAACACCGAATTATGGACTGGTCAGCCTGGATAAAATGATGGAATCAATTATGAATGATGTCATAGCAGCGCATTTGGTAAGAGGTGACAAGATAGGCCCAAGTCAGCATGGATTTGCGAAAGGGAAATCATACTTGACAAATCTTCTGGAATTTTTTGAGGACGTTTCCAATAGAGTATACAAGGGAGAACCAGTTGATGTGGTGTATTTGGTCTTTCAGAAGGCTTTCGACAAGGTCCCACACAAGAGATTAATGTGCAATGTTAAAGCACATGGGATTGGGGGTAGTGAGCTGACGTGGATTGAGAACTGGTTGACAGCCAGGAAGCAAAGAGTAGGAGTAAATGGGTACTTTTCAGAATGGCAGGCAGTGACTAGTGGGGTACCGCAAGGTCCTGTGCTGGGGCCCCAGCTGTTTACATTGTACATTAATGATTTAGATGAGGGGATTAAATGTAGTATTTCCAAATTTGCGGATGACACTAAGTTGGGTGGCAGTGTGAGCTGCGAGGAGGAAACTATGAGGCTGCAGAGTGACTTGGATAGGTTAGGTGAGTCGGTACATGAAGTATAATGTGGATAAATGTGAGGCTATCCACTTTGGTGGTAAAAACAAAGAGCCAGACTATGGTGACACATTAGGAAAAGGGGAGGTGCAACGAGACCTGGGTGTCATGGTACATCAGTCATTGAAGGTTGGCATGCAGGTGCAGCATGCGGTTAAGAAAGCAAATGCCATGTTGGCCTTTATAGCGAGGGGAATTGAGTACAGGGGCAGGGATGTGTTTCTATAGTTGTACACGGCCTTGGTGAGGGCACACCTCGAGTATTGTGTACAGTTTTGTTCTCCTAACTTGAGGAAGGATATTCTTGTTATTGAGGGAGTGCAGCGAAGATTCACCAGACTGATTCCCGGGATGTTGGGACTGACCTAACAAGAAAGACTGGATGAACTGGGCTTGTATTCACTGGAGTTCAGAAGAATGAGAGGGGACCTCATAGAGACGTTTAAAATTCTGACGGGTTTAGACATGTTAGATGCAGGAAGAATGTTCCCAATGTAGGGGAAGTCCAGAACCAGGGGTCACAGTCTACGGATAAGGGCTAAGCCATTTAGGACCGAGACGAGGAGAAACTTCTTCACCCAGAGAGTGGTGAACCTGTGGAATTCTCTACCACAGAAAGTAGTTGAGGCCAATTCACTAAATATATTCAAAAGGGAGTCAGATGATGTCCTTACTACTAGGGGGATCAAGCGGTATGGCGAGAAAGCAGAAAGAGCGTACTTAAGTTTCATGTTCAGCCATGAACTCATTGAATGGCGGTGCAGGCTAGAAGGGCTGAATGGCCTGCTCCTGCACCTAGTTTCTATGTTTCTATGTTTCTATTAGTGGGAGTTGTGTACTGACCACCATACAGTAGTAGGGAGCTTGGGGATGGCATCAAACAGGAAATTATGGACGCGGGCAATAAGGGTTCAGCAGTTATCATGGGCGACTTTAATCTGCATATTGATTAGTCTAACCAAACTGGTAGCAATACTATGGAGGAGTAATTTCTGGAGTGTATAAGGGATAGTTTTCAAAGTCAACATGTCTAGGAATCAACGAGAGAGCATGCCATCCTGGACTGGGTCTTGTGTAATGCAAGAGGATTAATTAAAAATTGCTCATGCGGGTCCCCTTGGGGAAGAGTGACCATAATATGGTAGGATTCTTCATTAAGATGGAGAGTGACACAGTTAATTCAGAGACTAGGGTCCTGAACTTAAAGAAAGGAAACTTCGATGGTATGAGCCGTGAATTGGCTATGAAAGACTGAATAGTAATGCTAAAAGGGCAATGGCAGACATTTAAATAGTAAATGGATGAACTGCAACAACTGTACATCCCGTTGTGTCATACGAATAAAAAGAGGAAGGTGGCTCAACTGTAGCTATCAAGGAAAATTAGCAAAAGTGTTAAATCCATGGAAGAGGCATATACATTGGCCAGACAAAGCAGCAAGCCTGAGGACTGGGAGAAATTTAGAATTCAGCACAGGAGGACTAATGGTTTAATTCGAATGGGGAAAATAGAATATGAGAGTAAGCATGCAGGGAACATAAAAACTGATTGCAAAACCTTCTAAGGATATGTGAAGAGAAAAGGATTAGTGAAGACTAATGTACATCCCTCGGAGCCAGAATCTGAGGAATTCATAATTGGGAACAAGGAAATGGCAGACCATTTGAACAAATACCTTGGTTCTGTCTTCACTAAGGAAGGCTTGAATAACCTTCCGATAAATACTCGTGGTCCTAATGTCTAGCGAGGAGGGGGAACTGAGAGAAATGCTTATTAGTCACCAAATGGTGTTCGGGAAATTGAAAGGACTGAAGGCCGATAAATCTGCAGGGCCTTATAGTCTGGATCCCAGAGTACTTAAGGAATTGGCCCGAGAAATAGTGGATGCATCGGTCGTAATTTTCCAACAATCTATTGACTCTGGTTCAGTTCGAATGGACTGGAGGGTAGCCAATATAACACCACTTTTAAAAAAAAGGAGGGAGAGAGAAAGCAGGGAATTATAGACTGGCTAGCCTGACATCAGTAGTGGGGAAAATGTTGGAATCAATTATTAAAGATGTAGTAGCAGCGCATTTGGAAAGCAGTGATAGGATCGGTTCAAGTCAGCATGGATTTATGAACGGAGATCATGCATGAAAAATCTTCTAGAATTTTTGGAGGATGTAACTAGTAATGTGAATAAGTTGGATCCAGAAGATGTTGTGCATTTGGACTTTCAAAAGGCTTTTGACAAGGTCCCACACTAGAGATTAGTCTGCAAAATTAAGGCGCATTGTATTGCATCAAATGTATTGACGTGGATAGAGAACTGGTTGGCAGACAGAAAGCAAAGAGTGTGAATAAACGGGTCCTTTTCGGAATGGCAGGCAGTGACTAGTGGGGTGCCGCAGGGTTCAGTGCTGGGACCCCAGCTATTTACAATACACATTAATGATTTCGACAAAGGAATTGAACGTAATATCTCCAAGTTTGCAGATGACTCTAAGCTGGGTGGCAGTGCGAGCTGCGAGGAGGCTGCAAGTAGGCTGCAGGGGGACTTGGGCAGGTTACGTGAATGGGCAGATGCATGGCAGATGCAGTGTAATGTGGATACCTGTGAGGTTATCCACTTTGGTTGCAAAAACAGGAAGGCAGATTGTTATCTGAATGGTGACATCTTAGTAAACGGGGTGGTGCAACGAGACCTGGGTATCATGGTACATAAGTCATTGAAGGTAGGCATGCAGGTGCAGCAGGCAGTAAAGAAGGCAAATGGCATGCTGGCCTTTATAGCGAGGGGATATGTGTAGAGGAGCAGGGAGATCTTATTGCAGTTGTACAGGGCCTTGGTGAGACCACACCTTGAGTACTGTGTGCAGTTTTAGTCTCCTAATCTGAGGAAAGACATTATTGCTATTGAGGGAGTGCAGCGAACGTTCACCAGACTGATTCCAGGGATGGCAGGACTGATATATGAAGAAAGACTCGGTCGACTAGACTTATATTCACTGGAATTTAGAGGAATGCGTGGGGATCTCAGAGAAACATATAACATTCTGACGGGATTGCACAGGTTAGAATGTTCCCGATGTTGGGGAAGTCCAGAACCCGGGGTCACAGTCCAAGGTTAAGTGGTAAGCAATTTAGGACCGAGATGAGGAGAAACTTCTTCATTCAGTGAATTGTGAACCTGTGGAATTCTCTATCACAGAAAGTTGTTGAAGCGAGATCGTTAGATATATTCAAAAGCGAGTTAGATCAAGGGATCAAGGTTTATGGCGAGAAAGCAGGAAAGGGGTACTTAAGTTGCATGATCAGCCATGATCATTTCCAATAGTGCTGCAGAGTCGAAGGAGATAATGGCCTTCTCCTGCACCTACTTTCTATGTTTCTATGTCTTCCAGTTCTGATGAAAGTCGATCGACATGAATCTTCAAATCTGTTTCTCTCTCCACAGAGGCTGCCTGATTGTTGATATTTTCAACATTGTCTCTTTTCAATCATAATTACAGCACTCACTTTAATTTTATTTTGCTCAATGATTAGTCCGGGATTTTAGCTGCGTTGGGTTATGTAGGCGGTGGGCGTGGGATGGGGTGGGAGCAGAGTTTAAGAAAGTAGACACGAAGACGGAATGTTAGGGACCCTTAACCCAACATGTTCCTTGACGTTTTCCCCACGCTGGTCGTCGGCCTGATTGAGAGTCAGGCTTTCAGTCGGCCGTGAAACAAGGGGACTCAGGATCAGGACCAAGTCGGCCCAATTCTAAAAATCGGGAGAATGGGGCTCCCAATCCGCCGTTGTGTGCAAACACCGACCCAGGGGTTTGCGCTGTCTCGGTGGTTGCCCTGTCCCGGGGGTTTCCCAGTCCAGGGAGTTTCCCAGTCCAGGGGGTTTCCCTGTCCCGGGGGTTTCCCTGTCCCTGGGGTTGCCCTGTTCCGGGGGTTGCCCTGTCCCGGGGGTTGCCCTGTTCCGGGGGTTGCCCTGTCCCAGGGGTTGCCCTGTTCCGGGGGTTTCCCTGTCCCTGGGGTTGCCCTATACTGGGGGTTGCCCTGTTCCGCGGGTTGCCCTGTCCCGGTGGAAGCGCTGTCCCGCAGGTTGCCCTATCTTGGGGGTTGCCCTGTCCCGGGAGTTGCCCTGTCCCGGGGGAGTGTCCGATCTCCACTCCTGGGGATGTCCGAATCCGGAGTTCTTTCGGGGCGATAGTAAGAACTTGGGGATGCCGGACGAACGCATTCCAAGGCCCCAGAACCCGGCCAGCCACAGTTAAACGTGTAAAACAGATAAACCAGATACTAGCAGCGTCCTTCAAATATTGACATTGCCAATCCACCCACTGGGAGCAGGCGACCATCCACCTGCTGTCCCTACTTCATACAAATCGGAAGAGGGCTGTTTGGAGGCGCGTTGGGGTCGGGATGGAGATTTGAACAATTTAACACCTGACCCGACCATAACCTACCCGTTGTTGGTAATACCCAGACCTTACTGTCTGGGCTCGGATACGGAAAATGTTTCATCATGAACTTTCAGTCTCCCCTCCCTTTTACTTGTTTACAGTGAATTTATTGGTGATGGTGATCCTGTCCCGGGGAAAATGCGGGCTTTCCACCTGCACCACTCGCTACCTGACGTCAACTATGGCGTATCACTTACTATTATTACCCGGTGTCTTTCCTGATCATCACCCCTGTATGTAATGATATCACTGTCTAGGTCACTGCAGTCACAGTCTGCTCTGCAGGTTCACCGTCTCTTTCTCCTTTGATCGATTTGTGGTAATTAGTTGCCAGAAGCTGAAATCTACATATTGCGCGGGAAAGCTGTGGTTCCCTAAACAACATGAATTTTGCTTTGTTAAAACTACAATCCCCACTACTTTACAAGTGAACCTTGTGTGATAGACAACAATGTAACAATGTGCCGTGGTTCTGTGTCGCCATATGTTATAGATTTCTTATATTAAAGCACTGCAAGATTCCCTATTTACATTGATATTTTCTATATCTGTGGAGAAGTCAAATATATGCTCGGAATTTAAGTTGCTGCATAAATACATTTATTTACGGGATGACTCATCCAAGTTTAGAGAGCAGTTGATGAGCGCAGTGAAATATCCGGTTTCCTCAATTATACAATTAATTAATAAGAAGAACGACTGACCGCAGTCTCACGGCGGGTCCCAGTGTTCCCAGTCCAGGAATGTAATATTTAACACCAGTCTGCCATCAATGCCAAGCGGCGGGGCAAGCACTGTGTTTATGACACGGCACTGTTTCTGATTGACAGTTCCCATATTGCCTTTGGGGACAGCACCATTAGTTTGCTGCATTACATCAGCGTTCTTGTGCAAAGTGTCAGTTCAGCTCTTTCGTGAATCAATTCATTTGCATCTTCTATGTTAAGAGCCTCGTCATTAGGTACGCAGGTAGATTTGTGCTGCAATTTAGAGGATTACATTATATGGATTATACAGCGCACACCCGTCCATTCGGCCCAACAGGTCTATGCTGCTATTTATGCTCTATTCGAGTCTCCACTCATTGCACATACATCACTCAGACTCTCTCCATTTCTTTCTATTCCCCTTTCTCTCATGTACACGTCAAGTCTCCTTTGGAAAGCATGTAAGCGATTTGATTCAAATACTTCCTGTGGTAGTAGCTTCGGCAGTCTAACTATTATATGAGCAAATAAATTGCGGCTTATTTCCCTATTGGATGTATGAGTAACTTTCTTATATTTATGGCCCCCATCTTTGGATTCTCCCAGAGATGTAAATATTTTCTCCACATCGACCGTGATAAACCCATTAAGGATTTTTAAGACATCTTTCAGCCCTCCTCTAAGTCACCTCTCGACTAAAGAAAGAAGGCCAACCCATTCAAACTTTCCCGGTCGTGAAATCTTTCAGTTAACATACGAACATAAGAAAAAGGAGCAGGAGTAGGCCACTTGCATCCTCGAACCTGCTCCACCATTTAATAAGACCATGGTTGATCTGATCATGGACTCAGCTACACTTCCCTGCTCGCTCCCCATAATCCTCCCTTATCACTCAAAAATCTGTCCACCTCCGCCTCAAACTTATTCAATGACCCAGCCTCCACAGCTCTATGTGGCAGAGAATTCTATAGATTTATAATCCTCTGAGATAAGAAATTCCTCCTCATCTCAGTTTAAAATGAGTGGCTCTTCATTCTAAGACTATGTCCCCTCGATTTATTTTCCCCTCTAAATGGAAATCTCCTCTCTGCATCCACCTTGTCGAGCCCCCTGATTATCTTGTGAGTTTCAAAATGATCACCTCTCAGTCTTCTGAACTTCAACTTCTATCGGCCCAACCTACTCAACGTATCCTCCTAAGTCAACCCCCTGATCTCTGGAATCAACCTAGTGAATCTTCTCTGAACAGCCTCCAATGCAAGTGTATCCTTCTTAATTCTCGACGAAAACTGTACACAGTACTCCAGGTGTGGCCTCACCAATACCCTGTAGAGATGTAGCAGGAGTTATTTGCTTTTATACTCCGACCCCCTTGCAAAAAATTTCAACAAATAATTTGCCTTGCTGATTACTTGCTGTATCTGCATACTAATGTTTTATGTTTCGTGCACAAGGAGCCCCAGGTCTTTCCAATTTTTCAACATTTAAATTATAATTTGCTTTTCTATTTTTACTGCCAAAATCGATAACCTCACATTTTCCCCCATTATATTTTATCTGCCAATTTTTTGCCAACTCACTTAGCCTGCCTACATCGCGTTGCAGATATTTTGTGCCCTCCTCACATTTTGCTGTTCCATCCATCTTTGTATCATCAGCAAACTTAGCTACATTACATCGAAACATGGAGCATAGAAAACAGGTGCAGGAGTAGGCAATTCGGCCATTCGAGCCTGCACCACCATTCAATGAGTTCATGGCTGAACATGCAACTTCTGTACCCCATTCCTGCTTTATCGCCATAACCCTTGATCCCTCTAGTAGTAAGGACGACATCTAACTCCTTTTTGAATATATTTAATGAATTGGCCTCAACAATTTTCTGAGGTAGATAATTCCACAGGTTCACCACTCTCTGGGTGAAGAAGTTTCTCCTCATCTCGGTCCTAAATGGCTTACCCCTTATCCTCAGACTGTGACCCCTGGTTCTGGACTTCCCCAATACATTGGTAATTTTCCCACATTATACTCTATCTGGCAATTTTTTGCGAACTCCTACATCACGTTGCAGATATTTTGTGTCCTCTTCACAACTTGCTTTTACATCCATCTTTGTATCATCAGCAAAGTTGGCTACATTCCATGCGGTCCCTGCATCGAAGTCATTAATATAGATTGCAAATAGTTCAGGACGCAGCACCGATCCCTGTGGCACATCTCTAGTCATTCTTTGCCAAACGGAAAATTACCCACTTATCTCAACTCCTTGTTTATCCACCCTGCTCGTTACACCCTCAAATAGCTCCAGCAAATTTGTCAATCATGATTTCCCTTTCAGAAAACCATGCTGACTGTGCTTAATTGAATCATGCTTTTTCAAGGGTCCCGCTATTGCTTCCTCAATAAAGGAATCCAGTATTTTCAAAATGGCACACGTTAGGCTCACTGGCCTGTGGTTTGCTGCTTTTTGTGAGCGTCCTTTTTTAAACAGGCGGGTTGAATTTGCAATTTTCCAAGCTGCTGGGACCACAGGATCCAGAGAAATTTGGTAGATTACAACCTTTACATCCATTATCTGTGCAGCCACTTCTCATGATCCTGAGCTGTAAGGCGTTAGCTCCAGGGGACTTGCCAGCCTTTAATCCCATTATTTTACCTCGTACTACTTAATCAGTGATAGTGATTGTATTAAATTCCTCCCTAACTGTCGCCTCTTGATAATCTACTATTGGGATGTTATCGAGTCTTCTACCATTTAAAACAATACAGAGTATCTGTTCAACGTCTCTTCCATTTCCCTGCTCTCCACGATTAATTCCCCAGTCTCACTCTCCAGCGGACCAACACTTACTTTTGCACTCTTTTCCTTTTTATGTACCTGTAGAAGCTCTTACTCTCTGTTTTTACATTTTGTGCTAGTTTATCTGCATAATCTACCATCTCTCATTTAATCATGCTTTGAGTCGTTCTCTGCTGGCTTTTAAACATTTCCAAATCATCTGGCCTGCCACTAGTATTGGCCACATTCTTTGCCTTTATTTTCAATTAGATACCCTACGTTATTTCCTTCGTTAGCCACGGATTGTCATCCATTCTCTTACAGTCTTTTCTTCTCATTGGGAAATATTTCTGTTGCTAATTATGAAATATCTCCTCAAATGTTTGCCACTGGTCATCAACCGTCCCATTGTTTTGTGTAGTTTCCAAGTCCACTTTAGCCAACTCTGACCTCATATCTTTTTAATCTCCTTTATTTAACTTCTGGTGCCAGCCAGTTATATAGACACAAAGGAACATATAAGTTACAGCGCAGAAGGAGGCCATTTCGACCTATCGTGTCTACGCCTGCTGAAAAAGAATTGCACAGTCTTTGGTCAACACCCTTAAATGTTACATATAAACCTCTGAACAATGACGGAAAGGCAAAGAGCACCCAGACAAACCAGCCCAACTCACACAACTGCGACACACCTTGTACTGAATCAATCTGCACTCCACCTCAACCGGAGATATGTAATCTCCTGGGAGAGTCAAAAATCAGATATAAACCCAGGCCAATTTAGGGAGAAAAAGTCTGAGAAAATTCATCTCCCACTCATCCAGTTGATCAAAACTTGTCCAGGAGATCACCCTAGCCGTATTCTATTCTCTGCAGTACTTTCCATTGTATTTACGCCATCCAACAAAAGTTCATCGAGTCTAATCCTAATTACGAGCTCGAGGTCAACAACTATGTAGGTTACAGCACTTCAAATGCACATCCAACAATCTGCTAAAAGTGTTGAGGGTTTCTGCATACACCACTCTTCCACGCAGCGAATTCCAGATCCCCACAACCCTCTGCATAAATAAGTCCCCCTCAAATCTATACTTAACCTTCCACCAACCAACTTCAACTATGCCCCCTCCTAATCGACCGCTCCACCAAAGGAAATAGACCCTTACTATCCACTATGTCCAGACCCTTAACATTTTGTACACCTCAATTAGGTCACCTCTCTACCTCCTATCTTCCAATGAGAAAAAATCCAGCCTATCCAATCTGTCCTCATAACCAAGGGTCTCCACTCCAGGCCGTATCCCAGTAAAACTCCTCTGCACCTCTCTAGTGCAGTCACGTCCTTCCTATAATATGGCGAACAGAACTGCACACAACACTCCAGCTGTGGCCGAAGCAAAGTATTACGCAATTTAAGCATAACCTCCCTGCTCTTATATTCTATGCCTCGGCCAATATAGGGAAGCATTTCGTATGCCTTCTTAAGCACCTTATCCTACTGGTCTGCTACTTTCAGGGATCTGTGGACCAGTGGTGGAGCTTTGGAGGCGTGGCCTATTCAGTTGGAGCTGTGCTGTAGTGAGAGAAGGACCTCCCTGCTGAAGCTCTTGTCTCGAAAGCCTGGAGTGAACCCTGAGAACAGCCCAGGAAGAGGAGGAGAGGGCTGGCTTCCTACAACTCAACGTCCAGAGGGAGAGGAGGAGAGCTGAAAATGTGTCATTTATTGCTACTAAAGAGAGCTGTAGACAGGGGAAAAGAACATCCTGAGAAAACACCATCCAGTGTGGAAGGAGGGAGAACCATTTCGACAATCTTCGACAGGTGGGTGTGTTTTGGTGCATTTCCCGAAAGACTTTGTTGTATCGGTGGGGGGAGGAAAGAAGACCTTACGAGAGCCGGAACATCGCGGCGGGTGTGTGTGTGTGGAAGTGTGTGTGGGGGTCTTGCTTACAGCTAGGCCCCATACACCACTGAATCACCCCTCCCCCATTGCCTAGCCTGGGATAGCTGGAGCTACCTGGTTGAAGAATCTTTAATCATTCTATTAACCATCGTTGGGAGTGTGTGCCTGGGTGGATTCAGTTACCCCAGGTGAAGACATCTTCTCCCCACACCCGAAGACCATTCTACAAAGACTGTGTTTTTTTGCCATCTGGGGAGTGCACCCCAGGAAACACCCACCCATCGCTGTGAGGGGAGACCTGCCCTCGCAGCTTCCCTCTTTCCCACCCCCCACACTCTTTCACTCTCTCTCTGTTTCGCCCCTCTCTCTCTGAGAGCCCTTTTTCTCCTAATTGTAAAAACAATTAAGACAACTGAGCAGAGGGAACAAGGCCCCTCCCCATTCGTTAGCTAGGGGAGAGGTGTGCCCCATTAAGAGCTCGCCCTGCTCCAAAAACCAACGAGGCCAATTAAAGACCATGAAGGCCTGTGACTTTGGGGTGGGTGTAGCCCTTAAAGGGACCCCGTGATGGCGACCCCATCCACGCCGGTGGCAGGGCCTGCTAGGACATATGCGCAGGCGGTGTCCACATCAACGGCGCCTCCTGCGCCTGCTGCTGCCCTGCCACCATTCAGACTGATAACAAAAAAACACGGGGTCAAGAGCTACACTCACCCCACAATGAGCATCGAGGAGCGCGTGCTGGCGATGGCTGGGGTAGTCGCCCCCTCGGCCATTGTCGCAGCCTCCAAGATATCTGGGAAGGCTGTATTCTTCCAGGGGTCGGAGCGGGCGGTGTCCCTGGCCCTCGAAAAGGGGCTCACGGTGGGCGGGACGTTCCTGCCGGTGAACCCTCTCGAGGCCACCGCGCAGAGGATCATCATTTCAAACGTCGGATTCGGGACACAATTCGTTGCCAGGATCCGACTTTTGTACGCTGCTGCAGAGTGTATGATAAAGGTTAACTGGTCCTTGACGGCGCCACTTCGCTTTGGGAGAGGGGTGCGCCAGGGATGCCCCATGTCCGGCCAGTTATATGCCTTCTGCGTGGAGCCTTTCCTGCGCCTCCTGCGGACGAGGTTGACAGGACTGACTCTGCAAGGGCCAGGCGTGGAGGTCGTCCTCTCGGCTTACGCCGATGACGTGCTCCTCGCGGTAGAGGATACCGCTGACCTGCGGAGGATGCGTGAGTGCCAGGAGATTTACTCGGCCGCATTCACTGCCAGGATCAACTGGGAGAAATGTTCGGGACTCCTGGTGGGTCAGTGGCGGTTGGACTCCCTGCCGGAGGAGCTCAGGACTTTTGCCTGGAGCACGACCCGTCTTTTCTATCTGGGAGTCTACCTTAGCCCCGATGTGGAAGCCTGGCCAGCGAACTGGCAAGAGCTGGAGGCAAAGTTCGCCGCTCGGCTAGGGCGCTGGACAGGACTGCTCCGAGTGCTGTCCTACAGGGGTCGAGCGCTAGTCATAAACCAGCTGGTGGCCGCAATGTTGTGGTTCCGGCTGGTCACTTTGACCACTCCCCCTGCGTTTGTCACCAAGATACAGAAGAAGCTGGTGGACTTCTTCTGGAACAACAGGAAGCACTGGGTCTCTGCCGTGGTCTTGAGTCTCCCGCTTGGGGAGGGCGGTCAGTCGTTGGTGTGCGTCAGCACCCAGCTCGCGACTTTCTGTCTTCAGACCCTGCAGAGATACCTTTACGTCGAGCCCCCTCGTAGGTGGCGTGCTCTGCCGCCGTATTTCTTCCGCCATCAGCACGGCCTCAACTACGACACGCAGCTCCTGTTTGTGAGCTTGGGGGGCGTCAGTATCGCCTTCCAAGTGCTGCCTGTCTTTTACAAGGAACTCACCAGGGTCTGGAACAAAGTCTCCAACAAGCGCATCTCTCCACCGGCTGGAGTGGCGGCTGTCCTGCAGGAGCCGCTGCTCTGGAATCCGTACCTCCACGACCGAGGTTTTAGTTGCGGTCGGACGAGAGGGCTGTGGCTGGTGAGGTGACCAGGGTCAGGGACCTGCTCGATGGCGGAGGAGCGGGCTGGATGGCACCAGACACGCTGGCGCTGCGCCTAAATCCCGCCAACGTCCGCCACGCGGCCGATGCCATCGCGTCACTAAAAACAGCTCTGGGCCCTGACTCCGTTAGGTGCATCGAGGAGGCTCAAGCAGGTGGGGAGATCCCGTCCGAACTGACCCCCATCCGGACGGAATTCCTCATCGGCGCCAAACCCGAGAACCTCCCTTGGGAGCTGGTGCCTCACAACTTGAGCCACCTCGAGGAAGTCCCCTCCGTGCCTTTCAGTTCCGCACGGAGGGGTTTCCTGTACGGGCTGCTCCTGCACACTCTCAACTTTGCCATCCTCGCCTGCCATCCGGACGTGCCATGGCGTACCATCTTGCCGTCCAGAGGAGGTGGGGGTCCCCGATGGAGGTCACTCTACGCGGGAGTCCTCCCAGTATTTATCGAGGACTTGGCCTGGAGGGTGGTGCACGGAACAGTCCCGTGCAATAATTTTTTAAACCGGTTCACGGGCTCCCAGGCCGCCTGCAATTTCTGCAGTCTGGAAGAGTCCGTGTTCCATGTTTTTATGGAATGCACGAGGTTGCAGCCCTGTTTTATTATTTAAAGGGGCTGCTCCTGAAATTCTGGCTGCACTTCAGTCCCACACTCCTGATCTCGCAGACAGGAATATCGCAGACAGAGCAAGTAAAGGAAAAGAAGGAATCACCCGACTTCATGAGCATGTGGCTGAATACCCACAAACAGCTGACAGTGAACTTACACAGTTGTCTGTCAGTTTAACCAAAGAGTCACCGATCTCCTGGGGCGTGTCGTTTGAACAGTTAACACCTGAAGAACGTAGCCATGCCTGGTTCACAGATGGCTCAGCTGCCTGGCGAAACGGCCTTCGGTGATGGTGAGCCGCTGCCTTCAATCTAAAAACACAGACAATTGTGCATAATGCGGGCGTGCGAGGCTCCAGCCAGCTGGCAGAACTAGCAGCTGTAGTCCTTGCGTTAGAAGAGGAACAGCAACAAGTACACATATATACTGACTCATGGGCAGCAGCCAATGGCATGGCGAGCTGGATGCGAAACTGGCATGAACATAACTGTCAAATAACTGCAAAAGACTTGTGGAGAAAGCACCTATGTGAACAAATATGGTCCAAAGCCCAGAAGATGAAAATAAATGTATATCATGTGGACGCTCACATGAAAAACACTTCAAAGACCTCTGAATATTATATAGCCCGGGTACGGGCTGTCAAAGAGGCGGAAGAGGAAGAATATGGCATAGGCAAGTGGGCCCACCACAAATCTGGACATTTGGGCATTCAGGGTACGATACAATGGGCACGAAATAAGGGGGTTACATTTGACTACGGATGGTGTTAAACAGATCATAAACACCTGTGAAATTTGTCAAAAGGTGAAGCATTTTACCCTACAACGACAAACCGGTGCCCATATTAAGAGAGGGACTCAACCAGCACAAATATGGCAAGTTGATCATGTAGGACCTTTTCGATTGCAACAACGGTTCCAATATTTGCTCACTGCTGTTGACACCTATTCTGGACTTTTGATAGCTCATCCAGTGACTAAAGCGAATCAACAAAGTACGATTAAAGGACTGGAGAACCTAATCACATACTACGGTGAGCCAGCAGAAGTACAGTCCATAATGGGTCGCACTTCACAGGTCAAACAGTGCAACAGTGGGCGGTAGACAACGGGATCTATTGGATGTTTCACATACCTTACTATCCGCAAGCTGCATGGTTAAAAAACGCATGAATGGACTACTTAAGCAACAGATTAAAATATTAACTCCCACTAACACATTGCAAGGGTGGTTAAAGGTCTTACCACAAGCAGTGCGCAATTTGAATCACCGGCCTTTGCGGGGGGGGGGGGGGGAACTCCCATAAGCCACATGTTAGGCAAAGTTAGTGTCCCTACTATTGAAAAAGAAAATAAGACTGAGAACACAGTTTGAGTTTGTGAAGGAGGAAACGTGTGGAGCAGTCTCCCCAGAAACCCTTACAAGCAGGGGAATTCTGAGCGAAAGGAGAAGGAAACACTTATTGGGTGCCCCTGACTGGTCAAGATATTCCTCTCTGTGTTGACAAGAGTAAATTGACTAAACGGGGCTGAATTAACATATCTATGCTTCCTCCCACAGGAATTCTGCCCAAAATGGCGACTTACCCACTCGTGCTGGCCAGTCTCTGTGTCTCGTTATCTGTGATTGTGCTACTTCCATCCTCAAACACAGCATGGGATGGCCGTATAGGGTGCCGGTTAGCTAACACTGATTGTATGCAAGACAATTACTAACCTTCCTTCCACTGTAGACTGAACTCGCTTAGCTCAATTTCTAAAAGTTAACAGTGATCATTGTTTTATTCGTCGCGTTATTACTGATATCATTGCTTGTATGTATTCTTAGCTATAGATTGCGGGCGTTTCGTGCGCATACTCAACGTGTAACTGATGCATTACGCCTTCAACTTGATTATATTACTTAGACTGTCTAAGTATCAAGGGTGGATTGTATTGTATGGGGTTAATCACATAGGGTTGACTATGATATTTAGTCATTCATAGGGTGTCTCTGCTCCCATGCCCCGTAGAATGTTGTTGCTATTTCGAGAGAGAGAGAGGAAAGCGACCTTGGGACGCACACCAACTTGTTATGAGACAGTCCGCGGCTCGAGGACTCATGCTTTGTGGACAAGCACCTGGGGCCTTACAGATTAGGAGTTAGCCATAAACTTTTGTTCAATAGTATGTTTATTTGATAGTAAAAAGGTACAGCACTGTCTCGTCGCTCTTTGAACTTCACTTTGGACCGTGATTCGCGAGCGGTGCTGGGACCCACAATGCTCCAGACCAGCCGTCGTTTGTGGTGTTCCCGACGGGCGGAAAGCCGTGAGCGTTGTTGCATCTTATCATACTTTTCTTTTCCTCGTAAACTGTATTATTAATGTTTCCTTTCTCTCAGTAAAAGGTATCTTATTCTTTACTTTATTTGTCTTGTCTCTTATTTAACATTCATCCAGATCCCGAACCTGGGTCTATTATTATTGATCTAAAATAGGCCTGGTTCTCACATTGCATGAAAGTCCTTTCACCCCTCCCCCCAGCGTCATCCGTCACGTCCTGGCCGTTCAGTTGCAATATCTACTCGAAACGGGCACCGGTAAATGATTGTAAAATGAAGCACAGCTGGATTATGAGCAGCGGGAGCCAATGAATAAAGAATAGGGAACAAGCCAGGTCTGGATTTGTAGGGAACAGAAATTGTGTCTTAGAGCAATAGACCGTTTTTTCCCCAGAATAACTGTCTTGTTACTTTGAAAAGAATAGAAATTCTCGTTTCGGTTCAGTGACGATGCCTTCCAGGTGTGAGGAGAAGCAGCAGCACGTGTCCAGACTGAACTTTCCCTGCCTGTGAAGCGCTTCCAAAATAAAAGGACACAACAAACCTGCAAAAGGACATAAACAGGCGAAGTAAGTGCGCAAATAGTTGACAGATAGAGTATAATGTTGGAAAGTGTGAGGTCATGCACTTTGGCAGAAAAAAAAAGCAATTTATTATTTAGATGGAGAAAGATTGCAAAGTGCCGCAATACAGCGTGACCTCGGGCTCCTGGTGCATTAAACACAAAATAATAGTATGCAGGTACAGCAAGTGATCATGAAGGCCAATGGTATCTTGGCCTTTATTGCAAAAGGGACGGAGTAGATAAGCAGGGAATTATTGTTCGAGCTATACAGGACACTGGTGAATACTGCGTACAGCGTTGGTTTTCCTATTTAAAAAAGGATATAGTTGCTTTGGAGGCAGTTCAGAGAAGGTTCACTAGGTTGATTCCAGAGAGGAGGGAGTCGACTTATGAGCAAATGTTGAGTAGGTTGGGCCTCTATTCATTGGAATATAGAAAAATGAGAGGTGATCTTATCGAAACGTATACGATTATGAGGAGGCTTGACAAACTGAATGTAGAGAGGATGCTTCCACTGATAGGGGAGACTAGAACTAGGGTTCATAAACTTAGAGTAAGGGGCCTCCCATTTAAAACTGAAAGAAGGAATGTCTTCTCTCAGAGGGTTGTAAATCTGTGGAATTCGCTGCTTCAGAGAGATGTGGAAGCTTGGTCATTGAATAAATTTAAGACAGGGATAGACTGTTTCTTAACCGATAAGGGATTAACGGGTTATGGAGAGCTCGCAGGGAAGTGGATCTGATTCCATGACCGGATCAGCCATGAACGTTTCAAATGGTGGAGCAGGCTCGAGTGGCCATATGGCCTACTTTTCCTCCTGTTTCTTATGTTCTCATATAAAACGACATGGTTGATATCCGCAGCAAGAATGGCAGTCGGGCTGGACATTCCCGACGTGGCTTCAGCATTGGCATTATCCCGGCCCATGGCCTTTGCCTGATCCTTTGTCCAGTTCCCTGGCTCCCCGCTCGTGAGTTTTAACTGACTGGGTCCTGCTGGGATCCCAGCTGCCCTGCAGGAAAACTGAAGCAACTGCAGCGGCCTGTGGAGTTCCCTTAAATCCAATATCCGAATCCAGGGCCCAAGTTCAAGCCGCCTCTGGCCATTCGCTGCGTGTGTAGCCAATCGCCCCTCCCCGATCAACAGAAATACACCAGTGACCAAAGTACCACACTCCTCCCCTCACCCCACCAGTATTCCCGAGGACAATGGTCAACCTCACTGCCCGATATTCTTCATTGGCAGTCCCGCGGAGTCTAGGATGACTTGCTTCCACACTAACATGAATTCTCAGGTGACTGATGAGGCCAATGCGGGATCTACAATCTCTGTTCCACGTGGGGCAGGGTCGGGTTGTTGGCACGGGTGGGTGGGGTCTTGGGTTGTCGTGTACTCCATCCGTTGTTTGTGCCTGGCTTCTGTGTGCTCCCGGCGAAGAGACTCGAAGTGTTCGGAGCCTTCCCGGATACTTCTCCTCTATTTTGAGCGGTCTTGGGCCGGGAATCCCAGGTGCCGTTGGGGATGTTGCATTTTTTTCAAGCAGGCTTGAGGGTTTCCTCCAAGCATTTTCTCTCCCCTCCAGGGGCTCACTTGCCGTGATGTAGCTCGGAGTAGAATGCTTGTTTTGGGTGTCTAGTATTGGGCATGCGGACGTTGTGGCTCGTCCATGTGAGCTGATCGAGCATGGACACTGCTTCGAAATATTTTGTATCGGTATTCACGTTAGACGACACTAAAAGCATCCCGAATGGATAATCAAGGGGCTATAGGGAGGGCGGAACTTAACTCATTCTCTATCACTAATGCTGCAGTAATGGTAAATAATTGGACTAAAGGCGGACAAGTCCCCTGGACCTGAAGCCTTATATCCTCGCCGCTTAAAATAAGTGGCTGCAGAGATAGCGGATGCATTGCTTGTGACCAACAAAATTGCCCTGGGTTCTGGGGCGGTCCCATCGGATTGGAAAAACGGAAATATAACGCCCCTATGTTAAAAAGGAGGCAGACAAAAAGCAAGAAACTGTGGACCATTAGCCTAACATCTGTGATTGCGAGAATACTGGAGTCCATTATTTAGGAACAGTAGCGGGACACTTGGAAAAGCATGATTCAATCAAGCAGAGTCAGCATGGATTTATGAAAGGGAAATCATGTTTGACAAATTATAACTTAAATGGAGAAAAATTGCAAAGAGCTGCAGTATAGAGGGACATGGGAGTGTTTGTGCATGAATCACAAAAATGTAGTATACAGGTACAGCATGTAATCAGGAAGGCAAATAGAATGTTGGCCTTTATTACTGCTCATATTTCTGATGTTGTTTTCCCTCAGTGATAACCCCCACACACCCTCTCTGTAACACATTGATATAACCCATGCCCCTCAGTGTCACACTCTGACATAATTCACATCCACCACTGAAATGCACTGACATGCTCCACAGCCCTCACTGTGACAAACTGCTATACTCCACACCCTCACTGCAAAACTCTGATGTATCCCACACCACTCACTGAAACACCCTGATATATCTCACACCTCACTCGATAAGACCCTGATTTAGCTCACACCCCTCACAGTAACACAGATATACACCACACCCTTCACAGAAAGACGGATATACCCCACACATCTCACAGCAACACGGATATGCACCACAGCCCTCGTAGTCACACACTGATACACCCCTAACAGTAACACTGATATACACCATCCCTCACAGTAACACTAACATACACGACACCCCTCACAGTAAGACAGATATACCCGACACCCCTCACAGTAACACTGATATAGCCAGCATCATTCACAGTAAGACTGATATTCCCCACACCCCTCACATTAAAAAGTATATGCATTTCAGCCCTCGCTGTAAAAGTCTGATAAACCCCACATCTCTCAGTTTAAAACACAGATATACCCCACCCCCTCCCTCTAACACTCTGATGTGCCGCACACCCCTCACTATAACACTGATATACCGCACAGCCCTCAATATAAAACTGCAATACACCACACCCCACTAACCTCAAAGTAACACGCTGCAATACCCTACACTCCATCACTGTAACACTGATAAAAACAACATCCTTCACTGTAACACATTGAGTTACACCACACCCCTCAATGGAGCAATCTGATGTGCCCCTCACCCCTTATCTTTACACTGATATATCCCACAACTACCACTGTAATAGTCTGATATACTCCACACCGCTCACCTTAATACTCTGATATAACCCACACAGCTGAATTCAAAACTGATATACGCCATACTGCTCACTGCAAAACGGATATAACCAACACCCGCACATTAATATTGATATATCCCACACCGCTCACTGTAAGACTCTGCTATACCCCACACCCCTCAGTGTAACAGTCTGATATACCCCACACCCCTCACAGTAACACTGATATACCACATTCCTCAGTGAAATACTGATATACAACACACCCCTCACAGTAACACTGATATACACCTCAACCCTCGCTATAACACTCGAATATAGCCCAAACCCTCACAGTAATACTGATATACCCTACAACCTTCACCGTAACACACTGATATACACCTCACCCGTCACTGCAAGACTCTGGTATGCCCCACACCCCTCCTGGTAACACCCTTATATACCCCATACACTATAGTGTAAGACACTGATAAACCCCACACCCCTCACTGTAATACTGATAAACTCCACAATCATCACTGTAACACTGATATACCGCACACCCCTCATTATAACACCGCATTAGCCCACACCCCACTAACCTCAAGATAACACGCTGCTATATGCTGCACCCCTCACTGTAACACTAATATAACCCACACCCCTCACTGTAACACTGATATAACAAGCATCGCTCACTGTAAAATAATGATTTTCTCCAAACCCATCAATGGAGCACTCCATTATACCCTACACCACTCACCTTTACACTGATATACCCCACACACCTCATTGGAGCACTAAGATATACCCACACCACTCACTGTAACACTCTGATAAACTCGACACCCCTCACGGTAACACACTGATATACTCACACCCCACACTATAACACTCGATATGCCACACGACCCTCATTGAAAACTCAGATATAGTCCACACCCCTCACTATAACAGTCTGATGTACCTCACACCACTCAGTGTAACGCTGGTATGCTCCACACCCCACATTGTAACAGTTGATATCACACACACCCCTCACTGTAAATCTCTGATATACCTGAAACCCCACAATGTAACACTCTGATGCATCCCACAAGGCCCACTTTGTCACCGATATACCGCACCGGCCTCACTCCTCAGTATAAAACTGCAATACCGCACGCTCCACTAAACTCAAAGTAACACACGGCTACACTGTAAATACCATCACTGTAACGCAAATAAAACTAACATCAATGTGTTACAGTGAGGCGTATGATATGTCCCATAACCCTCACTTTAACATTGATATAACCCATACCCCGCACTGTAACACACTGTTATACTCCACTCTGAAAATGCTGCTCTATCCCAAACACCTTCCTGTAAAGCAGTGATACACCCCACATCCTTCATTGTAACACTGATATAATCTAAGACCCTCAATGTAACACTGGAATACTCCACGATGCTCAATGTAACACATTGCTATACCTCACAGCTCTCATTGTAACACTGATATAATCCACGACACTCAAAATAATACTCTGATATACCCCACAACCGTCACTGTAACGTACTGATGCAGCCCCACCCCTCACTGTAACACGAATATATCGCACACCCCTCAATGTAACAAATATATACCTCACTCCCGACAATGTTATACTCTGGTATACCCCACACCCCTCACTGTAAAACTGATGCATCCCACACTCCTTACTGTAAAACTGATATAACCCACATTCCTCACTGTAACATGGATACAATCCATACCCCTCACTGCAACAATCTGGTATACCCCACACACCTCACTGTAACACACTGATATATCTCACACCCCTTACTGTAGCTCTGATATATCCCACACCGCTCACTGCAATACTGATATAGCCCAGACCCCTCACTGTGACACACTGAAATACACCACACACCTCACTGTGACACACTGATATACCCCACACACCCAATTGTAGCATTCTGATATTCCCCACGCACCTCACTGTAGCACACTGATATACCTCATACCAATCTCTGTAACATTCTGATATAACCCCTCACACCTCACTGTAACAGACTCATTAACCTTTCACTCTAACACTGATATACTCCACACACTTCACTGTAAAACACTCATTAACCCCTCACTGGAACACTGATATACCCCGCACATTTCATTGTAACACACTCAAATACCCCTCACTGTAACACTGATATACCCCACACACCTAATTGTAACACACATATATACCACTGATCTATCTCACACCCCTTACTGTAACACAGATTAACACCACACCGCTCACTGTAACACTGATATAGCCCCACCGGTCATTGTAACACTCTCTTATACCACACACCACTCACAGTAACACACTGATATACAACACACCCCTCACTGTAACACTGATATGGACTACATCCCTCACTGTCAAACCGCTCTATACCATTCCACTCACTGTAGCATTCTGATATACCCACACACCCTCGCTGTAACATTCTGATATACACCACATCCCTCACTTTAACACGGATATATCCCACACCCCTCACTGTAACATTCTGATATATCTCACATCCCTTACTGGAACCCTGATATAGCCCATAACCATCACAGTAAAACTGATATACCCCATAACCCTCACTGTGACACTCTGGTATACCCCACACACCTCACTGTAGCACACTGATATAATCCACACCCCTCTCTGTAACATTCTGATACACCCCACACACCTCACTGTAACGTGTTGATATACTCCTCATTGTAACTCTGATATAACCCACATAGCTCAATGTAACACACTGATATACCATTCGTCCCACATATAAAACTCTGATAAAATGCACACCCCTCAGTTTAACACTCTGATATAATTACAACCCTCATTGATATACCCCACACCCCTCATGGCAACATTCTGATGTACGCCACACCTCTCAATTTAACATTCATCTACCCCAAATACCTCACTGTAACACTGTTATACCTCACACACCACACTAAAACTCTCTGATATGCCCACACACCTAATTTTAACAAAGTGATATGTCCCTCACTGAAACGCACCGATACGTCCTACATCGGTGTCTGTAACACTCTGATAAAAATCAAAACCCTTCATATAAGACTGATATGTCTCACACCAATCACTGTAACACTGATATAGCCCAGACCCCTCACTGTGACACACTGATATACCCCACCCATCTTACTGTAACATTCTAATATAGCCCACACATCTCACTGTAACACACTGATATACAACACACACCTCACTGTAACACTCTGATCCAGTCCACTCCCCTTAATGTAACACTGAAGTATCTGTCTCTGTCACATTTTGATATACCCCACACACCTCACTGTAAGACAATGATATACCACTCAGCCCACAGAGTAATACTCTGATAAAACCCACACCCACAGTTTATCACTCTGTTATACCTACAACCCTCACTGTAACATTGTTATACCCCACACTCCTCATGGTAACATTTTGTTGAATGTCACACCCCTTAATGTAACACTCATACACCCCACACCCCTCATGGTAACAAACCGATATACCCCACACCCCTCACTGTAACACATTGATATACCCCACACGCCTCACTGGAACATTGGTAACCCCCACACCACTCACCATAACATTCTGATATATGCCACCCCCTCAATGAAACACTCATAATCCTCACACCCATCACTGTAACACAGTGATATACCCCACACCCCTCACTGTAGCATACTGATATATCCCACACAACAAACTTTAATTCTCTGATATGCCCATACCCCTCACTTCAACCCACTGAAACACCCCAAAATCCTCACTATAACACTCTGATAAAATCACACCCCTTACTGTAACATTGATATAGCCCACACTTTTCACTGTAACACACTGATATACCCCACACCCCTCACTCTAAAACTGATATCTCCCACACCCCTCACTGTAACAGTCTGATGTACCCCACACCGCTTATTGTAAAATTCTAATATACCCCACACCCCTCACTGTACCATACTGATATATCCCACAACACTTACTGTAACACTGATATACCCCACGCCACTCACTGCAACATGATAAGTTAGCCCAAACCCCTCATTATAACACACTAATACACCCAATACCCGTCAATGTAACACTGTTATATCCAACACCTCTCATTGTAACACGGATATGTCCCACAGCTCTCAATATAATAATCATATACGCCACACCACACATTGTAACAATCTGATGTACCTCGCGCCACTCACTGTAACACTGATATACCCAGCAGCCGATACTTTTATACCTTGGTATACCCCAAACCCCTCACTGTAATACACTGAAATACCGCACACCCCTCACTGTAACACTGATATAACACACACCCCTCACTGTAACACACTGCTAAACCCCACACACCTTACTGTAATACTCTGATATATCCCATGCCCCTTACTGTAACACTGATATTTCCGACACCCCACTGTAGCACTGATATAGCTCAGACCAATCATTGTGACATGCTGATATACCCCACACAACTCACTGTAACATTCTGATAAACCCCACACACCACACTGCAACACACTAATATTCCACGCACACCTCACTGTAACACACTGATATACCCCACACACCTCTCTGTGACACTGATAAACACCACACCCCTCACTGTAACACTGATATACCCCACACACTCACAGTATCTCTCTGATGTAGCCCACACCGCTCATTGTAACACTGGCATACCCCACACACCTCACTGTTGCACACTGATATCCAACTCACCCCACAGTGCAACACTCTGATAAAACCCACACCCCACAGTTTAACAGTCTGATATAATTACAGCCCTCACTGTAACGCTGATATACCCCACACCCCTCACGGTAACACTCATATACACCACATCCATCCATGTAACACGCTGAAAAAACCCACACACATCTCTGTAACACTAATGTACCCCACACACCACACTCTAACTCTGTAATATGCCCACACCTCTCACTCTAACGCAGAGATACACCCCATACCCCTGACTGTACACTGTGATAAAAACCATGCCCCTTACTGTCATCATCATCACAGGCGGTCCCTCGAAACGAGGATGACTTACTTCCACGCCAAAAAAAGGACGAGTTCACAGTGTTTCAAGGAAGGGCCCAAACTACATCCTGATAGAAACATAGGTGCAGAAATAGGCGCTGTACCTTGCCATGGAACGCCGCCAGGTTGCCGATGGCCGACCCTCGCCGCTGCATTTATGGCCCCAACTTGCCGCTGAAGTTTCCTCGCAGATCGGGGCCTCCAAGCTGTCCGGAGACCGCCGCCTGCCGCTCCTTTTATGGCCCCGACCTGCGAGGGATCATCAGCGGCAGGTCGAGGCCATCAAAGTAGTGGTGTGCGGCGCTCCCTTACTGTAACACTGATATACCCCACTCTCCTCACTGTAACACAATTATACCTCACATCCTCACACTAACACACTGATATCTCCCACACCCCTTTCTGTAACTGTCTGATGAACCCCTCACCCCTCAATGTAACATACTGATATACACTATAACCCTCACTGTAACATAATAATACCGCACATGCTCAGTCTAACACAATGATGTACCCACACCCCTCAGTGTAACTGTCTGCTGAACTCCACACCGGTCATTGTAACACTCTGTGGGATTCAGCAGACAGTTACAGTGAGGGGTGTGGGGTTTATCAGTGTGTTAGAGTGAGGGGTGCGGGGTATAATTGTGTCAGAAAACTGTTACAGTAAGTGGTTTTGGGTATATCATTATGTTAGAGTGAGGGTGTGGTGTATATAAGTGTCCTACAGTGAGTGGTGTGGTGTACATCAGAGTGGTTTAGTGAGTGGTTTGGGGTTCATCATACAGTTACAGTGAGGGGTTTTGGAGATATCAGTTTGTTCGAGTGAGGGGTGTGGGATATAAATGTGTTACATGTATATACACCACACCCCTCACAATAACATACTGATACACCCCACTCTCCTCACTGTAACACATTTATATTCCACACCCCTCACTCGAATAAACTGATATCTCCAAAACCCCTCACTGTAACTGTATGATGAACCCCATACCACTCACTAAACCACTCTGATGTACACCACACCATTCACTATAGGACACTGATATACACCACACCCTCACTCTAACACAATGATATGCCCCACACCACTTACTGTAACAGTTTGCTAACACAATTATACCACACACCCCTCACTCTAACACACTGATATACCCCACACCTCTCACTGTAACTGTCTGCTGAATCCCACATAGGTCACAGTAACAATCTGATATAACCCACACCCCTCACACTAACATACTGATACACGGCACTCTCCTCACTGTAACACATTTATACCCCACACCCCTCACTCTAACACACTGATATCTCCCAAACCCCTCACTGTAACTGTCTGATGAACCTCACATCACTCACTGTACCACTCTGATATGCACCACACCACTCACTGTAGGACACTGATATACCCCATGCCCCTCACACAAACAAACTGATATACCCCACACCACTCACTGTAACATACTTATATCCCACACCCCTCACTCTAACACACTGATATACCCCACACCGCTCACTGTAACGCACTGATACACTCCACATGCATTCTACACCCATCACTGTTAGCACACTAAAAAAGACAGCTGGCTCCCTGCACCGCCATCTTAGTGCAGTGATCCAGAGCCGCCATCTTAATGCAGGCAATCTGAGGCAGCAAAATCTTCGCTTTTTCTCATGGTTTAATGAATTTTACAATCAGAGTAAATGCATTTTTCCCCATATTCTTCAAATGCTCTCTGAACTTAGTCTGTGTTACGGCATAAATACCCGTGTTTGTGCAGCAACTCAGAAGCTGCAGCATTATTCCCAGTTCCTTTACAAATGAAGGTAGATACATATCTCTATTTACAGGTAACTGCGAGTCATAAAACAGCCGTTGCCATATATAAAACAACATAAACAACGCCCATAACAGGATGAAATTGCCGGAGATAACGAACATCGAAATGATGGATTTCCTGCGGCTCTCCATCGCGAGGTCTCTAGGACGCTCCCCACTACTGGGACCATGTAGCCTCCTGCGAGCTCTGCTGGACACTAAAATGTGTCTGACGGTGAGAGCATTGAGCAGCAGGATCAGAGCAAATGGGACACATGGGTTGAGAATATAATGAAGGAGCTCGAGTACTGCAAAGACTAATGAACTGTGGGCTTCCAATGACTGAACACAAAACCACATGTAGGTCGACAATGCATACCAACCGCTCAACATAAAATACCAGAAAATGTTCTTTAAGCCGCTCAGCACAGTTACTGTTCCCAGAACCGCAGCCGCTGTTCTCGCGGTGCAATATTTAGTTTTCAACTTCTGGCAACAAATGGCCACAAATCGATCAAAGGTGAAAGTGACGGTGAACCATACAGAGCAGTCCGTGACTGCATAAAGCAGGACAGCGTGGTAATTACACACTGGCATGTAGACCAGAAAACGAAACTGGTCCTTATAACGAATCGGAATCTGCTTCAATATCAAGTCGAAGATAACTACCATTAGATCCGCTGCTGCCATGGCCACCAGGTACCAAGTGACACATTTGGAGAGACCGCACTTTCCCCGGGACAGGATCAGAATCGTCACTAAGTTCACTGTGAGGAAGGGAAATAAACAGGGAAATTATACATCAGTTTGGGAGCAAGAGCAGCAGTTTGATGGAACTCGGGATGAAATCTTCAAGTCGTTACCCTCATTAAATTATATAATCTAATTGCATTAACCGTGGAGCTGAATACAGGGTTTATTGCAAGAATAATTGGGAAAACCTTGTGGGAAAAGTAAATGAAATGAGGATAAATACAACAGTACAGTAACAGATGTTTGACCAATGAGAGATTAAATGATAGATTTACCTTTATCCCAGCAGGTGAAAGCTCTGCCGGAGGTAACAGGGACACAAAGGACCAGAACTTCTCAGGAAACCTTTGTATCCCGGTATCCATCAGCATTTGGAGCAGTGCAATTCGCTTCTGTATGCCTCTGTTAGATTAGGAACAGAAAATCCCGCTTGGATTCCTGCTCCTGGTTAGAATATCCTTCATGTTTACAACTGGAACTGAATATAACTGGAAGGTACAGAAACTGCAACCTTGGCGTGCAATGATTACAGGCAATTGTATGTAAAATGTATGGATGTAATATCACAATGCTCAGATGATAAATACAATGGACTGCAGTTATAAAGATAACTGGACTGTAAGAATTGTGCTAAAGATGACGTTTTCTGCGTTTTTGTCGAAATAACCATCTTGTAGCTCACTGAAAGGAAGATATTCTAAATAACATTGCAAAGAATAGACACCACAGGATTAAAAATAGTAGTTATCATTGACCAGATAAAATCCAACTCAATGCATTTTTTAACATCAAAATCAGAAGACTGATCCTAAAGGCAAAGAGCCGCCAAATGTTTTGTAAATTATTTGAACACAAATGAAAACATTTATCCGTGTACTTTTTCAACTGTTGGCTTTCACTTGTGCAGAGAACATTTGACGAGAAAAAATGAAATGATTTCCTTATCCTTGGTAATTCAGTTATAATCAGCTGGGGTTGTTTATCATGAAGTACAGCAGGAGGTGATAGGGAATCACTCTGGGACTTACTGAGAGATCCACTGAATTGTGAAACACGGGCATGGGATCGAATTGTAAATTCAAAATATAGATTGGAAATAAATAGATTGAATTCTGACTGTATGAACATTTTGTAAGAATATAAATTATCTTCGTAATCCTTGTCCAGCCATGCAGAAATTGGTGATGGTGCGAAAGGAGACACTGACTGGAACTGAAAGATTTGCGTATATTTCAGACATTTAAAGTTGAACTAGCAGGATTTGTTCCTGTGACTTTGTCAATAACCATTCCAAGCATTAGGTGAAACCAACACAAAATACTGCCGGTGCTGGAAATCGGAAATGAAAAGCGAAAATGTTGGAAATACTCAGCAGGTCAGGCAGCTTCTGTGGAGCAAGAAACAGATTTAACATTTCTGGCCGATGACCTTTCGCATTGAGATGAAAAGGCTCCTAAACCAACACAATATTCTACTGCCATGTTACAAATGTTCAGTGGAGAGAGCAGACTGAAATGTGTTACATAAAGACGCTCATCTAATATCGTTTCCTGAGTTGAACATGGATCATGTAAATCTTGGCAATACTGTGTCAAGTTCAGAATCGATAGCCAATAGCAGGGTGGATGGACTGGGGAGGGATATGGAGTGAATCACAATTAAGCATTACTTTTAGAATGAACAGCTGGATACAGAGACTTACCAGGGACACCAACAGCACCGAGCATGTTCCAGTATTTGTAAACAACAAACCTTGCCTGAACAAAGATGCAACAACTTGAACCATAGAATACCATTAAGAACTGTGTATCCTATGGAAAATAGCAAGAATACTATCACAGTGCAATAAGGTTTATGGAATTAATAACTGGACATAGATACTTGCTAGGAATACCAACAACACCAAGGAGGGGATAGTAAATATGTTGCACACCATAGAATTTTTAAAGTAGCAAATGAGGCCATTCGGCCCGTCGATCCCATACCAGCTCTCTACAAGAGCACTACAGCTAGTCCCACTCCTACGCTATTTTTTATTACAATGATTTCTTTTGCTATGCCAATTCATGTTACTAGCCGATCACAAACCTTTACCAGCTTTTCAAGGCCCAAAGGTCGGAATTCCATGCATATAGGCTTCCAGATTGCAAAGACGGGCTATCTTATTATCTCAGTATGATTATAAAATCAAGTATCTCATTTCGAAGGAGAATACAGTGGCAGCTACCCTTTGAAATTTGCGTCATGAAGATCCTGGAATTGACCGCGTTCATTCAATCTTCACTCTAGATGTCGTTTATAAGAACATTTCAGTCATTGCCTCTGTTATTACAGAGTGCACACAGAAAGATGCCAAGTTACAGTGGGACTATGAACACACCCTGCGAGGGTGGTCTGAAGATCAGAAACATTTAACTGAAGAAAAAAAGCCTTTTATCTTCACCGGCTCAAATTATCATGTGAGCAGGGCTGTCATAATGGGGGCCGGACAGTATTCATTCCAAGTGCACTATGGACGAGAGATTTGATGAAAATGCATGGTGACCATACTGGCATCGTAGGCATGAAAGCGGTGGCCCGAAGTTTTGTTTATTGGTTTGTGTTGTATAAAGCCTTCGAAGAATTGTTAAGTAAATGTTCTAATGCCAAGAGTCCAGGACCATGCTAACTAAAACGCCGGTGTAAACATGGACTTGACCAAGAAAACCATTCCTAAGAATACATATTGTTTTTTGCATGATGGGTCGTAATAATTGTCTGCTTCTGATCGATACCTATTCGAAGTGGCTTGAGGTACGGCATATGGAGTCAACTACAAACTCAGAGCGTACATTGAATGTACTATGGGAAAATTTTGCATGCCATAGCCTGTCCAAAGAAATGGTGTCAGATAATGGACCGCAATTTTAGTCCATGCAATTTGCGAGTTTTTCTGCACACAACGGTACCAAACACACGTTGGTAGCACCATATCATGCTGCTTCGAATGCTTCAGGTTTAAGTTTGGTCAGGATTGTCAAAGAGGCTTTGTGGAAACAAGTTCTACAGACTTGTTCATCGGTGAGCATGAAGCACAGCTTAGCAAAAGTTATTTTCAAATACAAATTAATACGTCATTCTACAACAGGGCACACACCTGCTGGATTAGTGATGAAGCGTTCGCTGAAGATGCTTCTGAGCTTGTTGCAACCAAACTTGTCTGATGAGGTAGAAAAAGCAGAATCGGTGCAGAAACATCATATTCCGCTACGCTTTCAGGAGGGTGTTTAGGTCACATTTCTCAATCCGTCAAAAATGATAAGTCCACTCAAATGGGAACTTTTTCAATTATTCACCAACCAGTAATTGCTCAGAATTGGTAAATATATCAGGTAGGTTAGTGTGGATCAAATGTTGATGGCGAGTGACGCAACTTCGGTATCACTAGCAGATAATGATGAATCTGACTTGGACGATGATCAGAGTCAGTTGGCAAGTCGAAGTAATTCAACTGAATAAACAGTCACAACTTCTTTCTCCAAACCAACACAGATGCAACCGACTTGAACGGTGCTGTGGCGATGGAACAATCTTGCAGAGACTCAATATCTTCAGGGGGAAATTGAAGTTCAGGTACAGTTGTGCAGATCAACGAGGAAAGGCAAGCCAACCAGACAGGATATTGATAACTAATATTATCAAGATCTTATGAAGAAAGCAAACACGATGACAGATGAAGGGATTATAAGGAGACTCAAGAGGACACAGGACAATACAGATCAGGAATCCTGGGCTACACTTCTTGTAAACAGATATTCCCCAAGACGATTTCTGAAGTCAAGTAAGAATATAGAAAATGGGAATAGCCAGCCAACTACAAGAAAATGGAGGTCGGAGCAGGAAGAATCTAAAAGTTTACAATACGATACTTGGGTTCAGCATTTGTAATCACAAACAATGCTTCAAAATATTTTATGAATAGCTTGCTTCTAAAATAAAGAAGAAGCAATATACTGTATGCTCACAGGTTTGTAGAGCTGTTGGGAAAGAGTGGCTTAGCTAGTCACGTGATATTCACAAGACTCAATAAAACCAGAGGCAGTTGGTTTCGGGGAATCCAAAATGTAGCAGGTGGTTGTGAGCCTGTTGGATGAACTGGTAATATGTAGTGGGAATGTTAAAACGTTTCCCAACAAATAAAATAGTTCTTAATAGTAATAAGTTGTTATGAAATGTTTTGCAAAGGACCCATGAAGCAAATACAATTTTGAACAATAAGGGAGTCAAGGGTTATGAGGAGCCGGCAGGGAAGTGGAGTTGACGCCAAGGTCAGTTCAGTTATGAGCTGATTTGAAAGGTGGTGCAGGCTCGGGGGGCCACATGTCATAACTCTGCTGCTATTTCTTATCTTCCTTTGTTCTTAATACATTACACTCACCTTCTGACACGGCACAACATCTCCAACACCTACAGGCACAAGTCAATAGTGTTATAAAACACAATCTGTACACTGAGAAAGGACATCTGGGAATTACCCAACTAATTGTATGAAACATTTCTACATAAAAGGACTTACACATACTAAAATTAAGTGTCTGCAAAATAGGCAGGTTCTAAGGGGACATATTCAGGACAAGATTAGAAACTGTGAATGAACATCAATAGACATGAAACTGTAGGACAAATTTGAGTTCCTAGAATTTAGGATTCATTTTTCCGCTCTGAAACTGTCTGTTTTGTGCCACCGATAGAGAGGAATGTCTAGGCTTTCCTGATTTAATCGATTTTCCTGCTTAAACCGTCTGTGTGACTGGATCTGGCTCTTCAAATTGCCGATATTACAGGTTCAGTCTTTTTTAAACGTGTATGTGAAGGGTCCTGTTGCTTTAAATGCTATGTGACTAGTCTGGTTACTTTAACACATGTGTGGCTGGTCCTGTCTCTATAAACAGTCTGCTTGACTGGACCTGTCTCTATAAACAGCCTGTGTGGCGAGTCGTGTCTCGATATACATCCTGTGTGACGGGTCCTGTCTCTATAAACAGCCTGTTTAACATGACCTGGCTCGATAAACAGTTGTGTGACGGGTGCTGTCTCTGTCAGCTGCCTGTGTCACAGGTCCTGTCTCCAAAAATAGCCTATGAAACTGGTCGTGTAGCTATAAAGAGAAAGAGTGATGCGTTATGTCTCTATAAACCGCCAGTGTAAGTGGAACTGTCTCTTTAAGCGGCCTGTTGTGGGTTCCGTCTCTATAAACTGCCTGGTAATGGGTCCTGTCTCCATAAACCGCCTGTGTAACGGGTCCTGTCTCCAGAAACAGCCTGCGTAAAGTGTCCTGTCACTGTAAACATAAAAACAGAAACATAGAAACATGGAAAATAGGTGCAGGAGCACGCCATTTGGCCCTTCGAGTCTGTACCGCCATTCAATGAGTTCATGGCTGAACATGCAACTTCAGTACCCCATTCCTGCTTTCTCGCCATACCCATTGATCCCCCTAGTAGTAAGGACACCATCTAACTCCTTTTTGAATATATTTAGTGAATTGGCCTCAACAACTTTCTGTGGCAGAGAATTCCACAGGTTCACCACTCTCTGGTTGAAGAAGTTTCTCCTCATCTCTGTCCTAAATGGCTTTCCCCTTATCCTTAGACTGTGACCCGTGGTTCTGGACTTCCCCAACATTGGGAACATTCTTCTGCATCTAAACTGTCTAAACCCGTCAGAAATGTAAACGTTTCTATGAGATCCCCGCTCATTCTTCTGAACTCCAGTCAATACAAGCCCAGTTGATCCAATCTTTCTTGATATGTCAGTCCCGCCATCCCGGGAATCAGTCTGGTGAACCTTCGCTGCACTCCCTAGATAGCAAGAAAGTCCTTCCGCAAGGTAGGAGACCAAAACTGTGCACAATACTCCAGGTATGGCCTCGCCAAGGCCCTGTATAACTGTAGTAACATATCCCTGCCCATGTACACAAATACCCTCGCTATGAAGGACAACTTGCCATTTGCTTTCTTAACAGCCTGCTGTACCTGCATGCCAACCTTCAATGACTGATATACCATGGCACCCAGGTCTCGTTGCACCTCCCCTTTTTCCAATCTGTTACCATTCAGATAATAGTCTCTCTCTCTGTTTTTACCACCAAAGTGGATAACCTCACATTTATCCACATTATACTTCATCTGCCATGCATTTGCCCACTCACCTAACCTATCCAAGTCACTCTGCAGCCTCATAGCATCCTCCTCACAGCTCACACTGCCACCCAACTTTGTGTCATCCGCAAATTTGGAGATACTACATTTAATCCCCTCATCTAATTCATTAATGTACTATGTAAACAGCTGGGGCCCCAGCACAGAACCTTGCGGTACCCCACTAGTCACTGCCTGCCATTCTGAAAAGTACCCATTTACTCCTACTCTTTGCTTCCTGTCTGCCAACCAGTTCTCAATCCACGTCAACACACTACCCCCAATCCCATGTGATTTAATTTTGCATATTAATCTCTTGTGTGGGACCTTGTCGAAATCCTGCTGAAAGTCCAGAAACACCACATCAAATGGTTCTCGCATGTCCACTCCACTGGAAACATCCTCAAAAAATTCCAGAAGATTTGTCAAGCATGATTTCCCTTTCACAAATCCATGCAGAGTTGGACCTATCATGTCACCTCTTACAAAATGCTCTGCTATGACATCCTTAATAATTGATTCCATCATTTTACCCACTACTGATGTCAGGCTGACCGGTCTATAATTCCCTGTTTTTTCTCTCCCTCCCTTTTTAAACAGTGGGGTTAGATTGGCTACCCTCCACTCCATAGGAACTGATCCAGAGTCTATGGAATGTTGGAAAATGACTGTCAATGCATCTGCAATTTCCAAGGCCATCTCCTTAAGTACTCTGGGATGCAGTCCATCAGGCCCTGGGGATTTTCGGCCTTCAATCCCATCAACTTCCCCAACATAATTTCCCGACGAATACGGATTTCCCTCAGTTCCTCCTTCTTACTAGACGCTCTGACCCCTTTTATATCCAGAAGGTTGTTTGTGTCCTCCTTGGTGAATACCGAACCAAAGTACTTGTTCAATTGGTCTGCCATTTCTTTGTTCCCCGTTATGACTTCCCCTGATTCTGATTGTAGGGGACCTATGTTTGCCTTTACTAACCTTTTTCTCTTTACATATCTATAGAAGCTTTTGCAGTCCGTCTTAATGGTCCCTGCAAGCTTCCTCTCGTACTCTATTTTCCCTGCCCTAATCAAACCCTTTGTCCTCCTCTGCTGACTTATAATTTCTCCCAGTCCCCGGGTTCGCTGCTATTTCTGGCTAATTTGTATACCACTTCCTTGGCTTTAATACTATCCCTCATTTCCCTTGATAGGCACGGTTAAACCTCAAGTGTAACTTGTCCTGTCTCTGTAACAGCCTGTGCAACTTGTTCTGTCTCTATAAACAGCCTGTGTAACGGGCCTGGTTTCTATAAAGACTATGAAACTGGTCCTGTAGCTTTAAAGAGCCATAGTGACGGGTTCTGTCTCCATAAACCTCCAGAGTAACTGGTCCTGTCTGTAAAAACAGCCTGTGAGACTGGTTCTGTCTCTATAAAGAGCCTGTTTGAAGGGTCCTGTCTCTAGACACAGAATGTGCAATGGATCCTTTCTGTCTAAACAGTCTGTGTAACGGGTCCTGACTCTATAAACAGCCTGCATGACGGGTCATGTATCTGTACGCAGCCTGTTTCTGTGGCTGTGGCTCTATAACCAGCCGATGTAACGGGTCTATAAACAGCCTGTCTAACGGCTCTATAAATAGGCTGCGTACGGTTGCTTTCTCTGTCAGCAGCCTATTTCACTTGTCCTGTGTCTATAAACAGTCTGCGCGACACATCCTGTCACTATAAACAGACTGTGCCACTTGTTCTCTGTCTAAAAACAGACTGTGGGACTGTTTCTGTCTCTATCAACAGTCTGCAACTGGTGCTGTCTCTATAAACAGCCTGTATGACTGGTATGGCTGTGTAAACAGCCTGTGTAACTGGGCCTGTCGCTTTAAACGGTCTGTGAAATGGACCTCGTCTCTTTAAACAGCCTGTCTGGCTGATCGTGTTTCTAAAAAGAGCCTGTGTGACGGCTCCTGTTTCTATAAACAGCCTGTGTATTGATATATTCTGTCTTTACAAACAACCTGGGTAACTGGTCCTGTCTCTATAAACAGACAGTGGAGCAGGTCCGGTCTCTATAAACAGCTTGTGTAACTGGTCCTGTCTCGAAACAAAGGCTGTGTGACGGTTTCTTTCTGTATACACTGCCTGTGTGAAGGGTCCTTTCTCTGGCAACAGCCTGTGTAACTGTGTCTTTCTCTATAAACAGCCTGTTTGACGCGATCTGGCTCTATTAATAGCATGTGTGATTGCATCTTTTCTCTTTAAAAACGTGTGTGATTGGTCTTGTCTCTATAAACAGCCTGCGCAATGGATCCTGTCTGCATAAACAGTCTGTGTAATGCGCCCTGTGTATATAAACAGACAGTGTAACGGACCCTGTCTCTATTAAGAGCCTGTGTGACGGGTCCTGTCTCTGTACGTAGCCTGTTTCTGTGGCTGCGGTTCTGTCGCCAGCCGATCTAATGTGTCAATAAACAATCTGTCTGACGAGTCTATAAACAGGCTGCGTAACGGGTGCTGTCTCCGTCAGCTGCCTGTGTCACAGGTCCTGTCTCTATAAACAGCCTATGAAACTGGTCGTGTAGCTATAAAATTCCAGAGTGACGGGTTCTGTCTCTATAAAACGCCAGTACAACTGGAACAGTCTCTATAAACGTCCTCTGTGTTGGTTCCTGTCTCTATTGCCAGGAAGTGTGATGCATCCTGTGTCTATAAACAGGTTGTATAAAGGGTCCTATCATTATAAACCGCAAGTGTAACTGATCCTGTCTCTATAAACTGCCGAATTGGTGGGTTCTGTCGCCATAAACAGCCTGTTTGATGTGTCGTGGCTCTATACACAGCATGTATGATTGAATCTTTTCTCTTCAAAATCCTGTGCGATTGATCCTGTCTCTATAAACAGCCTGCGCAATGGATCCTGTCTGTATAAACAGCCTGTGTAACTGGTTCTGTCTCTATAAACAGCCTGTGTAAACGGTCCTGTCTGTATAAGCAACCTGTGGAGCAGGTTCTGTCTCCATATCCAGCCTGTATAACTGGTCTTGTTTGTGTAAACAGACAGTGGAGCGTGTCCTGCCTCTATAAACAGCCTGTGGGATCGGTTCTTTTTCTTTAAAAACCTATGTGACATATTGTGTCTCTATATACAAAATGCGTGACGGGTCCTATCTCATTTAACAGCCTGTGTGACGGGTCCTGTCTCTGTACGCAGCCTGTTTCTGTGGCTGTTCATGTATAAACAGCCTATGTAATGGCTCAATAAACAGCCTGGCTTTTGGGTCGATAAACCAGCTGCGTGACGGGTGCTGTCTCTGTCAGCAGCCTGTGTGACGGGTCCTGTCTCTATAAACAGCCTGTGCGACGCATCCTTTCTCTGTAAACAGCATGTGCAACTGGTTCTCCCTCGATAAACAGCCGGTGTAACTGGACCTGTATCTATAATGAGCCCGAATGACGGGGTCTGTCTCTATAAACCGCCAGTGCAACTAGTTCTGTCTCTATAATCAGCCTGTGTAACTGGTCCTATCTCTATAAACCGCCTGTGTGACTGGTTCTGTCTCTATAAACAGCCTGTGTACCTGGACCTGTGTCGACAAACAGCATGTGCAACTGGTCCTATCTCTATAAGCAGCCTGTGTAACTGGACGTGTCTCTAATAAGCGGCCTGTGTCGGGGACCATCTCAACAAAAAGCAAGTGTGATGGGTCCTCACTCTATAAACAGCCTCTGTAACTGGTTCTGTCTCGATCAGCAGCCTGTGGAGCGGGCCCTGTCTCGAAAAGCAGCATGTGTGATTGGTCGTTTTCCTTTAAAAACCTGTGTGACATGTCGTGTCTCTATATACAGCCTGTGTGACGGATCCTGTCTCTATTAAAAGTCTGGGCGATGCATCCTTTGGCATAAACAGCCTATGAAACTGGTCCGGTATCTATATAGAGCCCGAGTGATGGGTTCTGTCTCTATAACCTGCCTGTGTAACTGGACCTGTCTCTATAAGCAGCCTGTATCGGGTACCGTCTCTATAAACAGCAAGTGTGATGGGTCCTGTCTCTATAAACAGACTGTGAGATTGGTCCTTTCCCATTTAAAACCTGTGTGACATGCCGTGTCTCTATAAACTGCATGTGTAACGGGTACGTTCTTATCAACAGCCTGTATTTTATGTCATGTCTCTTTAAACAGCCTGTGTGACGAGTCCCATCTCTATAAACAGCCTGTGTAACGAGTCCTGTCTGTAACAACAGCCTGAGTAACTTGTCCCATCTCTATAAACAGACAGTGTAACTATTCCTGCCTCTATAAACAGCCTGTGTGAAGCTTTCTGTCTCTTTAAAACCTGTGTCACTGTTCGGTCTTTTGAAAACCTGTGCAAGTTGTCCTGCCGCTATCAACATAGAAATGTAGAAACATAGAAATTTAAAGGGCAGTAGGAGGCCATTGCGGCACATTGAGTCCGCGCCAGCCGTCAAAGTGACACACGGCCGTCGGTCAGCAGTTCTGAAGGTTTCATATAAACCTATCAGCAATGATCAATGGCGGAAAGTTAAATAGCACCCAGCCCAACAATTCCACCCCACACAACTGTAACACCTCTTACACTGAAACATTCTACACTACACCCGAATCCGAGGCACATGATCTCCTGGGAGAGGCAAAAAAACAAATAAAAACCCAGGCCATTTGGGGAAATAAAATCGGGCACAAATAGATCCACATCCATTGCAGAGACGTGGTTGCAAGATGACCAGAACTGGGAAGTAAATATCCATCAGTAATTGACAATCTGGAAGGATAGACAGACAGGGAAAGGAGATGTGGTAGCTCTGTTGATAACGGCTGGAATTACTTCCATTGTGAGAAATTATATTCGCTCAAATGATAAGGATGTTGAAACAGAATGGGTGGGGATAAGGAATAATAAGGGAAAAAGTCACTGCTGGGCGTAGTCTATAGGCCCCCCTAACAGTAGCAACTCTGCTGGTCGGAGCATATACCAGTTAATAGTAAGTTCTTGTAAAAAGAGTACGGCAAAATTCATGGGTGATTCTACCATAGAAACATAGAAACGTAGAAACATAGAAAATCGGTGCAGGAGCAGGCCATTCAGCCCTTCTAGCCTGCACCACCATTCAACGAGTTCATGGCTGAACATGAAACTTCATTACCCCCTTCCTGCTTTCTCGCCATAACCCTTGATCCCCCGATTAGTAAGGACTTCATCTAACTCCCTTTTGAATATATTTAGTGAATTGGCCTCAACTACTTTCTGTGGTAGAGAATTCCACAGGTTCACCACTCTCTGGGTGAAGAAGTTTCTCCTCATCTCGGTCCTAAATGGCTTACCCCTTATCCTCAGACTGTGACCCCTGGTTCTTGACTTCCCCAACATTGGGAACATTCTTCCTGCATCTAACCTCTCTAAACCCGTCAGAATTTTAAACGTTTCTATGAGGTCCCCTCTCATTCTTCTGTACTCCAGTGAATTCAAGCCAAGTTGATCCAGTCTTTCTTGATAGGTCAGTCCCGCCATCCCGGGAGCAGTCTGGTGAATCTTCGATGCACTCCCTCAATAGCAAGAATGTCCTTCCTCAAGTTAGGAGACCAAAACTGTACACAATACGGCAGGTGTGGCCTCACCAAGGCCCTGTACAACTGTAGCAACACATTCCTGCCCCTGTATTCAAATCCCCTCGCTATGAAGGCCAACATGCCATTTGCTTTCTTAACCGCCTGCTGTACCTGCATGCTAACCTTCAATGACTCATGTACCATGAAACACAGGTCTCGTTGCACCTTCCCTTTTCCTAATCTGTCACCATTCAGATAATAGCCTGTCTCTCTGTTTTTACCACCAAAGTGGATAACCTCACATTTATCCACATTATACTTCATCAGCCATGCATTTGCCCACTTACCTAACCTATCCAAGTCACTCTGCAGCCTAATAGCATCCTCCTCGCAGCTCACACTGCCACCCAACTTAGTGTCATCCACAAATTTGGAGATACTGCATTTAATCCCCTCGTCTAAATCATTAATGTACAATGTAAACAGCTGGGGCCCCAGCACAGAACCTTGCGGCACCCCACTAGTCACTGCCTGCCATTCTGAAAAGTACCCGTTTACTCCTACACTTTGCTTCCTGTCTGACAACCAGTTCTCAATCCACGTCAGCACACTACCCCCAATCCCATGTGCTTTAACTTTGCACATTAATCTCCTGTGTGGGACCTTGTCGAAAGCCTTCTGAAAGTCCAAATATACCACATCAACTGGTTCTCCTTTGTCCACTTTACTCGAAACATCCTCAAAAAATTCCAGAAGATTTGTCAAGCATGATTTCCCTTTCACAAATCCATGCTAACTTGAATCTATCATGTCACCATTTTCCTGATGCACTGCCATGACATCTTTAATAATTGATTCCATCATTTTACCCACTACTGAGGTCAGGCTGACCGGTCTATAATTCCCTGTTTTCTCTCTCCCTCCTTTTTTAAAAAGTGGGGTTACATTGGCTACCCTCCACTCCATAGGAACTGATCCAGAGTCAATGGAATGTTGGAAAATGACTGTCAATGCATCCGCTATTTCCAAGGCCACCTCCTTAAGTACTCTGGGATGCAGTCCATCAGGCCCTGGGGATTTATCGGCCTTCAATCCCATCAATTTCCCCAACACAATTTCCCGACTAATAAAGATTTCCCTCAGTTCCCCTCCTTACTAGACCCTCTGACCCCTTTTATATCCGGAAGGTTGTTTGCATCCTCCTTAGTGAATACCGAACCAAAGTACTTGTTCAATTGGTCTGCCATTTCTTTGTTCCCCGTTATGACTTCCCCTGATTCTGACTGCAGGGGACCTACGTTTGTCTTTACTAACCTTTTTCTCTTTACATACCTGTAGAAACTTTTGCAATCCGCCTTCATGTTCCCTGCAAGCTTCTTCTTGTACTCCATTTTCCCTGCCCTAATCAAACCCTTTGTCCTCTTCTGCTGAGTTCTAAATTTCTCCCAGTCCCCAGGTTCGCTGCTATTTCTGGCCAATTTGTATGCCACTTCCTTGGCTTTAATACTATCCCTGGTTTCCCAAGATAGCCACGGTTGAGCCACCTTCCCTTTTTTATGTTTACGCCAGACAGGAATGTACAATTGTTGTAATTCATCCATGCAGTCTCTAAATGTCTGCCATTGCCCATCCACAGTCAACCCCCTAAGTATCATTCGCCAATCTATCCTAGCCAATTCACGCCTCATACCTTCAACGTTACCCTTCTTTAAGTTCTGTACCATGGTCTCTGAATTTTCTGTTTCATTCTCCATCCTAATGCAGAATTCCACCATATTATGGTCACTCTTCCCAAAGGGGCCTCGCACAATGAGACTGCTAATTAATCCTCTCTCATTACACAACACCCAGTCTAAGATGGCCTACCCCCTAGTTGGTTCCTCAACATATTGGTCTAGAAAACCAACCCTTATGCACTCCAGGAAATCCTCCTCCACCGTATTGCTTCCAGTTTGGGTCCATATTGGTTGGACAAATCAAATTGATCTGGGTAGTCTGGAGGAAGAATTCATAGAGTGCAAAAGGGATGGTTTCCTTGAGCAATATGTTACGGAACCAAGCAGGTGGCAAGCTTTCTTGGATCTGATCTTGTGTAATGATACAGGATTAATAAACAATCACCTGGTAAATGATCCCCTGGAATGAGCGATCATAGCTTGGTTGAATTTCAAATTCAGATGGAGGGTGATAAAGTTGGATCTCAAACCAGCATACTAAGCTTAATTAAAGGAGAGTATGAAGGTATGAGGGCAGAGTTGGGTAAAGTGGACTGGGAAAATAGATTAAAGTGTAGCATGGTTGATGAACAGTGGCGTACATTTAAGGAGACATTTCACAAGTCTCAAGAAACATATATTCCAATGAAGAGTAAAGGGTGTAAAAGAAAAGGTAGCCATCCGTGGTTAACTAAGGTAATAAATGATAGTATCCAATTAAAAAAAAGGGCATACAAAGTGGGCAAAACTGGTGGGAGCACAGAAGATTGGGAAGCTTTTAAAAGCCAGCAAAGAATTACTAAAAAATTATTAAGGAAGTGAAGATTGACTTTGAAAGAAAACAACACGAAATATAAAAGAAGATAGCAAGATTTTCTGGAGGTATATAAAGAGGAAAACAGTGGCTAAAGTAAATGTTGGTCCCTTAGAAGACGCGACTGGGGAATTAGTAATGGGAAACATTGAGATGGCAGAAACTCTGAATAAAGATTTTGTATCAGTCTTTATGGTGGAGGACACAAACAATATCCCAACAGATTGTCAAAGGGCTATAGGGGGGGAAGGACCCAATCACAATCACGAAAGAGGTGGTACTCAGTAAAATAATGGGACTAAAGGCAGGTAACTCCCCTGGACCTGATGGCTTACATCCTAGCGTCTTCAGAGAAATAGCTGCAGCGATAGGAGATGCAAGGGGAGGAGGGTGTTGACTTATGAGGAAAGGTTGAGTCGGTTGGGCCTCTACTCATTGGAATTCAGAAGAATGAGAGGTAATCACATCGAGACGTATAACTTTATGAAAGGGCTTGACAGGCTGGATGCAGAGAGGATATTTCCATTGATGGGGGAGATTCGAACAAGAGGGCACGAGCTAAGAATAAGTGGCCACCCATTTAAATCAGAGATGAGGAGAAATTTCTTCCCTCAGAGGGTTATGAATCTGTGGAATTCGCTGCCTCAAAGAGCTGTGGTAGCTGGGACATTGAATAAATTTAAGAGAGAAATAGACGGTTGCTTAATCGAGAAGGCGATACGGGGTAATGGGAAGCGGGCAGGGTAGTCCATGATCGGTTCAGCCATGATCTTATTGAATGGTGGAGCAGGCTCGAGGGGCCGTATGGGCTAGTCCTGTTTCTATTTCTTATGTTCTTATGTTCTTATGCTTTGTCTGTAATCTACCAACGTTCCTTGGATTCTTGGGAGGTCCCAGCAGATTGGAAAACCGCAAATGTAATGTGCTTTTTTAAAAAAGGAGACAGACAAACGCAGGAAACTACAGACCAGTTAGCCTAACATCTGTGGTTGGGAACATGTTGGAGTCTATTATTAAACAAGCAGCAGCAGGACATTTGGAAGAACATAATTCAATCAGGCAGAATCAGCATGCATTTAGGAAAGGGACGTCATGTTTGACAAATTTGCTGGAATTCTTTAAGGATGTAACTTACAGTATAGATAAAGGGGATCCAGTGGATGTGATGTATTTGGACTTCCAGAAGGCAGTTGACAAGGTGCCACATAAAAGGTTACTGCATAAGATAAAGTTTCACGGGGTTGGGTGTGATATATTAGCATGGATAGAGTATTGGCTAATGAACAGAAAACAGAGAGTCGCGATAAATGGTTCATTCTCGGGTTGGCAATCAGTAACTAGTGGGCTGCTGCAGGGATCATTGCTGCCACCGAACTATTTCCAAACTTTATTAATGATTTGGAAGAAGGGATCGATGTAATGTAGCCAGGTTAGCTGACGATACAAAGAGGAAAAACATTGTGTGAGGAGAACACAACAAATTTGCAAAAGTACACAGGCAGGCTAAATGATTGGCAGAAATTTGGCAGATGGAATGTAATGTTTGAAAGTGTGAGGTTATGCACTTTGCAGAAAAAAATTAAAGAGCAAGTTATTATTTAAATGGAGAAAAATTGCAAAGTGCAGCAGTACAGCGGGACCTAGGAGTACATGTGCCTGAAACACAGAATGTTAGTTTGCAGGTACAGCAAGTAATCAGGAAGGCCAATGTAATCGCTGCCTTCTTTGCAAAGGCGATGGATTATAAAAGCAGGGAAGTCTTGCTACAGTTGTACAGGGTATTAGTGAGGCCACCTGGAATACCGTGTACAGTTTTGGTTTCCATATGTAAGAATGGATATATTGCTTTGATGACAGTTCAGAGAAGGTTCACTTGGTTGATTCCGGAGCTGAGGATTTGACTTATGAGGAAAGGTTGAGTAGGTTGGGCATCTAGTCATTGGAATACAGAAGATTGAGATATGATATTATTGAAACGTATAAGAATATGAGGGTGCTTGACAAGGTGGATGCAGTGATGATGTTTCCACTGAGAGGGGAGACCAGAAAGTGGGGGCATAATCTTGGAATAAGGTGCCGCCCATTTAAAACTGAGATGAGGAGTAATTTCTTCTCCCAGAGAGTTGTGAATCTGTGGAATTCGTTGCCTCAGAGAGCTGTGGAAGCTGAGACATTGAATGATTTTAAGACAGAGATATACATTTTCTTAACTGATAAGGGAATACTGGGTAATGGGGAGCGGACAGGGATGGGGACCTGAGTCAATGATCGGTTCAACCGTGGTCGTATTAAATGGCAGAGCAGGATCGAGGGGCCATATGGCATACTCCTGTTCCTATTTCTTGTCTTTTCATGTTCTTATGAACCATCCAGGCGATCGAATCTACTGTTCGATTCGCTGCAGTACTTACCATCGAACCTGCGCCAGCCAACAAGAGGTTATCCAGTATAATCCCAATTAACATCTCTAGGTCCTTAACCCTGAATGTTATGGCAGTTCAAGTGCCCACCCAAGCAGGTTTAAATATGGTGAGAGTTTGTGCATCCACCACCCTACCAGGCAGTGAGTTCCAGACCCCCACAACCATCTGCGTGTCACCCTCAAATCCCCTCTGAACCTTCAACCAACCACCTTAATGCTGTGCCCCTTCATAATAGGCCCCATCACCAATGGAAATAGTCCCTTGCTATCCACTATATCAAGGCCACTCAAAATGTTGTACATCTCAATGAATCTCCTCTCAACCTCCTCTGTTACAATGATAACAAACCCAGCCTGTTCAATCTGTCCTCATAGCTAAGATTCTGCATTCCAGGCAGCATCCTAATAAATCTCCTCTCTGGTACAATCACGTTATTCATATAATACGGTGAGAAGACCTGCATGCCATAATGCAGTTGTGGCCTAACCAGTGTATTATACACTTTCAGCACAACTTCCCCGCTCTTGTATACTATGCCTCGATCAATAAAGCAAGCATTCCGTATGCCTTCTTAAACATTTTATCCACCTGGCCTGCTATTTTCAGGGAACTGTGGACCAGCAGTCCAAGGTCCATTTGTTCATCTACACTATAAAGTGGCTAGCCGCTTAATGTGTATATTCTTTCCTTGTTATCCCTCCTAAATTGCATGACCTCAAACTTCTTCGAATTAAATAACATTTGCCATGGCTCTGCCCACCTGACCAATAGATTGATATCCCACTGCAGCCCACGATTTCCTCTTCATTATCAACCACACAGGCAATTTTAGTGTCATCTGCAAACGTCTTAATCATACTCCCGATATTCAAATCTAAATCATTGATACATCCCACAAAACGCATGGGACTCAGTACTGACCCCTTTGGAAACCCACTGGAAACATCCTTTCTGTCACAAAAAAATTCATTAACCATTACCCTTTGCTTCCGACCTCTAAGCCAATTATGGCTCCTACTAGCCACATTGCCCTGGATCCCAATGGGCTTTAACCTTCCTGACCAGTCTACCATGTGGGACATAACCAAAAGCTTTGCGTACGTCCATATTCACTATATCATACGTACCATTCTCATCGACCCTGTAGGTTACCTCCTCAAAAAAATTCAATCAGGTTCGTCAAACACGATCTCCCCTTAACAGATTGTGCTGACTGTCCCTAATTAATCCTTGCATTTCCAATTTTTTTTTCAAGATTTATTTTGTCGTTCAAGATTTTTTCCCAATATCTTCCACTGAGATTAGGTTGAAAGGCCGGTAATTACACGGCCTGTCCCTTCCTCCCTTATTAAATAAGAGTACATATTAGCAGTCCTCGAGTCCTGCGGCACCATGCCCAAATCCAAAGAGGACTTGAAAACGAAGGTCAAGGCTTCTTCTATTTCCTCTTTTACTTCGCTCAACAGCCTAAGATGCATTTCATCCGGGCCTGGGGATTATCAACATTAAAAGCTGCGAAACACATTAATACCTGCTCTCTAACTATATTTATTTCATACAGAATTTCACACTCCTCCTCAATAGCAGTATCTGCATTGACCCTTTCCGTTGTGAAAACAGACGCAAAGTATTCATTAAGAAGGATACCAACATCTTCTATCTCCACACAAATATTACCCTCGTGGTCTCAAATAGGCCCGACCCTTTCTTTAGTTCCCCTCTTGCTCTTAATGCATTTGTAGAACAGCTTTGTGTTTTCCTTAATTTTATTAGCCAAGAATTTTTCATCGCCACTCTTAGCATTTCTAAAATCCTTTTTAATTTTACCTCTGAACTTTCTATATTCCTCCAAAGATTCTATAGTATTTAGCCGTCAGTATGAGACATAAGCTTCCCTATTTTTCTTTATCCTCCCCTGCAAGTGCCTAGACCTACAGGGGGCGCTATAATTTTATGCCCACCGTTTTTTTAAGGGAACATATTTGGCCAGAGCCTTCCGGATCTCCTGCTTGAATGCCTCCCACTGTTCCGACACTGATTTACCCACAAGTAGCTGTTTCAATTCCACTGTGGCCAAATCACTCCTCAACTTAGCAAAGTTAGCTTTTCTCCAAGTTGGGATCTTTATTCCAGGCCTATCCTTGTTCTATCCATAACGAACTTGAATCTGATTTAATTATGGGCACTTGCACCCAAGTGCTCTCCCACTAATACTCGTCAACCTGCCCAGCTTCATTCCCCAAAACTTTTCCAAAACCGCTCGCTCTCGCCTGGGCGTGTTACATCTTGACTAAAAGGTTTTCTTGAATGCATTTTAAGCATTCTGCACCCTCTCTACCCTTCACACTATGTTTATTCCAATCAAAATTAGGATAGTTAAAATCCGTTATTGTTAATACCTATGGTTTCTGGACTTCAAAGCAATTTGTGGACATATTTGCTCCTAGATCTGCTTGCGTGTCGGGTCCTGTCTCTTTAAACAGCTTGTGTGACGGGTCCAACCTCTATAAACAGCCCAGGCGATGGGTCCTCTCCCTATAAATAGCCTGTGAAACTGGTCCTGTCTCTATAAACAGCATGTGTGACTGGTCCTGTCTCTCTAAACTGCCTCTGTGACGGGTCCTGTCTCAATACATAGCCTGTAAGATAGACCAGAGGAAATCGGAGCAGGAGTAGGCTATACAGCTCCTCGAGCCTGCTCCACCATTCAGTACGATCATGGCTTCTTCCCATCATGCTTTATTCACTTTTCAGTTCAGAAACTGTCTATCTGGTCTTAAATTTATTCAATGTCCCAGCTTCCACAGCTCTCTGAGGCAGCGGATTCCACAGATTTATAACCCTCTGAGAGAAGAAATACCTCCTCTTCTCAGTTTTAAATTGGTGGCCCCTTATTCTAAGATTATGACCCTAGTTCTCGTCTCCCGCATCAGATCAAATCTTCTCTGCATCCACCTTGTCAAGCTCTCTCATAATCTTTTCGGTTTCCATAACATCAGCATTCATTCTTCTGAATTCCAATGAGTAAAGGCCCAACCTATTGAACCTTTCCTCATAAGCCAACTTCATCATCTCCGGAATCAAACTAGTGAACCTTCTCTGAACTTCCTCCAAAGCAAGTATATTCTTTCTTAAATATGGAAGCCAACACTGTACGCAGTATTCCAGTGTGGCCTCATCAATACCCTGTATAACTGGAGCAACACTTCCCTGCTTTTATGCTCCATCCCCTTTGCAATAAAGGCAAAGCTTCCATTGGCCTTACTGATCACATACTGTACCTGCATACCAAACTTTTGTGTTTCAGGTGCATGTACTCCCAGATCCCGCTGTACTACAGCATTTTGCAATTTTTCTCCATTTAAATAATAACGTGCACTTTGTATTCTTACTGCCAGTGTGCATAACCTCACCCTTTCCAAAATTGTATTTCATCTGGCAAATTTTTGTCCATTCACTGAGCTTGTCCATGTACCTTTCTAGTTTTTTTGTGTCCTCCTCACACGTTGTTGTTCCTCCCATCTTTGTATCTTCAGCGAACTTGGCTATGTTACATGCGGTCCCTTCATCGAGGTCGTTAGTATAGATTGTACATAGTTGGGGTCCCTGCTCTGATCCTTGCGCCAATCCTTTATTCATGCTAATATAGTGCCCACAACCGCGTGAAATTTTATCCTTTGCAGTAACCTTTTATGCAGCACCTTGACTAATGCATCCTGGAAGTCCAAATACGCCACAGCGACTGGTTCCACTTTATCCACCCTGTTCATTACATGCTGAAAAAATTCTAGCAAATATGTCAAATATGACTTCCCCTTCATAACTGCATGCTGATTCTACCTGACCGAATTATGCTTTTCCAAATGTCCTGCTGCTGCTTCTTTCATCATGGAATCCAACATTTTCCCATTCATAGATGTTAGGCTAACTGCCGAACTGAGGGAATTTTTGGTAAATTACAACCATAACCTCTGTCTCTATAAACAGCCTGTTTGACTGGTCCTTTCTCTTTAAAACGTGTGTGACTGGTCTGGTCCGTATAAAGAACCTGCAGGACGCGTCCTGTGTCTTTGAAACGTGGATGACTGGTCAAGTCTCGAGAAACAGCCTGTGTAACTGGTCCTGCCTCTATCTACAGCCTGTGTAACTTGTCCTGTCTATTTAAACTGCCTGTGTGACGTGTCCTGTCTCCATAACCAGGCTGTGTGACAGGTCCTGTCTATATAAACAGCCTGTGTGACGGGTTCTGTCTCTATAACAGTCTGTGGAGCGGGGCCAGGCTATGACTCTGCCCCTCTTTGAGTGCCACTGCATGATATACAATAATTGTCTGTGCCTTCCCCTCCCCCTCCCCCCACCCCCTGCATGTTATATAATTAACCGCTTGGCTCTCAAGAAAAGACAGAATGCTTTCTGTTTTTCTTTATACAGGGTACCAAGGATTTTGGGTCTATAGGCGTGTCGATGGTGTGTGGTACATTTCATTAATAACCTCTGTGCATTAATATTCAATGCTTTGTATGATAAAGTAGTGGATCCCTTATTCATTCCGAGTTACCTTATCTACCTGGCCTTATATCTTCAGTAATCTGTAGACATGCACTCCAAGGTCTTCTCTTCCTCGACACTTTTCAGTATTGTGCCATTTAACGTGAATTCACTTGTCTTATCCTTCACCAAAAACATTATCTCACACTTCTCCTGATTGAATTCCGTTGGCCAATTCTCTGCCCACCTGACCAATCCATTGAAGTCTTCTTGCAATCTGGAGCTGCCTTGTTCACTATCTACGGCTCAGTGATTTTTGTTCTCAGCTGCAAACTTCTTAATCAGATCCCCTACATCACTGATTTATACCTAAAAAAGCAAAGGTACCAGTACTGAGCCCTGTGGAACCTCAGTGGGTACAGTCACAAAAGCACCCATTGACCATTAAGCTTAGCGTTCGGCCTCTGACACCATTTTAGATTCAACTTGCCACATTTCCTGGATCCCATCTGCTTCTACATTGTTGACCAACAAGTCATGTGTGACCATGTCAAAGGCCTTGCCAATATCTATGTAGATTTCATCAAATGCACTGCCATCATTGACGCTCATCGTTACCTCCTCAATCATGTAACTGAGACACAGACTTCTCTTAAAACTCCAAGCTGACTGTCCTTGATTACCTCATGGCTTGCTAAATGCCATGTTATTCTGGCTGTTATAATTTTTCCGATACTTTTCCCCCAACTGTGGTTAGGCTGACTGAACTGCAATAATGAAGAAGAATAGTGGCGATGAACTCTGTCTACACATTTATCTCATCTTAAACAATGGTACAATGTTAGCAGTCCTCTAGTCCTCTGGCTCCACACGTGCAGCCAGGAACAATTGGGAAATGATGGTCACAGCCTCTGCTATTTTGCCCCTTGGTCTCTTAATAGCCTGGGATACATTTCAGCCGCACCTCAACATTTAACCACTTTCAGAACTTCGAATCACATTAATACTTTTCTCTATATTAATATCATATAATATTTGACACTCCTTCTCCTTAACTAAAATGCTAGAATCGTCCCTCTCTTCTCTGAAAATCGACGAAATCTATTTCTTCAGACCAAACCCACATCTTCCTCCTTCTCACATAGATTAATTATTGGTGTCTACTAGGTCCTATTCTTTCCTTAGTTATCCTTTTGCTTTTTATGACTTGATTTTTTCTTGATTTTACTTCATTTCTCATGCCTGCTCTGTGCTTTTCTAATTTAATTGTATTAATTGCAACCCAGCACTTTCTATACTTCGCTTGGCTTTCTGTCGTATTAAACTCTCAGTAGCTTACAAAAGATACCCTTTTTAACCTTTTCCTACCATCGATACCCCTTGACATACAGGTAGCTTTAGTTTTTAGAGTCCTCCCTTTTTATTTGTGTGAACATATTTGCTCTGAAACTCACTATGTCCTGAGTGAAGGCCTCCCATTGCGCTAACACAGATTTATCTTCAAGTAGCTATTATTCCAGTCCACTTTTGTAAAATCCCATCTCAGCTTGGCAAAATTGGCCTTTCGCCCTTTGAGAACTTTTGCACCTGGTCTATCTTTATCCTTTCAAATAAGGGGAGATATAATATAAATGTTAAAAATCATGATGGCTTCTGATAATGTAGGTGAGCCAAAACAGTGGTGGAAAGCTGTGTAACCAGTGGACACAGACTGAAAGTGAGTGGGAAAAGAACCAGAGGAGAGATGAGGAGAATTTTCTTCATGCAGTTAGTTGTGATCTCTAATGCAACGTCTCAGAACGTGTTGGATGCAGATTCAATAGTAACTTTCGAGGGAGAATTAGATTATTAGTTGAAGGGTAAATAGTTTCAGCGATAAGGCTAAAAAGAATGATTAATGATTAATCATTTTGAAAGAGACACAGGGACACGATGAGCCGAATGGTACCATTCTATGACTCTATGAGGAAGAGATAGAGAGGGAGAGCACAGGGTGAGAGAGAAAGAAAGACAAAGGGAAAGCAATACAGAAAAATAGGGAAAGAAAGATGGATAGGTTCAGTGGGAAATAAATTAATTTTAATAGGTTTATTGGGTAAATTATTGAAGGGGAAAACGTACGGGACAATGGGGAAAGAGCAAGGGAATTATATTACATGGAGGGGTCAGGCCATTGTGGGATTGGAAGAGAAGGATGAGAATATTAAAATAGTTGTGTTGCCGGATCGGGAGCCAATGTCAGTCAGTGATCACAGTGGTGAGGTGTGAATGTGACTTGGTGTGAGTTAGGATATGGGCAGCAGAATTTTGGATGAGCAGATTATAGAGGCTTGTAAATGGGATGACGGCTAGGAGAGCATTGGAATAATCGAGTCTGGATTCAACAAAGGCAGGGGTGAAGGTTTATGCAGTGGAATTGCTGAGGCAGGGGTGGAGAGTTTGCGATATTATGGAGGTAGTAGTAGACAGGACTGGTGATTGAGAGGGTTTGAAGTTGGAACACAGCTCATGTTTAAAGAGATCACCGTGGTTGCGAACAGTCTGGTTCACGCTTAGACACTGGCCACTGAGGGGAACTGAGTCGGTAAATAGATAGGGAATTTTATCTTGGGGACCAAAGGTAATTGCTTTGGTCTTCCTAAGATTTTAATGACAAAAGCAGTAATACAGTGAAAAATGTTTTACAGATCTAGTTGTTTGATGTAGAGACTAAGCAGTGACACTAACAGCAGTCACGAAAAGAGAGTAAATTCAGGACGAGTAATGCAGTTAGCAGCAGATGCAGAGTGAAAAGCTGGATAGAGATACTTACCTGAAACAACAACAGCAGCAGAGAGCAGAGTAAATACCAAGAGCAGTAATACAGTCAGTAAAAGTTTGTAGAGTTAGTAGCTGGATACAGAATCTTACCTGGAACAATAACAGCAGCAAAAATGAGTAAGTTACGAGAACAGTAATACAGTTAAAGCTGCTTTTAAAGATAAAAGCTGGAAACTTACATGGGACGCCAACAGCAGCGAGGAGAGGATAGTAAAAGTATTGACTTAGCTGAAGTGTGACTTTAATCCGATAAAGTAATGGCCATGATTTGTAACTTATCGAAGCAAGGAAAACATCCCACACGAAATCCCTGTCCATTGTTGTAACATTCGATCCCACTGTTTTTCGATTCTGATCCATTGATGTATCATTCCAATCCACTGTTTTGAGATTCTGATCCATTGATGTAACATTCCAATCTACTGTTCTTAGATTCCAACCCATTGATGTAGTGTTGCAATCTTTTGTTCTCAGGTTCCTTGTTACTGCCAGAGGCGATGCTCTCACTGACATTATGGGAGAACATCTTGAAAGTAATCCATTAATAATAGAAGAGGTGAACGCTAAACTGATACAATTAGGATCCATGGAGACTGATATTACTTACAGTCACTGAACAAACAGCTTCAGTTACCCATAGAGACTGACATTTTTTACAGTCACTGAACAAAGAACATCAGTTACCTCCTTTCAATCCAACACTTTTTGTACTACAATAATTTCGAACATTTACCCGGTGAGAATGGTATGTATGAGTGTTGCAGAGGGCAGCAATGGTGGAAATAGCGCCAGCTCGGGCCATAATCATTCAATCCTCCTTGTATATGGGAATGGTGTCAGGGGACTGGAAGTTTGCATATATAGCACCCTGTTTCAAAAAGGAGATGGCGATAATCCATATAACTACAGGCCAGTCAGCCTAACTTCGGTAGTGGGAGAAATTCTAGCAGCCTTATTCTGCGACAAAATTATCTGTAACTTCGAAAAACATGAATTAATCAATGACAAACAGCACAATTTGTTTTAAAGTCAAAATGTGTCTGACAAACTTGATTGGCTGCTTTGATGCAGTAACTGAGAGGGTTGATGTATGTAGTGCAGTTGATGTTGTGTGCATGGCCTTTTAAAAGGGGTTTGATACAGTGCCACGTCATAGACTTGATCGGGAGACTGAAACACATGGGAGTGAAGGGACAGTAGCTGTATGGATACAACATTGGCTAAGGGATAGATAACAGAGAGTAGGTTGAACAGTTATTGTTCTGACGGAAGGGAAGTATAGATTGATGTCCCCCAGGGTTCTATATCAGGGCCAGTGCTCTGTTTGATAGAATTGAATGGCCTTGACATGTCAAAAGGGCATGATTTCAAAGTGTGCAGATGCTACTAAATGCAGGAATATAGTAAACAGTAAGGAATGTATAAGACTTCAGGAGCACATAGAGGGACTGGGGAAATGGAAGAAACATGGCAGAAGCAATTTAACATGGAGAAGTGTGAAGTGATAGATTTTTGGAGGAAAAATGAGGAAAGGCAATATAAACTAAATGATGCAAATTTAAAGGGAGTGCAGATACAGAGAGACCTGGGAGTTTATGTAACTAATCTTTGGAGGTGGCAAGACAAGTTGAGAATTCTGTTAAAACGCAAACAGGAGCTTTAGCTTTATAATTATAGGCATAGATTGCAATAGCAAGGAAGTTATGTTAAATCTTTATGAAACACTGTTTAGTCCTGAACTGCAATATTGTGTCCAGTTCTGTGCACCGCAAATTATGCAGGATGTCAAGGCCTTGGAGAAGGCACAGAGGAGATTTACTGAAATGTTTCCAGAGATGAGACGTTTCAATTGTATGGACAGTCTGCAGAAGCTCGGGTTGTTCACCTTAGAGCAGAAAAGGTTAAGCAGAGATTGAATAGAGGAGTTCATGTTTATGAGCAGTTTGGATCGAGTAAATAATGAGAAACTGTTCCCACTGGCTGATGGGTTGATAACCAAAAGTCACAGATTTAAGATAATTGACAAAAAAAAACAGAGGGAATATGAGGAGAATATATTTTTTCCAGCGAGTTTTGTCTGGAATGCACTGCGTTAATATGTGAGAGAAGCGGATTCAATAATCGACCGTACTTGTGATCTTTTACCAGTGTATTTTAGAACTTTAAAACATGTAAATTAATATTTAAAGAATCAGGGTTATCTTTTAAAGATTGAATGAAATGCCACTTTAGTTAATTTTCAAGATGTGATGTATTTTAATTTATGGTGATAGTAGATGTATGTTTTGGGTATTCCCATGCATACTGATGCCCACCTGACCCAGGGGACACTCGCGAATCTCCAGCGAACCTGAGACACATGGGCCTCTGCCCAGGCATACCCAGATAAATGGCTTACACCCCGGATCGCCAGGTACATGGGCCTCTCCCCACACATACCCACAGAATGTCCGTAACCACCGAACTCACAGGTATGTGGGCCTATCCCCACACATACCCAGAGAGTCTCTGCAACCCTCCCGGCCCCCAGGTACAACGGCCTCGCTGCAGGCATACCCAGAGAGTCTCCATAATCACCGGACCCACAGGTACATTGGCCTCTCCGCAGGCATACCCAGATAATTGCCGGACACCCCTGATCACCAGGTATGTGGACCTATCGCCACACATAACCAGAGAATCTCTGCAATCCCCAGACAGCCAGGTATGTGGGCCTCTCCGCCGGCATACCCAGCGAGTCTCCACACTCCCCGGACCCCCAGCTACATGGGACTATCACCACACATACCCAGACAGTCTAAGAAACCTCAGGATCCCCCCCACCCCCCGCTACTTGGACTTCTCCCCCCACATAGCCAGTGCGCCTCCATAACACCTAGACCCCAGGTAAATAAGCCTCTCCCCACACATAACCAGAGAGTCCCATCAAGCACTCTCAGGGCAGATACAACACGGGGTAGGTACAGAATAAAGCTCCTTCTACACTGTCCCATCAAACATTCCCGGGGCAGGTACAACACGGGGCTAGATACAGAGTAAAGCTCCCTCTCGACTTTCCCATCAAACACTCCTATGGCAGGTACAACACGGGTTAGATACAAAGTCCTGTTCCCGCTAAACTGTCTAGTGAAAAACTCCCAGTGCAGGTCCAACACGGATTACATACAGAGTAAGGAGCCCTCTCCACTCTCCCATCAAACACTCCCAGGGTGGGTACAGCACTGGTGAGATAGAGAGTAAATCTGCCTCTGCACTGCCCCATCAAACACTCCCAGGGAAGGTACAGCACGGTTAGATATAGAGTAAACTCCCTTTAGTTTTATTTCGGAGCACAGCTCATTATTCGGACAGCAGTTTTCAAGGTTCTGGGGTCACAGGGCCGACATATCTGACATAACCTGAATTAACGTTGGCTTCAGTCGGGAATATTGGACAAGTCTAAAACTAGGATTGAAGTCAGTCCCTTTGTTTTCTTGCTCAGTCGTGAGGTAGGGGAGGGGGTGGAATAGCCCAGAACAAGGGTCGGAACGATAAAATTGGAGCCTGGCCATTCAGGGTGATAAGAAAATAAGAACATAAGAAATAGGAGCAGGAGTAGGCCATAAAGCCCCTCGAGGCTGATCCACCATTCCATAAGATCATGGCTGATCGGAACATGGACTCAGCTCCACTTCCCTGCCCGCTCCCCATAACTCCTTAACTCCTTATCAACTCTCATTCTTCTGAATTCCAATGAGTAGAGTCCCAATTCTACTCAACCTTTCCATATAATTCAACCCCTCATCCTCGGGATCAACCGAGTGAACCCTCTCTGAACTTCCTCCACAGCAAGTGTATCCTTTCATTAATATGGAGACAAAAACTGCATGCATTATTCCAGGTGTGGTCTCATCAATACCCTGTACAGCTGTATAAAATACTTCACTGCTTTTATACTCCATCTGTTGTAGAGATTAGAAACATATATATATAACTAGGCATGAGGCACCTACTGGATATTTAAAACTCACATAAGCTTAAAATGGACACACACATAAAATGGCTGCCCAGGCATGATGGGAAATCAGGTAGTCAAGCTTTGAACTGTTCAACGTTCAATGACCAAGCAATAACCCTGTGAGGCCCACTATAGGAATGCCTGGGATGCGGGAAGATAGAGATAAGAAGGAAACCATTTCCTGTGAACAAGGTCATAAACCAATTAATTCCCCAGGAAGAAAGATAAGAGGGAAACCATCTCCTGTAAACAAGGTTATAAACCAATTATTTATCCCAGATGAAAGAACTAGGGAGAGAACCTATAATGTCATCGATCAGCCCAAGCTGACAATAACCGAACATATGGTTCCCGGGATACAAGGGGAATTCTATTGGGTTAAAATAACCTATATGTAATCTATAATCGTTGTAATTGGCTTGTGTCCAGCCGTGATGGGCTGTGTAGGTGTAGTAAACTGTTTTGTAACTGTTGTGAAACATATAAAGGTGCATGTAACCCTTTGTTCGGTGGAGAGAAACCTGGATACGGTCCTGAGTTTTTCCTCCCCGCTGAGAGTAATAAAGGCCGCCAGGCGTTGGAACTGACTCTGAGTGTTGAGTGATTCTTCTGAGAAAACACTAACGCTAACAATGGCGTAGTCGGCAGGATTCCCCGAAGTTGCTGAACGCACTTGGAGTAAACCCGGGTGAATATAAACACAGACAATTTTTAAATTATAAAAGTGCGGAAGGTGGATGCTGGTTGATCGACACGAGGGAACGGTCCAATATCTCAAACACCTAGCCTGAGCCTGAATTAAGAGGACAGTAGTCCCACGTAACGGCCAGGAATTAAGTAGGTGCCGGGAACACACTTGGACCGTGGGATCGTGATAGCAAAATAGACCTTCCAGACCCAGTAGTGTAATTGGAGATATATCCCGGGGTAGAACCAAGCGGTGTGCAGCGGCTAACGGAATCCAAACCTGTGAACAGGGTCGGACCAACGGGCCGAGCGGTGGTAGGTAGTTGTTAAGGATACGTAGAGCACTGCGGGAATTGCTTAAACGCGTTTTTAAGAATTGTATAAGTGTGTGTAACAGCAGAACTTGTGACCTGACAGTAGCCAAGAGACAGTTTACTACAAGTCGCGCTAGAAAGAAAGCGGATTTCTGAGAGTAGATTCCTAACAGTACTAGTCCTACCCAGAAATGGCCATGGAATCAAATAAACTCGAGTGGGGACCAGAAGGGTCACTTAGCCGCCACCTGGCGGAAAAACAAAAGAAGCTAATCGAAAAAATGATCAAAGCAGGGTGGAATCCTCAGGAACTACCAGCAAAGTAAAGGGAATGGTGGGAGGAGGAAAAGAAAGATAAAGGGGAAAAGGCAGTAATTTTGATATTGCGAGCGCATGTAAAGTTAACAGAAAATAAAAAGGAAGCAAGTAGATGTTGATAACGGACAGACAGTTTTGCTTGTCCTGGCAATAAATAGCCCAAGTGCACCACCTAGTGAGGAAGACTGGGAAAGCCTAGAGAATGAAACGGATAGTTGCAACTCCATTAAAGTGGGCGTCTTACTACCCCCATATAATACGATTAACCCGGCTCAGGTTGCCCCGCAAAAGGTAGAACACATACCCAGGATCCCAGCCGGGACACGACGTCATAACAGTCCCGCCATACCCGCGCAGAGACGAGTAACATACTTATCGCTGTCCCCAGTGGACACGATGCAGTTGTTAGAGAAACTGCCACCCCTAGTGCCCCGCCATAACAAAGCAACCTTCTGGCAGAAGCTCAAAGAGATGATAATTTGCCACCAGCTCCATAACCGAGATATCGCCGGTATAGTTAGGATTAAAATGCCAGAGAGTTAGTGGGACAGACGAGATAATGATCACCAAGACGGTACCTGGTGTGCCGACCTGTCCTCTACAAAAGAGGAGCAGGAGGATTCCATGATAGAATTTAAAGTGAACGTGATATGCGTTTTAGGCCAGGTCCCCGTTAACTGGAACGCTATAGTGGGAGTAGTACAGAAGAAGGATGAACGGGCACCACAATACGGTGCAAGGAAATTTGAGGCGTTCTTAGCACATGGCGGAATACCGGGAGCCGACCGGCAGAACCCGGCTTTCATACAATTGTATGAGGACGGACTAAGCCCTGCACACCAAGCCATCCAAAAAACAGGCTTGGTGATGTACAATAATTTTGATGACCTGGAAAGATGGGCGAACTCGGTAGATAATCAACAAAGGTCCAAAGTAGCCGCAAGTACAGCGGAGGTCTGTGCAGCCAGTGACATAAAGGCGGCTGAGACATGCTATAATTGTAACAAGACGGGGCATCGCTGCGCCGAGTGTAGAGCCCCAAAACGCAACGGACGCAAAAAGTGTAGTAATTGTGACCGACTAGGCCATGAGGCAAAGGACTGTTGTGCCAAGGGAGGTGGCAAAGAAGGGAAGGGACCTAGATCGGGAAAAACCATCAATGAAAGAGCCCCGGACGTTGGTACCCTCGGGAACCAGCAGCTGCTGGACATTATACAGCAGCTGACCCAGAAGCAGGCGAGTCCCCAATGAATCGCATCGGCCCCCGGCCAAGAACCCGATCCCCGTATGTGGATCAACGCATCGTTAGGGGGCCGGCGATGCGATATGTTGATAGACACCGGGGCGTCGGTATCAATAACGAACCTCGACCTACCCACTACCCGAAGATCCAGCACGATCCAAGGGGTAGGGGGGGACAGGACCACGGCATATCAAAGTGAAACCCAAGTGCTTGAGGTAGACGGTATAATGATGCCGGTCCAGTTCTGGGTATGTCAAAACTCAGAGGGCACTATACTAGGGATGGACCTACTCCGTGAATTAGGAACAATAGTGGATGCGCAGCGAAGACGGGTAACCTGGAAAAGTACGAAAGGGTTTAAGGATAAACAGCCCAGGAAATGGGCACTAGTAAAGAACATAGCCACATTAGGTAAAACGGATACTCTGACGAGAGACTGGTCTAAGGACGGGATGTTGGGATTACTGTGTCAGGCTATCCCGGGAGTTTGGGCAAAAAGCAAACAGGACTGCGGACTTGTTGACATGACACCGGAGAAGGTCACGGGACCGGTACACCCCCCCCCCCCCACAAGCAGTACGCTATCAAACCAGAGGCCATGCGAGCCACTGAGGGGATAATAGATGCCCTGGTAGAACAGGGCATACTACGACAGACCGTGTCAGTCACAAACTCCCCGATGTGGCCAGTTAACAAGCCGGATGAAAGCTACCGACTAACGATAGAGTACACAGCCCTGAATAAAGATACACCCAGGGAACACCCGATTTTGGCCAGCCCAGCGACTATCTTCAACGGTCTGAATCCGGAACATAGGATTTTCACCGTTTTAGGTATTGCTAACGGATTTTGGTCAATCCTGCTGTACCCTGAGTCTCAGGAGAGATTCGCATTTACATCCAGAGATAGACAATACACATGGAACCGACTCCCTCAGGGATTCCATAACAGCCCGAACATTTTCAACCGAGTCATGAGTAACGCCTTGGAACAATGTAACCTAACCCATTATAATAGTACAATCCTTCAGTACGTGGACGACATCCTGATGGCCTCATCAAGTGACCGAGAGCATTTAGGGGCCGTAGCAATGATTCTAAGGACTCTAGATAAGGCAGGGTTTAAAATAAATCCAAAATAGGCGCAGATCGGGCAAGCCACGGTTCGATATCCGGGACACGATATTAGTCAGAGGAAAAAGACTCTTCCGACAGACCGAAAGACAGCCATCGCTGATATGCCCTGACCAACTACGGTCCGGGCAGTGCGGCGGGTAATGGGTTTGTTCAACAATTGCAGGAATTTCATTCCTCAATTTGCAAACATAGCCGAACCCATTCAGCGACTAGTGAAGGGAGGAAAACCAGGAACAGAGCAGGTAGACTGGGGATCGGAGCAAGAGGATGCCTATGGGAAATTAAAAGCCGAATTGGTAGCAGCCCCAGCGCTGAAGCTACCGGATATGACAAAGCCGTTCCATGTATATTATGATCTCGATGGAGGTTTTTATAGCGCCGTCATAACCCAGGAGAAAGGGGGGGTAATGAGACCAGTAGCGTATTACTCAACACAAGAGTCCCCGGTAGTGAAAGGACTTCATCGGTGTGTGGCTGCCCTCGACTGTGCCGCTTGGGCTGCCAGAATATGCGAACCAGTCACGATGTCGGGGCGGATAATCTTACACACGAAGCACACCATAGTGGAATTGCTGAATACCGGGAGGTTAAAAACAGTATCAGATGCGCGACGGGCTACCTGGGAGGCAGTACTATTACCCAAAGACCAGTCCATACAAATAATCAGGGATATAGGTTTTAATCCCGCGGAGGGAATAGTGACCGAAGGTGAACCCCATAGCTGCAAGACTGAGATAGACGAAGGAACAGAAGGGGGAATAGCGGATGAACCTCTGAGAGACCCCGATTTAACCCTTTACGTTGATGGGTCCCGACGATATATCGACGGAAGATTCCGCACCGGGTGGGGCGTGGTAGATCAGGATGGTGCCACCCTCCTGCGAGCGGCACTGGAAGGAACAGTGTCCACCCAAGTGGCGGAGTTGGTAGCGCTGACCGAAGCCCTCAAATGGGCACAGGGGAAGCGTGTAAATGTTTATACTGACAGCCGGTATGCGTTCGGGGTAGTACACGATTATATGATAGCGAGGAGTAGACGTGGATATATAACCTCGGGGGGGGGCACATTAAACACGAGAATATAGTTCGGGATCTGGTCGAAGCCGTTAAAAGGCCTACGACGGCAGCAGTAATAAAGATCAAGGCACATCAAAGGGTAGAGACCAAGGAACAACGGGGAAAAATGTTGGCAGATCAAGCAGCTAGGAGCGCGGCAGAAGAGGATGAGCCCCAGATAATTAAAGTGGCCATGATAGGACCAGGAGAGCTAAGTGTCCGTAAGATACAGGAAGAGAGTAGCTCGGAGGAACGGTCACAATGGGAAAGTAAAGGGGCTAGCATTGGGGAGGACGGGGTATGGAGGAAGGGGTCACAAGTAGTTGCCCCGTCCTCAATCCAGACCGAACTAATCCGGCGACACCATGAGCCGGACCACACTGGGCGAGACGGAATGCTGAGCCGTCTACTCAAAGACTGGTGGTGGGCCGGGGTAGGGCGAGACGTAGCCAAGCATTGCCAAGCATAGTATGTGCACAACATAATCCAGGCAGACCCATAAAGGTTAAAATGGCACATCAGACACGTCCCAGGGGCCCGTGGGAGAATCTACAAATTGATTTCACAGGGCCCCTACCCACCAGTCGGGGAAAGAAATACTGCCTGGTCATTATCGATCAGTTTACCAGGTGGGTTGAGGTTTTTCCCACCCGGGATTGCGGAGCATCCACGGTAGCACAGATTCTCGCATTCGACATAATCCCACGGTGGGGTGTGCCCCTTCAAGTTGTCTCGGACCAGGGGACGCACTTCACAGGACAGGTCATGAAGCAGGCATGCGGTCTGCTTGGAATCCGACAACGGTTCCACATCCCGTACCACCCCCAGAGCTCAGGAATGATGGAGCGAATGAACCGTACACTTAAGACAGCAATTGCCAAAGCTATAACGGAGACCAGGAAGGGGTGGGTAGACGTTTTGCCCTGCATATTAATGAGACTTAGGGCTACCCCTAACCGAACCACAGGCCTGACCACCCTTGAATTAATGACAGGGAGGGCCATGAGACTTCCTGAAGGAAATGGGGGAAATGGGGCCTCTACGAGATCGGATTAAACAATATGTAAAACAATTAGATTCACAGCTAAAGGAACTAAGGAAAGAGGTGGTAAAGCAACAGGCCCTACGGGACTTGGAGACCCAAAACAACGGAAAGGCCGACGCATCCCTCCCACAGGTAGGCGACAAAGTATTAGTACAGGTCACTCCAGGCATGATTTCAAAGTCTGCAGATACGAAACTCAGAAATGCAGTAAACAGTCAGGAGGGCAGCAGACTTCAGGAGCACATAGAGAGACACAGGAAATGGGCAGAAACATGGCAGATATAATTTCCCATTGAGAAGTGTGAAGTGATACATTTTTGGAGGAAAAATTAGGAGAGGCAATATAAACTAAATTATGCAATTTTTTAAAAAGTTGAAAGTAGACAGAGACCTGGGAGTTCAAGGACACTAAACTTTGGAGGTGGCAAGGCAAGTTGAGATGGCTGTTAAAACGCATGCAGCATCTTTAGCTTTATAATTATAGGCACGGAATACAATAACAAGGACGTTATGGTAAACCGTTATAAAACACTGGTTAGTCCACAATTGTAATATTGTGTCCAATTTTTGGCATCACACTTTATAAAGGATGTCAAGGCCTTCGAGACGGCGCCGAGGAGATTTACTGGAATGTTACCAGGGATGAGACATTTCAGTTGTATGGAAAGACTGCAGAAGCTAGGGTTGTTATCCTTAAAGCAGAGACGGTTAAGCAGAGATTTAATAGAGCAGTTCGTGTTTATGAGCGGTTTGAATAAAGTATATCATGAGAAACTGTTCCCAGTGGCTGATCGGTTGATAACCAAAAGACACAGATTTAAGATAATTGGAAACAAAAAAGAGGGAAGATGAAGAAAAGGTCTTTTATGCACGAGTTTTCATCTGGAATGCACTGCCTTAATATGTCAGAAAAGCGGATTCAATAATGGTCTGTAATTGGCAATAAAACCCAGAACTAGCGAACTTTTACAGTGCATTTAGCCCCTTTAAAACATGTAAATTAATGTTCAAAAAAAGGTTTTTCTCTTAAATATTTAATGCAATGACATTTTAATTAATTTCAAATGTTTGATGCATTTTTACTGATGCTAACTTTAGATGTATGTTTTGGGTATTGCCATTAATACTGACGCCCAAGTGACCCAAGGGACGCTCGCAAACGTCCAGCGCCGGTGAGATATATGGGCATCTCCCCCCATATAACCAGATTGTCTCCGTAACCCATGGACCCGCCGGTACGTGGGCCTATCCCTTGTGCACCTAGAAAGTCTCCATACAACCTGGACCGCCAGGTACATGCGACCCTCCACACACATTCCCAGAGAGTCCTAGCCAACACTGCCAGAGCATTTTCAGCACCAGTTAAATGCAGAGTAAAGCTCACTCTAGATTGTCCTATCAAACAGTCCCAGGACAGCTACAGCACAGGGTAAAGTACAGAGTAAAGCTCACCCTACACTCTACCATCCAAATCTCCCAGGGCAGCCACAGCACGGATTAGATGAAGAGTAAAGCCCCCTCGAGATTGTCCCATTAACCTCTTCCAGGGAATGTACAGCACGGGTTAGATACACAATAAAGCTCCATTTACACTGTCCCCTCAAACACTCCAAGGGCAAGTATAGCTCGGGTTAGATACAGAATAAATCTCCTTCTACAGTGTCCCATCAAACGCTGCTAGGGCAGGTACAGCACGGGTAGATACAGAGTAATGCTCCCTCTACACTGTCCCATCAACACACCCAGGGCAGGTACAGCAGGGGTTAGATATCGAGTAAAGCACCCTCTACACTGTCCAATCAAACAATCCCATGGCAGATTCAACATTGGTTAGATACAGAATAATGCATCTCTCTGCAATGTCCCATCAAACACACCCAGGGCAGGCACAGCACGGGTTAAATACAGAATATATCTACCTCTACCTTGTCCCATCACACAATCCCAGGGCAGGTACATCATGGGTTAGATACAGAGTAAAGCTCACACTACACTGCCAAAACATACATTCCCAGGGCCGGTCCAAGACGGGTTAGATACAAAGTAATGCTCCCCTGCACGACCCCATCGATCGCTCACAGGACCGCTACAGCATGTGTTAGATGCAGAATAAAGCTCTCTCTACACTGTTGCATAAAATACTCCCAGGACAGATACAGGGGGTTAGATACAGTGTGAAGCACCTTCTACAATGTCCCATCAGCACTCCCAGGGCAGGCGTAACACGGGCTTAGATACAGCGTAAAGATGCCTCTACAGTGCAACATCAAACACACCCAGGGCAGGTACAGCACGGGTTAGATGCAGAGTAAAGCAACCTCTACACTGTCCCATCAAACAATCCCAGGGCAGATCTAACCCAGGTTGGATACAGAGTAATGCATCTCTCTACACCGTCCCATCACTCACTCCCAGGGCAGGTGCAGCATGGCTTAGATGCAGAGTAAAGCTCCCTCTACAATGTCTCATCACACACTCCCAGGGCAGGTACAGCACGGGTTAGATACAGAGCAAAGCATACTTTACAATGTCGCATCAAACACTCCCAGGGCAGGGACAACGCGGGTTAGATACAGAGTAATGCTCCCCCTAAACTGGCCCATCGAACGCTCACAGGACCGGTAAAGCATGCGTTAGATACAGAGTAAATCTCTCTCTATACATGTCGCATCAAATGCTCGCAGGGCAGATACAGCACGGGTTCGATACAGATTAAATTCGTTCTCCACTGTCCCATCAAACACTCCCATGGCAGGTACAGCACGGACTAACTCGACTAAAGTTCCCTCTACACTGTCCATCAAACACTCCCAGGGCAAGTACAGCACGGATGAGATACAGAATAAAGCTGCCTCTAAATTTTCCCATCAAATAATTGCAAGGCATGTACAGCAGGGCTCGATACAGAGTAAAGTTCTCTCTACACTGTCCCAACAAACACGCCAAGGGCAAGTATAGCACGGGTTAGATAGACTGAAGCTCCTTCTACCCTGGCCCATCAAACAGTCTCAGGGCAGATACAGCGCAGGGTAGATACAGAGTAAAGCTCCTTCTACACTGTCCCATCAAGCACTCCCAGGGCAGGTACAGCACGGGTTAAATAGAGAGTGAAGCTCACTTTAGTTTTATTTCTGAGCACGGCCCATTATTCGTAAAGCAGTTTTCCAGTTTCTGGGTTCGCTGGTCCTACATATCAAACAGATCTTGAATTAACGTAGGCTTCTGGACGGAATATTGGACAGGTCACTAAGTGTGATTGATGTCAATCAGTTTGTTGTCTTGCTCAGGGGTGAGGGGTGCGGGGATGTTTATCCTGGATCAAGGGTCCTGGAGCCTGGTCATTCAGAAATTATACCATAAAGCACTTCTTCACAGAAAGAGCAGTAGGAATATGGAACTCTCTCCCCCAAAATACTGCACAGTCCGAGGGTCAATTGCAAATTTCAAAACTGTGATGGATAGATTTTTTTGGTAAAACTTTTTAAGATTTACGGAATCAAGACAGGTAGAAGGAGTTAAGATACAGACCAGCCATGATCTAATCGAATGGTGGAATAGTCTCGATGGGCTGAGTGACTTCTTTTTGTTTGACCGAAAGGCAACTGAGTGATGTACTGACCTCCTCGGCAGTGATGAGCTGCACCAACAGCAATTCAACAAGCATCAAGTGCAGTGCTTTTATCATCTTCCACTGAGCTGCTCAGAGTTACGATGAAACAGCTGGTGTGCTGAAGCTCTTTATATGGACCTGGATATTATTCTGCAGTTCATAATCACACACACACATACACACGGGCGTGGTGGGGGGGGGGGGATGGGGAGCGGGGAGTTAGGGGCGAGGGTGTCTCTATTAGCTGCACCTTTGGCTTATAAAGTGGCAGTCCTCTTCAATAAGACCAACAGTAACTCAAATCAAAGTAATTATTGAGCTGGTGAAGGTTTGAAAGCATTATTTGCCGCAACATACAGTCGGGCAACTACAGTCAGGGCTCCCTGGATGATGAAACAGTCAGAGATTATGATGAAGCTGAACAAGAATGCGTATGACAGATGTCAGGTTGCAAATACATCTGAGAATCAGACAACATATACAAAGGGTAGAGAAGTGAAACAGATAATAAGAGGTGCAAAGAGAGGGCATGAGAATAGAACAGCAGCTAACATAAAAGGTAATCGAAAGGTATTCTATATGCATACAACTAGCAAGAGGGATAATAAGATGATGGTTGGGGCCGATTAGGAACCAACAAGTAGCCCTCTGCGTGGAGGCAGAGGTTATGGCTGGTGTACTAAACACATTCTTTGCATCTGTCTTCAGCAAGGAAGAACATGCTTCAAGATACATCGGGAAGGTGGGGATCAAGGCGATTTGTTGGATAAAAGTGGATAAATAAGGGGTATTAGAAATGCTGGCTGCATTTAAAGTAGCTTAATCACCAGGGCGGGATGCATCCTGGGATGGTGATGGATTTGAGGGAGGAAATTGTGGAAATTTAACGCAGAAAATTGTGAAGTGATACATTTTGGTAGAAAGAATTAGAGGAATTATAAAGCAATGGATACACTCCTGAAGTACGTGCATGGACAGGAAGATCATGTAAAAGAATCAATTAAATGGGCTTATGGGATCCCATGCTTCATAAATGGAGGTATAGAGTAGAAAAGTTTGGAAATAATGATGAAACTGTTAAACACTGGTTTGGACCCAATTGGAGTCATGTGTCCAATTCTGGGCACCCGACGTTAGGAAAGATGTGAAGCTTGTGAAGGCCTTCGAGAAGATGCAGAATGATTCCAGGGAAGAGTCACTTCAGTTACATGGACAGATTAGAGAAGGTGGGATTGTTCTGCTTGGCGCAGAGAAGATTGAGAGAAGATTGATAGAGGTGTTCAAATTCATGATGGGTATGGAAGGAGTAGAACGAGAGAGACTGACAGTCTGGCTGAAAACCAGAAGGCACAGATTTAAGGTGTTGGGCAAGAGACCTAATTTATTTTTTTACGCAGCGTGAGGTTAAGAATTGGAATGCGCTGCCTGAAAGCGTGGTGGAGGCAGACTCAATCTTACCTTCCGAAAAGCGAGTTGGACAAGTATCTAGTGGAAAAAATCGCAGGGCTATGGGGAAGGGAGAGGAGATTGGGACGAACTGAGATTCGGCACGGGCTCGATGGGCTGAATGACTTTCGTCCGTGCGGAAAACATACAATGACTCTGTGCAGTACCTTCCCTGCGAGTGTTTCATGGGGACAAGGTATAGGGAGATTTACTATGTATCTGATCCGCGCTGGACATGCCATTGCAGTTCTTGATGGAGACAATTTAGAGGAAGCTTTACTCTGTATGTAACGCGTGCTCCACCTGGCCTGTGACTGTTGGATGGGACAGTGTGGATGGAGCTTTACACTGTTTCTAACCCCGTGCTGTACCTGCCCAGGGAGTGTTTAATGGAACAGTGTAGAGGGAGCTTTACTCTGTATCTAACCCCGTGCTGTACTTGCCCTGGGAGTGTTTGATGGGACAGTGTAGATGGAGCGTTGCCATGTATCTAAGCCCGTGCTGCACCTGCCCTGGGAGTGTTTGATGGGTCAGTGTAGATGGAGCGTTGCCCTGTATCTAAGCCCGTGCTGCACCTGCCCTGGGAGTGTTTGATGGGACAGTGTAGATGGACCTTTAGTCTTTAAGCGTCCTGTGGCCAGCTTAACCTTTATTGTTCTTCGTTAACCTGCACCTGTACAGGAGCTGACACTAAGGACAGATGGGCTTTAAAGTAGCAGAGGGGAGCATATCGTTCCAATTAAGGCGATTATTTTATTTCAGTTTTATTCCTTATTTAAAAACTGAAGAAAATTTAGTTTCACGAGATTCGAAGGTGGAATTGTAATACTGCTGTCCAGATCATTAGTCCAGGATATTGATGTAATGCGCAACAGCAGCAATATTACGTGAAAACTAACAATGACTGTTAACACGAAAATAGACAACCAGAATATGGGTTCACACCTCGCTTATCAGCTGCTGCGTGTTTGCGGAAGATTCTATTACGATTTCCATCCAATCTTTTCTGGGGCCTCAGGTTTTTTATATTCCACCGTTTTGGTCCTTTCTGCGTTTGAAAACTCTGAATTTTGTCTACAGTACACGTATGTGTCCCTCCCGTCTTTGTACTGATATCTCCTCGGGAGAAGTGAGACTGAGGTACACCAGTAAATGTACAGACATCTCCGCTAGCTAGAGGAACTTAGCGACAACAGTCAGTGTGCAGACATCTCTCCGAGGTATTGGGACTGAGATACACAATCATAATCATCATACGCAGTCCCGCGAAGCCAGGATGGCTTGCTTCTACGCCAAAAAGTGATGAGTGCACAGTGGTTTCAATGAAGGATCTAATATTCCAGATCCCGAACTTTATCATGAAGGGTGGAAGATGCTTGTGCATGGATTTTTTTAACGCGAGGTGGTTGTTGCATAACAGCCACCACACGGACTTAACTGAGCTAGGTCTTGGTGCAGTGGCAAGGATTACCCAAGCCTCACTGGAAGTCAGCTCTGCTGCGCAGACCGACCATGTATACATACAACAGCATGGGCTGGCACGTGCTGCCCCTGGGCCCTCGTCTCTTCTGGACCTCAGATTCACACTTCTCCTGGGCCCTGGTCGCTTCCCTCTATGGGTGCTGCCATTCATTTTCCCTTCCTGCTGTGCCTGCCTGCAATGCAATCAGTGACCTAGCTTCGTAGCCGTCGCACTCCTGCTGCCGCACGCTGCTCCCTGCAATGGCCATGGCCTGCTGATGGTCTTGCAGGTCTCTCAATATACTACTCTAACACAATCAGCTCCGGGAGATGTTCATTTAATAAGTTTTACTTGCAGCAAGGAAGAGTCTCATTCAGTCAAAGGCCAAGTGAGGACTCTCAAAATGGTTCAGTTTCACAATATATTTATACAGTAGAATAAACAAGTTATGGTTCCATCCTGTGTATTGGTTCTGCCTTTGCAGTCAGCGAAAACAGGTAAAGAGTTCTTCAATCAGTTAATGATTACCACATCCTTGTCATTACATTTTTTTCAAATGTCTCCTTTGTCAGTGACTTTGGTAGGCCACACAGCAATAACTCGATTAGGGTGTGAAAACGTGCTGTCACTGGCTTTGCAATGTTTTAGGATTGTCCAGTTTCCTGGCCAGTAATTTGGGCCCATAATTTCCATAGAAGTTGATATGGGTACTTGGCTTCTTGCAAATTATGCATGAGCTCTGATCAAGAGATCATGGCTGGTAATTTAATCATCTCTTAGGTGGTGAATTGGTGCTGCATCTTTACGACCTCAGCCGTTCTAAGATCTGGCGTGGCGACACACTATTGATAATACAGGGGAGCACAATGGGTGGTACTTATCTCAGCAGGACAGTCTTAATGTTGTCTGGTGGCTATTAATCAGCTATCAGCCGTCAGTTTCAGTCAAGGTTAACATGTTTATGGAAACAGATTGCTGCAGACGTTTTTGGTAGGACTGGGACTCCATTTTGTTTTATGGCCAAAAGGGTACAAAAAACAGTGTAATGCAACTTAATAAATACATTTCCACATTCCCCTGTTTCGTCCTTCACAAGGACAACTTAATTCATTCGAATATTGCATAGTCTTTCTTTTTCCATTTCCACACAAGAATCTTCAGTAGTTGTTGCTTCCATAACCCTAGCAGTGGTCTCGGTTGATAACACTGTTTTTCCCAACCTGGCACAGCAACACTTAACTAAGACAAACAAAAGATATGGGTCGAACACTATCAGCAGGAATATGATCAAACCCTGTACCAAACATCTTCCTAGGGATCCCAACCATCCAGATGCCCAATCCCACAAGGTGGTACCGTCCTGGCCAATAGTCTGTTTGTACTCTATTACCTTTTTCCTAATGTATTCAGCTTGACCGCCGATCTCTTCTGACTTATCCAGGATATACGTACAGCATTCTCCACCAATTAATGTGCATGTCCCTCCTTCTTTGGCGAGGAGATAATCTAAGTCCATACGATTTTGGAGAGCCACTGTTCGAATGGCTACCATTTCGTCATTCACCCCTTTGAAGACTTGGGAAGTTGCGTTGGCTACTGATTCTACTAAATTAGCCAGTTCCCGTAATTCCCATTTGTTTTATTCTATTCCATAGGGTGGTACCATTACCTTGAATATTCCATTTTACCATGTCAAATCCCGTTTAAGTCTATGACTTCCATAGGCAGCCCTGAGAGTATATGTTGTCCTAATAAAGGGTACCACATATCCTAAGTAACAGGACCCTGTCCAGTTGGCTGGTAAGCATCGGCAGGCTTTATGGCCACAAATAAAGCAATTATAGGACTTCAGCCTTTGGTCCTTTCGTGCCATCCATACTCGAGTGGTCTTCCCGTCCCACCCTTCACCTGATGCTTTATTTTGGGCCATAGTCCAGTTAATGGTTGCTATCTTTCTCCCGTTAGTGAGATTTGTCATGGCTTGCCATTTAATCATGTGAGAACACTTGCTGCGTCCCATTTCTGTTCCTTTCGTCACATTCCTTACTAGGCATAGTATAGCTTCAGGATTTCCTATTCCGGGAGTAATACTTAGAAAGGGTGGCTGACGGTTATTATTATAATTTGGCTGGTACCATCCCTGGAAGGTTGTAAGTTTATACCCTGCTTACCTCCATTCTGTTAGATCCATCGTTCGTGACACCTTGGTCAGGTTATTCCTATTTTGCACGATCAACCATTCTACTATTTCTAATTCATTAAATGGGACGGATCTTAGGGGAATACCCGCTTCAGAGTGGACAGGTACATGGGAACATATCGAACAACTCGACAAATTTTTTTCTTGAGCACACTTTTGACTCAGTGCCATACATATATTTACCTGCAGTTCTGTTTGTTCGCGTTTCTGTACCCCGGGTACTATCAATAACGCAAAGCACAACTATGTTAAGCATAGTGCTATCAGTCCCCTTTGCCCGTACAGTTCCTTATTCGGTCTTTCTTTTTCAGTTCCTCTGGTTCCTTCTTCCCTTCCTCCTGGTCGGGTGCCCTTTTGCAATGGGATGCATGGATCCAAGGTGGTCTTTCCTTTATGTTGATTGCAGTATTAGTCGCCTGCAAGACCTGGTATGGCCCTTCAAATCTTGGTTGTAGACTGCTTTTCTTTTCAAGATTTTGAAGTGAACGAATTCCCCGGGCTCCAGATTATGACACTTCCCTTTCGTTGGCTTGACTTGTGCTTCTTATACCTGCGAATGAAAGATGGAAATACATTAGGTTAGTGCAATACAATCATTCAACATATTTTCTTCCATTTTGTGGATGTCCATTTGTTTTGCAGTAAACGGTGCTGTAAAAGGTAGCCGTTGGGGACGTCCCATAACTATCTCATGCGGTGACAGGACTGTTGTTCTGTTGGTTGCAGATCGCATTACCATCAAGGCTAAGGGCAGCAGTTCTACCCATTTTAGTCCAGTTTCATTGCATAATTTTGCAAGCTTATTTTTAAGCATTCCATTATATCTTTCAACAAATCCAGCTGATTGTAGATGATAACTGCAATGAAAAGATTACACATTCCTTTTATAACAGTTCCCGTGAAATGTGACCCATTATCACTAGAAAGCTTAGCAGGGATTCCGAAGCGCGGTACAATTTCTTTTAACAAAAATTTAGCAACAGTAGTGGCATCGGCCTTTTTACATGGAAAGGCTTCAATCCATCTAGAGAACACATCTACAGCAACTAATACATACTTGAATCCCATACAATTAGGTAATTCAATAAAATGCATTTGTAAATGTACAAAAGGCCCCAATGGATTTGGGTGGGAGGCAGATTCTACTTTTTCCGTCTTACCCGGATTCATTGTCTGATAGATAACACAATTTTCACAGATTTGTTTTGCAATTGCCGAAATACCTGGTGCATACCAAGTTGCCAAAATACAATCTGCCACCCCCCCCCCCTTTGCCTGCATGTGTGAATGTATGAACACATGGGGCAATCCATGGATGTTAAGGATTTGGGCGCCACCACGCGGCCGTCATGGGGAACCCATATTCCTTCTGGATTTTTAGAACAATAATCCTTCGTCCAGGTCAATACCTCCTCCATACTGGCCTTTGTCTAGAAGGCCCGCACATCATTAATAGTGGTGGTGGGTCGGAGCAATTATTTTTCCTTCGTGGAAACAATTATACTTGCATTTCCCCTTTTGACAGAGCTGCTGACTTAGCTGCATTATCAGCTCTGGCGTTTCGAAGTGCTACCTCATTCAACTGGCCTGTATGTGCTTGGCATTTGAAAATGGCAAGTTTTAAGGAGCATTGAATGGCTCGCAGAAGATTTTCTACTTGTTCTGCATTCTTGATGGTGGTTCCTGAAGAAGTTAAGTTCCCGCGAATTTTCCAAATTAGACCATAGTCATGTGTTACTCCAAAAGCATACTTGGAGCCAGTGTAGATATTAACTGTTTATCCTTCAGCCAGAATATAGGCTCGAGTTAACGCAAACAATTCAGCTTGTTGGGCAGAAAAGGAGTCTGGAAGAGAGGCTGTTTCGACAACATTAAATTGGGTTAGAATTGTGTAAGCCGCTTTAGGTTGGCCCCTGTCATTACTTAAGGCTGATCGATCAACATAGTACACTAGATCAGGGTTACACATTGATACGTGGTTTAGTCACTAATTCGGTTATCATTTCACATGAATGAGGTTTGCCGTCTTCTTCCGAGGGGAGTAGAGTGGCTGGATTTAAGGCAGTATATCATTTAATGATAAGGTTCGGATTTGATAAAAGTTCAACTTCATATTTAGTGGTTCTTGCAGAAGTTAGGTGTTGAGTGGCACATTTAATAAGTAAGATCTCGACAGAGTGTGGGATACATAAAACGGTTTGATGATTTAGAGTTATTGTCTGAGCCTGTTGTGCAACATAAGAAGCTGCTGCCAAAGAATGAAGGCATCCTCGTAGTCCGCGTGCCACTGGATCTAGTTGGGTACAGAAATTCGCTGTTGATCGCTGCCTATCCCCATTTAACTGAGTCACAACAGATTGTGCAAAACCCGACTTGTGATGAAAAAATAATTTGAATGGCTTATTTTAATCTGGTAATCCCAAGGCCGGTGCTGAAGGGAGGGACTGCTTAAGGTTCTGGAAAGCATTCTGGGATACTTCATTCCAAATCAACTTTTCTGGTAGTGAGGGCATGGACATGTCTAACAATGGTCGAATGATTTCGGAATAACTCATAATTCATTGCCTGAAATATCCTGACATGCCGAGGAAATGTTTCATTTCTCTCCAGGTTATTGGTAGTGGAACAGAACAGAATGCTTTTCCTCAATCTTGTGTCAATTGTCTCGTATCTCTGACGAATTTGTGTCCTAGATACAGAACCCTTTCTGAGACAAATTGTAACATCGCCTTTGACAATTTGTGTCCTTTCGAGGCCAATGCTTTTACTAACGAAAGAGAATCTGTTTGACAGGCAAATTTGAAGGTTGAGGCGAGCAGTAAGTCATCAACATACTGCACAAGTGTAGAACCTGCTGGTAAAATTACATCTTCCAGACCCTTCTTTAAGCATTGTGAAAATATAGTAGGGCTTTCGGTAAATTCCTGCATGAGTCTTGTGCATGTATATTGGCATCGTTTATCCGTGATGGCAAGCAGGAATTGTGACTCTGGGTGAAGGGTTATTGAGATAAATGCAGAACATAGATCAATCACCGTCTAATACGTTGAGTTTGCCGGAATACTGGTAAGTATAGTCACTGAATTGGCACCACCGGATAAGTTGGGAATACAGATTCATTCATAGCTCATAGGTCTTGGACAAACCTCCATTTGTCACTATTGGGCTTCTGAACCGGAAATATCGGTGTGTTACACGGACTTCTAGATGGAACTATTATTCCCTGTGCCAGCAGAGATGTAATGACTAGTTCAATACCTTGTTCTGCGGCTGGAGACAAGAGGTATTTGGATTTCTTAGGAAGTGGTACGGTCGAATTGATCGCTACCTTATATGGTTGTGCAGTAAACATCTTTCCTGCTTCATTTAAATGTGTAGACCATAGTTGCTCTGGGAACTTAGCAAGGTGTTCTGCTGTTCCTTGTTGCAATGGAAAGCTAGTGACCTAAAGTATCTTTTCTTCTAAGATAGCATCGAAATATATTTTCCTTTTCAACGTGACAGAATAGACTTCCCCTCCCTCATTTTGCCCCAGAGTTCCATTAAATGCATGCCATTAGTCTTGTACTGGAGATCCTTGCATTCTCTGAACCGTTCGTCCTAAATATGGGGTTTATATGTGTCTTCAATCGCAAGGGTGCATTGTGGAACGCTACCGTTAAAACTAAAAAGGATCTGATTTTGGGAGGATAATACAAACCCTGCCGCTCTTCCTTCAGCTCCGATGAAAATTTGTTCAATCATCAATTGATGTTTACGGTGCAGGAATGGTTGTTAAAAGATTTGTGCTGTAGCGTCTGATTCAGTTTTGTCATTATACGCTATACAGTGTAACGTTTCGTGCCAATTTCCCAAGTTTTGAGATTTGATGTCGTCTGTCACACATCAATATGAACCAACCAAATAGGATACGGTTTTGCTTAGTGTAGGGTCCAAACTTTTCCAGGCATACAATATGGGTGTTGTGGGTTGAAGTAATGGATATGCACCACATTTACCTATGGGGACTCAAACTTCCATACCGGTTAGAAAACAGAGGATAGTGTCATTCATTTTACATAATAGGTCAAATCCACACAGATTTACTGGAACTTCCTTAGACAGTAGGAATAAATAACTATCTTCATAATCTTCTCATTGTACATTGATATGGTTGGAGAAAAACATTTGATGAGCGTGTCCAGATAGTCAATCACTGAGGTTTGATTAGTGGAAGTGGGAATTCCCTTTGTATCTTCCCTCGAAAGGACATAATAGGTGGCGCCAGTATCAACTAGGAATGGAATATCGCTTCCTTTTATTGGTATTTTTACTTCAGGTTCTTCTATGGCATTTAACGAAACGACGGGTAACTGTTTGCTCATAGCACTTGGATCTGGGATTGGGCGTCATTGGCCATTATATGGATAGTTTGATCGTTGGCCCAATTGATTTTGATTCTGTGGTCCAAATGGATTTTGATCAGAGAAATTCGTCTGAGGTCTAGCATGTACCTGGACTTGAGTCACATATGGTTTGGGTTCTAGAGGTGGAGGAGGTGATCTATTTAGGCCTGTTGAGTCCAAGCCTAATTTGGTTGTTGCTGTTTTGACGGGCAATTTCTAGCCCACTGTCCAGTCTGACCACAATTGTAACTGGTGCTATATAGTCCTCGCCCTACACCTCCTCGCCCTCTTCCCCTAAAATGTCTTCCTCTGCCTTGTCCTCTTCCTCTACCCTATGGAGGGCAGTAGGATTATGTCGCTGGGGAGGGTGTTGTTGGAACTGATTGTTCCGTAAACACGGTGACCTTGCTTTTAGATTCTCTATTTCGCTCTTGTATGTCTTTTAACATAGATACAACCTTGGATTGCGATTCCTGTCGCCATCCGAGACAAACTAATTTAAAAGATCTCTAAGTTCGCATCGTCGTCTGTTTACCATGGCACTAATCATGGGAGATTCTACTGACTCTATTTTCATGCCTGAACATTGGTTCATGATTTCTCGCACTCTTTCTGCGTAATCCTCAAGATACTCATCCTTTCTTTGTGTAGTCTCCATGATTTTGGACCAATTCGTTTTCCTTGGGAACACTTGATGTAAGACCTCCCAACAACTTCCACAGAACCCCTCTCCTGGCTTCGTGCCGGGATCTGCATTGGCAGCCTCTCGATGGCTTTTAAAATCTGTGAATTTTGTCTCGATTTTGGCAAATTTAGTGTCCTTTAACCATGTTTTCAGCAACATTTGATCATCGAATATACTGGGTTCACGGCACAAGATGATCACTTTTAATTGGTCTATTGCCTTTTCAATACTGGTTTTCGGGTCTACCAATCCTTCCACAATTGTTCTTAACTCATTTGGTGGCCATGGTCGATAAATAGGAATCAGAGCTCCGTCAGGAGTTGGAATGGGGAAAAGTCTTGATGGGAATGTGGATGGCTCTCGGGCATTGGACCCTTGTCCATGAATATGACTTCGCGTACAACCTGCAGGGCCGGCACGGTATTAATTTCCTTGTGACAGATCTACTTCTTCTGTAGCTGCACCTGCATTGTTGGGAGCGGGTGTTACCGCATCTCCCTGTGCTCTGGCCCATGGATTGCCTCCTCTCTGTTGGCTTGGAGCACCCGCTTGGAGTGGAACATATGGGGGTGATCGATGGCTGTAGGAAGTCCAATCCTCGTCCCAATCCTCATCCTCATCTTTTTCCCAACACTTAGGTGCATTTGGCGAGTGTGCCTTTGTTTCTTTAGCAACCATAACAGATGGATTTTTGCCATGTCTAGGGCGATTCACTTGCTCCACTCATTCATCCACCTGCTTTCTCCATCTAGTACACTGTTTGCTAAACCTTTGGCTTTTTTCATGTTGTACCTCAGCTTCCCTTTTCCAATCTCCAAATGCCGACCAATTTACTTTCTTTCTACCTCTTCTACCTGGGTTTCTGTCTATAAGGCACTTCTCTAGATATGTTATGCTCTCTAAATTAAATGAACCATCGGGTGGAAATGGCCTATTTTCACCCTTAATCAATTTTAACCATTTTCTTAGGTGGTCAATTGAAGGCAGACCACAATTCTGGAGGATAAAATAGGCTGGTGTGCCCTTTGGTGGTGTTTTACTTGCTCCGGCACCCATTCTGGATGATTAAGATTTTTCATAGTTTCTGATCTCACAATCCTTTCGGTCAACTGAGTATTCTACGGCCACTTCCCCTGGCCGTCAAGTGGCCTGAAAAGGCTCTTAATTCGGGCTCAGTCTGGGTGTGTGAGATATGTTGACATGAACTAACCATAGTTGATCAATCATTTATTGTTTCTTTTCTCAATCAATCCTTTTTTTCCCCCGAATCACAATTTTCCCTTGTGATTCTTCCCGTTTCTTTAATTGCAATTTCGCACAAAGGTATTGAACACAACAGTAGAACAAAGACAACTAGAACCATCAACATTCACGAGGGTATACAAATCATAGCTTAAACTCTATCAAAACAAATAGTCAATTCTCAGTCTTCATTGTACGCCACTACAGACCGAGTCCTTAACTTATATTAATAAAATGTATAGTCCTATCACACAAGGACCTGGATCCTATTGCACAAGGACCATGTTCCTTCTAAGGCAGTCCTATCGCACAAGGAACTTTCCTTTAGGGACTTGTATTATCCTATCAAACAAGGATAATTCCCTTCATGGTCCTATCGAACAGGGACCCTGATCCTATCACACAAGGAGCATCGATCGATAGCGCTCTTTTTATGTTTTGCCAATGAAAATCTCCCTGCGCTGTTTCCAGATCGGATATTTTCAGGATCATATCCCTTCTGCCTACAAGCTGAGATGCAAATGTTTACAAAAATAACTTTATCTCTTAAATGCCGAGTCTCGTAGTTCGCACTACCTTCATTGTGGACAACAGATTGCATATGCGATTCAACAGTAAAGAGAACACTTGCGAGCAAAAGGCTCACCTTATTCTGGCCAGTTAAACCCTTCACTGAAGAGGCACTATGCTGGCATCTGTTCCCTCACAGAGTAGGGGGTAAGCGATCTCGGTGGAACCTCAAAGAAGTAAGTGTCGAAATCTCGTTTCTTAATATACGACTCTAACACAATCAGCTCCAGTAGATGTTCCTTTAATAAGATTTAATTGCAGCAAGGAAGAGTCTCACTCAGTTAAAGGCCAAATGAGGACACTCAAATTGGTACAGTTTCACAATACATTTATACAGTAGAACAAACAAGTTACGGTTCCATCCTGTGCATTATTTCTGCCTTTTCAGTCAGCGAAAACAGATAAAGAGTTCTTCAATCAGTTAATGATTACCACATCCTTGTCTTTACATTTTTTTCAAATGTCTCCTTTGTCAGTGACTTTGGTGGGCCAGACAGCAATATCTCGATTAGGGTGTGATAATGTGCTATTACCGGCTTTGCATTCTTTTAGGATTGTCCAGTTTCCAACCAGTTTTTTGGGCCCGTGATTTCCATAGAAGTTCATTGGGTACTTGGCTTCTTGCAAGTTATGGATGAGTTCTGTACAAGAGATAATGGCTGGTAATTTGATTATCTCTTAGGGGGTGAATTGGTGCTGCACCTTTACAACCTCAGCCCTTCTAAGGTCGAGCATAGCGATAGACGATTGATAATACAGGGGAGCACAATTGGTGGTACTTATCTCAGCAGGACAGTCTTAATGTTGTCTGGTGGCTATTAATCAGCTATCAGCAGTTTCAGTCAAGGTTAGCATGTTTATGCAAACAGACTGTCTGCTGCAGAAGTTTCTGGCAGGACCGGGACTCCATTTTGTTTTATGGCAACAAGCGTACAAAGAAAACTGTAATGCAACGTAAAAAAATGCATTTGCACACCGGGCCCCCGCACGCTGCTCCCTCCAATGGCCACGGCCTGCTGATGGTCTTGCAGGCCGGGCGCCCGCACGCTGCTCCCTCCAATGACCTGCTGATGACCGTGAATCAACTGGAAACAACATACAATCAACAATTCCTAAGCTGGATCCTGAGGTTGATTGTAGGCCCGGATCTTTAGTTGCAGCTCATGAGATACACCAGTCATTGTACAGATGTCTCACCTATATCGAGAAACTGAGAGACACCAGTCAGTATACCGACACCTCTCCTATATAGAGGAACTGAGAGACACCAGTCAGTGTACAGACGTCTCCCCGAATGAGTATGGAGAGACACATGTCATTGTGCAGATATCTCCCTGAAAAGAGCTGTATGTGAGACACCAGTCAGTGTACAAATATCTCTCTGAGGGTGAGGGGCGGACCGACACCAGAACATGTGCAGATATCCCCATGAGTGGGAGGCACAGAGAGACACCAGTCAGTGTACAAATACCTCCCTGAGGGTGAGGGACTGAGAGACACCCGAACGTGTACAGATATCCCCATCAGGGAGAAGCAGAGAGAGACATCAATCAGTGTAGATATATCTTCCGAAGGGAGAGGGGACTGAGAGAAACCAATCAGTGAACATATATCTTCCTGAGAAAAGGGAGTGAGACATATCAGTCAGTGCACAGATATCTTCCTGACTTGATGGAGAGGGAGACACTAGTAAGTGTACAGATATCTCTCCATGGTAGAAGGCCTGAGAGATAACAGTCAGTGTATAGATATCTCCCTGAGGGAGGGGAGCTCACAAACACCAGCCAGTGCACCAATATCTCCCTGTGAGACTCCTTTCATTGTACAGATATATCCCTGAGGGTGTGGGGACTGAGGAATACGAGTCAATGCACAGATATCTCCCTCAGGGAGAGGGATTGAGAGAAAACGTTCAGTTTCATGATTTCTTACTAAAAAAGATAGAATGAGAGACACCAGTCTGTGCACTGATATCTCCATTTATGAGAAGCAATTAGATGCAACAGTTGGTGTCGAGATTCTCCATGTGAGACATCAATCAATGTACAGATATTTCCCTGAGAGGGGACTGAGAGACGGCAGTGTACAGATTTCTCGCTGAAGGAGAGGGTCTTGCAGACACCAGTCAGTATACAGATCTGTTCCCGTATGAGAGGGTTAAAGAGACAATGGTCAGTGTACAGATATGACACTGATTGCGAGCAACTGGGAGAAAACATTTCAGTGTGCAGAAAACTCACTGAGGATGAGGGGCTGAGAGACACCAGTCGGCGTACATATATCTCCCTGTGAGACATCAGTTTGTGTATAGGTATCTCGCTCTCTGAGAGGGGACTCAGCGAATCCAGTGAGTGCACATACATTTACCTGTTGGACACCAGTCAGTGCAAAGATACCTTCCTGAGGGTGATGGCGAGGGAGACATCACAGATTCTACAAACATCTCCCTGAGCGAGATAGGACTGAGGGACACCACTCAGTGCACATATGTCTCCCTAAGAGACAACATAAAGTATAAAGACATCTGCCTGAGAAAGACTGACTGAGAGACACCGGTCAGTGTACAGATATCACCCTAAGGGAGAGGGGGTGAGAGACACCAAAATAGAACAGATATCCTCCTGAGGGACCGGCACAAAGATGCAGCAGTCAGTGCACAGATATCTCCATGTGAGACACCAGTCCATGTACAGATAGGTTTGTGAGAGTGAAGACTATGAGAGACATGTCTACGTACAGATATCTCCCTGAGGGAGAGGGACTGGGAGACACAAGTCAGTGTGCAGACATCTCTCTTTGCGAGAGGGATGAAGAGACACCAGAAAGTGTACTAATACCTCCTCGAGGGAGAGGGGACTGAGAGACACCAGTCAGTATAGAAATATCTGCCTCATGGAGATGGGAGCGAAAAACATCGGCAGTTTACTGATATCTTCCTCAGAGCGAAGCATAGAGAGATACCAGTCAGTTCACAGATATCACCCTATGAGCCACCAGTCAATGTACAGATATCGCTCTGAGAGAGAGGACTGGGAGACACCATTCAGTGTGCAGAGGACTCCTTGAGGAGGAGGGACTGGCATCACCATTCCGTGTACAGATAGCTCCAAGAGAGAAGGCGGACTGAGTAACACCAGTCAGCGTACAGGTATCTCCGTTATGGTGTGGGATTGGGAGACACCAGTAAGTTAACAAATATCTCACTGAGGGAAAAGTACTGAGAGACACGAGTCAGTGCAGTGAAATTTCTCGGAGAGAGAGTGGATTGAGACACACCGAAAGTGTACAGACATCCATCTGGGGGATTGGCACAGGGAGACACCCGTCAATGTAAAGATATCTTCCTAAGGGAGAGGGTATCAGTGTACAGATATCCCCCTGAGGGAGTGCACAGCGAGACACCAGTCAGCGTACATATATCTTTCTGAGTGAGAGGGGACTGAGATACACCATTAAGTGAACAGGTATCACCATGTACGATCGCAGTAATTGAACAGATAGTTCTATGTTAGAGGGGACAGTGCGGTACCTGTCTACGTACAGATATATCCCTCAGAGAGAGGTACTGGGAGACATCAGTCAGTGTACCGATATCTCCTTGAGGGAGAGGGGACTGTGAGACAGCAATCAGTGCACTAATATCTCCCTCAGGGAGATAGACTGACAGTTTCCTGATTTTTGCCTCAGAGAAATGGAATGACAGGCACCAATTAGTGCACTGTGAGACACGAGTCATTGAACAGATGTCACTCTGAGAAAGGTGAATGAGAGATACAAGTCAGTGCACAGATATATTCCGAAGTAACAGGTAGATGAAGACACCAGTCAGTGTGCAGATATCTCCTTGAGGGTATGGCAGAGGGACACACCAGTCCGTGTACAGATATCTGCCTGAAGGAGAGGACTGAGAGACACCAGTCAGTATAAAGATAGCTCCCTGATGGAGAGGGACTGGAAGACAACAGTGACTGTACAGATATCTTCACATATGGGAACGTCTGAGAGACAACTATTGTGGAAAAATATTTCCGAGACTGTATAATATATAAAGAGAGGTTTATTAAATCGGAGACAAAGCTTTGGGAGAAGTGTTAAAAACCCCTGTCTTGGAACCATCTTCTCAAATTAGTATCTGCAGTGAACTCCTTTTATCTTACAAATTAGGTCACTTTACAACACATGCTTTAGCACTACAAAGCTTTGACTTATCGAAGGTTAAGCTTTTGATATATAACCCATCCTGCATTGTGACAGGGCAGTATAAACAAGTGCAGGCTTTTGACACCGGTATAAACAAACATACCTAGCACTTAACTCTCTAGTGTTCATAATGCATCAGTATTGTCCCTTACAAAATTCATTTAAAGGGGAAAATAAAACAAATGTTTGATCCCGCATACAATCAAATATAAGTCCAAAAATCCGCTCCAACAATATTCCCCCTTTCGGTCCTGGAGGATGTTTACGAAATCCAGATGACCACAATGATAGTAGCATATATTCGTCCTTTGAGGTATGTTACTTCTCTGATGTTCCGTATATCCACCTTAGCCTGTACTCTCGGCTACCCTTCAAAGATAGTGGTCGGTGTCATTGTCGTCTGTTTCTTCATCCTTGGTGTCTTCAGGTATTTCCATCAGATGTGCTTCTTCTTCGGCGATTACATTGGCTACTGGCATCAGTCGAGCCATCATAACTTTACAGCAGATATTAAAACACCCGATAATCAGACAGCAAGTAATTATGATTACAACCAGAATAATTACTCCATGCATAAGATAGGACCCCCAGGATCCCCCTAACAGCCAGTCAAACCAGCCAGATCCTCCTGCTGTTGTGGATAACTTCTTTACTTCCATTCTGATGTGATCAACGAGGTTAGTTATGTTTTCTGAATTATCGGGAATGTAAGTGCAACATTCAGCTCCAATCAAGGCACATGTATCCCCACTTTGTGCTAATATATAATCTAGGGCCATTCGGTTCTGGAGTACCATTGTGCGTATGGCTACCATTTCAGCCGTTATGCCCTCTATTGCTTCAGCAGTGTCGTTAACTACCTGTTCCACTCCCCTCTCTAGGTTACGTAATTCATCCATGGTACATCCTATCCCGAATGGGAGCATCATGACTCCAAATAGCCTCTCTACCGGTGTAAGATCTCGTCTTAGTCGACCTAATGTCTGTACTTCTGCTAAAGTACATACCCGTCTGACAAAAGGGACCACATATCCCAAATAACAGGACTCCCTCCAGTTCTGAGGCAACCAGGGGTAGGCCTTATGCCCGCACACAAAATAAGTGCCATTGTATGCTGTTAGATTCGATCCCAATCCCTCTCTCAGCCCCCGTCGCCACCTAATCTTAGGGTCCCAGTCCTGGCTACGTGTCTGATTCTTCAAACCCTCTATTTCAAAGAACCCCTGGTTTGTTGTTTCGCTGGCTATTATGTTCCACCTGGCGAATTTAAAGTATCCTGCTACAAAACTTGTTTCCTCACCGGTCAGGTTTCTAGTGAAACAAATGTCAGCGGTGGGCCTTCCAACTCCTGAGGTGATGGTCAAAACCAGGAACGGGGGTCGTACCGACCTATTGTATTCCGGTTGGTACCATCCGTCAAATGCATCCAAAAGATAACCTCCCGATCTCCACGTTTCTTTATCACCACTCTGGTTCCAAGTATCATTTTCTTCCCCTGTACCGTTTTGTCGCATTACCCACTCTGCTACTTGCGAAATGTTAAGGGAGATTGACCTCAAAGGTATTTATATGTAACTCTCGTTTCGGTCTAGCTAGCAGGCTGGACCTAACACGAACTATGATAATCGCACCGATCGCAATATATAGTTTCATCTTATTACTCTATAATTAACAAATAGTCAAAGGCAAAATGGCCGTATGGTTTGCTTGAAGAATCTCTCACTGTCAATCTGTAAATAGACAAACAACAACTACTAATATCTGTGCTAAACGGCTGGGTCAAAAATGCTTCCATTGTCCGTTCCCTTTAACATTGATGCAGGCACAAGTGTCCTTGCTGATTAGAACCTCATACGGTCCTTTTTGGGGCAAACCCCGGTTTTCCCGGGAGGACCCTTACCATAATGGGACTTCCCGCCAACGGGACTTCAGGGAGCTTCGTAAGCTCCACTTCCGCGTCTCTTTTTTCCTGATTGTCCCTAACTAATTTACGCATCCCTTTTAATTGAGTACTTAGTTCTAAAACATTTTGTCTTTTAATGGGCCTATATCGGCCCTCCCCCTGTTATGATGTTCTCTGGTAATTGCATCGCCCTTACTTTCATATAATCGTGTACTACCCCGAATGCATATCTACTGTCCGTATAGATATTAACAATCTTATTTTCCGATAATTCCAGTGCCCGGGTGAGGGCTACCAGTTCTGCCACTTGAGCTGACGACCCCCCATTAATTCGCCCTAATTCAACTGCCTCTAGATCCTGGTTAACTACAGCCCATCCGGTACGAGGTAGTCCCTCTACGTATTTCGTGAGCTGTCCACAAACAAGGTTTGGTCTGCGGTTTGAAGGGGGGCGTCTTTTATTCTATCCTCTTCCATATCCTCACATACCTCTTTGCAAAAGTGGGGTTCCCCCTCACCCATCATACCTTCTGCAGGGTTGTTTCCTACATCCATAATTATGGTTACCGCTTTGTTAGGTGGTAAGAGGCTTGCTTCCCACTTTGCCCGTCTCATATTAGATGCGGTTCTCAGTTTTCCTGTGTTTAACATTTCTACCAAAGTGTGTTTAGTGTGGAGAATGATGTTTCCAGTCATCACCACAGGCTCGCTTATTTTTACTGCCCAAGCTGCGCAATCTAGCGCGGCTATAAATCTGGATAACCCAGTCACCACCGGGCTTTCGGTGGTAGAGTAATCGGCTATCGGTCTCCTTTTATCCCCGTGATCTTGGGTGACCACGGCCATATAGAACGCACCTTCATTGTTACAGTGGATGTGGAAATCCTTACTCATGTCAGGCAGTCCCAATCCAGGTGCGGAAACTAGTTCTGACTTGAGTTTACTATACGCCTGTTCTTGTTCAGTGCCCCACTCAATGAGGTCGAGGGCCGGTTTCCCCCCTTTCACTAATCTTTCTATTGGCTCAGCAATTTTTGCAAAATCAGGGATAAAGTTCCGGCTGTAATTAAAGAGGCCCAGTACTTTCCTCTCCCCCTTACCGTTACTGGTCTAGGTATGTCCTTGACATCCTTTTCCCTATCCGAGGGCATTTATTTCAGCCCCTTGAGAGGCAGTACCCTAGGTACAGGACCTGGGATTTCCCTACCTGGGCCTTTTTGGGGAGTTAGTGGTGCTAACTATTTATTTTAAGATGCCCTTTTCCACTAGCCCTTTTACTATTTCTACAACCGCTGTTCTAGCTTCAGGTCTTATAGGGTATTGTGGCAAGTCCCCCTTTTCTGCCCTCCTCCTATTCCCGTGGCAGAGACCTTTTCCTGCTTTATCTTTTTCTTTTCTAAACTGCTAAAGCTTACTGTTTTAGCCTTTTTCAAAAGTCCATTTTACACCTTCACAGATAGCTCACCACTCGCCCAGGAGTTTGACCTAATCCCTGAAGGTATTTCTAAATTTAAAACTCTTTTTTTTTTTACTGAGCTAGAAGCTTTCGTGTCAAAGTTTAACACAAAGGAAAATGGGAGCGTTTTAAAAGGCATTCTTTATCTCATTTCTAGACTAAATTTATGCCTTTCAACCCAATTGCATGTTTTCTTTCGACAAGTAAGTGAGCGTGTCAAATTCTTTTTTTTTACTACCGGGACCATGTATTTTTATCTTTTACTCAACAAACCTATCCTTTGTGCATTTCCTAGCTCCGTAACTTATCATTCGAACATATCCACACCTTCGTTTCTAACTTAAAATATAATACCATAAGGTTCACAGTTTCTTAAACTTCCCACATACAGAACAACACTACGAAGGGTTAAAAAAAACATTTCACTCTGTTTGGAAAGAGTGGGTGGAGCTCAAAGAGGCAGGCAACACCACACCTTTATAAAACAGGCTTTCATTCATTCCACAGTAAAAATTACTCGAGTACTCTCTTCATTCAAAATAGACACTCACAAAAGTCTCTCTTCATTCAACAAAGCTTATGTCTGGATCCATATTTCACTTAAGATAGTCACTATCAGCTTTTGTTATGGCATTACGTAATTACGCAAGTTACAATTAATGATAGGAATTAATTAATGACCCGGGCAGCCCGCGTTTTACATTCCCTTCCTTACCTTCCATGTTTGCCAGTCTGGGACGTTTCCCTTTGTTTCTGTAATACTCACGGACACGATTACTCTGTGGAGACCCTTTGTCTTCGCAACAAAGCTAGCGTGTTTCCTTACCACCGGAGTTTTCGGCTCTCGGTTGGAGTGATCAGTTCCCTTCCGCACCGACCTTATTTACTAAAGGGACAACTCAAACTGGTTAGTCAGCCTCTTCCCGCTATCTCTTTCCTCCTATCTTATACACTATCCCGTCGTGCCCGTGCACCTCTCTTTTCAATCTCGAACACCAGATTCCAGATACTGTCTTAAATGATCACGTCTGACCAGAAAGTATCCATTCGTGACGCCATTTTGTTGTTGAAAAATATTTCCGAGACTGTATAATATATGAAGAGAGGTTTATTAAATCGGAGACAAAGCTTTGGGAGAAGTGTTAAAGTCCCGTGTCTTTGAACCATCTTGTCAAATTCGTACCTGCAGTCAAGTCCTTTTATCTTACAAATTAGGTGACTTAACAACACATGCTTTAGCACTACAAAGCTTTGATTTATCGAAGGCTAAGCTTTTGATATATAACCCATCCTGCATTGTGATAGGGCAGTATAAACCAAGTGCAGGCTTTTGACACCGGTATAAACAAATATACCTAGCACTTAACTCTCCAGTGTTCATAATGCATCAGTATTGTCCCTTAAAAAAATCATTGAAAGGGGAAAATAAAACAAATGTTTGGTCCCACATACAATCAAATATATGTCCAAAAATCCGCTCCAACCCAACAGTCCGTGAATAGATATCTCACTGAAGGAGAGGGACTGGGAGATAACATTCAGTGTACAGATATCTCGCTCATGGAGAGGGACTGGGAGACAGCAGTTAGTGAACAGATATCTTCCTGAGGAAAAGGCGACTAAGAGTCATCAGTCAGTGCACAAATGTTTCCGTAACACAGAGGAGACTGAGATGCATCAGTTAGTTTACACATATCTCCGTGAGGGAGAGTCGACTGAGAGACACCATGTATTGAAAAGATATTTCTCTCAGAGACACCAGTCAGTACACAAATATCTCCCTGATATACTCCATTCAGTATACAGACATCCCTCTCGGTGAGAGGGGATCGAATGACACCAGTCAGTGTACAGATGTCTCCCTGTGGAAGTGGGGACTGAAAGATAACAGTCACTGTACATATATCTCCCTGTGAGACACCAGTGTATGTACAGACTTCTCATTCAGGGAGCGTAACTGACAGACACCAGTTAGTGTACATTTATAGAAGCATTGAATAACAACCACAGCAATTTACAGCACGGAAGGATGTCAGTACAGCCCATCATGTCCGCGCTGGCCGTCCAAGAGCTATTCAACCTATTCTCACTTTCCAGCTCTTGGTCCATAGACGTGCATTTTACGGCACTTTAATTGCACATCCAATAATTTTAAAATATGTTTTGAGTTTCTGCCTCGGTCACCCTTTCAAGCAGTGAGATCGAAACACCCACCACCCTCTGGGTGAAGAAATTTAGCTCATATCTTATCTAAACCTCCCCTAAATTACGTTAATTCTAAGGCCCCTGATTCTTGACTCTACTAAGGGAAACAGGGCCTTCCTCTTCAATATCTCAAGGCCCTTCATAATTTTATACACCTCAATGAGGTCCCCCCTCATCCTCATCTGTTCCAAAGAAAACAGACTCAGCATCTCAAATCTTTCCTCACAGCCAAACTTCTCCAGTCGTGGCAACATTCTTGTAAATATCCTCTGCACCCTTTCCAGGGTAATCACATATTTCCTGTAAAGAGGTGACCAGAACTGCCTGCAGTACTCCAATTGCAACCTGACCACTGTTTTATACAGTTCATGCATAACCTCCTTACACTTGCATTCCATGCCTAGTAAAACTGGAATCAGGGGGGTAAATCTCCATTGGCTGGAGTCATACCTAGCACAAAGGAAGATGGTTGTGGTGATGGAAGATCAATCATCACAGCCCAAGGACACCTCTGCAGGAGTTCCTCATGGCATGTCCTAGACCCAATCATCTTCACTTGCTTCATCAATGATCTTCCCTCCATTAGAAGTGGGGATGATCGCTGATGTCTGCACAGTGTTCAGTGCCATTTGCAACTAATCAGATAATGGAGCAGTCCATTTTCGCATGCAGCAAGAGCTGGACAACGTTCAGGATTGGGTTGATAAGTGGCAAGTGGCATTCGCGCCACACAAATACCAGGCAATGACGATCAACAACAAATAAGAAAGAAACCACTGGCCCTAAACATTCAACGGTATGACCATCACCGAATTTCCCAGCCTCAGAATCCTGTGGGTCACGTTTGACCAGAAACTGAACTGGAACATCCACATAAATAATGTGGCAACACGAGCGGGTTAGAAACTGGGTGTTCTACGGCAGGTGCCTCACATCCTGACTTTCCACCACATACAAGGCACAAGTCAGGAGTGTGATAGAATACTCGCCACTTGGCTGGATGAGTGAAGCTCCAACAACACGTAGGAAGCTTGACCACGTTCACTACAAAGCTGCCCGCTTTATTTGCAGCCCATCCACCACCTTAAACATTCACTTCCTCCATCAGCGATGTAAAGGCTTCTTCCCAGCATCACCCAAAATTGCGACCTGTACCCTGGAAGCACAAAGGCAGCAAGCTCATGCGAGCACCACCACCTCCACGTTCCCTTCCAAGTCAAACAGCATCCTGATTGGAAGCATAACGCTGTTCCTTCATCATCGCTGGATCAAAATCCTGGAAGTCCCTACCGAACAGTACTGTGCGAGTACCATCACCGCATGGACTGCAGCGTTTGAAGAAGACGGCTCACCACCACCTTCTCAAGGGCAGTTAGAAATGGGCAATAAATTCTGGCCTTGCCAGCGACGCCTACATGCCATGACCGAATTTTAAAAAATGATCTCCCCTCTGCTACTCTACTGCCGACGAGTGTCTCAGTGTCAGCAACTCTACATGTGCAGTGCAGAGCAGGAAAAGAGGAAAGATTAACTCCCTACTGCTACTGTGAAGCCCATGTGTATCTCAGTGTCATCTGTTCATGTTCAGTACACAGCTGGTAAAGGATACCGATGCACTTCCGTCTGCTACTGTAAAGCCAATGTGTGCCTCAGTGTCAGCTCTCAGAGGAAGAACGGCGTCTCCACGGACGAAGGCTTCGCCAGCAAAAATGCTCTACTCGACAACCTCAAAGACTCCCCCTGTGGGGTTAACAAAAGTCTCATGACTCTTCAACTCACTCTATCCCGGAATTGATGCGCGACAGACATCAGTGCTTATGCCCCCAACACTCGATGCAACAGAAGAGACCCAAGAGGGCTTTTAGTACAGCCTCCAAAAACCCCTATCCCGCACCTTCATAGCGAGGGGATTTGAGTACAGGGGCAGGGAGGTGTTACTACAGTTGTACAGGGCCTTGGTGAGGCCACACCTGGAGTATTGTGTACACTTTTGGTCTCCTAACTTGTGGAAGGACGTTCTTGCTACTGATGGAGTGCAGCGAAGGTTCACCAGACTGATTCCCGGGATGGCGGGACTGACATATGAAGAAAGAGTGGATCAACTGGGCTTGTATTCACTGGAGTTCAGAAGAATGAGAGGGGACCTCATAGAAACGTTTAAAATTCTGACCGGTTTAGATAGGTTAGATGCAGGAAGAATGTTCCCAATGTTCGGGAAGTCCAGAATCAGGGGTCACAGTCTAAGGATAAGGGGTAAGCCATTTAGGACCGAGATGAGGAGAAACTTCTTCACCCAGAGAGTGGTGAACCTGTGGAATTCTCTACCACAGAAAGTTGTTGAGGCCAATTCACTAAATATATTCAAAAAGGAGTTAGATGTAGTCCTTACTACTAGGGGGATTAAGGGGTATGGCGAGAAAGCAGGAATGGGGTACTGAAGTTGCATGTTCAGCCATGAACTCATTGAATGGCGGTGCAGGCTCGAAGGGCCGAATGGCCTACTCCTGCACCTATTTTCTATGTATCTATGTATCCCCGCCGGCCACAAACTGATCCTCCTCAGTGATTTCAACGCCAGGGTCGGCAAGGACACAGCCTCTGGGGAGGCGTGATTCGCAAAGATGGTTTATGGAAAGCCGACTCCAACGCTGCCCTATTCCTGACAAAATGTCTAGAATGTAAACTTCTCATCATCAACACCTTGCTCTGCCAGAGGGACAAATACAAGGCATCCTGGCAACACCCTCACTCCAAAAACTGGCACCTGCTCGACTAGGTCGTCGTCCGAGCCAGGGATCGCACCAATGTGCGCGTCACCTACGCCATGAATGCAACTGACGATTGCTGGAAGGACCAGCACCTAATTGGATATATCATTAACATCAGAAAAGCCACAAAGCGAAGGAGGCAGCAGAAGCAGTGCTGCAAAAAAGCCTATGCCCTGGCACTTAAGGACCCAGCTAAGAGAGCCCTATACAGTCAGTGCCATAGCTAACCTGGGTCAACTTGATGACCCGGCGATGCAGAATGCCCACAACGCCTGGTCTGCCCTCCAGGCCTCCATAACCAGTGCCTGCGAAGAGACACCAGGATTGGGTGATGAAAATGAACGGGAAATCCAAAAGTTAATAGATCGCAAGCGCAGGTCATTTCTGAGGCTTAAACATCAACCCAACTCGGGAACAGCGAAGCAGCATTACAGATGGCACATGGCTGAAGTCCAACAAAAAAACGGACCTAAAGAACAGGTGGTAGATGGAGAAAGCAGAGGAGATACAGAAGCTGTCCGACAACCAATTTGTGCTAGCATTGTTCATCGCAGTCAAGACCACCTGCAGCCCAGATACCCAAGGCCCCACCCCACTGCTGGCCAAGAACGGGGAATCACTCATCAAAGACACCGAGTCATTCAGGGTCCGCTAGAAGCAGCACTTCAAAGATCTCCTCAATCGAGACTCTATCGTCGACGGGAGTGTCCTGAACTCCATCCTGCAGCATGCTACCCGCCACCACCTCAGTAAAACCCCAACACTTCATGAGGAGAAAAAGCCATATGACTGCTTAAGAACAGCACGGCTTTGGGAGCGGATGGAATCCGTGCTGAGGCTCTGAAGTATGCCGGAGAGGCTCTACTGGCGCGAGGACATGACCTCGTCGCTCTCATCTGGAGGGAGAAGAGCATGTCGGGAGATGTCAGAGATGCAATGATCATGACTAAAGGGAAAAAAGTCCGACTGCGGCAACTACTGATGAATGTCCCTGTTATCAGCCACTGGGAAGGTCGTCACTAGAGTCCTCATCACCGTCTTCCCGCTGTGGCTGAGGAGCTCCTCCCGGAGTGATAGTGCGGCTTTCGTCCCATGAAGGGCAAAACGCACATGATTTTTGCAGCGCGACAGCTGAAGGAAAAATACAGGGAACAGCACCAGCCCTTATACATGGCCCTCTTCGACCATACAAAGGCCTTAGACACTGTCAACTGCGAGGTTCTATGGATCGTCCTCCTCCATTTCGAATGCCCCCAAAAGTTCGTCACCATCCTCTGCCTGCTCCACGAGGACATGCAGGCCATGATCCCGACTAACTGATCCATTACAGACCCAATCCACGTCCCTACCGGGGTCAAACAGGGCTTCTTCATCGCCCAACACTCTTCTCAGTCTTCCTCGCTGCCATGCTCCACCTCGCAGTCGACAAGGTCCCCGCTGGATTGGAACTAAACTACAGAACCAGTTGGAAGCTGCTTACCCTATTGATCTGCTGACCAGTTCCAAGACCACCCCACATTCTGTCGTCGAGCTACAGTACAGGGACGACACCTGCATCTGTGCACATACAGAGCCTGAACTCCGGGACACAGTTGACGTATTTACTGAGGCGTACGGAAGCATGGGCCTTACTCGAAACAGCAGCATGATAAAAGTACTCCACCAGCCTGTCCTTGACGACGAGATCCAACACCGCCTCTAGTGGGACAGTGCAGCATTCGGCCACATGATTGTTCGAAGACCATGCCCTCAAAGCTGCCTCCAAAGAGTGTTCGAAGCCCATGCCCTCAAAACTGCCACCAAGCTTATCGTCTCCAAGGCTGTAGCAATAATCGCCCTCCTGTAAGGCTCAGAAGCATGGATTATGTACAGTAGACACCTCAAGTCGCTGGAGAAATAGCACCAACGATGTCTCCACAAGATCCTACAAATCCCCTGGGAAGACAGATGCACCAACATTAGCGTCCTCGACCAGGCCAACATCCCCAGCAGCGAAGCACTGACCACACTTCATCAGCTCCACTGGACAGGCCACATAGTTCGCATGCCAGACACGAGATACCCAAAGCAAGAGTTCTACTCAGAACTCCTTCACGGCAAATGAGCCAAAGGTGGGCAGCAGAAACGTTACAAGGACTCCCTCAAAACCTCCCCGATAAAATGCAACATGCCCAAAGACTGCCCTAAGTGGAGGAAGATCATTCGGTTGCACGCTGAGCTCCTCGAGTCTCGTCGCCGAGAGCATGCAGAAATCAAGTGCAGGCAGTGGAAAGAGCATGCGGCAAACCAGTCCCATCCACCCCTTACTCAACAACTATCTGCCGCACCTGAGACAGATATTGTCGCTCTCGTATTGGACTGTACAGCCACCTAAGTGCTTATATTAACATTGGATGGAAGTCTTCCTCGATTCCGTGGTACTGCCTATGATAATGACAGTACACAGTCGTTAAAGGGGAACGATTCACTCCCGTATGACACTGTAAAGACCGTGTGCCTCAGTGCCAAATCCTGTACATGTATAGTACACAGCCGGTAAAGAGGACCAATTCTCTCCCCGCTGCTACTGTAAAGCCACTACATGTCTCAGTGCAACTGCTGTATAGATGCAGTACACAGCGGGTAAAGGGAAATGATTCACTTTCTTCTGCTACTGTGTTCCTGTGCCCACAAACCACTCCCACCGAGGAGGCAGCAGGGCTAACCTACTTGCAGTAGAGCACGCTGAGCGGTTCCATTCCTGCTCCAGCCCCTCGGATGTTGGTTCGGCGAGTTCGCACGGTTCCATGACCGGCAGATGTAAGTGCTGACATGGTGGAACTGTCCAAGTCGAGCGTCGACATAGTTCGAGAGTTCCTCCAGCCAATGGTCGGGTTAACGTGCCACGTTGCCGCTCTAAATGCGATAGTCCTGCAGGAGATGTTGTGGATGGTAGTGATGATGGAGAAAATAGCTGAATCCATGGATGTCAGAGATCAGCCTGGGTCCCAGAATATGGCACTGCACCCCAAGGTGCATCCCGCCATTGCCACCGACACATGCAAGTCAGGAGTAAGCTCTTGCTTCTGACTCTGAGGACTTTTCTTTGGAAACAACTTCTCCATCTCCAGCCCCATCTTTCAATCTGCCGTCACCCCCCACACGCCAGGAGCGCTCGTGGTGCCCTGCTACAAGGCGGCTTGGAGTTTGGTCAAGGGGAAGTGGCAGACGTGGGGTGCAGATTAGGGGGTGGGTGGTGGGTGAGTAAAGGAAAGGCATTGCCGCAGGTAGGGAGGATGGGGATTATTATTGTTATTCAAAAAAAATTTCACTGTTGGGTGGGTAGGTTGGTGAGTGTTTGTTGTATTTAAATTATTTTTCGAAAGTATGTTGTTGTTATTTTTATTGTTATTGTTATTTTTTATTTGAAATGTTTTCACTATTGTGTTGTGGATGGGGGATACAATGGTGTTTACTGTTAACAACATTTGTTGTTATTTATAACATGTTCACTGTTGGGAAGGGGGCTACATGGTTGTTTGTTGTTAAAACAACGTGTGTAAAACTTTTCCAGGCATTATTATTTTTTTATTTAACTAAACATTGTTGTGCAGTGTCTTTCAAAAGCAGAAAAGCATGTACAAAGTTTGCAAATACTGACGAGGTCAGGCCAGGAAAGGCAAACATGAAGGTTAACATAACACAACTGTAACTTTAACAGTCATAAAGGTAATGCACAACATTCATTTATGAGCCGTGGAAACAACAGACTTGCAGCTGCGTAACTACCACCAAAGTTAGTTCAAGCAAAACGTTCATTTATGAGTTACAGAAACAACAGTCTTGGAGCTGCGTAACTACCACGGTCCTTTTCCTGCTGTCTAGGGTGGTGTGGATGCATGGTTTCAAACCCAGCTTGATTGTCTTCTTGGAGGTCGTCGTCCACTTCTTCCTCCTCCTCTTCCTCCTCTCCTCTCTCCTAAGGTGGACTGGCAGTCCCATCTGGCAATTCTTGCCCCCTCCTGATCGCTACTTATGCGACATGCCACAATGAACTGAGCGACCTTCTCAGGGTGGCATTGTAATTCACGTCCTGACTCGTCGAGGCCTCTGAAGCGTTTCTTAAGCACTGCAATTGTCTTTTCGATTATATTGCGTGTGGCTATGTGGCTTTTGCTGTAGCGCTTCTCGGCTTCCATTTGGGTCTTAAGCAGGGGTATCATCAGGAGGCCATCTGCTTTATATCCCAGCATCCAATCATGAACTTGTGGCTGCCTTTCAGTCAGGTCAGACACAGTGCTCTCACGCAGGATGTGTGCATCATGGATGCTCCCTGGAAAACTTGCATTTACTGGCATGATTATTACCTGCGGTCGATAAGGAATTGCATATTCAAGGAATGTAATCTCTTTCGGTTCCGAAACATCTCTGCATTCTGAAAAGGTGCTCGCAGGGTTATGTGCGTACAGTCTATTGCTCGCTGCACCTTGGGGAATATTGCTATTCTCGAGAAACCCAATGCCTTCTCAGTCTGTGCCTCTCCGGTCATATGGGAGCTCAAACAGTCAGTCCTGCATGTACAAAGGGCTTCAGTCACCTGTCGAATGCAGCATTGTGTGGCTTGCCGCCAGATGTAGCTTGAACGCAGGCAGATGATGAGAAGTAAAGTGCCGCAATAATCATGGCCACAACGGGCACTGTGGTCCTGATGGTGCTAGTTGGCTGCAGATTTCATATAAGGAGCTGGCATATCTCACTGATGAATTCATTTCTGAAGTGCAGCCTCCGAAGGCACATTTTATTGGACAAGTCAAGGTATGACCGGTTATTCCTGTCAGTGCGTTAGGTATAAGGTCTCCTCCTCCTCAGCAGTCTGCCACCTCTTTGATTTGGCACATAATGCTCTTCAATGAATCTTCTCCCATCTCTAGTCAACAGCATGTGAGTAGTCATAAATACTGTCTGGGAAATTGCATGCCACATTACTTTACTAAATGCCCTAATTGTATGTATTTAAAATTAGTAAATTTTCCTCGAAAAACTCAATAAAAAAATCAGAATTCACGACCAGGATTAGATGCTTGTCAATAAATTTTAAAACAACCTAAACACACTCAGGAATTATTTCAAAGCTCTCATGAACTTGATCCAGCCTTTAATTAAACGCCCTCCGAGTTACAAAATGGCGGCCACACTGGTGGGTTAAGGTCAGTTGAGTGCAGCTTTTTTTGAGCGTCTTTTTGGGCGAGCAATCATTTGGGTGGTACATGGGCGAGAGATTGAATGAAAGGCTCAACAATATTCTGGGCAGTATTTTGGCGTCAGTTTCCATTATAAACAATATTTTGGTCGGTGATGACTGAAAAAGCCATAACTAAAAATAAATATGAGCGGAAACATCAGCTAATATTCGGCATATGGGCTGGAACATCAGCTAATATATTCGGGGTTAAGCAGTTTTGAAAGTAGAAATTCCCCAGGCCCGGATGAAATGCAACCCAGCCTGTTGCGTGAAGTAAAAGAAGAAATAGCAGAGGCCTTGACCATCATTTTCCAGTCCACTTTGGATCTGGGCATGGTGCCGGAGGATTGAAGTACTGCTAATGTAGTAGCCTTGTTTAAGAAGGGAGAAAGGGATAGATCGAGTAATTACAGCCCGTCAGCCTGAACCCAGTGGTGGTTAAATTATTGAAAAAAGTCCTGAAATACAGGATAAATCTACATTTGGAAAGGCAAACATTAATTCGGGATAGTCAGCACGGATTTATTAAGGGAAATCGTGTTTCACGAAACTGATTGAATTTTTTGAGGAGGTAACCAAGGTCGATGAGGGTAGTGTGTGCGATGTAGTATATATGGACTTTACCAAGGCTTTTGATAAGGTCCCACATGATATACTGTCATGAAGGTTAAAGCACATGGGATACAGGGCAAAGTGGCAAATTGGATCCCAAATTAGCTTGGAGGGACGAAGCAAACGGTAATAAATGGTGGATGTTTTTGTGACTGGATTGATGTTTCCAGTAGAGTTCCACAGGACTCAGTACTGGGTCCCTTGCTTTTTGTGGCATATATCAACGATTTAGATTTGAATATAGGGAGTATGATTAAGAAGTTTGCAGACAACACTAACATTGGCTGTGTGGTTGATAATGACGAGGAAAGTCATGGGCTGCAGGAGAATATTAATCTACTGGTCAGGTGGGCAGAGCAGTGGCAAATGGAATTTCATTCAGAGAAGGGTGAGGTGATGCACTTTGGGAGGGCTAATAAGGAAAGGATATACCTATTAGGCCACTTAGTAGTGTCGATGAACAAAGGGACCTTGGAGTGCTTGTTCACAGAACTCTTTTTGGTAGAAAATTAAAACATTAAATCATTAAATCGTGTCCCCCCGATCTGGGGGGAGCACCACACTTTTCCAAGGCCCTTTTTTTGTGTTTTTTTTAAAAGTTTTTTTTGGGGACTAAAATCATATTTTTTCATCCCAGTGCCCCCTATAAAAGGAGTGGTGGACACTAAAAACACCGGCATTTAAAACAAATTAAACTTTAAAACATAAAATCAAATTAAAATTTGGTTGCCGGGCGTGACGATGCACTCCAGTCCCTCCGGCGCCCACCTCTCGCGGAAGGCCGCGAGCGTACCGGTGGACACCGCGTGCTCCATCTCCAAGGACACCCTGGCGTGGATGTACGCGCGGAAGAGAGGCAGGCGGTCAGTTTGAACGACCCCCTCGAACGCCCGCTGCCTGGACCGGCTGAAGGCACCCTTGGCCGTGCCCAGGAGCAGTCCTACGAGGAGGCCCTCGGACCTACCCTCTCCCCTCCGCACAGGGTGCCCAAAGATCAGGAGTGCGGGACTGAAGTCCAGCCAGAATTTCAGGAGCAGCCCCTTTAAATAATAAAACAGGGTCTGCAACCTCGCGCATTCCATAAAAACATGGAACACGGACTCTTCCAGACCGCAGAAATTGCAGGCGGCCTGGGAGCCCGTGAACCGGCTTAAAAATTTATTGCACGGGACTGCTCTGTGTACCATCCTCCAGGCCAAGTCCCCGATAAATACTGGAAGGACTCCCGCATAGAGTGCCCTCCATCGGGGACCTCCGCCTCCTCCGGACGGCAAGATGGTACGCCATGCCATGTCCGGACGTCAGGCGAGGATGGCAAAGTTGAGAGTGTGCAGGAGTATCCCGCACAGGAAACCCCTCCGGGAGGAACTAAAAGGCACGGAGGGGATTTCCTCGAGTCGGCTCAAGTTGTGAGGCGCCGGCTCCTGAGGGAGGTTCCGGGGTTTGGCGCCGATGAGGAATTCCGTCCGGACGGGGATCAGTTTGGACGGGATCTCCCCACGTGCTTGAGCCTCCTCGATGCACTTAACGGAGTCAGGGCCCAGAGCAGTTTTTAGCGACTCGATGGCATCGGCCGCGCGGCGGACGTTGATGGAATTTAGGCGCCGTGCCAGCGTGTCTGGCGCCATCCAGCCCGCTCCTCCACCATAGAGCAGGTCCCTGATCCTGGTCACCTCACCAGCCACAGCCCGCTCGTCCAACCGCAACCTAAAACCTCGCTCGTGGAGGTACGGATTCCCGAGCAGCGGCTCCTACAGGACAGCTGCCACTCCAGCCAGTGGAGAGCTGCGCTTGGTGGAGACTTTGTTCCAGACCCTGGTGAGTTCCTTGTAAAAGACAGGCAGCTCCTGGAAGGCGGTCCTGACGCCCCCCAAGCTCACAAACAGGAGCTGCGTGTTGTAGTTGAGGCCGAGCTGCTGGTGGAAGAAATACGTCGCCAGAGCACACCACCTAGGAGGGGGCTCGACGTAAAGGTATCTCTGCAGGGTCTGAATACGGAAAGTCGCGAGCTGGGTGCTGACGCACATCAACGACTGACCGCCCTCCCCAAGCAGGAGACTCAAGACCGCGGCAGAGACTCAGTGCTTCCTGTTGTTCCAGAAGAAGTCCACCAGCTTCTTCTGTATCTTGGTGACAAACGCAGGGGTAGGGGTCAAAGTGACCAGCCGGTACCACAGCATGGCGGCCACCAGCTGGTTTATGACTCACGCTCGACCCCTGTAAGACAGCACTCGGAGCAGTCCTGTCCAGCGCCCGATGCGGGCGGCGACCTTGGCCTCCAGCTCCTGCCAGTCCGCCGGCCAGGCTTCCTCGTCGGGGCTAAGGTAGACTTCCAGATAGAGGAGATGGGTCGTGCTCCAGGCAAAAGGCCTGAGCTCCTCCAGCAGGGAGTCCAACCGTCACTGACCCACCAGGAGTCCAGAACAATTCTCCCAGTTGATCCTGGCGGAGGATGTGGCCAAGAAAATCTCCTGGCACTCACGCATCCTCCGCAGGTCAGCGGGATCCTCGACCGTGAGGAGCACGTCAACGGCGTAAGCCGAGAGGACGACCTCCAAGCACATCCCTTGCAGAGCCAGTCCCGTCAACCCCGTCCGCAGGAGGCGCAGGAAAGACTCCACGCAGATGGAATATAACTGGCCGGTCATGGGGCATCCCTGGCGCACCCCTCTCCCAAAACGAAGGGGCGCCATCAAGGACCCATTAACCTTTATCAGACACTCCGCGGCGGCGTACAAAAGTCGGATCCGGGCGAAGAAATGCGTCCCGAACCCGAAAGCGCGCAGAGTTCCGAACAGATATTCGTGATCCACCCTGTTGAACTCCTTCTCTTGGTCGAGAGCAAGGAAGGTGACCGACAGACCCGACTCCTGGGAGTTATGGATGAGGTCCCGGTCCAGATGGATGTTATCGTGGATTGTCCGGCCCAGGACCGTGTAGGACTGGTCGGCGTGAATCATGTCGTCCAGCACGGTGCCAAGGCGAGCCGACATCGCCCTGGTGAAGATTTTGTAGTCCGTGTTGAGGAGGGAGACCGGGCGCCAGATTTAAGGAGGCGGAGATCGCCCTTCTTAGGCAGCAGGACGATGACTGCCCTGCGCCAAGAGAGGGGCATCTCCCCGGTCGCCAGACTTTCCCCCAGGACCCGCGCGTAGTTGCCCCCCTGGACCTCCAGAATGTACTGTGGAACTCCACGATCAGCCCGTCGAGCCCCGGGGCTTTTCCCCTCGAGAGCCGGTCAAGGGCGCCGGTCAGCTCCGCCAGGCTTAGCAAAGCTTCCAGATTTTTGGCGCCCTCCGGGCCGACCTTCGGCAAATCCTCCCACAAAACTCTACGTGCTTCCTCGCTGGACGGCTCCGGAGAGAAAAGAACCCTGTAATATTTACGGACCCTGTTGTTGACGCCCTCCGGATCCGAGACGAGAGAACCGTCGTCGGCCAGCAGCGTCAAGAGCTGCTTCCGGGCACTCTGTCTTTTTTCCAGCGAGTAGAAGAAGGGAGAGCCGCGGTCCAGATCCCACAGGAACCGGATCCGCGACCTCACGAACGCGCCTCGGGATCCGACGAGCTGCAGGTCCTTCAGCGCGGCCTTCTTCGGTTCATACACCATCCGCAAGGCCGGTTCCTCGACGACTTGACCGAGACGGGACTCCAGTTCGAGCACCTCTTTTTCTAGGGGCCCGATCCTGGCTGCCCACCTCTTGGTCGACCCACTCGCGTACTCATGACAAAAGATGCGGACGTGAGCCTTGCCCACGTCCCACCATAGCCTCAAGGAGGGGAAGCCCCCCTGCTTCCTTCTCTTGTCGGCCCAGAAACGACGGAACGAGTCCTGGAACCGCACGTCCTCCAGCAGCTGGTTGTTAAAATGTCAGTATGCGGACCCCGTCCTCGCGCGGAGCGAAGCGATCTCCGCCCACACCAGTTGGTGGTCCGAACATGGCACCAGTCGCATGGAGACCGCCGGGACGCAGGAAATGTATGCTCGAGACATGTAAAGACGGTCGACTCTGGACCATCCTACTCCAGGCCTCACCCAAGATAAGGCGCTGGAGTCGGGATGGAGATTTCGCCAGACGTCCAGCAAGTCGAAGGACCCGATCAGGTCCCTCAACTTCTCCATCGCCGTCATGCTCTGAGGGGCACCGGAGCAGCCCCTCGCCTCGAGGGTGCAGTTAAAATCCCCCCCGAGGACAATGCAGTCGCCGACGTCGACGGAGCCAAGAAGAGCGGACACCTCCTCGAAGTAGCGCGTTTGCTGCGGTCCGGGTTGAGGGGCGTACACGTTCACGAGATGGAGTGGCACGTCCCCCAGGGGAACCGTGACGTGCAGCAAGCGGCCTGGCACGGGCTCCTCGACCCCCAAGATCTCCGGCTGAAAATGCGGGGCCAACAAGATGGCCACCCCACAAGGTAGCTCATGCGGACCTCTCCTTGCCATCCCAGGAGCCACTTGGCTTCGTCTCCCGGAACGGTGTTGGTTTCTTGCAGGAAGCACACCGCATATTTCCCCTCCCGCAGGAGAGAAAAATTGTTCAATCTGCGGTGTGCCTCTCTGCAGCCATTGATGTTGAGGCTGGCTATGGTTATCTTCATGACAAAAGCATAGTGCAACTTCAACATAACCTATTGTGTGGGGGGGGGGAGTGGAGTCGTTTGTTGACCTGCACTCCTTCAGCAGCCCAGCGAGGAACCTTTTGAGCCGGTGCAGCTCAAGGCCTTGTGCCTTTGATAATGGCCCGCCCGTGGCCATGGTTTTAGCGGCCGCGCCGACGGACGCAACGAGCAGCCCCGGCTCGGATCATCTTTCCAGGGCCAGATGGGATCTGTTGCGGCGACCCTGACTCTGGACCAAAAAGTCCCGGAGTTCCTTTGCAGTTATGAGGGGGCAATCAGCGGCGGGTACGAGGAGATCCACCGCCTCACTGGCGATGGACTCGAGATCTTCTCCCTCGTCCCCCACCGAGTCCCCGTCCCCCTCCGGGAGGTTGCCGCCAGCAGCCGGCCCGTCGACCGCACGAGGTACGGCAAACGGCCCGGCCGCTCTATCCGGCTCTGGCTCTGCCCCGGTCCCACCCCCAGGATCGTCGATAGAGGAGTCCCCACTGGGCTCTTTTAAAAGCGGTGCTGGGTCAGGAAGTGACAGCGGAAGGGGTTCCCCCTCCGCCCTAGGAACCGGGGAACTCGGAGATATCTGGTGTAGGAAATTCTCCAGGTCCTCCAAGTATCCCAGCTCCAAAGTAGGGGGCGAGGATTGGTATTCTTCTCCCTCCCCACCGCCACCCCCCGGCCCAGCGTGCAAAAAATTCATTAATATTGTTAATACTGTGTATTTCTGCCGAGTTGATCAAGTCCCGGGGAAGTTGGATATTGGCTGGGCGGGCTCAGTTTCGGCCTTTTCGGCCCCGCCCGCCTCAGTCCCCGGGACGCTCGACCCGGTGGCATCGTATTCCTCCGCTGGCCCCACGCCCACCACGACAGGCAGATCCTCCACGCCATCCCCGGGAGGCAGAGGCTGGGCAGCCTCAACTGCCCGTCCCTCCCCGGGGACAGATTCCTCCCATCTACGGCGCAGTTTGGGGGCGCTGGTGGGGGACGTGGTACACGCGTCGGGCGCCGACTCCTCCGCGGAGGGATGTTGTTCCCCCTCCGGCTCATTGGAGCGGCGCCTCCTTTTGTTCCTGGGGGTGCGCGGAGGCAGGGAAACCTCCATGTATGCCGAGGCCTCCCGCCCCACTCCCCCATTTTTCTTATCTTGCCCGCGCCCGAGTCCCTCTGTGATATTGGTCAAGATCTCGGGCACGGGCTCAGGGCACCTCGCGCTCGCCGGTGACAGGGTTGGGCTGAGCGCGGTGATCAGACTGTCTGGTGGACTAAGGGGACCCACCTCAGGATGTTTCGCCTTCCTCCGCGCCTTCTTTCCAATCGGACGGTCTCCCTCCCCCCTCCGGAGGCCGTGAAAAGAAAAGGCACCTGACGATGCCCGCGCACCTACGGCTCCCGGCACGCAGACGCTACTAGGGGGAGGGGTGGCGGTGGTGCCAGCCTTGGCCACCTTCAATGGTTTGGCGGCCTTGGAGACAGGGCAGTTCTTGCGAACGTGCCCCCCCTCCCTGCAGGCATGGCACCGCATGCCGTCCGACGTCCAGAAGACGCGGTTGGCAGTCCCATCGTGCAGCACATTAAAATTGCCCTCCGTCGTCTCCTTCCGCGCCAGCCGGACAAAGAGCTGGCGGCGGAAGTAGAACACATGGCGCAGGCTATTCTCCCTGAGGCCGAGCGGTATGGGTTTGATCCCCGACCTTACCTCCCCAGTTGGTGTAGGTGAGGGAAAAGGAGCTCAGCGGGAACAAAGGGAGGGACGTTTGAAATGATGACCCTCTGCGCGGTGGCCTCGAGAGGGTCCACCGGCAGGAACGTCCCGCCCACCGTGAGCCCCTTTTCAAGGGCCAGGGACACCGCCCGCTCAGACCCCAGGAAGAATACAGCATTCCCAGACATCTTGGAGGCCGCGACAATGGCCGAGGGGCCGACTACCCCAGCCATCGCCCGCACACACTCCTCAATGCTCATTGTGGGATGAGTGCAGCTCTTGACCCCGTGTTGTTTTGTTATCAGTCTGAATGGTGGCAGGGCAGCAGGAGGCGCAGGAGGCACCGTGGATGTGGACTCCGCCTGCGCATATGTCCTAGCTGGCCCTGCCACCGGCGTGGATGGGGTCGCCACCACGGGGTCCCTTTAAGGGCTACACCCACCCCAAAGTCACAGGCCTTAATGGTCTTTAAATGGCCTCGTTGGTTTTTTTGAGCAGAGGGAGTTCTTAATGGGGCACACCTCTCCCCTAGTTAACGAATGGGGAGGGGCCTTGCTCCCTCTGCTCAGTTGTCTTAATTGTTTTTACAATTAGGAGGAAAGGGCTCTCAGAGAGAGAGAGGAGAGACAGAGAGAGAGAGAATGAGTGTGGGGGGTGGGAAAGAGGGAAGCTGCGAGGGCAGGTCTCCCCGCACAGCGATGCGTGGGCGTTTCTTGGGGTGCACTCCGCAGATGGCAAAAAACACAGTCTTTGTAGAATGGTCTTCGGATGGGGGGAGAAGATGTCTTCACCTGGGGTAGCTGGAGCCACCCAGGCACACATTCCCAACGATGTTTAATAGGGTAATTAGTACTATTTCAGCCAGGTAGCTCCAGCTATCCCAGGCTAGGCAATGGGGGAGGGGTGCTTCAGTGGTGTGTCGGGCCTAGCTGTAAGCAAGACCCCCACACACACTTCCACACACACACACACGCCGCGATGTTCTGGCCCTCAAAAGGTCTTCTTTCCTCCCCCCACCGGTACAACAAAGTCTTTCGGGGAATGCATCAAAACACACCAAGCTGTCGAGGATTGTCCAAATGGCTCTCCATCCTTCCACACTGGATGGTGTTTTCTCAGGATGTTCTTTTCCCCCTCTCTCCAACTCTCTGTCGTAGCAATAAATGATACATTTTCTGCTCTCCTCCTCTCCCTCTGGACGTTGAATGTGTCGTAAGCCAGGCCTCTCCTCCTCTTCCTGGGCTGTTCTCAGGGTTCACTCCAGGAATTCGAGACAGGAGCTTCAGCAGGGAGTTCCTTCTGTCTCAGCAGCACAGCTCCAACTGAATAGGCCACGCCTCCAAAGCTCCACCATTGGTCCACAGATCCCCTGAAAGTAGCAGGCCAGGTGGAGAAGGTGGTTAAGGAGGCACACGGAATGCTTGCCTTTATTAGCGAAGGCATAGAATATAAGAGCAGGGAGGTTCTGCTTAAATTATATAATACTTTGCTTAAGCCACAGCTGGAGTACTGTTTGCAGTGCTGGTTCATCTTAGTATAGGAAGGACATAATTGCACTATCGAGGATGCAGAGGAGATTTACTAGGATGCTGCCTTGAATGGAGAATCTTAGTTGCAAGGACAGATTTGATAGGCTGGGTTTGTTCTCATTGAAAGATAGGAGGATGAGAGGAGACCAAAATGAGGTGTGCAAAATAATGTGCGGCCTGGACATAGTGGATAGTACGGGCCTATTTCCATTCCTGGAGGGTTCTATTACACGGGTGCTTAATTTTAAGCTGGTTGGTGAAAGTTTTAGAGGGGGTTTGAGGTGGGGGGGGGCTTCTTTACGCAGAGGATGCTGGGGATCTGGAATTCGCTGCCTGGAAGAGTGGTGGATGCAGAAACCCTCACCACTTTTAAGAGAGGATGGGATGGGCACTTAAAGTGCAGTAACCTGCAGAGTTACGGACCTCGAGCTGGTGATTGGGACTAGACTGGATGACTTTTTGTTGGACTGCGCAGATATAATGGTAAGTACTGCAGGGAATAGAATACGGCCAGGGTCATCTCCTGGATTGTTTTGATCACGTGGATGGGTCGGAGTGAAATTTTCCCAGATTTCTTTCTCCCTAAATTGGCCTGGGTTTGTAATCTGGGTTTTGCCTCTCCCAGGAGATCACATGGCTCCAGTTGGGGTGGAGGGTTGAATGTTTCAGTATAAGGGGTGTCGCAGTTGTGTGGGGTGGACTGGTTGGGCTGTATGCTCTTTGCCTTTACATCATTGATCAGACGTTGATATGTAACCTTTAGGGCTACTGACCAACGGTCGTGTGGCTCTTTTTCAGCTGGTGTGGACACGATGGGCAGAAATGGCTTCCTTCTACTCTGTACGTTGCTATGTTTCTATTTTAACTGTGTGCCAAAAGTTACGCCATAAACAAATGGGCAATATTTGGATGTTAGTTTCCATTTTTCATCAAAATGGCTTTAAACTAAATATTAGTCTTTAAATGCGTGGTAATTGGGCGAATCCGATGTATATTAAGGGCAGCGGACACTTCTGATGGTGTCCCGCACATGCAAGCATCAGTGGCAAAAGAGGAATCTATTTGGGGGTTATATCAATGTCCGATTGTAATAGTTCCAAAGTCCATTTATTAATCCAATGGGATTAGATCAAGCAATCGCCTGGTTTCATGAGGAGGTTCAGCGGGGTGTGAGGGCAATGCAAGATGGCCCTCTCGAACCCCATGATGTTGGTAAGACATAGACTGACTCAGAACGTCGCCAGTAGGTGGCGCATGCAGGCAGAATAAATCGTGAAGAAAATGCCATTGGTTGTAATCTGCCTCATCGTTCTTGACGTAGGACTGCAGTCAGACTATGTTCAGTGGATGCGACTTCGAGATGGAATGGTTGTGTTGGGTTGGGGTTCATTAAACAGATAGTCTGTATCATGTATTGTTTCAATTTCTTAACTGCAGCAGTCTCATTTGGCTCCCATAGGGAGGAGACTTGACCCTCCTTTTCTCACAACTGCTCATCGAGGGGCCTAGCAAGTTCTGTAAATCGAGGAATAAAATTACGCAATTATCCTACTGGTCCCAATAATGATTAGAGCACTGTCCCGGATGCAGGAAGCGGCAGTCATCAGAGTATCTCTATTTTGTTTTCGGCAGGTGTTAGACTGCGCGGAGAGATCGTCACTCCCAAATAGGTGAACTATTTCTGCAAAAGATTAGCTTTTCAATTGTTAATTTTCAAGCATGCATTGCTTAATAGTGTTAACAGACAATTAGTAGTCAAGATGGTACTCGACCGTACTGTTGGTTAGTAACACATTATCAATGTACTGAAGCAGGGAATGGGGCTTAGAAGAAACATCAAGGATCTGTACCATTCTGGTATGCACGATGGTCGGGGTATCTTGCAAGCATTGGGTCAGGTTCGTCCCCGTGTAACTCTGATCCTCATAAATAAAAGCAAATTTATATTGATCATCTGTTCAAACTGGAATACTCCAAATACCGATTGCATTGTCTTGGGTGGAAAAGTATTTGGAGCCTTTTGGGAGTTCTGATACAAAAGTTGGGGCATCCCTATCGAAAAAGTCGCCCTTGGGCGAAACTTTGTTCAGACTTTAGTGAACAATAGTGACACTCCAGCTAACATCCAGCTTCCGAACTGGCCAAGCTGGTGAATTGGTCGTGAAGGAGCCAGTTCCCAGAATGCCCTTTTTAAAAATGGATTCGTTTACATCTCGAATATCGGGATGGCATTCTTTGGGAATTGGGTACATAAGAATATAAGAAATTGGAGCAGGAGTAGGGCATTCGGTCCCTCGACCCTGCTCCACCATTCAATAAGATCATGGCTGATCTGATCATGGACTCAGCTCCACTTCCCCGCTGCTCCCCATAACCCATTATCGCCTTATCCTTTAAGAAACTGTCTAGTTCTGTCTTAAATTCATTGAATATCCCAGCTTCCACAGCTCTCTGAGGCAGCAAATTCCACAATTTACAACGTTCTGAGAGAAGAAATTTCTCCTTATCTCTCTTATTCGAAGATTATGCCCTCTAGTTCTGGTCTCCCCGTCAGTGGAAACATCCTGTCTGCATCCAACTTGTCAAGCCCCCTCATAACCTTATACATTTCGATAAGATCACCTCTCATTCTTCTGATTTCCAATGAGTAGAGGAACAACCTGTTCAACCTTTCATCATATGTTAACCACCTCGTTCCCAGAATCAACCTAGTGAACTTTCTCTGAACTGCTTCCAAAGCAAATATGGAAACCAAAACTGCACGCAGTATTCCATGTGTGGCCTCACCAATACCTTGTATAGCTGCAGCAAGACTGCCCTGCTTTAATACTCCATCCCTTTTGCAATAAAGGCTAAGATAACATTGGCCTTCCTGATCATTTGCTGTATCTGCATGCAGCATTCCATGCATATGAACCCCAGGTGCCGCTGGACTGCAGCACTTTGCAATCTTTCTCCATTTAAATAATGACTTGATCTTTGATTTTTTTCTTCCAAATTGTATGAACTCACACTTTCCAGCATTATCCTCCATCTGCCAAATTGTTGCCTTCGCACCTAGCCAGTCTATGTCCTTTTGCAGATGCTTTGTATCCTCCTCAAACAGTGCTCTTCTCCCAATGTTTGTATCATTAGTAAACTTGGCTACGTTACACTCAGTCCCTTCTTCAAGTCGTTAATATAGATTGTAAATTGTTTGGGTCCCAGCACTGATCCCTGCAACACACCACTAGTTATATGTTGCCAAACAGAGAATGAGCCATTTATCCCGACTCCCTGTTCTGTTTCTCAATGGAGTGAGGTGGGCCATTAATCGTCTCCTCACCCTCCATCCCACCACAATCATGCTTGCTAGAGGCGAATGCAGGCGAGTGCGTTTGAATTCATGTTTTGATTTGCTCATCTGGGTGAGCTGGCATCTTGTACAGAAAAGTCCTCTTAATCACAAATACGGAGTGGGCATCTGATATTTCGACCAATTCGCTACCTCTTGTCCCGATCGAAACACACCCCTGGCTGTAATCAATAATTTTCCCAAACAATACTTCCCAATACACCGCTCCCTTCAGGAGTTGTAATCATGACGGGTTTATCAACAATCAAATGTACCCCATCCATGCGCAAAATTATCATTTCCCCATTAAGAGCAGAGATTGACTCTCATCAAAGCCTTGTAACGTTAAGCAGCCCTTTCCCGCCGCCGCATGGCACTGGGCATGGGGATTCCAAACCTCGGAGTGTACATGACCATTCTAACTCGGCTACTGTAAGTGAGGATTCTTCTCATGGGACTGTATATAAGGATTATAACCCTGGGACCGTTGATGGATATACTATTACTGTGACTGTACAGGGTGATTCCAAACCTGCAGCTGTATATGGGCATGCTAAAACTGAGAATGTACATTTATATTCTAACCCTGGGACTTTACATGTGGATTGAAACCCTGTGATTGTTCATGGCGATTCTAACCCTGGGATTTGACATAACGATTCCTAAACTGGAAATTTACTTAAGGATACTAATACTGGGAGTGTACATGTGCATTCTAACCCTGTGACGGTAGTGGTGCATTCTAAACCTGGGACTGTATACTGGGACTCCAAACCTGGAACTGTACAAGTGGATTCTAATTGAATGCTGTAAATTAGGAATCTAACTCTGGGCATGTACATGGGCATTCTAACCCGAGGACTGTACCTGGTGATTCAATCCCTACGAATGTACATGGGCATTCCAACCCTGTAACTGTACATGGGGATTCAATCCATGGCACTGTAGATGAGGATTCTAATCTTGAGACTGTAAATGGACATTCTATCCCAGGGACTGTACATCGGCATTCTAACCCTAGAAATGTATACGGGGATTGTAACCCTGGGCCTGAACATGGGGATGCTAACGCTGGGTGCGTATATAGTGATTCTAAACCTGAGTCTGTGTATGGGCATTCTAAACGCGGGACTGTACATGGGAATTCCAAAACCGGCACTGTACATGGAGAATTTAATCATGGGAATGTACATGGAGATTCTAACACTGATACAGTACTTGGGAATTATAACTCTCGGAATGTACTTGTGAATTCAGAACCTGGGACAGTAAATGACAATTTTATCCCTGGGACTGTACATGGAATTTTAACCCTCAGAGTATACGTGGGTTTCTAAACCTGGGACCATATATGGGGATTCTAACCCTGGGAGTGAATTTAGGGATCTAGCTCGGGCAGTGTACATGTATATTTTGACCTTGGGCTTGTCCATGGGGATTCTAACTCTGGGATTGTGCATGATAACACTGCTCTTAGCTTAGAAATGTGTCTCATTGCAAGGACAGACACTTCTTACAGAAGAAAATGCATATCGTGTTTTCATACTATAGAGATCAGACCTGGGGCATTAAACAATAAGATCATTACATTGATAACAAATAAATAAATAGTGCAATGCTTCAATAAACAAATCATTTCAATATCTGCAATGTTGTGAAAGAACTGAAGACTGTGATTAATTTGTACTCAAATAGGGAGAACTCCATAGAACTGACAGTATAAAGCATGCCATTCGACCCAACTAGTTGATGTCCGTGTTTATGCTCGACAGGAGCCTTTTCCCACCCCTCTTTATCTAACCCTATCAGCATAACCTTCGACTAGTTTCGACCTCATGTACGTATCTAACTGACCTTTAAATGATACTCTGCGAATCACTTCATACACCAAGTTGCAGCGAGTTCCACATTCTCACCAGTATCTCAGTAAATGCATTTCTCCTGAATTCCTTCTTAGATTTATTATTGAGTAGCTTATATCGATGGTCTCTAGTTTTGGACTCACGTCACATGTGCAAAACTTAAGTTAACCATTCATAATTTAAATGCCTCTATTAGGCCAGCCCTCGGATTTTGTTATAAAAGAAAATTGCCCCAGCCATTTTAAACTTTCCTGATGGTTATAATGTTGCAGTTCTGGCATCATTATTGTAAACGATGTGCACCTTTTCCAGTGCTTCGATATCGGTTTTGTAATATGTAGACCAGAGCTGTACACATTACGTTAATTATGATTTAAACACGGTTCTATATAATTTTAAGATAACCTCTTTGATTTCGATTAAATTTCGGTGGAAAACACCAGTGGTCTGTTTGCATTTCGATGCCCATGTTAACATGCTTTGCTTATGGAAATTATTTTTGAATCTCTACCCATGAAACTCTTTGGCCCTCCACCAATTTCATACTCTCCTTTAGCAAGCAGTAGTTAGGAACAACAATCTTCCTCCAAAATGCACCGCCTCAGACTGCATTCTTCCTCTGTATAAACAATACTAACAATTTGGATTCATCTGCATATTTTGAATTTATGATTCTTCTTCTCGTGTCCATATCGTTTATGTAAATGTTGAACAACAGAGGTCTCAACGTCTATCCATGTGGAACACTACTTCTCACCTTCACTAATCTGAGTAAATACCTTTCTGCCTTACTCCCTATTTCTATTCGTGTATCAAGATTGCTAACCATTCTGCTGCTCGTCCCCTAACTCCACTTTCTCTGTGATTATTCTTGAGTCTGCTATGTGCTATCTTATTGAAGTGCTTCAGAAAATCAAAGTATATTTTATCTACTGCATTGCCCACATATGCTGGTTCTGACACATATTCAAAGATTTCAAAAAAGCTGGTCAAGCATGCCATTCCTTTTTGGATTACATACAGACTTCGTATATTTTGTGCTTTCAGATGTTTATTTTTTTACATTTTTGAAAAAGAATTCCATTATCTTTCCGACCATTGGCGTTATGCTAACTGGTCTGCAGTTTTTTGGACTTGTTCTGTCTTCCATTTTATATACAGGAATAACTTTTAAATGGTAAACCACAATGGTCTTCCCTTCCTTTCCTCGATGTCTCCATCTCCATTTCAGGGGATAGACCATCCACCAATATCTACTGTAACCCGACCAAATCCTGCAGGACTCTTGCATGTACTTCCTCCCACCCGAATTCCTGGAATGACACTATTTTATTCTCATGTTACTGCACCTCGGTTGCATTTATTTTGCCGATGCCACCATCCAAACCAATGCATCCGAAATGTCTTTACTTCTCCTCAGACGAGGAATCACCTCCAGTGTAGTGGACAGAGCCATCTACCATGCGAATCCTGCGTTACTGCTATCACCCCTTCCCCTCACTGACAAAACCCAATTACTGTTCCATGTGTCCACACCTTCCACTCCAACGACCTCCACGTTCAAAACATTATCCTTTGCCATTTTTGCCACTTACACTGCCAAGGCCACCAACAAATATATCTTCCACTCTCCTTCCGTCCCACTCTGGTCCACTCTTCCATCAGCTCCCACAGCCCATCCCCTTTCCCAGCACCTTTGGATGCACAGTACACATAGGAAATTACAGGCGAATGAAACGACGGATGGCTTTAATCTACATATTGATTGGGCAAACCAAATTGTCGGTAATAGTGTGGAGGACGAATAAAGGGTCCTCAGAGAGGAGTGACCAATATATGATAGATTGACATTAAGTTTGAAAGCGATTTATTTAAATCCGTTCTTTTGTGTTAATTATAAAAAAATGGAAACTATAAAGGGGATAAGGGAGATTGGGACACTATACTAAAAGATATGACGGTAGACAAGCAATGGAATTAAACCAGCATTTAAAGAATTAATACATCATTTACAACAAACTAACTGTCCTTTAAGGCAGAAAAAAACCCACAGGAAAAGTGGTCCAACCGTGGCTAACAATAGAAGTTAAAGATACTATTAGATCAAAGGAAGAAGCTTATAATTGTTCCAAAAAGAGCAGTCAGCCTGAGGATTCGGAAGATTTTAGAATGTTTAGAATTCAGCTAAGGATGCAACGAAATTGATGAAGAAAGGAAAGTAGAATTTGAGAATAAACTAGTAAGAATCACAAAAACAGACTGTAAAAGCTTCTATTTTTATGTAAAAAAGGAAAAAATGTGCAAAATCAAATGTGGGTCCCCTACAGGTAGAGACAAGCGAAATTATAACGGGGATTAAAGAAATGGCAGATGAATTAAACAAATACGTTGTGTCTGTTTTCACGGAAGGAGACACGAAAAAACCCCTGGAAATAGTTGAATGCCAAGGGCCGAGCAGGAATACGTAACTGAAATAAATTAATATTAGTAAAAACATGCTACTGGAGAAGTTAATGGGGATGTAAGCCGATAAATCCCTTGGAACTGAGGGCCAACATCCTAGGGTTTTGAAAGAAGTGGCTACAAAGGTAACAGATGCATTGGTTGTCATCTTGCAAATTTCCATAGATTCTAGAATGGTTCCCGCGGATTGGAAGGTAACTAACATAAAAGCATAATTTAAGAAAGGAGGGAGAGAGAAAACGGGGAATTGCAGAACAATTAATCTGATATCAGCAGTAGGGAAAATGGTACCGTCTATTATTAAGTACTTAGTAACAGGCCACTCAGAATATAATATTAGAATTGGGCGGAGTCAACATAGAGTTATGAAAGTGAAATAACGTTTGTCAAATCTGTTGGATATTTTTGAGGTATTAACTCGCAGAACTGATAAGGAGAAACCAGTGGATGTGGTCTATTTGGATTTTCATTAGACATTTGAAAAGTTGCCACGCATGAAGATATTGAAGAAAATTAGGGTTCATGGGAATGGGTTTAATTATACTAGCATGGATGGAGCATTGGTAAATGATCAGAATATAGAGAGAATGAATAAAGGTGTCATTTTTGTGTTGTCAGACTGTAAATAGTGAGGTGCAGCAAGGATCAGTGCATGGGCCTCAGCTGTTGACAATCTATATCAAAGATTTGGATGAGGGAACCAAATGTGATATCCCTAAGTTTGCTGATGATAGAAAGCTCGGTGGGAATGTATGTAGTGAGTAAACTGCATATCGACTTCAAGGGGATATAGAAAAGCTATGTGAGTGGGCAAGAACATGGAAAGTGGCATATAATGTGGAGACAAGTGACGTTATCCACTTTGGTCAGGAAACAGAACAGCAAATTAATTTTTAAACCATCATAAATTGGAAAATGTTGATGTTCAGAGGGACTTGGGTGACCTTGTATATGAATCACTGAAAGTTACCATGCAGGTACTGCAGTCATATAAGAACGTAAATGATATGTTGGCCTTTATTGCAATAGGATTTGAGTATAAGAGCAAATCCGTCTTTCTGCATTTATATGGAGCCCTGGTGAAACTGCACCTGGAGTATTCTGTAGAGTTTTGGTATTCTTACCGAAGGAAGGTTATACTTTCCATTCAGGGAGTGCAACGAAGAAAAATTCCTGCGATGAGCGGATTGTCTTCTTCTTAGAGGTCTAAATTCTAGAGAGTTTAGAATAATCAGAGCTGATCGCATTGCAACATAAAAAAGTCTTACATTGCTTGACATGTTAAATACAGTGAAGATGTTTCGTCTCGCTCTTGTCTAGAAACATGGGCCCCAGACTCAGAATAAGGCCATTTAGGACTGAGATGAGAAGGAAGTACTTCAGTCAGAGTGTTGTGATTCTTTGTAATTCTCTACCCCAGAGGGCTGTGGAGGCTCAGTCTTTCAGTATATTAAAGGCAAACATCGATAGATTTTTAGATATTATGTGAATCAAGGGATATGGGTTAGCGCAGGACGGTGCAGTTGAGTTAGAAGATCAGCCATGATCTCAGTGAAAGGCGGAGCAGGTTCGAGGGGCCGAATGAGCTACTCCTGTTCCTGATTATTGGATTCGTATGTTCTTATAATCTTGTGCAAGTGATGAAGATGAACAGCTGCCCTTTTACCATTTTCCATCACAACAGCAAAGGCCCCATACATTCCATCGACTTGAATCAGCGATTTACTTATACCTCTTCCAATTTGGTATTCTCCATGCGCTGCTCAGGATGCAGTCTCCTGTACATTGGGGAGATCTCAATGGCAATTGATTGATTGCTTTGCTGAACGCCTCTGGTCAATGCGCCAGCTTGACGCTGTAATAATTTGCGACTTTAATTCTAGATGCAACTCCGACTTTGGTGTCTGTGTTCTCGGCCTCAGAAACTGTGTCTGTGTTTCACTCAATGTTTAACAGCACCGTCTTTTTACAACAGGCATTTTGTTGCCTGTCGACTCATCAATATTTAAAAGAATTCTGATCATAACCTCGGATGACTTTCTCAGAGGACATGCTGGCACTAGAGGATTGCTGCACTCGAGTCTTTGGGCTGGAGGAGTATGGGTTTGGGCATAGGGTTCCCCGGTGAGGCATGGGATGTGTATTCAGGTACAGGACCGGTGGGCTGGGACACACACCTGGGGCTGGTGGAGGTTTGGGCTGAGGCTTGGGATGGGAATTCGAAATAGACGACTGGTGGCCTGGGACGCCCACCAGGGGGCGGAGGTTTGCGCTGGGGCTTGGGATGTGGATTCGGTACACGACCAGTGGGCTGGGACACACACCTGGGGAAGGAGGACGTTTGGGCTGGCGCTTGGGGTGGGAAGTCACAGTGCCTGACCGGAGCACTGGTCCACACACATGGGAGCGGAGGAGATTTGTGCAGGGGCTTGGGGTGGGTATTCCAGATACACTGCCTGCGGGAGGACCACACGCCTGGAGTCTACTCGAATTTATCTTTATCATTTGCCATGCCCCCCAACACCCCTCAGTTATTCTTCTGTAAGCATTTGCTGTTGCACTGGGCCCAAAGTCTGTTCCTTTAATTCAATTCCTTTAATTCAACAGGGCGTTAGATATGACCCTTATGTCCAAAGGGATCAAGGGGTATGGAGAGAAAGCAGGAATGGGGTACTGAGATGAATGATCAGCCATGATCTTCTTGAATGGTGGTGCAGGCTCTTAGGGCCAAATGGCCTACTCCTGCACCTATTTTCTATGTTTCTATGTTTTTATGCTCTTTTTGCTTTGCACCATCATCCGCTATGTCATTGAATCACTCCTGCCCACCAACCGATCACATGCTGTCCTCCTGTACAGAGGAACATAAGAACAGAAGCAATCGGAGTATGTGTCGGACATCTGGCCCCTCGAGACTGCTCTGCTAATCAACAAGGTCACGGCTGGTCTGATCTTGACCTAAGCTCCAATTCCCTGCCCTCTGCCCATAACCCTTGATTCGCTTATCATTAAAAACAAATCTATCTACACCTGAAAGTTATTCAATGACCCAAAATCCACAGCTCTCACGGATAGAGAATTCCAAAGATTGACGACAAATTGGGAGAATAAATTCGTCCTCATTCGTCCTCGTTTTAAATGGATGACCGCTTATTCTGAGACTATGCTCCCTACTCCTAGATTCCACCACGACAGGAACCATACTCTCTGCATCCAACCTGTCAAGCTCCCTCAGAATCGTCCGTTTCAATAAGATCACCTCTCATTCTACTAAACTCCAATGAGTATGAGCTCAACTTGCTCAAGCTTTCTTCGTATAATAATTGTTTCATCACAGCAATCAACCTCGTGAAACTTCCCTGAACCTCCTACAATACAAGTACAGCCCTGCTTCAGTAGGGAGACCAGTAGTGGTCGCAGTACTCCAGGTGTGGTCTCAAGAACGCCCTGCACAGTTGCAGCAGGACATGCTAACTTCGATACTCCATCCCATCTGCAATAAAGGCCAAAATTCCATTGATTTCCTAATTACCTTCTGGACCTGCACACGTAATTTTTGTGTTCCATTGACAAGCAGCCCCAATTCCGTCTGTACCGTAGCATTTTGCAATCTCTCCCAATTTAAATAATAATTTGCTTTTTTATTTTTCCCACCAAAGATTATAGTGTCACGTTTTGCAACATTATACTCCATCTGCCAGTTTTTTGCACACCCACTAAGCCTATCTATAGCCGTTGCAGATTATTTGCATCTTCCTCACAACTTACTTTCCCAATTATTCTTGTATAATCAGCAGATATATCTATATTACATAAGAACATAAGAATTAGGAACAGGAGTAAGCCATCATGCCCCTCGAGACTGCTCCACCATTCAAAAAGATCATGGCTGATCTGGCCGTGGACTCAGCTCCACTTACCCGCCCGCTCCCCATACCCCTTAATTCCCTTATTGGTTAAAAATTTATCTATCTGTGATTTGAATACATTCAATGAGCTAGCCTCAACTGCTTCCCTGGGCAGAGAATTCCACAGATTCACAACCCTCTGGGAGAAGAAATTCCTTCTCAACTCGGTTTAAAATTGGCTACCCCGTATTCTGAGGCTGTGCCCCCTAGTTCTAGTCTCCCCGACTAGTGGAAACAACCTCTCTGATCTATCTTGTCTATCACTTTCTATTTTTTAAATGTTTCTATAAGATCATCCCTCATCCTTCTGAACTCCAACGAGTAAAGACCCAGTGTACTCAATCTATCATCATAAGGTAACCCCCTCATCTCCAGAATCAACCCAGTAAATTGTCTCTGTACTACCTCCAAAGTTAGTATATCCTTCCTTAAGTAAGGTGACAAAAACTGCACGCAGTACTCCAGGTGCGGCCTCACCAATACCCTGTACAGTTGCAGCAGGACTTCCCTGCTTTTGTGCTTCATCCCTCTTGCAATGAAGGCCAACATTCCAATTACCTTCCTGATTACATGCTGTACCTGCAAACTAATTTTTGGGGATTCATGCACAAGGACCCCCAGGTCCCTCTGCACCGCAGCATGTTGTAATTTCTCCCCATTCAAATAATATTCCCTTTTACTGTTTTTTTTTCCAAGGTGGATGAACTCACATTTTCCGACATTGTATTCCATTTACCAAACCTTAGCCCATTCGCTTAACCTATCTAAATCTCTTTGCAGTCTCTCCGTGTCCGCGACACAACCCGCTTCCACACTAATCTTTGTGTCACCTGCAAATTTGGTTACACTACACTCTGTCCCCTCCTCCAGGTCATCTATGTATATGGTAAACAGTTGTGGTCCCAGCACCGATCCCTGTGGCACACCACGAATCACCGATTTCCAACCTGAAAAGGACCCATTTATCCCAACTCTCTGCTTTCTGTTAGCCAGCCAATTCTTTATCCATGCTACATTTCCTCTGACTCCGCGTACCTTTATCTTCTGCAGTAACCTTTTGTGTGGCACCTTATCAAATGCATTTTGGAAATATAAGTACACCACATCCATCGGTACACCTCTATCCACCATGCTCGTTATATCCTCAAAGAATTCCAGTAAATTAGTTAAACATGATTTCCCCTTCATGAAAACATGTTGCGTCTGCTTGATTGCACTATTCCTATCTCGATGTCCCGCTATTTCTTCGTTAATTATAGCTTCAAGCATTTTCCCCACTACAGATGTTAAACTAACCGGCCTATAGTTCCCTGTCTTTTGTCTGCCCCCTTTATTAAACAGAGGCGTTGCATTAGCTGCTTTCCAATCCACTGGTACCTCCCCAGAGTTCAGAGAATTTTGGTAGATGATAAACAATGCATCTGCTATAACTTCCGCCATCTCTTTTAATACCCTGGGATGCATTTCATCAGGACCAGGGGACTTGTCTACCTTGAATCCCATTAGCCTGTCCAGCACTACCCCCCCTAGTGATAGTGATTGTCTCAAGGTCCTCCCTTCCCACATTCCCGTGACCAGCAATTTTGGCATGATTTTTGTGTCTTCCACTGTGAAGACCGAAGCAAAATAATTGTTTAAGTTCTCAGCCATTTCCACATTTCCCATTATTAAATCCCCTTCTCATCTTCTAAAGGACTAATATTTACTTTAGTCACTCTTTTCCTTTTTATATATCGGTCAAAGTATTTACCATCTGTTTTTATGTTTTGCGCAAGTTTACTTTCGTAATCTATCTTTCCTTATTTTATTACTTTCTTAGTCATACTTTGCTGTCGTTTAAAATGTTCCCAATCTTCTAGTTTCCCACTAACCTTGGCCACCTTAAACGCATTGGTTTTTAATTTTATACTCTCCTTTATTTCCTTGGATATCCATGGCTGGTTATCACTTCTCTTACCGCCCTTCTTTTTCAATGGAATATATTTTTGTTGAGCACTATGAAAGAGCTCCTTAAAATCTTCCACTGTTCCTCAATTGTGCCACAGTTTAGTCAATGTTCCCAGTTTACTTTAGCTAACTCTGACCTCATCCCACTGAGTCCCCTTAGTTTAAGCATAGTATGCTCGTTTGAGACACTACTTCCTCACTCTCAATCTGTATTACAAATTCAACCATACTGTGATCACTCATTCCGAGAGTATCTTTTACTAGGAGATCGTTTATTATTCCTGTCTCATTACACAGGACCAGATCTAAGATAGCTTGCTCCCTTGTAGGTTATGTTACATACTGTTCTAAGAAACAATTCCGTATGCATTCTATGAATTCCTCCTCCAGGCTACCCCGTGCGATTTGAGTTGACCAATCGATATGTAGGTTAAAATCCCCCATGTTTACTGCCATTCCTTTTTCACATGCCTCTATTATTCCCTTGATTATTGTCCGCCCCACCGTGAAGTTATTATTTGGGGGCCTATAAACTACGCCCACCAGTGACTTTTTCCCCTTACTATCTCTAATCTCCACCCACAATGATTCAACATTTTGTTCATTAGAGCCAATATCATCTCTCACAACTGCCCTGATATCATCCTTTATTAACAGAGCTACCCCACCTCCTTTACCTTCTTGTCTATCCTTCCGAATTGTCAGATACCCCTGTATGTTTAATTCCCAGTCTTGGCACTCTGCAACCACGTTTCTGTATGGCCACCAAATCATACCGATTTGTAATGATTTGTGCCGTCAACTACTAGCATTTAAACTATGATTTTTAGTTTTGACCCCTCCTGCAGCCCCTTTATCTTCATTCATATTGTCCCTTCCTTTCACCTTGTGGTTTACACTTACCCCAGTGCTACTCTGCTCTGTTGCCTCCTGCCTTTTGTATTCTTTATTGGGGTCCTTTTCATCTGCGCTCTCATCTACTCTAACTAGCTCAGAGCCCTCTCCTGTGTTCCGAATACTCCTCGCATTGAGGCACCGAGCTTTCAGGCTTGCCTTTTTATTACATTTTGACCATTTAGAATTTTGCTGTACATTGGCCCTTTTTGTTTTTTGCCTTGGGTTTCTCTGCCCTCCACTTTTACTCATCTCCTTTCTGTCCTTTGCTTCTGTCTCCATTTTGTTTCCCTCTGTCTCCCTGCATTGGTTCCCATCCCCCTGCCATATTAGTTTAACAACTCCCCAACAGCAGTAGCAAACACTCCCCCGAGGACATTGGTTGTGGTCCTGCCCAGGTGCAGACTGTCCGGTTTGTACTGGTCCCACGTCCCCCAGAACCGGTTCCAATGCCCCATGAATTTGAATCCCTCCCTGCTGCACCACTCCTCAAGCCACGTATTCTTCTGAGCTATCATGCGATTCCTACTCTGACTAGCACGTGGCACTGGTAGCGATCCCGAGATTACTACTTTTGAGGTCCTACTTTTTAATTTTGCTCCTAGCTCCTTAAATTCGTCTGGTAGGACCTCATCCCTTTTTTTACCTATGTCATTGGTACCAATGTGCACCACGACAACTGGCTATTCGCCCTCCCTTTTCAGAATATCCTGCACCCGCTCCGAGACATCCTTGACCTTTGCACCAGGGAGGCAACATACCATCCTGGAGTCTCGGTTGCGGACGCATAAACGCCTATCTATTCCCCTTACAATTGAATCCCCTATCACTGTCACTCTCCCACTCTTTTTCCTGCCCTCCTGTGCAACAGAGCCAGCCACGGTGCCATGAACTTGGCTGCTGCTGCCCTGCCCTGGTGAGTCATCCCCCTCAACAGTACTCAAAGCAGTGTATCTGTTTTGCAGGGGAATGACCGCAGGGGACCCCTGCACTACCTTCCTTGCAATGCTCTTCCTGCTGGTCTTCCATTCCGTAACTCGGCCCATTACAGTCGGTCGTTTCATCCAAGTTATTTATGCAGATTATAAACAGTTCAGGCCCCAGCACTGACCCCTGTGGTACCTCATTACTTACAGTTTGTCAACCTGACAATGAACCAATTATCCTGACTCTCTGTTTTCTGTTAGTTAGCCAGCCCTCTATCCATGTTAATATAGTACCCCAACTCCGTGAAGACTAATATTGTGCCTGTTGTGTGGCACCATATCGAATGCCTTCTGGAAATTCATATAAATGACATCGACTGATTCCGCCTCATCCACCCTGCTCGTTACATCCTCAAAGCAGTACAGAAAATTTATCAAACATGATTTGCCTTTGGTAAAACCATGCTGACTCTGTTTGACTGCATTATGATTTTCTAAATGTCCAGCAATTCTTATTTAATAATGGACTCCAGCTTCTTCCCAATGACAGGTTTTAGGCTAAATAGTCTATCATGTCCTGCTTTCTGCCTCCCTACTTTCTTAAGTAGGAGCTTTACATTTGCCGTTTTCAAATCCGCTGCGATCTCTCCACAATCCAGGAAATGTTAGTAGATTACAACCAATGCATGCACTATATGTGCAACAACATACTTTAGGACCCAAGGATGGAGGCCATTAGGACCAGGGGACTACGCCACCTTTAGTACTATTAGTTCACCTATTACTTTTTATCTAATGACAGTGATAGTTTTAAGTTCCCTCCAGACACATTGGCCCCTGATTATCAATTATTGGGATGCTTTTAGTGTCTTCTACTTTGAGGACCGATACAAAATATTTGTTCAAAGTCTCAGCCATTTCCCTGTTCCCCATTATTCATTTCCTCATCTCATCCTCTGAGAGGCCAACGTTTAGTTTATCTACTCTCTTCCTTTGTATATACCTGTAGAAGCTCTTACTTTAATTTTTTGTAATTCTTGTTAGTTCACTCTCATAAACTATCTTCTCTCTCGTTGTCATTTTTTGAGTCGTCCTTTGCTGGTTTCTGAAAAATGTCCAAACCTTTGGCCTTCCACTATTCTTCGCAAAATTATATGCCTTTTGGTTTCAAGTTGATACCATATTTTACTTCCATAGTTAACCAGGGTTGCTTCATCCTTCTCTTAGATTCTATTTTTCTCTCTGGAATATATCTTTACTGAGAGTTATGAAATATATTTTTAATGTTTGCTACTTGTTATCTACCGCCTTACACTTTAATTCATTTCCCCAGTGCATTTAGCCAACTCTGCCTTCATATCTTTGCAATTGCCTTTATTTAAGATCGATGCACTCATTTGAGACCTAGCTTTCTCACCCTCAAATTGAATTTGACAACTCTACTACGCTAAGATCACTCTTCCCAAGAGGATCCTTTACTATGGGATCATTAATGAATCATGTCTTATTATATTTTTCTCATCCTAGCCCACTGTTCTCTGTCTCTAGCCTTCCTTTAATGCTGTTAGTCTCGGGAGCAGTGACTGAAGCGGGAGCAGCGACCGGACCAGGAGCAGTGGCTGCATATAATGGCCCAGTGGCTGTCCGGGTTTGGTCGCTGGCAGTTCGGGAGCAGCGGCTGTAGCAGAAGCAGCGGCAGCCTATAAAAGCCCAGCAGCAGTCTGGCGTTAGCGGTAGTTCGGGAGCAGCAGCCGGAGCAGGAGCAGCGGCGGCCTATAAAGGTCCAAAGGCTGTCCGGGGCTGGCAGCATTTCGGGAGCAGTGGCCGGAGCAGGAGCAGTGGTGGCCTATAAAGGCCCAGCGGCAGTCCGGGGTCAACGGCATTTCAGGCGTAGCGGCCGGCACAGGTGCAACGGTGGTCTATAAACGCCAAACGGCTGGTCGGGGTCAGTGGCAGTTCGGGAGCAGCTAGCTGGAATCGGGTCAAAAATAAGAAAGAAGTAAAAAGTAATCGAAGGATGGCGTCACAGCCAAGTGTGTAAGTGACTGGCTGGTTGAGTGGGGGGTAGTTTTATTTTTCTTTGTCTTTTATCTTGTTCTTTGCAGTAAAACATCGTTGGCATTATTGCCAAATTAAGTAATTTAAGGGTTACGTCATGGCAGGAGAGCCCAGACCCATGTCATGCTCCTCCTGTGTGATGTAGGAAGTAAGCGACGCTTTCAGTGTCCCTGACAACTACATGTGCAAGAAGCTGCAGCTCCTGTCAGATTGCATATGGCACGGGGATGGGAAACAATGCAGGGAGACAGAGGAAAACAAAGTGGAGAAAGAAGCAAAAGACAGAAAAGAGATGAGTAAAAGTGGAGGGCAGAGAAACCCAAGGCAAAAAACAAAAAGGACCACTTTGCAGCAAAATTCTAAAGTATCAAAGTGTGTTCAAAAGGCAAGCCTGAAGGCTCTGTGCCTCAATGCGAGCAGTATTTGGAATAAAGTGGACGAATTAACACTGCAGATAGCAGTTAACGGATACGATGTGGTTGGCATCATGGAGACATGGCTGCAGGGTGACCAAGGCTGGGAACTCAACATCCAAGGGTATTCAACATTTAGGAAGGATAGACAGAATGGAAAAGGAGGCAGGGTGGCGTTGCTCGTTAGATAGTAAATTAATGCAATTGTAAGGAAAGATATTAGCTTGGATGATGTGGACTCGGTATGGGTGGAGCTACAGAATACCAAAAGGCAGAAAACGCTAGTGCTAGTTGTGTACAGACCTCCAGAGAGTAGTAGTGATGTTGGGGAGTGCATCAAACAGGAAATTAGGGGTACATGGAATAAAAATGCAGCAGTTATCATGCGTGACTTTAATCTGCTTATAGATTGGGCTAACCAAACTGGAAACAATACGGTGGAGCAGGATTTGCTGGAGTGCAAAAGGGATGGTTTTCCCGACCAATATATCGAGGAACCAGCTAGGGGAGGCAAGCCATCTTAGACTGGGTATTGTGTAATGAGAGAGGATTAATTAGCAAACTCGTTGTGCAAGGCCCATTGCGGAAGAGTGACCATAATATGGTGGAATTCTACAATTCTACATTAGGATGGAGAATGAAACAGTTAAGTCAGAGACCATGGTCCAAAACTTAAAGAAGGGTAACTTTGAAGGTATGAGACGTGAATTGACTAGGATAGATTGGCGAATGATACTTAAGGGGTTGACAGTGGATGGGCAATGGCAGACATTTCGAGACCGCATGGATGAACGACAACAATTGTACATCCTGGTCTGGCGTAAAAATAAAAAAGGGAAGATGGCTCAACCGTGGCTATCAAGGGAAATCAGGGATAGTATTAAAGCCAAGGAAGTGGCTTACAAATTGGCCAGAAATAGCAACGAACAGGGGGACTGGGAGAAATGTAGTACTCAGTAGAGGAGGACAAAGGGTTTTATTAGGGTAGGGATTATAGAGTACGAGAGGAAGTTTGCGAGGAACATTAAAATGGACTCAAAAAGCTTCTATAGATATATAAAGAGGAAAAGGTTATTAAAGTCAAACGTAGGTCCCCTGCAGTCAGAATCAGGGGAATTCATAAATGGGAACAAAGAAATGGCAGACCAATTGAACAAGTACTTTGGTTCGGTATTCACTGAGGAGGACACAAACAACCTTCCGGAGAGAAAAGTGGTCAGAGGGTCTAGTAGGATGGAGGAACTGAGAGATATCCTTATTAGTCGGGCAATTGTGTTGGGGAAATTGATAGGATTGAAGGCCAATAAATCCCCAGGGCCTGATGGTCTGCATCCCAGAGCACTTAAGGAGGTGGCCTTGGAAATAGCGGATGCATTGACAGTCATTTTCCAACATTCCATCGACTCTGGATCAGTTCCTATGGAGTGGAGGTTAGCCAATGTAACCCCACTTTTTAAAAAGGGAGGGAGAGAGAAAACAGCGAATTATGGACCGGTCAGCCTGGGTAAAATGATGGAATCAATTATTAAGGATGTCATAGCAGTGCATTTGGTAAGAGGTGACAAGATACGTCCAAGTCAGCATGGATTTGTGAAAGGGAAACCATGCTTGACAAATCTTTTAGAATTTTTTGAGAACGTTTCCAGTAGAGTAGACAAGGGAAAACCAGTTGATGTGGTGTATTTGGTCTTTCAGAAGGCTTTCGACAAGATCTCACACAAGAGATTAATGTGCAATGTTAAAGCACAAGGGATTGGGGGTAGTGAGCTGACGTGGATTGAGAACTGGTTGGCAGCCAGGAAGCAAAGAGTAGGAGTAAATGGGTACTTTTCAGAATGGCAGGCAGTGACTAGTGGGGTACCACAAGATTCTGTGCTGGGGCCCCAGCTGTTTACATTGTACATTAATGATTTAGATGAGGGGATTAAATGTAGTATCTCCAAATTTGCGGATGACACTAAGTTCGGTGGCAGTGTGAGCTGCGAGGAGGATGCTATGAGGCTGCAGAGTGACTTGGATAGGATAGGTGAGTGGGCAAATGCATGGCAGATGAAGTATAATGTGGATAAATGTGAGGTTATCCACTTTGGTGGTAAAAACAGAGCGATAGACTATTATCTGAATGGTGACAGATTAGGAAAAGGGGAGGTGCAACGAGATCTGGGTGTCATGGTACATCAGTCATTGAAGGTTGGCATGCAGGTACAGCATGCGGTTAAGAAAGCAAATGGCATGTTGGCCTTTATAGCGAGGGGAATTGAGTACAGGGGCAGTGATGTGTTACTGCAGTATTCAGGGCCTTGGTGAGGCCACTCCTGGAGTATTGTGTACAGTTTTGTTTTCCTAACATGAGGAAGGATATTCTTGTTATTGAGGAATGCAGCGAAGGTTCACCAGACCAATTCCTGGGATGGCGGGACTGACATATCAACATAGACTGGACCAACTGGGCTTGAATTCACTGGAGCTCAGAAGAGTGAGAGGGGATCTCATAGAAACGTTTAAAATTCTGAGGTGATTAGACAGGTTGGATGCAGGAAGAATGTTCCCAATGTTGGGGAAGTCCAGAACCAGGGGTCACAGTCTAAGGCTAAGGGGAAAGCCATTTAGGGCCGAGATGAGGAGAAACTTCTTCACCCAGAGAGTGGTGAACCTGTGGAATTATCAACAACAGAAAACTGTCGGGGCCAATTCGCTAAATATATTCAAAAAGGAGTTAGATATAGTCCTTACTACTAGGGGGTTCAAGGGGTATGGCGAGTAAGCATGAATGGGGTACTGAAGTTGCATGTTCAGCCATGAACGCATTGAATGGTGGTGCAGGCTCGAAGGGCCGAATGGCCTATTCATGCACCTATTTTTTCTGTGTTTCTCTGCATTGTGGCATTGGAGCTGCGCATTGATTCACTCTGGAGCATCCACGATGCTGAGGATGTCGCGAATCGCATGTTTAATGAGTTGGTCACACCGCAGGTAAAGTTTGCACAGGCAGATAGGGAATGATTGACCATCAGGAGGAGCAGCGGAAGGAAGACCATGCAGCGGTCCCTTGTGGGCATCTCCCTCCAAAACGGAAACACCACCTTGGGTACAGTTGGGACTCATCAGGGGAAGGCAGGTGCAGCAAGTTCATTGCACCAGGGGTTGCTCTGCTGCATAGGAGGGCAGGAAAATGAATGGGAGAGCTATAGTGATATGGGATTTTATTGTAAGGGGAATAGATAGGCGATTCTATAGCCGCAAACGAACGAGACTCGGGGATGATATGTTGCCTCCCTTGTACAAGGGTCAAGTATATCTCGGAGTGGCTGCAACGCATTCTGGAGGGGGAGGGTGAACAGTCCGCTATCGTGGTACTTTTAGGTATCAACAATATAGGTAAAAACGGGATGAGGTCCTACAAGCTGAATGTAGGGAGCTCGGAGTTAAATTGTAATGTAGGACCTCAAAGTTAGTATTATCAGGATTACGTCCAGTGCCACGTGCTCGTCATAGTTGGAATTTCAGGATAGCTCAGCTAAATACGTGGTTGAGGAATGATGCAAGGGGGATGGAATCAAATTCCTGCGACATTGGAAACGGATCTGGGGGAGGTGGAAACCATACAAGACGGATGGTCTGCACCTGGGAAGGACCGGATCTGATATCCTAGGAGGAGTGTTTGCTAGTGCTGTTGGGGAGGTTTTAAAGGAAAGTGGCAAGGCGATGGGAATCTATGCAGATAGGCAGAGTTAAGTAAACAAGGTGCAGAAGCAAAATGTAGGAAGGAGAAAAGCAAGCGTGGTGGGCAGAGAAATCAAGGGCAAAAAATCAAAAATGGCCAAATTACAACATAATTCTAACAGCACAAAAAGTGTTAAAAAAAGAAGCCTGAAGGCTCTGAGTCTCAATGCGAGGAGCATTTGTAATAAGGTGGATTAATTGACTGTGCAGATAGCTGTTAACGGATATGATGTCATTGGGATTACCGAGACATGGCTCCAAGATAACCACGGCTGGGAACTCAACATTCAGCGGTATTGAATATTCAGGAAGGACAGACAGGAAGGAAAAGGAGGTGGGGTAGCGTTACTGGTTAAAGAGGAGATGAATGCAATAGTAAGGAAGGTCATTAGCGTGGATGATGCGGAATCTATATGGGTAGAGCTGCGAAACACCAAAGGACAGAAAACATTAGTGGGAGTTGTGTACTGACCACCAGACAGTAGTAGGGAGCTTGGGGATGGCATCAAACAGGAAATTAGGGACGCGTGCAATAAGGGTACAGCAGTTATCATGGGCGACTTTAATCTGCATATTGATTGGTCTAACCAAACTGGTAGCAATACGATGGAGGAGTGTTTCCTGGAGTGTCTAAGGGATAGTTTTCAAAGCCAACATGTCGAGGAATCAACGAGAGAGCAGGCCATCCTGGACTGGGTCTTGTGTAACGAAAGAGGATTAATTAGAAATCTGGTCATGCTGGTCCCCTTGGGGAAGAGTGACCATAATATGGTAGAATTCTTCATTAAGATGGAGAGTGACACAGTTAATTCAGAGACTAGGGTCCTGAACTTAAAGAAAGGAAACTTCGATGGTATGAGCCGTGAATTGGCTATGAAAGACTGGAAAATAATGCTAAAAGGGCAATGGTAGACATTTAAATAGCAAATGGATGAACTACAACTACTGTACATCCCAGTGTGTCATAAGAATAAAAAGATGAAGGTGGCTCAACTGTAGCTATCAAGGGAAATTAGCACAAGTGTTAAATCCATGGAAGAGGCATATACATTGACCAGACAAAGCAGCAAGCCTGAGGACTGGGAGAAATTTAAAATTCAGCACAGGAGGACTAATGGTTTAATTAGAAGGGGAAAATAGAATATGAGAGTAAGCATGCAGGGAACATATCAACTGATTGCAAAACCTTCTATAGATATGTGAAGAGAAAAGTATGAGTGAAGACTAATGTAGATCCCTCGGAGCTAGGATCTGAGGAATTCATAATGGGGAACAAGGAAATGGCAGACCATTTGAACAAATACCTTGGTTCTGTCTTCACTAAGGAAGGCACGAATAACATTCCGAGAAATACTAGTGGTCCTAATGTCTAGCGAGAAAGGGGAACTGAGAGAAATCCTTATTAGTCACCAAATGGTGTTAGGGAAATTGAAAGGACTGAAGGCCGATAAATTCGCAGGGCCCTGATAGTCTGGATCCCAGAGTACTTAAGGAATTGGCCCTAGAAATAGTGGATGCATCGGTAGTAATTTTCCAACATTCTATTGACTCTGATTCAGTTCGAATAGACTGGAGGGTAGCCAATGTAACACCACTTTTTAAAAAAGGAGGGAGAGAGAAAGCAGGGAATTATAGACTGGTTAGCCTGACATCAGTAGTGGGGAAAATGTTGGAATCAAATATTAAAGATGTAGTAGCAGCGCATTTGGAAAGCAGTGATAGGATCGGTTCAAGTCAGCATGGATTTATGAACGGAGATCATGCTTGAAAAATCTTCTAGAATTTTTGGAGGATGTAACTTGTAAAGTGTATAAGTTGGATCCAGAAGATGTTGTGCATTTGGACTTTCAAAAGTCTTTTGACAAGTTCCCACACAAGAGATTAGTGTGCAAAATTAAGGCGCATGGTATTGCATGCAATGTATTGACGTGGATGGAGAACTGGTTGGCAGACAGGAAGCAAAGAGTATGAATAAACGGGTCCTTTTCAGAATGGCAGGCAGTGACTAGTGGGGTGCCGCAGGGTTCAGTGCTGGGACCCCAGCTATTTACAATACATATTAATGATTTCGACAAAGGAATTGAACGTAATATCTCCAAGTTTGCAGATCATTCTAATCTGGGTGGCAGTGCGAGCTGCGAGGAGGCTACAAATAGGCTGCAGGGGGACTTGGACAGGTTAGGTGAATGGGCAGATGCATGGCAGATGCAGTGTAATGTGGATACGTGTGAGGTTATCCACTTTGATTGCAAAAACAAGAAGGCAGATTGTTATCTGAATGGTGACAGCTTAGTAAACGGGGAGGTGCAACGAGACCTGGGTATCATGGTACATCAGTCATTGAAGGTAGGCATGCAGGTGCAGCAGGCAGTAAAGAAGGCAAATGGCATTCTGGCCTTTATTGCGAGGGGATATGAGTACAGGAGCAGGGAGATCTTACTGCAGTTGTACAGGGCCTTGGTGAGACCACACCTTGAGTACTGTGTACAGTTTTAGTCTCCTAATCTGAGGAAATACATTATTGCTATTGAGGGAGTGCAGCGAACGTTCACCAGACTGATTCCAGTGATGGCAGGCCTGATATATGAAGAAAGACTCGATCGACTAGGCTTATATTCACTGGAATTTAGAGGAATGAGTGGGGATCTCAGAGAAACATTTAACATTCTGACAGGATTGGACAGGTTAGAATGTTCCAGATGTTGGGGAAGTCCAGAACCCGGGGTCACAGTCCAAGGTTAAGTGGTAAGCAATTTAGGACCGAGATGAGGAGAAACTTCTTCATTCAGTGAATTGTGAACCTGTGGAATTCTCTACCACAGAAAGTTTTTGAAGCGAGATCGTTATGTATATTCAAAAGGGAGTTAGATAAAAGGATCAAGGTTTATGGAGAGGAAGCAGGAAAGGGGTAGTTAAGTTGAATGATCAGCCATGATCATTTTCAATGGTGCTGCAGAGTCGAAGGGGAGAATTGCCTTCTCCTGCACCTACTTTCTATATTTCGATGTCTTCCAGTTCTGATGAAAGTCGATCGACATGAATCTTCAAATCTGTTTCTCTCTCCACAGAGGCTGCCTGACTGTTGATATTTTCAACATTGTCTCTTTTCAATCATAATTACAGCAATCACTTTAATTTTATTTTGCTCAATGTTTAGTGCTGGATTTTAGCTGGGTTGGGTTATGTAGGCGGTGGGCGTGGGATGGGGTGGGAGCAGAGTTTAAGAAAGTAGACACGAAGACGGAATGTTGGGGACCCTTAACGCAACAGGGTACATTCTTTCCCCTTGACGTGTTCCCTACCCTGGTCGTCAGCCTGATTGACAGTCAGGCTTTAGGTCGGCCGTGGAACAAGGGGACTCAGGATCAGGACCAAGTAGGTCAAATTCTAAAAATCGGGTGAATGGGGCTCCCGATCCGCCGTTGTGTGTAAACACCGACCCAGGGCGTAGCGCAATCCCGCAGGTAGCCGTGTCCTGGGGGTTGCCCTCTCCCGGGAGTTGCGCTGTCCTGGGGGCGTGTCCGATCCCCACTCCTGGGGATGTCCGATTCCGGGGTTCTTTCGGGGCGATGGTCAGAACTTGGGGGTGCTGGACGAACGCATTCCAAGGCCCCAGAACCCGGCCAGCCACAGTTAATACTGTAAAACAGGTAAACCAGATACTAGCAGCCTCCTTCAAATATTGACATTGCCAATCCACCCACTGGGAGCATGCGGCCATCCACCTGCTGTCCCTACTTCATTCAAATCGGAAGAGGGCTGTTTGGAGGCGGGTTGGGGTCGGCGTGGAGATTTGAACAATTTAACAGCTGACCCGACCATAACCTACCCGTTGTTGATAAAACCCAGACCTTACTGTCTGGGCTCAGACAAGGAAAATATTTCATCATGCACTTTCAGTTTCCTATCCCTTTTACTTGTTTAGAGTGAATTTCGTGGTGATGGTGATCTTGTCCCGGGGAAAATGCGGGCTTTCCACCTGCACCACTAGCTACCTGACGTCAAAGCTGTGGCGTATCACTTACTATTATTACCCGGTGTCTTTCCTGATCATCACCCCTGTATGTAGTGTTATCACTGTCCAGGTCACTGCAGTCACAGTCTGTTCTGTCAGGTTCACCGTCTCTTTCTCCTTGGATCGATTTGTGGTAATTAGTTGCGAGAAGCTGAAATCTACATATTGCGCGGGGAAACTGCGGCTATGGTTCCCTCAACAACATGCATTCTGCTTTGTTTAAACTACAATCCCCACTACTTTACAAGGGAACCTTGCGTGATAGACAACAATGTGCCGTGGTTCTGTGTCAGCATATGCTATAGATTTCTTATATTAAAGCACTGCAAGATTCCCTATTTACATTGATATTTTCGATATCTGTGGAGAAGTCAAATATATGCTGCGGAATTTAAGTTGCTGCATTAACACATTTATTTACGGGGTGACTCATCCAAGTTTAGGGAGCAGTTGATGAGCGTGGTGAAATATCCGGTTTCCTCAATTATACAATTAATTAATAATAAGAACGACTGAGCGCAGTCTCACGGCGGGTCCCAGTGTTTCCAGTCCAGGAATATAATATTTAACCTCAGTCTGCCATCAACTGAATTGCACCAGGATTGGCTGGTGATCTGAAAACATGCCCAACGGCGGGGCAAGCACTGTATTTATGATACGGCACTGTTTCTGATTGACAGTTCCCATATTGCCTTTGAGGACAGCAGCACTAGTTTGCTGCATTACATCAGAGTTCTTGTGCAAAGTGTCAGTTCAGCTCTTTCGTGAATCAATTCATTTGCATCTTCTATGTTAAGAGCCTCGTCATTAGGTACGCAGGTAGATTTGCACTGCAATTTAGTGGATTACATTATATGGATTATACAGCGCACACCCGTCCATTCGGCATAACAGGTCAATGCTGCTATTTATGCTCTATTCGAGTCTCCACTCATTGCACATACATCACTCAGACTCTCTCCATTTCTTTCTATTCCCCTTTCTCTCATGTACACGTCTAGTCTCCTTTGGAAAGCATGTAAGCTATTTGATCCAAATACTTCCTGTGGTAGTAGCTTCGGCAGTCTAACCATTATATGAGCAAATAAATTGCGGCTTATTTCCCTATTGGATGTATTAGTAACTTTCTTATATTTATGGCCCCCTAGCTTTGGATTCTCCCAGAGGTGTAAATATTTTCTCCACATCGACCGTGATAAACCCATTAAGGATTTTCAAGACATCTTTCAGCCCTCCTCTAAGTCACCTCTCTACTAAAGAAAGAAGGCCAACCCATTCAAACTTTCCCGGTCGTGAAATATTTCAGTTAACATACGAACATAAGAAAAAGGAGCAGGAGTAGGCCATTTCCATCCTCGAACCTGCTCCACCATTTAATAAGACCATGGTTGATCTGATCATGGACTCAGCCACACTTCCCTGCCCGCTCTCCATAATCCTCCCTTATCACGCAAAAATCTGTCCACCTCCGCCTCAAACTTATCCAATGACCCAGCCTCCACAGCTCTATGGGGCAGAGAATTCCATAGATTTACAATCCTCTGAGATAAGAAATTCCTCCTCATCTCAGTTTAAAATGAGCGGCTCTTCATTCTAAGACTATGTCCCCTAGATGTATTTTCCCCTCTAAGTGGAAATCTCCTCTCTGCATCCACCTTGTCGAGCACCCTGATTATCTTGTGAGTTTCAAAAAGATAACCTCTCAGTCTTCTGAACTTCAACTTCGAAAGGACCAACCGACTCAACGTATCCTCCTAAGTCAACCCCCTCATCTCCGGAATCAACCTAGTGAATCTTCTCTGAACAGCCTCCAATGCAAGTGTATCCCTCCTTAATTCTCGACGATACCTGTAAACAGTACTCCAGGTGTGGCCTCACCAATACCCTGTAGAGATGTAGCAGGAGTTCTTTGCTTTTATACTCCAACCCTCTTGGAAAAAATGTCAACAACTAATTTGCCTTGCTGATTACTTGCTGTATCTGCATACTAACGTTTTATGTTTCATGCAAAAGGAGCCCCAGGTCTTTCCAATTTTACAACATTTAAATTATAATTTGCTTTTCTATTATTTCTGCTAAAAACGATAACCTCACATTTTCCCCCATTATATTTTATCTGCCAATTTTTTTGCCAACTCACTTAGCCTGCCTACATCGCGTTGCAAATATTTTGTGCCCTCCTCACAATTTGCTTTTCCATCCATCTTTTTATCATCAGCAAACTTAGCTACATTACATAGAAACATGGAACGTAGAAAACAGGTGCAGGAGTAGGCAATTCGGCCCTTCGAGCCTGCACCACCATTCAATGAGTTCATGGCTGAACATGCATCTTCAGTACCCCATTCCTGCTTTATCGCCATACCCCTTGATCCCCCTAGTAGTAAGGACGACATCTAACTCCTTTTTGAATATATTTAATGAATTGGCCTCAACAACTTTCTGTGGTAGAGAATTCCACAGGTTCACCACTCTCTGGGTGAAGACGTTTCTCCTCATCTCGGTCCTAAATGGCTTACCCCTTATCCTTAGACTGTGACCCCAGGTTCTGGACTTCCCCAATACATTGGTAATTTTGCCACATTATATTCTATCTGGAAATTTTTTGCGAACTCAATCAGCCTGCCTACATCACGTTGCAGATATTTTGTGTCCTCCTCACAACTTGCTTTTACATCCATCTATGTATCATCAGCAAAGTTGGCTACATTACACGCGGTCCCTGCATCGAAGTCATTAATATAGATTGCAAATAGTTCAGGACCCAGCACCGATCCCTGTGGCACACCTCTGGTCATTCTTTGCCGAACGGAAAATTACCCACTTATCTCAACTCCTTGTTTATCCACCCTGCTCGTTACACCCTCAAATAGCTCCAGCAAGTTTGTCAAACATGATTTCCCTTTCAAAGAACCAGGCTGACTGTGCTTAATTGAATAATGCTTTTTCAAGGTTCCTGCTTTTGCTTCCTCAATAAAGGAATCCAGTATTTTCAAAATGGCACACGTTAGGCTCACTGGCCAGTGGTTTGCTGCTTTTTGTGTGCGTCCTTTTTTAAATAGGCGGGTTGATTTTGCAATTTTCGAAGCTGCTGGGACCACAGGATCCAGAGAAATTTGGTAGATTACAACCTTTACATCCATTATCTGTGCAGCCACTTCTCATGATCCTGAGCTGTAAGGCGTCAGCTCCAGGGGACTTGCCAGACTTTAGTTCCATTATTTTACCTCGTACTACTTAATTAGTGATAGTGATTGTATTAAATTCCTCCCTAACTGTCGCCTCTTGGTTATCTACTATTGGGATGTTATCGAGTCTTCTACCATTTAAACCAATACAGAGTATCTGTTCAACGTCTCTTCCATTTCCCTGCTCTCCACGATTAATTCCCCAGTCTCACTCTCCAGCGGACCAACACTTACTTTTGCACTCTTTTCCTTTTTATGGACCTGTAGAAGCTCTTACTCTCTGTTTTTACATTTTGTGCTAGTTTATCTTCATAATCTACCTTCTCTCATTTAATCATGCTTTGAGTCGTTCTCTGCTGGCTTTTAAACATTTCCCAATCCTCTGGCCTGTCACTAGGATTGGCCACATTCTTTGCCTTTATTTTCAATTTGATACCCTTATTTCCTTCGTTAGCCACGGATGGTTATCGATTCTCTTACAGTCTTTCCTTCTCATTAGGAAATATTTCTGTTGCTAATTATGAAATATCTCCTTAAATGTTTGCCACTGGTCATCAACCGTCCCATTGTCTTGTGTAATTTCCAAGTCCACTTAAGCCAACTCTGCCCTCATAACTTTTCAATCTCCTTTATTTAACTTCTGGTGCCAGCCAGTTATATAGACACATAGGGACATATACGTTACAGCGCAGAAGGAGGCCATTTCGGCCTATCGTGTCCACGCCTGACGACAAAGAACCGCACAGTCTTTGGTCAACACCCTTAAATATTACATATAAACCTCTGAACAATGACGGAAAAGCAAAGAGCACCCAGCCAAACCAGCCCACCTCACACTACTGCGACACACCTTGTACTGAATCAATCTGCACTCCACCTCAACCGGAGATATGTAATCTCCTGGGAGAGGCAAAAATCAGATATTAACCCAGGCCAATTTAGGGAGAAAAATCTGGGAAAATTCATCTCTCACCCATCCAGGTAATCAAAACAAGTCCAGGAGATCACCCTGGCCGTATTCTATTCTCTGCAGTACTTTCCATTATATTTACGCCGTCCAACAAAAGGTCATCGAATCGAATCCTAATTAACAGCTCGAGGTCCAGAACCATGTAGGTTACCACACTTCAAGTGCACATCCAACAATCTGTTAAAAGTGTTGAGGGTTTCTGCATACACCACTCTTCCAGGCAGCGAGTTCCAGATCCCCACAACCCTCTGCATAAAGAAGTCCCACTCAAATCTCAACTTAACATTCCACCAACCAACTTAAACTATGCCCCCTCCTAATAGACCCCTCCGCCAAAGGAAATAGACTCTTACTATCCACTATGTCCAGACCCTTAACATTTTGTACACCTCAATTAGGTCTCCTCTCAACCTCATATCTTCCAATGAGAAAAAATCCAGCCTATCCAATCTGTCCTCATAACCAAGGGTCTCCACTCCAGGCCGTATCCCAGTAAATCTCCTCTGCACCGCTCTAGTGCAGTCACGTCCTTCCTATAATATGGCGAACAGAACGGCACACAACACTCCAGCTGTAGCCGAACCAAAGTGTTACACAATTTAAGCATAACCTCCCTGCTCTTATATTCTATGCCTCGGCCAATATAGGCAAGCATTCCGTATGCCTTCTTAACCACCTTATCCACCTGGCCTGCTACTTTCAGTGATCTGTGGACCAGCACTCCAAAGTCTCTTTGTACATCTTCCCTTTTTAGCCCACCCAAAGTGCATCACATCACACTTCTCTGAATTGAATTCCATTTGCCACTGGTCAGGCCACCTGACCAATAGATTGATATGCTCCTGCAGCCAATGACTTTCCTCTTCATTATCAATCACACAGCCACTTTTATTGTCGACTGTAAAATTCTTAATCCTACTCCCTATATTCAAATCTAAATCGTTTATATATACCACAAAAAGCAAAGGACCGAGTAACGAGGCCTGCAGAACCAAAGTGGAAGCATCATTTCAGTCACAAAAACTTCCATCAATCATTACGCTTTGCGTCCTGCCTCCAAGCCAATTTTGCATCCAACTTGCCACTTTGCCCTGTATCCCATCGGTGGTAACCTTCATGACCAGTCTCTCATGTGGGATCTTATCAAAAGTGTTGCAAAAGTCCATATATACTACATCGTATGCACTACCCTCATCGACCCTCTTGGTGACCTCCTCAAAAAAATTCAATCAGTTTAGTCAAACACGATTTGTCTTAACAAATCCATCCTGACTCTCCCTAATTAATCCTTGCCTTTCCAAATGCAGATTTATCCTATCACTCAAGAGTTTTTCCAATACTTTTCGCATCACTGAGGTTAGGCTGAAAGGCCTGAATTACTCGGCCTATCCATGTATCCCTTCTTAAACTATGGTACTACATTAGCAGTCCTCCAATCCTTCGGCACCTTGCCCAGATCCAAAGATGACTGGAAAATGATGGCGAAGACCTATGATCTTTCTTCTTTTACCTCGCTCAACAGCCTGGGATGCATTTCATCTGGGCCTGGAGATTTATCTACTTTCAAAGATGCTAAAATCCTTAATACGTCCTCTCTCACTATAATTATTGCATCTGGAATATCATACTCCTCCTCGATAGCAGTTTCTACAATGCCCCTTTCCTTTGTGAAAATAGATGTAAAGTATTCATTCAGAATCCTGCCATCATCTTCCACCTCCACACATGGGCTCCAATAGGTCCTACCCTTTTTTAGTTACCCTCTTCCACTTAATATATGTTCAGACCATCTTCGAGTTTTCCTTAATTTTACTGGCCAAGAATTTCTCGTGCTCTCTCTTAGCATTCCTAATATCCTGTTTAATTTTGCCTCTTAACTTTCTATATTTCTCTAAAGATTCTGTAGCATTTAGACATTAGGATATGACATAAACATCACTTTTTTTCTTAATTATCCCCTGTAAGTCCCTAGACATCATGGCGGCTCTAGATTTATTTTTCGCAGCGTTTTTCTTCAGGGCCTGAGCCTTCCGGATCTCCTCCTTGAATGTCTCCCATTGTTACGACACTGATTTACCCACAAGTAGCTGTTTCCAGTCCACTACGGCCAAATCACTCCTTAACTTAACAAAATTAAATGTGCCCCAATTCGGAACATGTATTCCAAGCCTATTCTAGTCGTTTTCTGTAACCAACTTGACTCTGACTGAATTATGGTCACTGGCACCCAAGTGCTCTCCCACTAATATTTGTGAGAATGAAGCCATTGGCCCACCGCAAACTGTGTGTCATGGCCACAGGCTCCATTCATCTCCCTGCGACCTGTCTAAGGCTGAACCACACCCTTCTCAACATTGATGTCGTATTTGACAGTCAGATTATTTTCCAAACCCATATCCACTCCATCACCAGAACGGCCTATTTCTGCCTCTGTAGCATCGCCTGACACCACCCTGGCTCAACTCTTGTCCTGATCAAACCATCTTTGCATTCTTCTCTCGCTCTACACATGATTACTACAATGTTTTTCTGGTCAGCTTCACATTTCCCAACGTCAATAAATTTGAGCTGATTCAAAACTCTGCTCCCAGTGTCCTAACTCGCACCGGGTACGAAAACACCATTACCCCTGTGTTCGCTGATCGACATTGCCTCCCTATCCAACAATATCTCAATTTTAATATGATCATCCTTCTGTTCGAATATCTTCATGGCTTCTGTAAACTCCACCAGCTCTAAGATTTCTGGGACCTCCGTGCTCCTCCAAATCTGGCATCTTGCACTTCCCCAATTTCCAGTGCTCCAACATTGGCAACCGTGTTTTCAACTGCCGAGACCCCAAGCTCTGTGATTCCCTCGCTAAACCTCTATGGCTCTCTCACTCTCTTCGTCCTTTAAGAAGCTCCTTAAACCTTATTGATTTGACGAAGCTTTTTTCCTAAAACCTCCTTATGTACCTCGTTGTCAAAGTTTCCTGAATTCCCCATTCGATTCATTCACGACAATTCTAAATCTATGCCGCTGAGTTCTGGTCTCTCCCGCAAGTGGAACCATCTTAATAAGAAGATAAGAACATAAGAAATAGGAACGGCCACTGGAGACTGTTCCACCATTCAATAAGATCATGACTGATCTGATCATGGACTCAGCTCCACTTCCTGGCCGGCTCCCCATAACCCCTTACCCCTTATTGTTTAAGAAACTGTCGATTTCTGTCATAAATGTATTCAATGTCCCAGCCTCCACAGCTCTCTGAGGCAGCGAATTCCACAGATTTACAACACTCAGAGGAAGACATTTCTCCTCATCTCCATCTGAAATGGGCGGCCGCTTATTCAAAGATCATGTCCTCTAGTTCTCGTCTCCCCAATCAGTGGAAGCATCCTCTCTGCATTCACCTTGTCATACCACCTCACAATCTTAGACATCTCGATAAGGTCACCTCTCATTGTTCTAAATTTCAATGAATAGAGGCCCAAGCTACACAACCTTTCCTTATAAGCCTACCCCCTCATCTCCAGAATCAACCTTGTGAACCTTCTTTGGACTGCCTCCAAAGCAAGTATATCCTTTGATAAATATGGAAATCAAAACTGCATGCAGAATTCCAGGTGTGGCCTGACCAACACCCTGTATAGCTGGAGCAAGACTTCCTGCTTTTATACTCCATGCACTTTGCAATAAAGGCCAAGATTCCATTGGCCTTTCTGATCATTGCTGTACCTTTTGTGTTTAATGCACATGTACCCCAAGATTCTACTGCACTATAGCACTTTGCAATCTTTCTCCATTCAAATAATATCTTGCTCTTTGATTTTTTCTGCCAAAGTGCATGACCTCATACCTTCCAACATTATACTCCATCTGCCAAATTGTTGCCCACTCACTTAGCCTGTCTATGTCCTGTTGCAGATTTTTTGTGTCCTCTTCACACATTGCTTTTCCTCCCATCGTTGTATCGTCAGCAACTTGGCTAAGTTACACTCAGTCCCTTCGTCCAAGTCGTTAGTATAGATTGCAAATAGTTGTAAATAATCTTTTCAAACTAAAACCTAACAAACCCTGTCATATTCTTAAAGAACTCTATCCATTCATCCCTCAGTGTTGCCTGTGCTAATGAAAAGAGCCTCGCCTGTTCAATCGTTTTGATAATTGTACCCTCTCAGTACTGGTTTCATTCCAGTAAATCCAATTTGCACCTTCAGCAGCGCCTCGCTGTCCTATTCATATGTTGGATATCAGAAATATTTGCAGTTCTCCAAGTGCGGTCAAACCAAGATTCCATACTCGTTTAAAATAACTTCTATGATTTTCAATTCTATACCTCTAGACATGAACCTCGTGCGTTATTTGTTTCTTTATGCTCTGATTAAACTGCAGTGTTACATTTAGTGATTTGTGTAACTGTACCATCACATCCTTTTGTTCCTGAGCTCCGTTTAGACACTTATTTTCCAAGGAGCGTATGACCTCCATATTCTTCCTGTTAAAATGAAAAACCGCACATTTGTCGATATTGAAGTTACTTTGCTCATTCTGCAAGCTTATTCATGTCATCCTGTATGTTGTCGAAGACACCCTCTGCATTAACTTTCAGACCCCATTGTGGTGACATCTAAAAAGTTTGAAATTGCACTTTCGATTCCCGAGTCCGAATTGGCTATATAAATGGGAAGCAGGAGTGGTCCTAGCACAGATCCTTCTGAAACACCACTTTGCACATTTTCAAGCTTCTCTGCTTTTGAATTCTATTGCCTTAGAGATAAACCCCAGTACGTTGTTAGCATTTGAATTGCTTTGATAACGTGTGATCCAACTTTTAATGATTTGTTCACCTATACCCCAAGATCCCTTTGCTCTTATGCTCCGTTCAGTTTCTTATTTTCTAAGATACAGGTGAGCATACAATGGGACAGCACAGATACAGGCATTTCGGCCCAAATTGCCTCTTTGGTAGTGCTATCGAATTAATCCCACTCCTCTGCTCTTCCCCACGATATTGATTTACTTCAAGTATTTTTTGGCAGATTCATTATGAAGAAGTTACTTTTAAATTTACTCCACGGCCCTTTCAAGCAGCACATTCCCGATCACAACAACTCGCTGCATTTAAATAAGATTCTACATGTCGCCTCTGGTTCTTTTGCCAATCATATTAAATCTGTGGTTACAGATCCATCTGCCACTGGAAACAACTACTCATGTATGACTTTATTACATCTATTTACGATTCCTTCCTTTTGTACTCTATTGTTCTATTACTAAAACGAAGGATCCCGTCAGCTGTTTTAACAGCCTTCTCAACTTGTCCTGCCGCCTTCAAATATTTATGCAGATACACCTCTAGGTGTCACTGTTATGGCATCGCCATTTAAAATTGGACCATTTCGTTCATATTGCCTCTGCTCGTTCTTCATGGCAATATACCTCGCTTCACAATTATCTGTTTTAAATTTAATTTGCCATGCGTCTGCTCATTTGAATCATAATTAGTGTTATGTTGTAAGCGGCGCATTTGAATTGGAATGAAACGCCATCGGGGAAGTGAATGATCAGTTCAAGGGCTTTTCTTTGGATCTCTTGCACTCCAGCCTGAAAACATATCATGTGAGTCAAGATCCTGCCAAACGTGCTGGGGATTTAGGGCCTGTTTCAGGCTCCAGTGATATTTTAGTCGGTTAATGCAAAATATATAGCAGTTAACAGAGCAAGGAGATAAGTTTATATTCAGGAATGAGATTCAGTTAGAAGTTGTTAAAATGATTGTCCGTATTACCAAAGATCAGCCATGAACATAGTGAATAGCAGAGCAGGCTCGCATGTATGAATGGCCTAATCCTGCTCAAATTGCATGATTTCTAAAGTTAATCAAACAGTCTATTACCTCCTGCAGTTTAATACACGGATTCTCATTTAGTACTACTTTTCCATCATCTCTTATCATCTACAAACAATAAAATGATGCCCTTATACCCAAATCTAGTTCATGAATATGTGCCAAAAAGAGAAGTCCTCCTAATATCGATCTGTGGGGTAGACAGCTATATAGCTCCCTCAAGTCTGACAAACGACCAGTCACTAATACACTCAGTTACCTGTTGCTTAGCCAATATCGTGTCTATGAGGCCCTGTCCCTTTAATCCCATGGGTTAGAATTTTATGAACAATTCTATAAATTGGAGATTTGTCAAATATCTTCCGAAAGTCCTTATATACATCATTAAAAACGTGATATTTCCAGATTTCTTTAGATTCCTACCAAATTTTATCATTTCGCATTCATCGAAGGTAAAGTTCACTTGCCACTCAACTGCATAGATGGCATTTGTTCTCATGTCTATTGTGAGATGTCATTTAGAGAAATGTCTCTTGAATATTTGAAGCATAGCATCAGTTTAATGAATAAAGCAACAATAAGAATTATTAAAGGCAGGCACCGACAACGAAGGTTTTGGAATTTTACCAAACATCTCAGGATTAATTGGAGAATAAAATCTTGGATGTCACTTTGTACTGCTGCTATTCGGTGAATATATCATTAATCCAACGAACAGAAACGCTGCCCTGTTTACATAAGCCTCATGTGTATTTCCCTATGTAATTATGCAGCTATTTTCTCCAGACACTCTCTAACCCACCTGTTGTCGTCAGCTGTTCCCAACCCCAGCTAAGATACTTAGCTCTTCCCACCCATCTAATCTCCTTAGCTCGTCCACATTCCAGTTAATACGTACAGCTCCTCCCCACCACACTTAATATCTTCAGTTCCTCTCCACCCCACCCAATATCCTCAGCTCCTTCACACCAAAACCTATCAACCTCAGCTCCTCCTCACCCCACCGAATATCATCAGCTCCTCCCCACACCTCCTAATATCCTTAGCTTCTCCCCACCCTGCACAATATATCCAGCTCCTCTCCACGCCACATAATATCTTTAGCTCCTCTCCACCAAAATCGAGTGTCGTTTGCGACTCCCCTCCCGGTCTAATATCCTCAGCTCCTCCCCACCAATTTTATTTCTATTGTTTTCTACTGAACGGGCCAGAAACTCCGTTCAGCGACCTTTTCACACATCAGCAGAGTTTACAACAACAATATTTACAACAACAACTACTTTTACAACAGCGACAGCAGCAGCAACCACTTAATACATACATAGAGTTATGTGATATTGGCAGCCCACCCTCGCAAACCATGAGATAAGCAGACAAGGTTCGATACAGTTTTAAAATAACTTCTCTGCTTTTGAATTATAATCCTCCTGAACTGAACTCCAGTGCGTTATTTGCACTTTGATGGACTTATTAAGCTCCGTTGCTACTTTTAGTGATTTGTGTATCTGTACCCCAAAATCCCTTTGCAACTCTACCTCATTCATTTCTCAGTTTCCAAAGGTTAGGTAGGGTCATTGTCCCTCCTCCCTAAATCCGCCACCTCACACTTATCTATATTGAAAAGCGTTTGTTATTTAGATGCCCGTTATGCAAGTGTGTTTACAGTAAAATTAATTATCAGAATTTAGTTCGTCATGTAAACACCATTTTAAAAAAACTTTCATAAATGAGTGATATATAAAAGGGTTGCATAATACTGCACTAATTGAGGCCGTGACTCACAGTTATACATCTACAAACAATCCAATCACCCAAGTTGAGCTGAAAGGGGTTTCTCTATTTGGACAATTTTTATTCATTTTAAAGTTGTCAACGTATTAGCCCATTCCCATGTCACCACAGCAATGGCTGCACAAACATCAGGAACAGTGGCTTTCCTTTGGCGATGAGCTGGGCCCAGTTCTGGAGAGGTTGTTTCCTCTTTTTCTGCTGCAGTTCCCTCCAGCTCTCATGGACTGAGGTACAATCGCGGGCACAAAATTTTCCACATCTCTCATGACTTATTTTAAATAATCCATATAAACACTTCAATAAGGGGACAACATTTGGCAACGTTTAATTGATACTCACGTTGTTGTGACGATCAAAACCACTTCCTCGTATTTTTTACGGCTTCAAACAATTTTCAGAATTAAAAAAAAAATCCCTGTGAGCATGACATGGTTTTATTTAGCCTCCTTCCAGCGCCCATTGTACATGTGCTGTTGCTCCACTTGTGTTGATCTGGATCAGCACAAATTTTAAATATTGGGAAGACAGAAGCCATGTTTTTGATCCCCGCCACTAACTCCGTTTCATAGCTATTGACCACATTGCTCTCCCCAACTCTTGTCTGAGGCAGTGCCAGACTGTTCGCGAACTTGGTGTCATATTGGACATTGAAATGAGATTGTGACCACGTGTCCACAGTATAATAAACCACGTATTTCCACCTCCGTAACATCACGTGTGTTCACCCCTTCCTCAGTTCATCTTCTGCAGAAGAACTCATCCATGCCTTTTTTACCTCAAGACTTGACTGCTGTAATGCACTCCTGGTTGGCCTCACACATTCTACCGTATGAAATTAGAGATGATCCAAAACTCGGCTGCCTTTATCCAAACACGCACCAAGTTCTGTTCACCCATCACACTCACTGACTAACATTGACTTCCTGTTGACCAATACCTCAATATCAAAATTGTTATCCTTATTTTCAAATACCTCCATGGCCTCGCCCCTCCCTGCCGCTGTAATCTTCTCCACCTCACAACTCCTCATGATATCTGCACTCCTCTAATTCGGCCGTCCTGTGCATCCCTGATTTTAATCGCTCAATCATTGATGGCCTGGGCCCGAGGCTCTGGATCTCCACCCCCAAATATCTCCCACTCTCTATCCTTATTTAGGACGCTCCTTAAAACATAGCTCTTTGAGCAAGCTATTGTTCAGCTGCACAAATTTCTACTGATGCGATTCGGTGGCAAATTTTTTTCAATCTCTTAATACACATGTGAAGCGGTTTGGCACATTTCACTGCATTCAAGATGCCTTATACATACAAATTGCTGTTTAGGCCCCGGGAAAAGTCTACATGAGCCTGAAACCTCACCGCTCTCTCTCTCTCTCTCTTTCCCTCTCTTTCGCTGTCTATCTCTCACTGCCACTCTGTCCGTCCCCTTCTGTCCCTCTCTCTATTTCCCCATCACCCTATCTCTTGCTCCCCCTCCCTCTGATTGGCCTTCTCTCTCTCTCTCTCTCTCTCTCTCTCTCTCTCTCTCTCTCTCCCCATCGTTGTCTTTGTCTCTCTGACTGCCTGTCTGTCTTTGTCTGTCATTCTCATTCTCTAGCTTTCTATCTGTCTGTCTCTGCCTCTGTCTCTCTATATGTTTCTGTGTCTGTCCCTCTCTCTCTCTGTCTGTATGCCTCTCTGTTTGTCTCTGTCACTGCCTCTATCTCTGTTTCTGTCCCAGTCTCTGTCTCTCTTTCTCAACCCAATCTTTAATTTTCTCTTGCTCTCTGTTTCCTTGCTCTCTCTCCACCCACTATCTCTCTCTCCCAATCTCTCTCTGCCTCTCTCCCCAATCTATCTATCTCACCTCTCTTGTTTCCCCCAGTCTCTCCCTCCTCAGTTTCTGTCTCCCCTTCTCTCCATCGGTCTCTCGCAAGTCGTGCTCTCAAAGTTTCTCTCCCCAGTCTTTCTCGCTTTGCCCAGTCTCTTTGTCTTTCTCCAGTCTCTCTCTCACTCCATATTCTTCCTCTCCCCCTCTTCAATTCTGTATATATCCTCAATCTATCTCTCTATCCTCCACTCTCACTCTCTCCCACTATCTCTGTGTCTTTCTGCAACTCACTATTTCCCTCTGCCCCTGTCTCTCGCTGCCCCCAGTCTCTCTCTCTCCATCCCGTCTCCAACACTTAGTGTTCCAAGTCTCTATCACTTCCACAGCCTCTCTCTCCCCTAGTCTCTCTCTCTCACTTTCCCCTCTCTATCACTTTCTCAATTATCTCTTCCCCCCCTCATTACATCGCTTTCTTTCTCTCTCCCTGTCTCTCTCTCCCTTTCTCTCTTTCCCTGGCTTCCACTCTCTCTCACTCTCTCTTCCTGGCTTCCACTCTCTCTCACTCTCTCTCCCAAACTATATCTCTCTGTCCTTCTCTCGCTCTCCCTCTCTCTCAATTTCGAATGTACCTGTCGCTCGCTCTCCCAACCTCTCATTTTTGCTCGCACTTCTTTCTCTCTCTGCCTCTGTCCGTCTCTATCTCTTGATCTGTAACTCTCTTTCTGTCAGTCTGTATTTTAGTCTGTCTCTGTCTCTGTATCTATCTCTGTCTCTGTCTCTGTTCCCTTGTCTGTCACTCTCTCTATGTCTCACTCAGTCTGTCTGTCTGTCTGTCTCTGTCCCTGTCTCTATCTCTGTTTCTGATTCCCACTTTCTCTCTCTCTCTCTCTCTCCGCAGTCTCTCTCTCTATCCCACTCTTTGTCTCACCTCTCACTTTCGATCCCCCACTTTCTCTCTCCCGCTCTCTCGATTTTCCCCAGTTGCATTCTCCAACAATGTCTCTCTCTCTCCAATCACTCTCCTCAACGCTCTCACACTGCCTTTCCCAGAGGCTATCTCTGTCACTGCTCTCGCTATCCCATTCTCTCTCTCCCCTTCTCTCCATCGCTCACTTTCCCCAGCCCCTCTCTCTTTCTTTCACTCCCACAGTCTCTGCCACCCCCAATGTTTCTGTCTTCTTTCTGTCACTCTCTCCCTTTCCCCCACTCTCTCTCCCACCTCTCTCGCTTTCCCCGGTCCCTCTCTTTCCCACTATCTCTCTCTACCTAATTTCCCTACTCCACTCTCTGTCTGGCTTTCCTCCAAGCAAACCTTCTCTTCTCTATCGCTTTCTCAAATATCTCTTCCCTCCCCCCTCATTCCATCGCTCTCTCTCCAAAGACTCTCTCTATCACTCTCTCTTACCGAGCATTGCCTCCCTCCTCCAGTTTCTCTCACTCTTTCCCGCAGCCTCTACACCACTCGAGTCTCTCTCTCCCTTTCCAGTCGCTCTCTCTCTCTCTCTCTCTCACTCTCTCACTCTCCCACACATTATTTCACGCACTCTTTTTCACACTCTCTCACTCTCTTTCCCCCACACTACTCTCCCTTCTCTCCATTTCTCCCTGCCTTTCTCTCCCGCAGACTCACTCTATCCACTCTCCCACTCACTCTCCTCTCGCTCTCTGCCCCCACTACCGCTGCTTCCCTCACCCACTCTCCCTCTCACTCCACCTCTCGACCTGACGCTCAGGACCTCCGAGGGTTCTTGTGTGTAGCCGCTGTTTTAAAATGCAGTGCCTTTTGCCACGGTTCACAGCACAGTATCGGCATTCGGCAGCTGTTCACATTCTCAGTGGTTCAGGGCTCCAGGCTGTAGCGGTATCCAGGGCACAGGCACCGAAATTGGTGCAGCTCGCAGGTACTGAAATCTGCTTCAGCGGGTCCAAAGAATTTGATTGTGTGATGTGATTGAAAAGAGTGCTTGCGGATTGCAGCCCGTGCGTCCAGGGCTGCATGGCAAGCAAAGGCGGGTGCTGGGCAGAATCGAGATAACTGCACAGCCGCACAACATTGGTGGACCAGTGGCTAATATAGAAACATAGAAATATGGAAATTTACAGCGCAGAATGAGGCCATTTTGGCCCATCGTGTCCGCGCTGGCTGAGAAATAGCACACAGCCCTTGGTCAGCAGCCCTAAAGAATACATATAAACCTACGAACAATGATGGAAAGACAACGAGAACCCAGCCCAACCAGTCCGCCTCTCATAACTGCAACACCCCTGAAACTGAAAACATCGACACTCCACCCCAACGGGAACCATGTGAGCTCCTGGGAGAGGCAAAAATCAGATAAATACCCAGGCAAATTTAGGGAGAGAAAATCTGGGAAATTCCCTCCTTGATCCATCCAGGCGATCGACACTAGTCCAGGAGATCACGCTGGCCGCATTCTATTCCCTGCAGATCTGTGCCGTCCAACAAAAGGTCATCTAGTCTAATCCGAATTTCCCGCTCGTGGTCCATAACTCTGCAGTTTCTCTCACTCTTTCCCGCAGCCTCTATACCACTCGAGTCACTCTCTCCCTTTCCAGTCTCTCTCTCTCTCTCTCTCTCACTCTCTCACTCTCCCACACATTATTTCACGCACTCTTTTTCACACTCTCTCACTCTCTTTCCCCCACACTACTCTCCCTTCTCTCCATTTCTCCCTGCCTTTCTCTCCCGCAGACTCACTCTACCCACTCTCCCACTCACTCTCCTCTCGCTCTCTGCCCCCACTACCGCTGCTTCCCTCACCCACTCTCCCTCTCACTCCACCTCTCGACCTGACGCTCAGGACCTCCGAGGGTTCTTGTGTGTAGCCGCTGTTTTAAAATGCAGTGCCTTTTGCCACGGTTCACAGCACAGTATCGGCATTCGGCAGCTGTTCACATTCTCAGTGGTTCAGGGATCCAGGCTGTAGCGGTATCCAGGGCACAGGCACCGAAATTGGTGCAGCTCGCAGGTACTGAAATCTGCTTCAGCGGGTCCAAAGAATTTGATTGTGTGATGTGATTGAAAAGAGTGCTTGCGGATTGCAGCCCGTGCGTCCAGGGCTGCATGGCAAGCAAAGGCGGGTGCTGGGCAGAATCGAGATAACTGCACAGCCGCACAACATTGGTGGACCAGTGGCTAATATAGAAACATAGAAATATGGAAATTTACAGCGCAGAATGAGGCCATTTTGGCCCATCGTGTCCGCGCTGGCTGAGAAATAGCACACAGCCCTTGGTCAGCAGCCCTAAAGAATACATATAAACCTACGAACAATGATGGAAAGACAACGAGAACCCAGCCCAACCAGTCCGCCTCTCATAACTGCAACACCCCTGAAACTGAAAACATCGACACTCCACCCCAACGGGAACCATGTGAGCTCCTGGGAGAGGCAAAAATCAGATAAATACCCAGGCAAATTTAGGGAGAGAAAATCTGGGAAATTCCCTCCTTGATCCATCCAGGCGATCGACACTAGTCCAGGAGATCACGCTGGCCGCATTCTATTCCCTGCAGATCTGTGCCGTCCAACAAAAGGTCATCTAGTCTAATCCGAATTTCCCGCTCGTGGTCCATAACTCTGCAGTTTCTCTCACTCTTTCCCGCAGCCTCTATACCACTCGAGTCACTCTCTCCCTTTCCAGTCTCTCTCTCTCTCTCTCTCTCACTCTCTCACTCTCCCACACATTATTTCACCCACTCTTTTTCACACTCTCTCACTCTCTTTCCCCCACACTACTCTCCCCTCTCTCCATTTCTCCCTGCCTCTCTCTCCCGCAGACTCACTCTACCCACTCTCCCACTCACTCTCCTCTCGCTCTCTGCCCCCACTACCGCTGCTTCCCTCACCTACTCTCCCTCTCACTCCACCTCTCGACCTGACGCTCAGGACCTCCGAGGGTTCTTGTGTGTAGCCGCTGTTTTAAAATGCAGTGCCTTTTGCCACGGTTCACAGCACAGTATCGGCATTCGGCAGCTGTTCACATTCTCAGTGGTTCAGGGCTCCAGGCTGTAGCGGTATCCAGGGCACAGGCACCGAAATTGGTGCAGCTCGCAGGTACTGAAATCTGCTTCAGCGGGTCCAAAGAATTTGATTGTGTGATGTGATTGAAAAGAGTGCTTGCGGATTGCAGCCCGTGCGTCCAGGGCTGCATGGCAAGCAAAGGCGGGTGCTGGGCAGAATCGAGATAACTGCACAGCCGCACAACATTGGTGGACCAGTGGCTAATATAGAAACATAGAAATATGGAAATTTACAGCGCAGAATGAGGCCATTTTGGCCCATCGTGTCCGCGCTGGCTGAGAAATAGCACACAGCCCTTGGTCAGCAGCCCTAAAGAATACATATAAACCTACGAACAATGATGGAAAGACAACGAGAACCCAGCCCAACCAGTCCGCCTCTCATAACTGCAACACCCCTGAAACTGAAAACATCGACACTCCACCCCAACGGGAACCATGTGAGCTCCTGGGAGAGGCAAAAATCAGATAAATACCCAGGCAAATTTAGGGAGAGAAAATCTGGGAAATTCCCTCCTTGATCCATCCAGGCGATCGACACTAGTCCAGGAGATCACGCTGGCCGCATTCTATTCCCTGCAGATCTGTGCCGTCCAACAAAAGGTCATCTAGTCTAATCCGAATTTCCCGCTCGTGGTCCATAACTCTGCAGTTTCTCTCACTCTTTCCCGCAGCCTCTATACCACTCGAGTCACTCTCTCCCTTTCCAGTCTCTCTCTCTCTCTCTCTCTCACTCTCTCACTCTCCCACACATTATTTCACGCACTCTTTTTCACACTCTCTCACTCTCTTTCCCCCACACTACTCTCCCTTCTCTCCATTTCTCCCTGCCTTTCTCTCCCGCAGACTCACTCTACCCACTCTCCCACTCACTCTCCTCTCGCTCTCTGCCCCCACTACCGCTGCTTCCCTCACCCACTCTCCCTCTCACTCCACCTCTCGACCTGACGCTCAGGACCTCCGAGGGTTCTTGTGTGTAGCCGCTGTTTTAAAATGCAGTGCCTTTTGCCACGGTTCACAGCACAGTATCGGCATTCGGCAGCTGTTCACATTCTCAGTGGTTCAGGGATCCAGGCTGTAGCGGTATCCAGGGCACAGGCACCGAAATTGGTGCAGCTCGCAGGTACTGAAATCTGCTTCAGCGGGTCCAAAGAATTTGATTGTGTGATGTGATTGAAAAGAGTGCTTGCGGATTGCAGCCCGTGCGTCCAGGGCTGCATGGCAAGCAAAGGCGGGTGCTGGGCAGAATCGAGATAACTGCACAGCCGCACAACATTGGTGGACCAGTGGCTAATATAGAAACATAGAAATATGGAAATTTACAGCGCAGAATGAGGCCATTTTGGCCCATCGTGTCCGCGCTGGCTGAGAAATAGCACACAGCCCTTGGTCAGCAGCCCTAAAGAATACATATAAACCTACGAACAATGATGGAAAGACAACGAGAACCCAGCCCAACCAGTCCGCCTCTCATAACTGCAACACCCCTGAAACTGAAAACATCGACACTCCACCCCAACG